>NW_027362767.1:26440631-27120037 GCF_046119375.1 Phyllobates terribilis | reverse complement strand
CTATTCTACACGGAGACCTAGTGTGAATAGCTTCACCGACACACTGCAACGGAATGAAAATGGAAGAAATGTATGATTTTTGAACAGTCTTTTAGGTGATATGTCTGACAGAGAACCACGGCTTTAAATTGTAGGTTTCTAATTTACTAATATTATTCTACACTGAGACAGAGCGTGAATAGCTTCACCGACAAACTGAAAGGGAATAAAAAGGGAAGAAATGTATGATTTTTGAAGTCTTTTCGGTGATATGTCTGACAGATAACCACAGCTTTAAATTGTAGGCCTCTCATTTACTAATTTTATTCTACACGGAGACCTAGTGTAAATAGCTTCACTGACACACTGCAACGGAATGAAAATGGAAGGAATGTATGAACTTTGAAATCTTTTCGGTGATACGTCTGACAGAGAACAATGGCTATAAATTGTAGGCCTGTAATTCACTTATATTATTCTACACTGAGACCTAGTGTAAATAGATTCACCGACACACGGCAATGGAATAAAGAAGGAAGAAATGTATGATTTTAGAAGTTTTTTTGGTGATATGTGAAACAGAACCACAGCTTTATAATGTAGGGCAGTAATTGCTAATATTATTCTACAAAGAGACCTAGTGTGAATAGCTTCACCGACACACTGCAACGGAGTGAAAATGGAAGAAATGTATGATTTTTGAACAGTTTTTTCTGTGATATCTCTGACAGAGAACCACGTCTTTAAATTGTAGACCTCTAATTTACTAATATTATTCTACACAAAGACCAAGTGTGAACAGATTCACCGACACACTGCAATGGAATGAAAATGGAAGAAATATATAATTTTTGAACAGTCTTTTAGGTGATATGTCCATCAGAGAACCACGGCTTTAAGTTGTAGGCCTCCAATTTTCTAATATTATTCTGCACGGAGACCCAGCGTGAATAGCTTCACTAACACACTGCAATAGAATGAAAATGGAAGAAATGTATGATTTTAGAAGTTTTTTTGGTGATATGTCTGAAAGACAACCACAGCTTTATATTGTAGGCCAGTAATTGCTAATATGATTCTACAAAGGGACCTAGTGTGAATAGCTTTACCAAAACACTGCATTGGAATGAAAATGGAAGAAATGTATGATTTTTGAACAGTCTTTTAGGTGATATGTCTGACAGAGAACCACGGTTTTAAATTGGCGGCCTCTAATTTACTAATATTATTCTACACGGAGACCTAGTGTAAATACCTTCACTGACACACTGCAACGGAATGAAAATGGAACTAATGTATGAACATTGAAATCTTTTCGGTGATACGTCTGACAGAGAACAATGGCTATAAATTGTAGGCCTGTAATTCACTTATATTATTCTACACTGAGACCTAGTGTAAATAGATTCACCGACACACGGCAATGGAATAAAGAAGGAAGAAATGTATGATTTTAGAAGTTTTTTTGGTGATATGTCAAACAGAACCACAGCTTTATAATGTAGGGCAGTAATTGCTAATATTATTCTACAAAGAGACCTAGTGTGAATAGCTTCACCGACACACTGCAACGGAGTGAAAATGGAAGAAATGTATGATTTTTGAACAGTCTTTTCTGTGATATCTCTGACAGAGAACCACGGCTTTAAATTGTAGACCTCTAATTTACTAATATTATTCTACACAAAGACCAAGTGTGAACAGATTCACCGACACACTGCAATGGAATGAAAATGGAAGAAATATATAATTTTTGAACAGTCTTTTAGGTGATATGTCTATCAGAGAACCACGGCTTTAAGTTGTAGGCCTCTAATTTTCTAATATTATTCTGCACGGAGACCCAGCGTGAATAGCTTCACTAACACACTGCAATAGAATGAAAATGGAAGAAATGTATGATTTTAGAAGTTTTTTTGGTGATATGTCTGAAAGACAATCACAGCTTTATATTGTAGGCCAGTAATTGCTAATATGATTCTACAAAGGGACCTAGTGTGAATAGCTTTACCAAAACACTGCATCGGAATGAAAATGGAAGAAATGTATGATTTTTGAACCGTCTTTTAGGTGATATGTCTGACAGAGAACCACGGTTTTAAATTGGCGGCCTCTAATTTACTAATATTATTCTACACGGAGACCAAGTGTGAATAGCTTCACCGACACACTGCAACAGAATGAAAATGGAAGAAATGTATGATTTTTGAACAGTCTTTTCGGTGATATGTCTGACAGAGAACCACGGCTTTAAATTGTAGGCCTGTAATTTACTAATATTATCTTACACCGAGACCTAGTGTGAATAACTTCACTGACACGCTGCAACGGAATGAAATTGGAAGAAATGTATGATTTTAGAAGTCTTTTCGGTGATATGTCTGACAGAGAACCATGGCTTTAAATTGTAGGCCTGTAATTTACTAATATTATTCTATATGGTGACCTAGTGTGAATAGCTTCACCGACACACTGCAACAGAATGAAAATGGAAGAAATGTATGATTTTTGAACAGTCTTTTCGGTGATATGTCTGACAGAGAACCACGGCTTTAAATTGTTTTCCTATTATTTACTAATATTATTCTGCACTGAAAACTATTGTGAATAGCTTCACCGACACACTGCAACAGAATGAAAATGAAAGAAATGTATGATTTTTAAACAGTCTTTTAGGTGATATGTCTGACAGAGAACCACGGTTTTAAATTGTAGGCCTCTAATTTACTAATATTATTCTGCACGGAGACCCAGCGTGAATAGCTTCACTAACACACTGCAATAGAATGAAAATGGAAGAAATGTATGATTTGAGAAGTTTTTTTGGTGATATGTCTGAAAGACAACCACAGCTTTATATTGTAGGCCAGTATTCGCTAATATTATTCTACAAAGGGACCTACTGTGATTAGCTTTACCAAAACACTGCATCGGAATGAAAATGGAAGAAATGTATGATTTTTGTAGTCTTTTTTGTGTTATGTCTGACAGAGAACCACGGCTTTAAATTTTAGGCCTGTAATTTACTAATATTATCTTACACGGAGACCTAGTGTGAATAGCTTCACTGACATGCTGCAACGGAATGAAATTGGAAGAAATGTATGATTTTAGAAGTCTTTTCGGTGATATGTCTGACAGAGAACCATGGCTTTAAATTTTAAGCCTGTAATTCACTAATATTATTCTATATGGAGACCTAGTGTGAATAGCTTCACCGACACACTGCAACAGAATGAAAATGGAAGAAATGTATGATTTTTGAACAGTCTTTTCAGTGATATGTCTGACAGAGAACCACGGCTGTAAATTGTAGGCCTGTAATTTACTAATATTATTCTGCAAGAAGACCTAGTATGAATAGCATTACAGACACCCTGCAATGGAATGAAAATGGAAAAAATGTATGACTTTTGAACAGACTTTCCGGTGATACGTATGACAGAGAACCACGGATTTAAATTGTAGGCCTGTAATTTACTATAATTTTTCTACACAAACACCAAGTATGAATAGCTTCACTGACACACTGCAACGGAAGGAAAATGGAAGAAATGTATGAGTTTGGAAGTCTTTTCGGTGATATGTCTGACATAGGACCATGGATTTATATTGTAGGCCTGTTATTTACTAATATTATTCCACACTGAGACCTAGTGTGAATAGCTTCACCGACACACTGCAACGGAATGAAAATGGAAGAAATTTATAATTTTTGAACAGTATTTTAGGTTATATGTCTGACAGAGAATGACGGCTTGAAATTGTAAGCCTGTAATTTACTAATATTATTCTACACGGAGACCTAGTGTGAATAGCTTCACCAACACACTGCAACAGAGTGAAAATGGAAGAAATGTATGATTTTTGAACAGTCTTTTAGGTAATATGTCTGACAGAGAATGAAGGCTTTAAATTGTAGGCCAGTAATTTACTGATATTTCTCTATACGGAGACCTAGTGTGAATAGCTTCACCGACACACTGCAACGGAATGAAAAACGAAGAAATGTATGATTTTTGAACAAGGCTTTTAGGAGATATGTCTGACAGAGAACCACAGCTTTAAATTGTAGGCCTGTAATTTACTAATATTATTCTACACGGAGACCTAGTGTGAGTAGCTTCACCGACACACTACAATGGAACGAAAATGGAAGAAATGTATGATTTTGGAAGTCTTTTCAGTGATATGTGTGACCGAGAACTATGGCTTTATTTTGTGTCCGTGTAATTTACTAATACTATTCTACACGGAGACCTAGTGTGAATAGCTTCACCGACACACTGCAACGGAATGAAAATGGAAGAAATGTATGATTTTTGAACAGTCTTTTAGGTGATATGTCTGACAGAGAACCACGGCTTTAAATTGTAGGTTTCTAATTTACTAATATTATTCTACACTGAGACAGAGCGTGAATAGCTTCACCGACAAACTGAAAGGGAATAAAAAGGGAAGAAATGTATGATTTTTGAAGTCTTTTCGGTGATATGTCTGACAGATAACCACAGCTTTAAATTGTAGGCCTCTCATTTACTAATTTTATTCTACACGGAGACCTAGTGTAAATAGCTTCACTGACACACTGCAACGGAATGAAAATGGAAGGAATGTATGAACTTTGAAATCTTTTCGGTGATACGTCTGACAGAGAACAATGGCTATAAATTGTAGGCCTGTAATTCACTTATATTATTCTACACTGAGACCTAGTGTAAATAGATTCACCGACACACGGCAATGGAATAAAGAAGGAAGAAATGTATGATTTTAGAAGTTTTTTTGGTGATATGTGAAACAGAACCACAGCTTTATAATGTAGGGCAGTAATTGCTAATATTATTCTACAAAGAGACCTAGTGTGAATAGCTTCACCGACACACTGCAACGGAGTGAAAATGGAAGAAATGTATGATTTTTGAACAGTTTTTTCTGTGATATCTCTGACAGAGAACCACGTCTTTAAATTGTAGACCTCTAATTTACTAATATTATTCTACACAAAGACCAAGTGTGAACAGATTCACCGACACACTGCAATGGAATGAAAATGGAAGAAATATATAATTTTTGAACAGTCTTTTAGGTGATATGTCCATCAGAGAACCACGGCTTTAAGTTGTAGGCCTCCAATTTTCTAATATTATTCTGCACGGAGACCCAGCGTGAATAGCTTCACTAACACACTGCAATAGAATGAAAATGGAAGAAATGTATGATTTTAGAAGTTTTTTTGGTGATATGTCTGAAAGACAACCACAGCTTTATATTGTAGGCCAGTAATTGCTAATATGATTCTACAAAGGGACCTAGTGTGAATAGCTTTACCAAAACACTGCAACGGAATGAAAATGGAAGAAATGTATGATTTTTGAACAGTCTTTTAGGTGATATGTCTGACAGAGAACCACGGTTTTAAATTGGCGGCCTCTAATTTACTAATATTATTCTACACGGAGACCTAGTGTAAATACCTTCACTGACACACTGCAACGGAATGAAAATGGAACTAATGTATGAACATTGAAATCTTTTCGGTGATACGTCTGACAGAGAACAATGGCTATAAATTGTAGGCCTGTAATTCACTTATATTATTCTACACTGAGACCTAGTGTAAATAGATTCACCGACACACGGCAATGGAATAAAGAAGGAAGAAATGTATGATTTTAGAAGTTTTTTTGGTGATATGTCAAACAGAACCACAGCTTTATAATGTAGGGCAGTAATTGCTAATATTATTCTACAAAGAGACCTAGTGTGAATAGCATCACCGACACACTGCAACGGAGTGAAAATGGAAGAAATGTATGATTTTTGAACAGTCTTTTCTGTGATATCTCTGACAGAGAACCACGGCTTTAAATTGTAGACCTCTAATTTACTAATATTATTCTACACAAAGACCAAGTGTGAACAGATTCACCGACACACTGCAATGGAATGAAAATGGAAGAAATATATAATTTTTGAACAGTCTTTTAGGTGATATGTCTATCAGAGAACCACGGCTTTAAGTTGTAGGCCTCTAATTTTCTAATATTATTCTGCACGGAGACCCAGCGTGAATAGCTTCACTAACACACTGCAATAGAATGAAAATGGAAGAAATGTATGATTTTAGAAGTTTTTTTGGTGATATGTCTGAAAGACAATCACAGCTTTATATTGTAGGCCAGTAATTGCTAATATGATTCTACAAAGGGACCTAGTGTGAATAGCTTTACCAAAACACTGCATCGGAATGAAAATGGAAGAAATGTATGATTTTTGAACCGTCTTTTAGGTGATATGTCTGACAGAGAACCACGGTTTTAAATTGGCGGCCTCTAATTTACTAATATTATTCTACACGGAGACCAAGTGTGAATAGCTTCACCGACACACTGCAACAGAATGAAAATGGAAGAAATGTATGATTTTTGAACAGTCTTTTCGGTGATATGTCTGACAGAGAACCACGGCTTTAAATTGTAGGCCTGTAATTTACTAATATTATCTTACACCGAGACCTAGTGTGAATAACTTCACTGACACGCTGCAACGGAATGAAATTGGAAGAAATGTATGATTTTAGAAGTCTTTTCGGTGATATGTCTGACAGAGAACCATGGCTTTAAATTGTAGGCCTGTAATTTACTAATATTATTCTATATGGTGACCTAGTGTGAATAGCTTCACCGACACACTGCAACAGAATGAAAATGGAAGAAATGTATGATTTTTGAACAGTCTTTTCGGTGATATGTCTGACAGAGAACCACGGCTTTAAATTGTTTTCCTATTATTTACTAATATTATTCTGCACTGAAAACTATTGTGAATAGCTTCACCGACACACTGCAACAGAATGAAAATGAAAGAAATGTATGATTTTTAAACAGTCTTTTAGGTGATATGTCTGACAGAGAACCACGGTTTTAAATTGTAGGCCTCTAATTTACTAATATTATTCTACACGGAGAACTAGTGTGAATAGCTTCACTGACACACTGCAACGGAATGAAAATGGAAGAAATGTATGATTTTTGAGAAGTCTTTTCGGTGATATGTCTGAAAGAGAACCACGGATTTAAATTGTAGGCCTGTAATTTACTAATATTATTCTACACGCAGACCTAGTGTGAATAGCTTCACCGACACACTGCAACGGAATGAAAATGGAAGAAATGTATGATTTTTGAACAGTCTTTTCAGTGATATGTCTGACAGAGAACCACGGCTTTAAATTGTAGGCCTGTAATTTACTAATATTATTCTACACAGAGACAAAGTGTGAATAGCTTCACCGACACACTGCAACGGAATTAAATAGGAAGAAATGTATGATTTTAGAAGTCTTTTCGGTGATATGTCTGACAGAGAACCATGGCTTTAAAGTGTAAGCCTGTAATTTACTATTATTATTCTACATGGAGACCTAGTGTGAATAGCTTCACCGACACACTGCAACAGAATGAAAATGGTAGAAATGTATGATTTTTGAACAGTCTTTTCGGTGATATGTCTGACAGAGAACCACGGCTTTAAAATGTAGGCCTATTATTTACTAATATGATTCGACACGGAGACCTAGTGTGAATAGCTTCACCGACACACTGCAACGGAATGAAAATGGAAGAAATGTATTATTTTAGAAGTTTTTCGGTGATATATCTGACAGAGAACCACGGCTTTAAATTGTAGGCCTGTAATTTACTAATGTTATTCTACACGGAGACCTAGTGTGAAAAGCTTCACCGACACACTGCAATGGAATGAAAATGGAAGAAATGTATGATCTTTGAAATCTTTTCGGTGATATGTCTGACAGAAAACAATGGCTATGAATTGTAGGCCTGTAATTTACTAATATTATTCTACACTGAGATCTAGTGTTTATAGCTTCACAGACAGACTGCAACGGAATGAAAAACGGAAGAAATGTATGATTTTAGTAGGTTTTTTGGTACTATGTCTGACAGAGAAACACAGCTTTAAATTGTAGGCCTCTAATTTGATAATATTATTCTACAAAGAGACATGGTGTGAATTTCTTCACTAACACACTGAAACGGAATGAAAATGGAAGAAATGTATGATTTTTTAAGTCTTTTCGATGATATGTCTGACAGGTAGCCACAGCTTTAAATTGTAGGCCTATAATTTACTAATATTATTCTACACGGAGACCTAGTGTGAATAGCTTTACCGCCACACTGCAACGGAATGAAAATGGAAGAAATGTATGATCTTTGAAATCTTTTCGGCGATATGTCTGACAGAGAACAATGGCTATAAATTGTAGGGCTGTAACTTACTAATATTATTCTACACTGAGACATTTTGTAAATAGCTTCACCGACACATTGCAACGGAATAAAAACAGAAGAAATGTATACTTTTTGATGTTTTTTTGGTGATATTTCTGACAGAGAACCACAGCTTTATATTGTAGGGCAGTAATTGCTAATATTATTCTACAAAGAGACCTAGTGTGAATAGCTTCACCAACACACAGCAACGGAATGAAAATAGAAGAAATGTATGATTTTTGAAGTCTTTTCGGTGATATGTCTGACAGAGAACCACGGCTTTAAATTGTAGGCCTGTAATTTACTAATATTATTCTACACGGAGAACTAGTGTGAATAGCTTCACCGACACACTGCAACAGAATTGAAAAGGAGGCAAATATTTTCCACATTCAGTACAAATTTCTGAATTTTTATCGCTGTAATATGGAACAGATCTGGCTTTATTGTGCACTGAGCAGAAAAATGGTGTACTCTGGATTGCTTTTTAAGCAAATAATCAGGATTAAGATAACAAAATATTTTCCCTGGCCCCTGATCTCTGGGGCTGTCTTGAAATATTTGTAATTATTACAGCCACAGCAGACAGGACGTTCAATGGACCCTTTTGTGCTGTATTACACACTGCAGTCTGCCACATACACTGCCTGCCTGCCTAGCTCTGATATAGTTATTTATATATATACTGTATATACTGTATATATATATATATATATATATATATGTTGTGGAATACCTAGACTAACAGGACGTTCAATGGACCCTCTTTTGCTTTATCATACACTGCAGTCTGACACATACACTGCCTGCCTATAACTGATTATGTGCAGCTGGATTAGTCCTCAGAAGGACTGTTGGTTCAGATGGATATACAGTACAGACCAAAAGTTTGGACACACCTTCTCATTTAAAGATTTTTCTGTATTTTTATGACTTTGAAAATTGTACATTCACACTGAAGGCATCAAAACTATGAATTAACACATGTGGAATTATATACTTAACAAAACAGTGTGAAACAACTGAAAATATGTCCTATATTCTAGGTTCTTTAAAGTAGCCACCTTTTGCTTTGATGACTGCTTTGCACACTCTTGGCATTCTCTTGATGAGCTTCAAGAGGTAGTCACCGGAAATGGTCTTCCAGCAATCTTGAAGGAGTTCCCAGAGATGTTTAGCACTTGTTGGCCCTTTTGCCTTCACTCTGTGGTCCAGCTCACCCCAAACCATCTCGATTGGGTTCAGGTCTGGTGACTGTGGAGGCCAGGTCATCCGTCGTAGCACCCCATCACTCTCCTTCTTGGTCAAATAGCCCTTACACAGCCTAGAGGTGTGTTTGGGGTCATTGTCTGGTTGAAAAATAAATGATGGTCCAACTAAACGCAAACCAGATGGAATAGCATGCCGCTGGAAGATGCTGTGATAGCCATGCTGGTTCAGTATGCCTTCAATTTTGAATAAATCCCCCACAGTGTCATGAAGTATGAAGGCATACTGAACCAGCATGGCTACCACAGCATCTTGCAGCGGCATGCTATTCCATCCGGTTTGCGTTTAGTTGGACCATCATTTATTTTTCAACAGGACAATGACCCTAAACACACCTCCAGGCTGTGTAAGGGCTATTTGACCAAGAAGGAGAGTGATGGGGTGCTACGCCATATGACCTGGACTCCACAGTCACCAGACCTGAACCCAATCGAGATGGTTTGGGGTGAGCGGGACTGCAGAGTGAAGGCAAAAGGGCTAACAAGTGCTAAGCATCTCTAGGAACTCCTTCAAGATTGTTGCTAAACCATTTCTGGTGACTTCCTCTTGAAGCTCATGAAGAGAATGCCAAGAGTCTGCAAAGCAGTCATCAAAGCAAAAGGTGGCTGCTTTGAAGAACCTAGAATATAAGACATATTTTCAGTTGTTTCTCACTTTTTTAAGTTTATAATTCCACATTTGTTAATTCATAGTTTTGATGCCTTCAGTGTGAATGTACAATTGTCATAGTCATGAAAATACAAAAAAATCTTTAAATGAGAAGGTGTGTCCAAACTTTTGGTCTGTACTGTTTGTTGTGGAATACCTGTACTAACTATGAACAAACAAATCTGTCCCTGACGCAGCAGCATCCCTCCCTATTCTGCCTGTTCCCGGAGTAAAATGTGACGAGCATGGCGGCACCTGGTCTTATATATATCTGACACATGCTGTGCAGCTAGCCAATCACTGTAATGCCACAACTAACATGGCTACGGCATTACAGTGCATGGCAGGCAATCCCTGCATGTTCACTGGCTCTCTAAAGAGCGCCAAACATGCAGGGAGGGGACCCGATTTCCCGCCCGAGCAACCCGGAAATACTCGTCGAACTCGTCGAGCACAGTGATGCTCAGGCGAGTACCGAGCAGTGGCGAGCGCGTTCACTCATCACTAATTATTATTATTATTACATGTAATACATATCTTCTAAACACCAATAACATCTTTTAAGTTTACACAGGTAATCATATCTACTTAAACAGCTTTTGATGGGAGTTGAGTGGGAATCTTCAACAAACCCCTCACATGTGACTGCGATCTCCAAGGCATATTAATTTTAGCTCTGCCTGATTGTGGTGAGCCTTGGCTGCGCAGTACGGAGGTGGGGGGGATTCTCTCTGCACTGTTGGAACATGTGTCTTATTAAGGCAGAGGTTGAGAGTGCAGGTGGAGGCCCTAGAGGAGGTGGAAGAGGCAGAAGCACTGGAGGAAGTGTTAGATACAGAGGTTTGTTCTGCAAGCCTTGGGAATTCCAACACTTGTGGAGCAGCCCCTTCCCCTCCTGCTCCCACAGCTACCAGAGTCACCCAGTGCCCAGTCAGTGAGATGTAACGCCCTTGGCCATGCTTACTCATCAATGTGTCTGTGGTGAAATGCACCCTGGCACACATAGATTTAGACAATGAATGGGTGATGTTGTCTGCGACATGCTGGTGTAGCACAGGCACAGCTTTCTGAGGGAAGTAATGGCGACTGGGCAACTGGTACAGGGGGACTGCGACGGCCATCAGCTTTTGGAAAACTTCTGTAATCACCAGGCGGAAAGGCAGCATTTCCGTGGCCAACAGATTTGAGATCATGGAGTTCAACCTCTTAGCTTTGTCATGTGTGGGAAGAGACAATCTTTTACGTGACCACAACTATCAAGGGCTGGCTGCAGTGCTGAGAGAGGGCAGAGTATGGTGAACCGTAAAAACTGCTGGACCGTCAGTGAGGTGCAGGCGTAGATGATACGGTTAGTGTTGAGCCACCCCCGTAGTGTTCGAGTTCGGTTCATCGAACACCCGTATGTTTGCCGAACTGTTCGTCGAACTGTTCGTCGAACACCTTCGAACACCTTTAAAACCAATGGCAGGCAAACAAAAACACATAGAAACACATAGAAAACACCTTCAAAGGTGTCCAAAAGCTGACAAACTGCTCAGAAGACATAACTAACACATGGAAAAGTAACAAGTACATATAGTCATGCGAAAAGAAAAGAGGTGGAGGAGTAAAAGGAGGGGGAGACACAGATGTAGGCATGTCATGCCCTTCTAAAACGGAAAAAGTGCGAAGCCGACACGGCCAGTAGGTTCCTGCCCGTGCGACCTCCGTGTTGCCGGGTTTGTGCCAGAGCTGCGGTGGACCCTGACGGCCAGCCCGCCTCTCTCAATACTGGTGCCTGTCCGCTGGTGGGTCGAGCGAGCCCCCCTGTGGTGGAGGCAGGTCTAAGCTTTTTAATTTAAATTGTCTCTCTAATTTGAATGAATACACTTTAAATCCTTTTACAAGGATCTATTGGAGGGCAAGTCTCATGCCAGCAGTCGCGTAATTCCAGCTCCAGTAGCGTCCACTAAAGCTGCTGCAGTTAAAAAGCTTTTATAAGGATCGAGCTCGGCGGTCCACCACAATGCGTCCCGCCAGTCCCAGCCCCTATGCCTTGGGGTGCCTCCTGATGCTCTTCACTGAGTATCCCGGTGTCCCGAAGCATTTCCTTTGAAAAAATGAAGTGTCCAAACTACAGGTGGTGTAGCTTGCTTAACAGCTGGGATAATCCGCTGACTAGCAGACACTGCTACTAGGCACAAAGTATTTCCTGGGCTAGATGCAGTTAAAAAAAATTTGTAATTAGATACTCTCGTTGGATGCTGAGAAAGCATTCCATAGAGTCTCCTGGCACGCCATATATGATTCTCTTAAAAAGCTTGGGGTAGGGGTCTAGGGGACCCTTTTATAGCCAAAATCACGGCCCTTTTTTGCAATACGTCACCTAGGCTGAAGATAAATGGAACTGTAGCACCCCGAGGGTTCGGTTGCTACAGAGGCATTGCACTCCACCCAGAAGTGTGATATCTCACTCTCAGGTAAGGATAGAGTGTGGATCAGGACCCCGACACCTGAATGCATTACACCACATTGCCGTGGGGCAGGGCGACCAATATGCCCCTGAGATGGGCACGACAGTCCCTGTCCCTGGCTGGAGTGGGGGGAGGGAACACCGAGGAAGGGGAACCCTATAGTGCAGGAGCAGGGAGGAAGCAGTTCCTGGGTGCATTGAGAAGGGAGTATAAAAGGTGGGCACCATCTTAGTTCAGTCCAGAGAAGTCTGAGCAGAAGTGACAGGGAGCAGGGGCTCTGCATGAGCTCTGCTCCGGAGGCGGGCCTAGTAACAGAGGCCCAGGCCAGGAAGAGGGAGAAGGAAGGAAGAGGAGCGGAGAAGGCTCCAGGAACGTGGAATAATGGGATCACAGGGGTGCGGACGGGCGAGTCAGCACCGCACGCCCGAAATACAACTGCGTGGAGGGGTCAGGCCAAAGGGGTAGACCGGTCCCCGAAACTAGTGGAGGCGGGAAACGACCCTCAGCTAGAAACCGGAGGCTGTGACATTTTATGTGGCGCAGCCCCTCGCTACACCCGCTAGGAAGGCACCACATTGGGTCAGGGAAACCGGCGCCAAGTTAACCAAGAGGAGGCCCGAGGCAGCCGGACAGAAGCGTTGGTAAGAAAGGCCAGACAAAGGACACACAAAGGGGGTCCTGTGAAGCACTCCAAAGTTATCTGGGAGTTGTCTGAGCCCCTCACCTGGTGAGCACAGTACGACGTGGGCAGCTGTTTCGTACAGAAGTGGTCTGGATAATAAGAACTGTGAGTAAAGGCCCTGGACTGCATCACTGACTCCGTGCCATAACTGCTGGAGCCCTGCACCATCACCCCCATCCTCCGCATACACAGCCCTGAGGCTACACTTCTCCCGTGGGGAGTTAAACTACGCTCTGCTGCACCCACAACACCAGCCTCAGCGGTCTGCCCTGCAGCGGCGGTTCACTCTGACCGCAATCCACGGGTGGCGTAGTCGGACATTTAAACATCAAAACCACATAAATAGTTCCGCCACTGGTTTGACCGCCCTGAGCCACGGAACGGGGTCGCCGCCACGGAGACTACAACCACCAGCATCCACCAAAAAGGGTCCGGCTCCAGGTGTCCCAAGGCCCAGGGGGCGCGTCAGAACATTTTCATCACCTTTCATAATCACCAATGGGACAAGGCAGGGATGTCCTCTGTCCCCTCTCTTATACATCGTAGTGACGGAGCACCTGCTCTCATCAATTCGCCATAACCCCAATATTAGGTGGATTGAGGTGGGAGGCACCGAGTACAAGGGCTCTGCATTTGCTGATGATGTCCTAGTATATATCACTCAATCACATATATCCATCCCTGATGTTATGGCTGAAATAGATCACTTTGTTTCATGGTCAAATTTTAAAATCAATGCAGCGAAGTCTGAGGCCCTCGATGTCTCCCTCCCCAAATCCATACAGGATTCCATCCAGTCCAACTTTCCCTTTGCCTGACCCTCACAGGGTATCAAATACTTAGGAATTCCTATTGATAGAGAACTCTCCCAGCTATGTTATCTTAATTTTGGGCCCTTTATTGAACAACTCCATACAGACCACGGTTGGCTAGTTAGAACTGTAAGATTCACTACGTGAACCACTGGTGTTTTGTGGAAAAGCACATGTACTCTGTGTTCCAAATTATTATGCAAATAGTGTTTAGGAGTGATAAGGGAAGAATTTGTTTGTCAGCTAAACTCATTGATGGTGATGTGTGTCAGGGCTCTTTATATCACTGTAAGCAATTGCAGACACCTGTGCTAATTAGTTTGGCCGGTGTGTCCAATGAAAGGCAAGACTACTTAAGAAGGCTGTCCCACATTATTAAGCAGCCTACATTTTCTGCCAAAATGGGAAAGAAAAAGGATGTGTCGGCTGCTGAGAAGCAACAAATTGTGGAGTGTTTAGGTCAAGGCATGACTGCAATCAACATTGCCAAGACACTTCATCCTGATCATCGCACAATCAAGAAGTATGTAGCTGATTCACAGTACACAAGTGTGCGTGCTGATAAGGTAAAATTGAGGACTCTTTCCTACAGGCAATTATGTCAGGCTAAAAGAGCAGCGGCAAAAAAGCCTTGTCATAGCAGCAGACAAGTTTTTGAAGGTGCTCGTGCCTCCAACGTCCCCCGAAAAGCAAGATGCAAAGTCCTTCAGAGGTTTGCAGCTGTGCGTAAGCCATCCTGTCGACCTCCTCTATTCACTGCACACAAGCAGAAACGGCTCCAGTGGGCCAAACAATACATGAAGACTAACTTCAAAACTGTTTAGTTCACCGATGAGAGCCGTGTAACGCTCGATAGTCCAGATGGATGGAGTGGAGGATGGCTGGTTGATGGACACTCCATGCAACCACGGCTACAGCGCCAACAAGGAGGAGGTGGAGTAATGTTTTGGGCTGGATTCATGGGGAGAGAGATTATCGGCCTCTTTAGGATCCCTGAATGGGTAAAGATGAACTCCATAATGTATGTGGAGTTTCTGAAACAGCACTTCCTGCCATGGTTAAAGAAGAAGAACTGTGTATTCCACAGCAAGATCATTTTCATGCATGATAATGCACAGTCTCATGCTGCACATAACACATCTGCATCTCTGGCTGATATGGGCATAAAAGGGGACAAACTTATGGTGTGACCCCCATGCTCCCCTGACCTCAACCCTATTCAGAACCTCTGGAGCATCATCAAAAGGAGTGTCTATGATGGCGGGAGGCAGTTCACATCTAAGCAACAGCCCTGGGATGGTATTCTGTCCTCATGCAAAACAATTGAAGCAGAAACCATCCAAAACCTGACAAATTCAATGGACGAGACAGTTCAGAAGCTCCTTTCGAACAAGGGGTCCTATGTGAAAATGTAACATCACCTAGAATAAAGTTTTGAGTTGAAAACTGTTTGATTTCAGTTTCTAATAACCTGCTAATGCTTATAATTTCAAAAATGACCATTTTTTGGTTCTTTATTAAAATGAAAAGGTTGATCGAAGAGTGTGGGGGATCTAAGAGTGTGGCAACCCGGTAGTCAGGATTACTTTGAATTCTGACAATCTGAGGGTCATGTTGCAGGTAGTGCAGCAAGAAGGCACTCATGTGTCTTGCGCATCTAGGAGACCCAAAATTATTTTCCGGGCTAGATGCAGCTAAAAATTATTATTAATTTGAAAGCTGGTGGAGCTTAGTATAGATGGCCTAATAGAATCAGTACTGCACACTGCTACGAAGCCCAAATTATTTTCCAGCCAATATACAGATAAACATGATTAGTAATTTTAAATCTGGTGGAGCTTAGTATAGATGGCCAAATAGAATCAGTACTGCACACTGCTACAAAGCCCAAATTATTTTCCAGCCAAGATACAGATAAATATGATTAGTAATTTTAAATCTGGTGGAGCTTAGTATAGATGGCCTAATAGAATCAGTACTGAACACTACTACAAAGCCCAAATTATTTTCCAGCCAAGATACAGATAAACATGATTAGTAATTTTTAATCTGGTGGAGCTTAGTATAGAGGGCCTAATAGAATCAATACTTCACACAGCTGCAAAGCCCAAATTATTTTCCAGCCAAGATACAGATAAACATGATTAGTAATTTTAAAGCTTAAAACGGTTGGTGAGGTGATTTTAACAAATCATCAAGCTTTTACTCTCCCCAGGATGACACAGGGGTAGAAAAGTAGTTTCGGATCCATGATTTGTTCATCTTTATGAACGTGAGCCTGTCTACATTATCAGTGGAGAGCCGCATGCGCTTATCTGTCAGCACACCACCAGCAGCGCTGAACACACGTTCAGACAGAACGCTGGCTGCAGGGCATGACAAGATCTCCAAGGCGTGAGTGGCGAGCTCCTGCCATTTATCCAGATTGGAAGCCCAAAAAGAGGAAGGGTCTAGTGACAAAGTCATGGCTTCAATGTTTACTTGGAGATACTCCTGCACCATCGTCTCTAGGCGTTGACTATGTGTCAGACTTCTTGTCTCCTGTGGCCTTGCAAAGGATGGGCTAAAAAAGTGATGAAATGATTCCACAAAATTGATTTTACCAGCAGATACTTTGTTTCTGTTACGGTTTGAGTGCTGGACACTCGACGGTCCCACGGTTGGCAAGTTGGAACTGTGAGATTCACTACGTGCACCACTGGTGTTTTGTGGAAAAGCACATGTAAGATTCTGCAACACTCTCTGCTGATAATCCTGCATGCGTGCATCCCTTTCTATGGCAGGAATAATTTCTCCAAATTTACTTTTGTACCGGGGATCTAACAGTGTGGCAACCCAGTAGTCAGGATTATTTCTAATTCTCACAATTAGAGGGTCATGTTGCAGGTAGTGCAGCAAGAAGGCACTCATGTGTCTTGTGCATCCAAGAGCACCAAGTCCCTGTTGTGTTGGTGGCGAGGTAACAATCATGCTTCCTTCCTCTGTCCTCTCCCCCCAACCTCGCACAACAGAAATGTGATCAAGGTCTCCCTCATCTGATTAGTCTTCCATCAGTTCGTCCTCCACTTCTTCCTGGGCTCCTGCACCTTCCTCACTAGTTTGGCTGCTACCATGCGCCCTGGTAAAACCATCTCCCGCACCCTCACATGCCTGCCGCCTTGGTGCTGCCAACCGTCTGGACCTTGCAGATGTTAGCCCTTCCGCATACAACTCCTCCTCCTCTACTTCCTCCACCTCCTCTTGTGCCACCACCTGACTCAGAATTCTGTTTAACATGTGCTCCAGCATGTATGTCAACGGAATAGTCATGCTGATAATGGCATCGTCAGCACTAAACATCTTCGTCGCCATTTCAAAACTGTGCAGAAGGGTGCATAGGTCCCTGATCTGAGACCACTCCTCCAGCGTGATTTGCCCCACCTCTGGATCTCTTTGGCCCAGGCTATACGTCAGAACGTATTGCACCAGGGCTTGTCGGTGCTGCCACAGTCGCTGCAACATGTGCAGAGTTGAATTCCACAGGGTAGGCACATCGCATTTTAGCCAGTGAAGTGGCATGCCGAACGACTTCTGTAGAGATGTAATTCGCTGAGCTGCGGGATGCGAACGGCGGAAGTGAGCACACAGCGACCGTGCCCTCTGCAGAAGGCCACCTAGTCCAGGATAGGGAGCTAAAATTTGCTTGACAACTACGTTCAACACGTGAGCCATACAAGGCACGTGTGTGACATTGCCCCGGCGAAGGGCCGCTTCCAGGTTTGCAGCATTGTCGCACATGGCCTTCCCTGGATTCAGGTCCAGTGGAGACAACCATTCATGAAACTGGTTCTCCAGAGCTGACCACAACTCCTCAGCTGTGTGACTCACATTTCCCAGACATTTCAAAGTAAAAACTGCCTGATGACGTTGAGCCCTGCTGCCAGCATAGTAAGGAAGTGTGCTGGATCCCTTCTGCGCAGTTAGAAAGCTTGTGGCATGACCAGACAGGCTTTGAGTGCAGGTGGAGAACCGAGAGGAGGTTGAGGAGGCAGAAGCAGTGGAGGAACTTTGACATAAAGAGGATTGATGCACAACTCGTGGGGACGGCAAGATTTTGACAGCAGCCCCTTGTCCTGCTGTCACCATAGTTACCCAGTGCCCAGTCAGCAACATGTAAAGCCCCTGTCCATGCCTACTCGTCCAAGTGTCTGTGGTGAAATGCACCCTGTCACACACAGAGTTTCTAAAAGAAGTGGTGATGTTGTGTGCGACATGCTGGTGGAGCGCAGGCACACCTTTCTTTGAGAAGTAGTGCCGACTGGGCATCTGGTACTGGGGCACTGAGTCGGACATAAGGTTTCAAAAATCCTCTGTGTCCACCAGGCGGAAAGGAAGCATTTCTGTAGCCAAGAGCTTGCAGATGGTGAAATTCAACCTCTTAGCTTTCTCATGGCTAGGAGCAAATGGTCTTTTACTTGTCCACATCTGAGGCACCGAGGGCTGGCTGTTGTGCTTAGACGGGGTTGAGAAGGGTGTCCCCAGCAAACTGCCGGTCTGTGAGGAAGATGCAGGCGGACATGTTAGGTTGCCTTGATCCAAAGGTGGTGCTATCGATGTCGGACAGCGCTCAACACCAGCTGGTGTTACCACCTCCAAAGAAAATGATGACCTGCCAATCACGCTGGCTGTTGCGGGTAAAGAGGTTGCAGGTCTGCGTCCCAAAACAGGTGTGACTACTGTCCCCCAAGTCACAGAGGATGAAGAGGTCGCGGATGCACAAGATGTGGCAGACGGTGGTTGGCCCGGGCGGCTAGGCCGCATTGTAGCACAGTGAGCTTCCACTGCAACTTATGCTTCATGTCCATGTGCCCGTTCATGCATGAAGTACTCAAACTATGTATTTTTTTGCCTCTACTTAGCTTTTGCTGACAAATGTTACAGATAACACGTGTTGGGTCATCTTTATTGATCTGAAAAAATGCCCAGGCTATGCAAGGCTTAGCACCCATGCGACCTGAAGAGCCACCACGTCTTGTGGTCAGAGGCAGAGTTGTGTTTGAGGATGCAGTTGTTGACGTGCTTCCAGTACTACGTCTCTGTCCAGGAAGGCGCAACCTGACCTCGTCGTCACTAGCATCCTCCTCCACCTCCTCTGCTGACCTCATCTCTTGGCTGACTGTGGGATGACAGTAAGTGGGATATCCAACCTCATCATCATCACCCTGTGTGTTATCACACCCGTCGTCCTCAGTAGTGTTGAGCCACTCCCGTAGTGTTCGAGTTCGGTTCGGTTCGTCGAACACCCGTGTGTTCGCCGAACTGTTCGTCGAACTGTTCGTCGAACACCTTCGAACACCGTTAAAACCAATGGCAGGCAAACAAAAACACATAGAAACACATAGAAAACACCTTCAAAGGTGTCCAAAAGCTGACAAACTGCTCAGAAGACATAACTAACACATGGAAAAGTGACAAGTACATATAGTCATGCGAAAATAAAAGAGGTGGAGGAGTAAAAGGAGGGGGAGACACAGATATAGGCATGTCATGCCCTTCTAAAATCCAAAAAGTGAGAAGCCAACACGGCCAGTCCGCTCCTGCCCGTGCCACCTCCGTGTCGCCGGGTTTGTGCCAGAGCCGCGGTGAACCCTGACGGCCAGCCCCCCTCTCCCAATACTGGTGCCTGTCCGCTGGTGGGTCGAGCGAGCCCCCCTGTGGTGGAGGCAGCTCTAAGCTTTTTAATTTAAATTGTCTCTCTAATTTGAATGAATACACTTTAAATCCATTTACAAGGATCTATTGGAGGGCAAGTCTCATGCCAGCAGCAGCGGTAATTCCAGCTCCAGTAGCGTCCACTAAAGCTTCTGCAGTTAAAAAGCTTTTATAAGGATCGAGCTCGGCTGTCCACCGCAAGGCATCCTACTGCCAGTCCCAGCCCCTATGCCTTGGGGTGCCTCCTGATGCTCTTCACTAAGTATCCCATGGTCCCGAAGCATTTACTTTGAAAAAATTAAGTGTCTAAACTACAGGTGGTGCAGCTTGCTTAACAGCCGGGATAATCCGCTGACTAGCAGACACTGCTACTAGGCACAAAGTATTTCCTGGGCTAGATGCAGTTAAAAATTTGTAATTAGATACTCTCGTTGGATGCTGAGAAAGCATTCCATAGAGTCTCCTGGCACGCCATATATGATTCTCTTAAAAAGCTTGGGGTAGGGGTCTAGGGGACCCTTTTATAGCCAAAATCACGGCCCTGTATCGCAATACGTCACCTAGGCTGAAGATAAATGGAACTGTAGCACCCTGAGGGCTCGGTTGCTACAGACGTATTGCACCTCACCCAGAGGTGTGATATCTCACTCTCAGGTAAGGATGGAGTGTGGATCAGGACCCGACACCTGCATGCATTACACCACATTGCCGTGGGGCAGGGCGACCCATATGCCCCTGAGATGGGCACGACAGTCCCTGTCCCTGGCTGGAGTGGGGGGAGGGAACACTGAGGAAGGGGAACCCTGTAGTGCAGGAGCAGGGAGGAAGCAGTTCCTGGGTGCATTGAGAAGGGAGTTTAAAAGGTGGGCACCATCTTAGTTCAGTGCAGAGAAGTCTGAGCAGAAGTGGCAGGGTGCAGGGGCTCTGCATGAGCTCTGCTCCGGAGGCGGGCCTAGTAACAGAGGCCCAGGCCTGGAAGAGGGAGAAGGAAGGAAGAGGAGCGGAGAAGGCTCCAGGAACGAGGAATGAAGGGATCCCAGGGGTGCGGACGGGCGAGTCGCCACCGCACGCCCGAATCCACCTGCGTGGAGGGGTCAGGCCAAAGGGGGAGACCGGTCCCCGAACTAGTGGAGGCAGGAAACGACCCTCAGCTAGAAACCAGAGGCTCTGACATTTTATGTGGCGCAGCCCCTCGCTACACCCGCTAGGAAGGCACCACATAGGGTCAGGGAAACTGGCGCCAAGTTTACCAAGAGGAGGCCCGAGGCAGCCGGACAGAAGTGTTGGTAAGAAAGGCCAGACAAAGGACACACAAAGGGGGTCCTGTGAAGTGCTCCAAAGTTATCTGGGAGTTGTCTGAGCCCCTCACCTGGTGAGCACAGTACGACGTGGGCAGCCGTTACCTGCAGACGTGGTCTGGATACTAAGAACTGTGAGTAAAGGCCCTGGACTGCATCACTGACTCCGTGTCGTAACTGCTGCTGCCCTGCACCATCATCCCCATCCTCCGCATACACTGCCCTGAGGCTATACTCCTCCCGTGGGGAGTTATGCTACGCTCTGCTGCACCCACAACACCAGCCTCAGCGGTCTGCCCTGTAGCGGCGGTTCACTCTGACCGCAATCCACGGGTGGCGTAGTCGGACATTTAAACATCAAAACCACATAAATAGTTCCGCCACTGGTTTGACCGCCCTGAGCCACGGAACCGGGTCGCCGCCACGAAGACTACAACCACCAGCATCCACCAAAAAGGGTCCGGCTCCGGGTGTCCCAAGGCCCAGGGGGTGCGTCAGAACATTTTCATCACCTTTCACAATCACCAATGGGACAAGGCAGTGATGTCCTCTGTCCCCTCTCTTATACATCCTAGTGACGGAGCACCTGCTCTCATCAATTCGCCATAACCCCAATATTAGGTGGATTGAGGTGGGAGGCACCGAGTACAAGTGCTCTCTATTTGCTGATGATGTCCTAGTATATAACACTCAATCACATATATCCATCCATGCTGTTATGGCTGAAATAGATCACTTTGTTACATGGTAAAATTTTAAAATCAATGCAGCGAAGTCTGAGGCCCTCGATGTCTCCCTCCCCAAATCCATATAGGATTCCATCCAGTCCAACTTTCCCTTTGCCTGGCCCTCACAGGGTATCAAATACTTAGGAATTCCTATTCATAGAGACCTCTCCCATCTATGTTATCTTAATTTTGGGCCCTTTATTGAACAACTCCAAACAGACCACGGTTGGCAAGTTAGAACTGTAAGATTCACTACGTGAACCACTGGTGTTTTGTGGAAAAGCACATGTACACTGTGTTCCAAATTATTATGCAAAAAGTGTTTAGGAGTGATAAGGGAAGAATTTGTTTGTTTGTCAGTTAAACTCATTGATGGTGATGTGTGTCAGGGCTCTTTATATCACTGTAAGCAATTGCAGACACCTGTGCTAATTAGTTTGGCAGGTGTGTCCAATGAAAGGCAAGACTACTTAAGAAGGCTCTCTCACATTATTAAGCAGCCTACATTTTCTGCCAAAATGGGAAAGAAAAAGGATGTGTCGGCTGCTGAGAAGCAACAAATTGTGGAGTGTTTAGGTCAAGGCATGACTACAATCAACATTGTGCGATGATCAGGATGAAGTGTCTTGGCAATCAAGAAGTATGTAGCTGATTCACAGTACACACGTGTGCGTGCTGATAAGGGCAAATTGAGGACTCTTTCCTACAGGCAATTACGTCAGGTTGAAAGAGCAGCGGCAAAAAAGCCTTGTCATAGCAGCAGACAAGTTTTTGAAGCTGCTTGTGCCTCCAACGTCCCCCGAACAACAAGATGCAGGGTCCTTCAGAGGTTTGCAGCTGTGCATGCGCCATCCTGTCGACCTCCTCTATCCACTTCACACAAGCAGAAACGGCTCCAGTGGGCCAAACATTACATGAAGACTGATTTCAAAACTGTTTTGTTCACGGATGAGTGCCGTGCAGCGCTCGATGGTCCAGATGGATGGAGTGGAGGATGGCTGGTTGATGGACACCCCACGCAAACACGGCTACAGCGCCAACAAGGAGGAGGTGGAGTAATGTTTTGGGCTGGAATCATGGGGAGAGAGATTGTCGGCCCCTTTAGGATCCCTGAAGGCGCTAAAGATGAACTCCATAATGTATGTGGATTTTCTCAAACAGCACTTCCTGCCATGGTTCAAGAAGAAGAACCGTGTATTTCACAGCAAGATCATTTTTCTGCATGATAATGCACCATCTCATGCTGCACATAAAACATCTGCATCTCTGGCTGATATGGGCATAAAAGGGGACAAACTTATGGTGTGACCCCCATGCTCCCCTGACCTCTACCCCATTCAGAACCTTTGGAGCATCATTAAAAGGAGTGTCTATGATGGCGGGAGGCAGTTCACATCTAAGCAACAGCTCTGGGAGGGTATTCTGTCCTCATGCAAAACAATTGAAGCATAAACTATCCAAAACCTGACAAATTCAATGGACGAGAGAGTTCAGAAGCTCCTTTCGAACAAGGGGTCCTATGTGAAAATGTAACATCACCTAGAATAAAGTTTTGAGTTGAAAACTGTTTGATTTCAGTTTCTAACAACCTGCTAATGCTTATAATTTCAAAAATGACAATTTTTTTGGTCTTTATTAAAATGAAAAGGTTGATCGAAAAGTTTGGGGGATCTAAGAGTGTGGCAACCCAGTAGTCATGATTACTTCGAATTCTGACAATCTGAGGGTCATGCTGCAGGTAGTGCAGCAAGAAGGCACTTATGTGCCTTGCGCATCTTGGAGCCCCAAAATTATTTTCCGGGCTAGATGCAGCTAAAAATTATTTTTAATTTTAAATCTGGTGAAGCTTTAGTATAGATGGCCTAATAGGATCAGTGCTGCACACTGCTACAAAGCCCAAATTATTTTCCAGTCAAGATACAGATAAACATGATTAGTAATTTGAAAGCTTAAAACGGTTGGTAGGGTGATTTTAACCAATCATCAAGCTTTTACTCTCCCCAGGATGACACAGGGGTAGAAAAGTCGTTTCGGATCCATGATTTGTTCATCTTTATGAACGTGAGTCTGTCTACATTATCAGTGGAGAGCCGCGTGCGCTTATCTGTCAGCACACCACCAGCAGCGCTGAACACACGTTCAGACAGAACGCTGGCTGCGGGGCATGACAAGATCTCCAAGGCGTAAGTGGCTAGCTCCGGCCATTTATCCAGATTGGAAGCCCAAAAAGAGCAAGGGTCCAGTGACACAGTCGTGGCTTCAATGTTTACTTGGAGATACTCCTGTACCATCGTCTCTAGGCGTTGACTATGTGTCAGACTTCTTGTCTCCTGTGGCCTTGCAAAGGATGGGCTAAAAAAGTGGTGAAATGATTCCGCAAAATTGATGTTACCAGCAGATACTGTGGTTCTGTTACGGTTTGAGTGCTGAACACTTGACGGTCCCACGGTTGGCAAGTTGGAACTGTGAGATTCACTACGTGCACCACTGGTATTTTGTGGAAAAGCACATGTAAGATTCTGCAACAGTCTCTGCTGATACTCCTGCATGCGTGCATCCCTTTCTATGGCAGGAATAATTTCTGCAAATTTACTTTTGTACCGGGGATCTAACAGTGTGGCAACCCAGTAGTCAGGATTATTTCTAATTCTCACAATTCGAGGGTCATGTTGCAGGTAGTGCAGCAAGAAGGCACTCATGTGTGTTGTGCATCCAGGAGCACCAAGTCCCTGTTGTGTTGGTGGCGAGGTAACAATCATGCTTCCTTCCTCTGTCCTCTCCCCCCAACCTCGCACAACAGAAATGTGATCAAGGTCTCCCTCATCTGATGAGTCTTCCATCAGTTCGTCCTCCACTTCTTCCTGGGCTCCTGCACCTTCCTCACTAGTTTGGCTGCTACCATGCGCCCTGGTAAAACCATCACCCCCACCCTCACATGCCTGCCGCCTTGGTGCTGCCGACCGTCTGGACCTTGCAGATGTTAGCCCTTCCGCATACAACTCCTCCTCCTCTACTTCCTCCACCTCCTCTTGTGCCACCACCTGACTCCGAATTCTGTTTAACATGTGCTCCAGCATGTAAATCACCGGAATAGTCATGCTGATAATGGCATCGTCAGCACTAAACATCTTCGTCGCCATTTCAAAACTGTGCAGAAGGGTGCATAGGTCCCTGATCTGAGACCACTCCTCCAGCGTGATTTGTCCCACCTCTGAATCTCGTTGGCCCAGGCTATATGTCAGAACGTATTGCACCAGGGCTTGTCGGTGCTGCCACAGTCGCTGCAACATGTGCAGAGTTGAATTCCACCGGGTAGGCACATCGCATTTTAGCCGGTGAAGTGGCAGGCCCAATGACTTCTGTAGAGATGTAAGTCGCTGAGCTGCGGGATGCGAACGGCGGAAGTGAGCACACAGCGACCGTGCCCTCTGCAGAAGGCCATCTAGTCTGGGATAGTGGGCTAAAAATTGCTGGACAACCAGGTTCAACACGTGAGCCATACAAGGCACGTGTGTGACATTGCCCCGGCGAAGGGCCGCACCCAGGTTTGCAGCATTGTCGCACACGGCCTTCCCTGGTTTCAGGTCCAGTGGAGACAACCATTCATGAAATTGGTTCTCCAGAGCTGACCACAACTCCTCAGCTGTGTGACTCACATTTCCCAGACATTTCAATGTAAAAACCGCCTGATGACGTTGAGCCCTACTGCCAGCATAGTAAGGAGGTGTGCAGGATCCCTTCTGCGCAGTTAGAAAGCTTGTGGCATGACCAGACAGGCTTTGGGTGCAGGTGGAAGACCGAGAGGAGGTTGAGGAGGCAGAAGCAGTGGAGGAACTTTGACATAAAGAGGATTGACGCACAACTCGTGGGGACGGCAAGACTTGGACAGCAGCCCCTTGTCCTGCTGTCACCATAGTTACCCAGTGCCCAGTCAGCGACATGTAACGCCCCTGTCCATGCCTACTCGTCCAAGTGTCTGTGGTGAAATGCACCCTGTCACACACAGAGTTTCTCAAAGAAGCGGTGATGTTATGTGCGACATGCTGGTGGAGCGCAGGCACACCTTTCTTTGAGAAGTAGTGCCGACTGGGCATCTGGTACTGGGGCACTGCGACGGACATAAGGTCTCGAAAATCCTCTGTGTCCACCAGGCGGAAAGGCAGCATTTCTGTAGCCAAGAGCTTGCAGATGGTGAAATTCAACCTCTTAGCTTTCTCATGGCTAGGAGGAAATGGTCTTTTACTTGTCCACATCTGAGGGACCGAGGGCTGGCTATTGTGCTTAGACGGGGTTGATAAGGGTGTCCCCGGCAAACTGCCGGTCTGTGAGGAAGATGCAGGCGGACATGTTAGGTTGCCTTGATCCAAAGGTGGTGCTATCGATGTCGGACAGCGCTCAACACCAGCTGGTGTTACCACCTCCAAAGAAAATGATGACCTGCCAATCACGCTGGCTGTTGCAGGTAAAGAGGTGGCAGGTCTGCGCCCCAAAACAGGTGTGACTGCTGTCCCCCCAGTCACAGAGGATGAAGAGGCCGCGGATGCACAAGATATGGCAGACGGTGGTGGCCCGGCCGGCTAGGCCGCATTGTAGCACACTGAGCTTCCCACTGCAACTTATGCTTCATGTCCATGTGCCGGTTCATGCATGAAGTACTCAAACTATGTATTTTTGGCCTCTACTTAGCTTTTGCTGACAAATGTTACAGATAACACGAGTTGGGTCATCTTTATCGATATGAAAAAATGCCCAGGCTATGCAAGGCTTAGCACCCATGCGACCTGAAGAGCCACCACGACTTGTGGTGAGAGGCAGAGTTGTGTTTGAGGATGCAGTTGTTGACGTGCTTCCAGTACTACGTCTCTGTCCAGGAAGGCGCAACCTGACCTCGTCGTCACTAGCATCTTCCTCCACCTCCTCTGCTGACCTCATCTCTTGGCTGACTGTGGGTTGACAGTAAGTGGGATCTCCGACCTCATCATCATCACCCTGTGCGTTATCACACCCGTCGTCCTCAGAGCCAACCTGTTCCTGCCCTGACAAAAAACTAAAGTTGTCGCTCCAATCAGGTATTTGAGTCTTATCATCGTCTTCCTCATTGTCTCCACCAACAGGAGTTACAGTTTGGGAATGAGGGTCTACATTATGGTCAGAACCTTCTGCGTCTGGTCCTGGATCCGACTCATAAAGATTCTGGGCATCAGTGCAGATCATTTCCTCGTCTGGATTCACAGAAGCGCTGGAGTCGACCTCTGATTCCCAGGCTATAGTATGAGTAAACAGCTCTGCAGACTCAACCATCTGTTCTACCTCATACTCAGACGGGCAGCTGGAGATTTGGGAGCTGTGAGGAAGCAAGTGCGATTTGGGTGACACCTTTGAGGACTGGAGTATTTGTGATGTTGAAGTTGATGTGGAGGAGAGCCCACTTAAAGGAGCACTTGATATCCGTTGAAGCACCTGCTGTTTTTGTGCCTCATCTGGAATTTGTAGCGATTGGCGTGGCCGTAAGAAAGGGATCTTATCATATTGTCCGCTAAAAGAAGTAGACATTTTAGTTTGGCTGGAAGATGGTCTTTCTTCTGCAGATGTTACTGTTGCTTTAACACCTACCCCACGGACACAACCTTTTTTCCCCTTCCCAACACGCCTATTCCCCTTTCCACCAGCAGCAGGCCTTTTTCCACTCATTTTGGTGGTTAACTAATTCACAACTCTGGAGTTGTTTGCACAAAAAAACAATGGATGGTAACCGAGCAGAGCTGAGTGGCCAAACTGTGGTATTAGGCCAAAACTATTGGCTGGGTTAGATGCAGAAAAAAATTATTTTGAATTTGCAACCTGATGGAGGTCAGTATAGATGGACTAATACAACAAGTCCCACACACAGCTAGAAGCCCAAATATTTTTTCAGAGGTACTGTAGATGCAGATAAAAATTAGTTTTAATTTGCAACCTGATGGAGGTCAGTATAGATGGACTAATAGAGAAAGTCCGACACACTACTAGAAGGCCAAATATTTTTTCAGAGCTAGATGCAGAAAAAAATTATATTCAGTTTGCAACCTGATGGAGGTCAGTATAGATGGATTAATAGAACAAGACCCACACACAGCTAGAAGCCCAATATTTTTTCAGAGGTAGATGCAGAAAAAAATATATTCAGTTTGCAACCTGATGAAGGTCAGTATAGATGGACTAATACAACAAGTCCCACACACAGCTAGAAGCCCAATATTTTTTCAGAGGTAGATGCAGAAAAAAATATATTCAGTTTGCAACCTGATGGAGGTCAGTATAGATGGACTAATACAACAAGTCCCACACACAGCTAGAAGCCCAAATATTTTTTCAGAGGTACTGTAGATGCAGATAAAAATTAGTTTTAATTTGCAACCTGATGGAGGTCAGTATAGATGGACTAATAGAGAAAGTCCGACACACTACTAGAAGGCCAAATATTTTTTCAGAGCTAGATGCAGAAAAAAATTATATTCAGTTTGCAACCTGATGGAGGTCAGTATAGATGGATTAATAGAACAAGACCCACACACAGCTAGAAGCCCAATATTTTTTCAGAGGTAGATGCAGAAAAAAATATATTCAGTTTGCAACCTGATGGAGGTCAGTATAGATGGACTAATACAACAAGTCCCACACACAGCTAGAAGCCCAATATTTTTTCAGAGGTAGATGCAGAAAAAAATATATTCAGTTTGCAACCTGATGGAGGTCAGTATAGATGGACTAATACAACAAGTCCCACACACAGCTAGAAGCCCAATATTTTTTCAGAGGTAGATGCAGAAAAAAATATATTCAGTTTGCAACCTGATGGAGGTCAGTATAGATGGACTAATACAACAAGTCCCACACACAGCTAGAAGCCCAAATATTTTTTCAGAGGTACTGTAGATGCAGATAAAAATTAGTTTTAATTTGCAACCTGATGGAGGTCAGTATAGATGGACTAATAGAGAAAGTCCGACACACTACTAGAAGGCCAAATATTTTTTCAGAGCTAGATGCAGAAAAAAATTATATTCAGTTTGCAACCTGATGGAGGTCAGTATAGATGGATTAATAGAACAAGACCCACACACAGCTAGAAGCCCAATATTTTTTCAGAGGTAGATGCAGGAAAAAAATATATTCAGTTTGCAACCTGATGGAGGTCAGTATAGATGGACTAATACAACAAGACCCACACACAGCTAGAAGCCCAATATTTTTTCAGAGCTAGTTGCAGAAAAAAATTAGATTCAGTTTGCAACCTGATGGAGGTCAGTATAGATGGATTAATAGAACAAGACCCACACACAGCTAGAAGGCCAAATATTTTTTCAGAGCTAGATGCAGAAAAAAATTATATTCAGTTTGCAACCTGATGGAGGTCAGTATAGATGGATGATGGATTAATAGAACAAGACCCACACACACATAGAAGCCCAATATTTTTTCAGAGGTAGATGCAGGAAAAAAATATATTCAGTTTGCAACCTGATGGAGGTCAGTATAGATGGACTAATACAAGTCCCACACACAGGTAGAAGCCCAAATATTTTTTCAGAGGTACTGTAGATGCAGATAAAAATTTGTTTTAATTTGCAACCTGATGGAGGTCAGTATAGATGGACTAATAGAATGATGCTATGCCCAAAAGATTTTACTTCACTAGGTGCAGTAAAAAAATTGGTATTCTATACACAGGTGGTATATCTTGCAACACAGATAGGCTACTCCACTGACTAACACACTCTGCAATAGGCCAAAAAGGAAAAGCTTTGCTAGATTCAGCCAAATGCTGTGAAAAAAACTTGCACAGCACTGGCACAGACCTGCCTGGCAAAAACTGATAGGAACTGATGTAACCTAGCCCTGAAAAGGACTGCAATTACAATTAGTCTTTACTCCCACAACCTATCTATTTAAGAGCACAGACCTCCCTGATAAAAGTCGTAGGAAATGCTGTAACCTAGTCCTTAAAAGGACTGCATTCACAACTATTCCCTACTCCCAAGCTATCTGTATATTTGTGCGAAAATTGGCTTGAAATTAACAAGGTATAGCGCACACAGCAACAGCGGTGCCGTCTAACACGCAGCTGCAGCAGTGAGAAAATGGTGGCGACGGGGAAAATGGCTTGGTGTTATAGGGCAAGGACATGTGACATACACTGCCAATGACACATGCCCTTGCTTGTGTGAAAAAAAGCACTTCGCTCCGTGTGTGCGCTGCTGATAGGCTGACAGATTGCACCTCCCCACTGCAAATGCGGGAAAGAGAAAAAAAAATGGAGATCTTCATTGTTCCTGCAGAGATCCATCCCCTGCCCCTCCCCCCACCCCGCTGTACACTCAAACTGCGTATTACCATTAATTTTCATCATTACTGAGAAAAAATCCAGTTATGATTTTGGTGCACAAACAGTTATCGAACATAACCTCGAACAGCCGAATTTTTCTCAAATTGTTCGTGTTCGCCGAACGGCTCGAACACCGCCCAAAACAGCTCGAATTTCAGATTGGCGAACAGTTCGAGTAGAACAACGCTCATCTCTAGTCCTCAGAGCCAACCTGTTCCTGCCCTGACAAAAAACTAAAGTTGTCGCTCCAATCAGGTATTTGAGTCTTATCATCGTCTTCCTCATTGTCTCCACCAACAGGAGTTACAGTTTGGGAATGAGGGTCTACATTATGGTCAGAACCTTCTGCGCCTGGTCCTGGATCTGACTCATAAAGATTCTGGGCATCAGTGCAGATCATTTCCTCGTCTGGATTCACAGAAGCTCTGGAACAGACCTCTGATTCCCAGGCTATAGTATGAGTAAACAGCTCTGCAGACTCAACCATCTGTTCTACCCCACACTCAGACGGGCAGCTGGAGACTTGGGAGCTGTGAGGAAGCAAGTGCGATTGGGGTGACACCTCTGAGGACTGGAGTATTTGTGATGTTGAAGTTGAGGTGGAGGAGAGCCAACTTAAAGGAGCACTTGATATCCGTTGAAGCACCTGCTGTTTTTGTGCCTCATCTGGAATTTGTAGCGATTGGCGTGGCCGTAAGAAAGGGATCTTAGCACATTGTCCGCTAAAAGAAGTAGACATTTTAGTTTTTCTGGAAGACGGTCTTTCTTCTGCAGATGTTACTGTTGCTTTAACACCTACCCCACGGACACAACCATTTTTACCCTTCCCAACACACCTATTCCCCTTTCCACCAGCAGCAGGCCTTTTTCCACTCATTTTGGTGGTTAACTAATTCACAACTCTGGAGTTGTTTGCACAAAAAAACAATGGATGGGAACCGAGCAGAGCTGAGTGGCCAAACTGTGGTATTAGGCCAAAAGTATTGGCTGGGTTAGAAGCAGAAAAAAAATATATTCAATTTGCAACCTGATGGAGGTCAGTATAGATGGACTAATAGAACAAGTCCCACACACTGCTAGAAGCTGAAATATTTTTTCATAGCTAGATGCAGAAAAAAATGATATTGAATTTGCAACCTGATGGAGGTCAGTATAGATCGACTAATAGAACAAGTACCACACACTGCTAGAAGCTGAAATATTTTTTCAGAGCTAGATGCAGAAAAAAATTATATTGAATTTGCAACCTGATGGAGGTTAGTATAGATGGACTAATAGACCAAGTCCCACACACTGCTAGAAGCCTAAATATTTTTTCAGAGCTCGATGTAGAAAAATATTATATTGAATTTGCAACCTGGTGGAGGTTAGTATAGATGGACTAATAGAACGATGCTATACCCAAAAGGTTTTACTGCACTAGGTGCACTAAAAAAATTGTATTCTATACACAGGTGGTGTAGCTTGCAACACAGATAGGCTACTCCACTGACTAACACACTCTGCAATAGGCCAAAAAGGATTTGCTTTGCTAGATTTAGCCAAATGCTGTGAAAATAACTTGCACAGCACTGGCACAGACCTGCCTGATAAAAGTGATAGGACCTGATGTAACCTAGCCCTGAAAAGTACTGCAATTACAATTAGTCTTTACTCCCAACCTATCTGTTTAAGAGCACAGACCTGCCTGATAAAAGTCGTATGAAATGATGTAACTTGCTCCTTAAAAGGACTGCAATCAAAACTCTTCCCTACTCCCAAGCTATCTGTTGATTTGTGCGAAAATTGTCTTGAAATGAACAAAGTATAGCGCACACAGCAACAGCGGTGCCGTCTAACACACAGCTGCAGCAGTGAGAAAATGGTGGCGACGGGGAAAATGGCTGGGTCTTATAGGGCAAGGACATGTGACATACACTGCCAATGACACGTGCCTTTGCTTGTGTGAAAAAAAGCAGTTCGCTCCGTGTGTGTGCTGCTGATAGGCTGACAGACTGCACCTCCCCACTGTAAATGCGGGAAAGAGAAAAAAAAATGAAGATCTTCATTATTCCTGCAGAGATCCATCCCCTGCCCCTCCCCCCGCCCCGCTGTACACTCAAACTGCGTATTAACATTAATTTTCAGCATTACTGAGAAAAAATCCAGTTATGATTTTGGTGCACGAACAGTTATCGAACATAACCTCGAACAGCCGAATTTTTTTCAAATCGTTCGTGTTCGCCGAACTGCTCGAACACCGCCCAAAACAGCTCGAATTTGAGATTGGTGAACAGTTCGAGTCAAACACTGCTCATCTCTAGTTACGGTGGATTGAAAAACATGTGGTGTGCTCGGTGAAACAAACACAGCAGGTGTGTCCGCTTCCGTTACAGCTGACGGGCTGTCACTCAGCCTGACTGGAGCTGGTAAACAAGTGGAGATTCTGTGGTCAGAGACCTGAGAGACAGCACTTGGCATGGTAACAGAGGAGGAGGAAGAAGCAGCAGATATGGTTGATGGGGTGGCCGATGGTTGGTGAGGGCCGCTGGTCCGCATTTTATTGCATTGAGATTGCCAGAGTAACGCATTATGAGAATGCATTTGATGGTTCATTAATCTAGTAGTCAAATTATTGCAATTTTTCCTTCTACTGAGTAATATTTTGTAGAGTTGGCAGATAATGTGAGTTGGCTCATCCTTTGTGGTGTCAAAAAAGGTCCAGACTAGGCAACCCTTGCCACCCCGGCGAGCTGCAGACCCGTGACCGCTGCTGGCCACAACCACAGTTGTGGCTAAGGATGCCGTGCTTGTCGTGATTGCATCACTCAGTGTCTGTGCGGGAAGCTGCAACATAACCTCCTCATCTTCCTCCTCCTCCTCTACTGAGCATCTCAGCTATGTGCCTTTAGGTTCACATCAAGTGAGATCTACAACCTTGTCATCACCTTCTCTGTTCTCCCATTTCTTGCCCTGAGTGTCACCCTATACCTCTTCCTACCCTGACAGCACAGTACAGTCTGCATGAGCCTCAGGTATCTGAGTCTCATAAGAATCAACTTCACCCCTGGGGGTTAACATCTGGTGATGAGGGTCAGGATTCTGCTCGGACCTTACTTCGTCCTGCCCTGAATCCAACAGTAAACAATTTTGGGCATTGGTGCAGATGCTTTCCTTCTCTTGACTCTGTGAATCTTTGGAGAAGACCTCTGATGCCCATGGCATAGAATGGGTGAACAGCTGTGCAGACTCGCCATCTGTGGTACCCCACAGTCAGTTGGGCAGTTGGAGAGTTGTGATGTGGAGGGAAACAAAGGTGATTGGGGTGTCAACTCTGAGGACTGTACTGTGTGTGATACTGAGGTGGAGGAAGAGGAGAGGCCACTTGCTGCAGCACTTGCCATCCACTGGAGCTCCTGCTCTTTCTTGCCCTCATCTACCAGGAGTACTGCTGTGCGGCTGCCAAAGAAAGGGAGTGGAGTAGCCCGTCCAGTAACAGAAGTTGTCAGTTGTCTTTGGATAGGACAAGACGGTGTGGAAGCACTAGATGCAGTAGAGCCAAAGTATGGACAGCACATACACAGCCACCTTAGCTGCAAGATTGCAGTAGCACACAGCAACAACAGTGTAGAAATTAATAGCACACATAGCTTAGATGCAGGAGGGCTTCTTCCTCTATTCTGCACCCATCGATTTAATGTTAAAGACCCTGGAGAGATCTATTTCTGATCTATGTCGCATAAGTCCTTGCACCCTTAATATTTGGCCACATGTCTGCATCATGACTTTACAATAAATAAACTGTTTGTATCGTTGTGCGGTGATTTAGTCTCCTAACTAATCACGGGTTCCAAACCCCTCTTTACCAGCATCTCCACAAACCCATTGCGCGTAGGACAAGTTCCTCTACCAACAGAGTTGTGTAGGCAATCAACAGAGTTGAAGGTGCAGACATCATCAGGAATAGCAGAGATAAGTTACTTATCAGGTACCTTGATTTGTTAAGAGTTGAAAGTAAGTACAGTAGTGGGATTAGCAGGGCTAAGCTACTAGTAAAAGCTGGGTGCAGGATAGCTTTTGGGAGCAGCTGAGAAAATAATCAGACTCCTGGCTGATGCAGAGACAAGTGGGAAATGACACTTGACTCCCGGAAAGCTCATAGTAGCAGAGTGCACATCTACCGGAGTACTGATCCAGCCTTAGTGACATCGGACCTACATGCCGGGCTACTGTAGTACCTGGTGCGGACTAACACAGAGCGAGCTGGCCATAGGGGAAAGAAGCAGAATACGGCACTGCACCTAGGACAGGTGAGCAGCAATATTGATGCTATACTGGTTCATTTAATATGTCTGATGGAACAGAAAAGGTAACCATATTGAGAACAATATAAGTGGAAATAAATCATACAAATCATATAAGAAACTCTGTAACATATCTTATCAAAGGAATATACTTTTTTCCAATTATGAGCCACATATTTTCCTCCTATTTTCCTAAGAGTATGATCTCACATAGAGCTGGATTCACATCTACACTGCTAGGTACTGCTGTATAATGTCCTCCACGTTGCTGTTGCTTAATGAACCCAAAGATAAATTCAAAGCTACCCTGATCAGTTTTCCTATAAAATGACTTCCATGTTCTTGCCATTGCTTTCTAGTAAGTGCGTTATCTAATCCAGAGATGGATTCTCAGCTACACAGCTCAGTATTGCTGTATAATATCCTCCATGCTTCTGAGCATGTGCTACATAGTGACAGAATAGCAAGAATCCCTCATGTGTGGGAGTAGGATACATGAGAGACATTATAGCATCTGGTCTGTTCCTACTAGCTCAGCGACATCTGAAAATTTGGTATAGAGCCTGGGAAACTGCAGGACACCTGCGATTTAATGACCAGAGGTAGTGTTATTCCTTATTCACACATGACAGCTTGTTCTGAACAGTCACCTAAAGCAGAAGACATTGTTTAAGGATTTTGTAATTTTCCACCCCCACAGTTTTGGGCAGAGCTGGCCTGCAGCGTAACCTCAATTTCTTGCATCACTATTTAATGAGTTGAATCAAGGATACAGGACAAAGGTTGCTGCAATCTAATTGGAAGAACTTCAGCGTTACACAAGTACAAGAGTAAATAAACATATACAGTATATATATATACAGGGAGAGGCGGCTTTATAACTCCACTCATCCTGGAGAGCCCCACAAGCTGCTGGTGAGTATTACATCTATAATTTCTACCTAGTCTTCTGTCCATGCTACAATTCAAATAATCTCTCCTCGTGCTGACTTCTTGTATTTTATCTAAACAAGCAAAGCTTAAGTGTAAAGTATGGGAGCGATAAAGGACAGTGGCCTGAGGCTCTTGGAGATTCTGCGATAATCTTACCAATGCTCATACCCAATTATTGGCCCCTGTAAACATGTCTGCGATCACTTGACAAACAAACATTATGATCAGACGTTTTATGCCGACATAAGAATAGCTATTATTGGCAGAACATCGCACTCCTCTACTTTCTTCCTTTCTTTTCCAACCTAGTATCATTATTTTGTATTACTACTTCTCTTTTCTTTATTCTTCTTTGTGTCTGATTCTTCTCCTAATCCTGAATTTCCTCTTCTCTTTATATCCTTCTCCTTGTTTTTCTTTTTTCTCATTTATTCTCCTCTTACTTTTCATCTACTTTGTGTTTCCTTCTGCTCTTAATTCTTTTCCTTCTTTACTTATTTAAATTTTTCCTTTTTTCTTGCCCTCCTTTATGTTCATTTTCTCTATTGCATATTTCCTTGTTCCTCTTTTTTCAGGCTCATTTTTCTCCTTTATTTACTTTTATTTGTCCTTTTCATTTCCTGCTTCTTATTCTTCTCCTCATTGCTCTTCCCATATTCATTTTTTGACTTATCTTTTTGTCTTATCTTCCTCCATGGTTTCATTCTTTCCTTTCTCCACCTCCTTTTCTATTTTTTTCATCTTCAACTCTTCTTTTCCTTTCTTCTTCCAACTGTTCTTTTTTTAATTTCCATTTCTTCCTCTTTTTTTCCTTCTAATTTTTCATTTTCATCTCTTCTTATATTCCTGCTTATTGTCCTTCTTCATCTCTTTTCCTTTCTCCTTCTCCATTTCATCTTCCCTTTTCCCCCTTGTTCTATTTTTTACTTTCCTCTTCTCTTTGTGTTTTCCTTCTTCTTATTTTCTTTTCTTTTTCCATTTTGTCTTTCATCTTCCATATTCAGTTTCTTCTCCTCATTATTCTTCTTTGCTCCCTGATCTTTTCCTATTTTACTTATATTACATCCATCTACTTTTCTTCTACTTCTCATTGCTTTTATTCTTCCTTACCTTCCTTTCTTCTCCTCCTATTGTTTTTCTCTACCTTTATCTTGCATTCCCCAATTCTCCTTCTTCTTGACTTTCTCTCCTATTCCTATTTTCTTTTCTATTAATCCTCCTGCTTATTGTCTTTCATCGTAATCTCTTTCTCCTTTTCTTCCATTTTCTTCTTTCTAATCTTCTCTCTACTTTGAGAAGTTGCTGTTGTCTTTCCTCTCTGCTGTTGAGTCTTTTGCCTTCTCTTTGTATTGTTTCTTCTTGGACCTTACCTCACTTTTGTTCTCTGTGTTTTAGTGAGCTGATCTTCTTCCAGATATTTTCTCCTTGGTATTTCTTATCCACACTGGTATTTTTTAATATATTCTTTATTATTTTGTAAGTAAAAAATGAACAGAGAAGTGAACAATCACATTGATACAAAATGCTTCATGTGTACAAGCAGAAAACAAGAAAACAATTATAAAATGTAACAATATAATATGGTGCTAATCCACTCAATCATTAAAGCTTAAAGGAGTTGTCTTTTAATACTTTTCTCTTTCTCGTAAAGGCTCACACATGTGGAAATGAATAAACATACTAATAGTCACCCTCCCCAGGTCCAGGAATGCCTTTCCATCTCGCTCTGGTCTTTTTTATTTATTCTCTGCAGTTGTAATGTCAAGACTATCAGGCACATGACGGCAGCAGCCAATCAAGTTGCTAAACCCAGTGATTGGCTACTGTGGTCACATGCACTAGAGTCATTACAGCAAAGTTACAGTCAGTAAATAAAAATGGAGCCAAAAGACAGCACTGGACCTGGGTAGGATGAGTATTAGGATGCTTATAATTTTTACGTGCAAACTTCTAGAAGAAAAAATAATTATTCCCAGACAATCCTTTTAAATAACGAGTACAGGTCATCATGGCTCCCAAGTGAAGCCGGTGCTGTCAATCAATGAAGTGGGAGGAGGAGCCTAGGGACCAGACTGACAGAGGGATGGTGCTCCAGACCGTCCACTGTGCACTGAGAACCTAATTTGCATATTAATTCAAACTATTTTCTGTGGACAAATGGGGAAAAAATGAAATTCTGTCAATTTTTTTTAGGTCATTTGTATTTAAAACATTTAGCGTGCAGTAAGAAAAAGGTCTTTATATTTAAAGAGGACGCGTCACCAGGTCAGAAGGAAGCAGGTTCTTATCCAGTATAATTCCCGCTGCTTCTCTGAATATTACACTTTTTATTTTTTCTAAAATCCGACATGTTTCCAAAGATATGTGTTTTTTTATTTAGTGCTAATTTTTATGGTCTTTATCAAGAGTGCGGTGCTCACAGGGAAATTATGCAGAGCAGCTCAAGACACGCCCCCAGAAAAAAATCTTATGAGTCACGCCCACTTGGTAAAAAACATAGAAATCAGCATTAAATAAAAAGCCACATCACTGGAGTCATACGGCGGATTTTAATGACTGGAAAAACGGCATACTCAGAGGAGCAGTGAGGATAAAAGAACAAAAACTGACGGATTTTTACCTGGTGAAAAAAAATTGGTAAAAAAAATTCAAAACTTAGTAAAAAAAAAATTAAATAAATGTGTCTGTATCTCCTTTCTCTCAGACGCATAACTTTTTTTATTTTTACATCTATGGACACGTGTGGGCTTGGTTTTTGTCTGACAAGTACACTTTTTTTGGCGTACATACCATGATTGTTAGAACTCTCCTGTTAGGTTTTTTCTATTTTGCTGGTCACATGACCGTTTTTGCCTATTTAATCCTGCTCCGCCCTTCAGGCCTTGCTGGACTTCATTGTAATTTCTACTCTTAAGCTAGCCAGGTGCTTTGTTACCTTTCTCAATCAGTTTAGCTAGGTCTTTTGACCTCTATGTTCTATGTTTTTTGTTTGTCTTTTTACTGCTACAATTTCTGCTAGGAGGTGTCCATCTTTCTCCCAGTCCCTAGTTCTTGTAGGGATCCCTCCCTCACATCTATATGTCTTCGTTCAGACTAGCTGAGGACTTTAGCGCGTCTGAACACAGGATCAGGTTCCCCGTTACATCGTAGGGATCCAGCTTAGTTCTATTGTAGGGACAGATCTCCTGTCTTTCCTTAGTGCTTGTAGCAGATCATAACAGTAAGTCCAGCCCAAAAAAATTCTCTAAGGAAGGACCTCCAGTTTCCATCATGGTGTCAGTTCAGGATTTGGCTCAATGCCTGCAGGGACTCTCTCTGGAGGTGGCCGAGCTCCAACAACACGTGAGTAGCTGTTCTGGAGCGCATTTTGTGGAGCCAAAGGTACTATTGCCTGATTTATTTTTTGGTGAACAACAAGATTTTTTTTCCTTTAAAAATGCTTGTTTATTGTATTTTCGTTTGAGACCCAGATCCTCTGTTGATGAATCACAGCGCATAGGGTTCATAATGTCACTTTTGAGCAAAGAACCTCCGGGATGGGCCTTTTCTCTCCAACCTAGTGTTCCATGCCTTAGATCAGTGGATAGTTTTTTTTCTGCTTTGGGGTTGTTGTATGATGATCCTGATCGTGTCTCATCAGCTGAGACGGTATTGAGACATTTGAGGCAGGGATCAGGTAATGTGGAAAATTATTGTACTCACTTCCGTCGGTGGTCTGCTCAGGTGGGGTGGAATGATTCAGCTCTGAAAAGTTTGTTTCTTGCTGGGCTAGGTGAAAGGGTTAAGGATCTGCTGATTGCTTATCCTACACCTGGAAACTTGTAGGAGGCAATGCAATTAGCTATACGGGTGGACAGGAGACTGTGTGAAAAGGTTAATGAGAGTAAATCCTCTGCCATGTCAGCTTCGAGTCTTGAGAGGGTCTGTACTGACACTGGAGAGCCGATGGAGATTGGGGCGATGTCACCCCGCTCTCAGGAAAAAGACCGCAGGTTTTCTGAAGGTTTGTGCTTTTATTTCTTCAAGTCTGACCATTTCATTAAGAACTGTGTGCTTTGTATGAACAAAGAAAAAAAAAAGGTCAGTTACGCCCGTATAGCCTGTTTAAACACTAAGGGTGTATTTCTTTCTGCTACTTTCGCAGCTCAGGAAGAATTAATTGAATTTCGGGTATTTGTGGATTGTGGTTCAACTCTGAATGTGATTGATGGGGGATTCTTGGAAAAACTTAATTTAAAACCCAAACCTTTGTCATCCCCTATTGCCGTGGTTTCTGTCGATGGCTCTCCCTTGAAATGTGTTACTCACAAGGTTTATGAATTTCCCCTCACTATTAATGGTATTCACCAAGAAAATTTGGATTTGGTGGTATTAAATAATTTGCCTTCTCCAGTAGTTTTGGGGTTGCCCTGGTTAAAATTGCACAATCCTGTACTGGATTGGTCTGCCAATGAAATTAAGTCCTGGAGCCCTAAGTGTTATGACAAGTGTTGTAACGGGCGCATTGCTGCTGCGGATAAAGGGGAATTACCTGTACCTATTCAGGATTTTTGGAAAGTTTTTTCTGAGGAGGAGTCGCAAATTTTGCCTCCCCATAGACACTACGATTGTACCATTGAATTTGTCCCTGGAGCGACTCTTCCTAAAAGTCGTTTATTTAATCTGACTATTCCTGAGAGAAAGGCTTTGGAGGAATACATACAGACGAGCCCTCGCCGCCGGTCATATCAGACCCTCTAAGTCACCTGTGGCTGTTGGATTTTTTTTTTTGTCAAAAAAAAGGACGGCGGTTTACGTCCTTGTCTGGACTTTCGCGAGATTAATAAAATTACTGTACGCAATCCCTACCCACTGCCATTGATTCCTGATTTGTTTAACCAGTTAGTGGGGGCCAAGTGGTTCTCTAAAATTGATCTCCGCGGGGCATACAATTTGTTGCGCATGAAGGAGGGTGATGAATGGAAGACTGCTTTTAACACTCCTGTGGGTCATTTTGAGAATTTGGTTATGCCTTTTGGTCTTACCAATGCACCAGCATTTTTTCAGAATCTTACTAATGACATCCTTAGACCTTTGATCGGCAAAAATGTGGCTGTGTATTTGGATGACATTTTGATTTATTCGCCTAACCTGGAGTCTCATTGGCGGAGCGTACGTGAGGTATTGCAGTTATTGATTGACAATTCGCTTTTTGCTAAGCTGGAGAAATGTGAGTTCGCTGTACAGAGAATTAGTTTTTTGGGCTACATTATCTCCAGCGAGGGTTTTGAGATGGACTCGGTGAAAGTTCAAGCTGTGCAGGAATGGCCTAAGCCTATTGGTTTGAAATCGATACAGAGGTTTTTGGGTTTCGCCAATTATTACAGAAAATTCATTAAAAAATTTTCTATTATTGTTAAACCACTGACCGATCTCACCAGGAAATGTTCTAATACGGTTCAGTGGACTACTGAGGCCATTGAAGCTTTTGTGTTTCTAAAGAAGAGGTTCAGCTCTGCCCCCATCCTTATGCAGCCTGATGTGACTAAGCCGTTTTTGGTTGAGGTTGATGCTTCTTCTGTGGGGGTCGGTGCGGTGCTGTCTCAGGAAAACAAGGATGGAGTACATCCCTGTGCCTTTTTTTCAAAAAATTTTTCTGAGACTGAACTTAATTACGATATTGGTAATCGGGAATTACTGGCTATTAAACTCGCATTTGAACACTGGCGTCATCTCTTGGAAGGGGCTGATTTTCCCAATCAGGTTTTCACTGATCATAAAAATCTGATCTATCTTGATGCTGCCAAGCGCTTGAATGCCCGTCAGGCTAGATGGGCACTTTTTTTTCGCGTTTTAATTTTTACGTTACTTACATCCCAGGTACCAAGAATGTTAAAGCTGATGCTTTGTCTCGCAGCTTTTCTCCCATGGTCGGTGCTGAGGAGGAGGAGAGCATTTTACAAGAAGGTGTTGTGATTGCAGCATTGGACTTCGTTTTGGAAGATGAGATTCTTAAAGCACAGGAGAATGCCCCATCTAACACTCCCCATGGGAGGTTGTTTGTGCCTAGGACCTTTAGGAGAGATTTGTTTGTTGAGTGTCATGAGTCTCGGTTGGCAGGTCATCCAGGAATTTCTGAGACCAAGAGACTTGTGGGTCGCAGTTTTTGGTGGCCTGGATGGCAGAAGGAGTTCATTAAGTGGGTGCGTCAATGTACAGTGTGTGCTAGATCTAAGTCTTCACATACTCCTGCTGCGGGGTTGCTTTGCCCTCTGGAGTTTCCTAGTGCACCTTGGACACATCTGGCTATGGACTTTATTACTGACCTTCCCCCCTCTGAGGGTTTCACGGTCATCTGGGTAGCCGTGGACCGTTTTAGCAAGATGTGTTACTTGGTTCCTTTCATCAAACTGCCCTTCGCTAAGACACTCGCTAAGGCCTTTGTCAAGGAGATTGTCAGACTCCATGGTGTTCCTACTGACATTGTTTCTGATAGGGGACCTCAGTTCGTGGCTTTTTTTTGGCGTGCCTTTTGTGACAGGTTGGGAGTTAATTTGTCATTTTCATCTGGATATCATCCTGAGTCTAATGGCCAGACAGAAAGAAAGAACCAGGATGTTGAGCAGTTCTTGCATTGTTTTGTGGCAGACAATCAAGAGGGGTGGTCTGAGTTTCTGCCGCTTGCTGAATTTGCTCTTAACAACCATACATCCTCTTCTGCTGGGTGTTCGCCTTTTTTTGTTGTTCTGGGAGACATCCGTCTTTTGGGTCATTCTCCAAATTGGTATCGGCTGTGCCTGAGGAGGAGAGTTTTTCCGGTGATTTGGAAAGAGTTTGGACGGATGTGCGTGGTAATCTTCAGGAGGCTAACAAAAAATCTAAGAGGTACTTTGACAGGAAACGTCAAGAGATTTTGTTTACGGTTGGTGACATGGTTTGGTTTCCTCTAAGAATCTGCGGTTGAGGATTCCTTCTAAAAAATTGGGTCCCAAGTTTGTAGGGCCCTTTAAGGTGCTTCAGGTAGTTAACCAATCTACTGTTAGGTTGGAGGTTCCTACCTCCTGGAAGATTAATCCCGGGTTTCATGTTTCTCTATTGAAAAAAGCTTATGCATCAGATAGAGACGCCACTGCCACTGTTCCTCCAGTGGTGGAGGACGGGGAATATGAAATTTCCTGCATCCTTAATTCGAGACGGTATAGAGGGAGTTTGCAGTATCTCGTCGCTTGGAAGGGTTTCGGTCCCGAGGATAACTCATGGGTGAGGGCAGATGATGTTTCTGCTTCCAGACTTGTCAGAGCGTTTCACAAGAGGTTTCCTGATAAGCCTGGGCCTAGGGGATCCAGAGTATCCTCATAGAAGAGGGGGTACTGTTAGAACTCTCCTGTTAGGTTTTTTCTATTATGCTGGTCACATGACCGTTTTTGCCTATTTAATCATGCTCCGCCCTTCTAGCCTTGCTGGACTTCATTGTAATTTCTACTCTTAAGCTAGCCAGGTGCTTAATTACCTTTCTCAGTCAGTTTAGCTAGGTCTTTTGACCTCTATGTTCTATGTTGTTTGTTTGTCTTTTTACTGCTACAATTTCTTCTAGGAGGTGTCCATCTTTCTCCCAGTCCCTAGTTCTTGTAGGGATCCCTCCCTCACATCTATAGGTCTTTGTTCAGACTAGCTGAGGACTTTAGCGGGTCTGATCGCAAGATCAGGTTCCCCGTTACATCGTAGGGATCTAGCTTAGTTCTATTGTAGGGACAGATCTCCTGTCTTTCCTTAGTGCTTGTAGCAGATCATAACAATGATTTCATTGCTTTTTACTGCATTATTTTGGGCAGCCATAAAGACCATAATACAGCAGGAGCTTTGTTCACCAAGCTATACAAAAAGTCCTGAATATAATTAATGGAAAATATAGGGGTTCACATACTTATAATGAATTAATAATATGTCTGTTTCAGAGAAAAATGAAGCTTTTCGTCTTCCTGTGCTTCAGCCAAGCTCTGCTTTGTGCACTTGTGTGTGGTCACCATGGAGGACCACATGATGATGACCATGACCACCATGACCAACCCCACCACAAAAATGAATCAGAAGCTTTGCTACCAATATCCACAGCAAACCTCAAGCTTTCCTTCAAGCTCTTCTACCATCTGGCTGCCCTTCACCCCCATGAAAACTTTTTCTACTCCCCGATGAGTATCTCAATAGCATTTTCTTTACTCTCACTTGGTGCCAAGTCCAAGACCCTCAGTCAGATCCATGAAGGATTAGGTTTCAACACATCCTCGATCTCAGAGGAAATGATCCACAAAGGCTTCCAGAATCTTTTAAAAATCATCAAAGAACAAAAAGATGGATTTAAGCTAGACATCGCCAATGCGCTCTTCATTGATAACAAGCTGAATCTTCTAGAAAAGTTCATAGATGACGCCAAGAAATTTTACCGATCGGAAGCCATTGCCACCGACTTCCACAAAGTACAAGAGGCCGTAGAACAAATCAATAGTTACGTGGAGAAGAAAACCAATGGGAATATTAAAGATCTCTTAGACAATCTTGATCCGCTGACGACTCTGGTTATCATCAACACAATATCCTTCAAGGGTAAGGAGCAAAACTATTATCAATTGATTTTAGGAAGTGAATATATCAAATATAGCTGCTATGGGGGTCAAGAGAGATGGAAGCCCCTGTTTCCTCTAAAAACCATGGCAGGACTCATATGTAGCACAAAGTACAGAAGAGAACGTAGCATGTTTTTATTTTCTACTGGACTCTTCCTCATTAAAGGGGTTTTAGTAATTTATGGGGGTTGAATTTACTTCATCTTCATCAGCTAAATAAAAGAGGCCAAGTTGCTCCGTTGAGTGTTGCGTTCCCTTTTTTGTTTACCAGTCATGGTCCTGGATATTTGGTAGTGACCATTCCTGGTGCCTGAGATCAGTCCCAATCAAGTGATTGAGCCGTTGGATCGAGCACAGTCACTACTAAATGTCCAGGACCGTGCCTGGTAAACAATGACTCGGGCATGGAACTTGCTGGAGTGCCACAATCTCAAAGAGGAGCTGGGAGTGAGACCCTTGGTGATCAGACTTAATGACCTATTATAAAGGAAAAGTATCAATTTTCTAGAATCTGAAATTCCCCAATAAAGAAATGTAAGGACAGAGTTACTTATATGTAAAGAAAAGCAACAGGTTTCACGTCACCATGAAACAAAAAGAGAAAGAATGAAAACTTTGGAAGATCAAAAATTTTAAAAACTGCAAAAATATAACAAATACTAAATAAGTAATATAAGTGAAATACTGGTGGGATTTCTTGTAGGATCCTGGGTAGAAGCATTCAATGTAGATCATACCAGAGAAGAGGACTTCCATGTGGATAAGAACACAGTAGTGAAGGTGCCGATGATGACCAGACAAGGAGAATATAACATTGGTTATATTTCTGAGGCTGAATGCACAGTGGTCGAGGTCCCCTACAAAGGAAACATCACGGCAGTATTTATGTTACCAGATAAAGGGAAACTGCATGATGCTGGAAAAGCTTTTCAGAATCTGACAGAAGAGGCATGGAACAACGCAATGAAATCAAGGTAACAAAGGACGAAAGACTATAGGATTTCATTGTACACATTCACTATGTACAGAACTGACCACATATTATACTCCAGAGCTGCACTCACTATTCTGCTGGTGCAGTCACTGTGTACATACATTTTATTACTGATCCTGAGTTATATCTGGTATTATACTCCAGAGCTGCACTCACTATTCTACTAATGCTGTCACTGTGTACATACATTACATTACTGGTCCTGAGTTACATCCTGTATTATACTCCAGAGCTGCACTCACTATTCTGCTGGTGCAGTCACTGTGTACATACATTACATTACTGATCCTGAGTTACATCCTGTATTATACTCCAGAGCTGCACTCACTAGTCTGCTGGTGCAGTCACTGTGTACATACATTACTGATCCTGTACTGATCCTGAGTTACATCTTGTATTATACTCCAGAGCTGAACTCACTATTTTGCTGGTGCAGTCACTGTGTACATACATTAGTGGTCCTGTACTGATCCTGAGTTACATCCTGTATTATACTCCAGAGCTGCACTCACTATTCTGCTGGTGCAGTCACTGTGTAGATACATTACATTACTGATCCTGAGTTACATCCTGTATTATACTCCAGAGCTGCACTCACTATTCTGCTGGTGCAGTCACTGTGTACATACATTACATTACTGATCCTGAGTTACATCCTGTATTATCCTCCAGAGCTGCGCTCACTATTCTGCTGGTGCAGTCACTGTGTACATACATTACATTACTGATCCTGAGTGACATCCTGTATTATACTCCAGAGCTGCACTCACTATTCTGCTGGTGCAGTCACTGTGTACATACATTACATTACTGATCCTGAGTTACATCCTGTATTATCCTCCAGAGCTGCGCTCACTATTCTGCTGGTGCAGTCACTGTGTACATACATTACATTACTGATCCTGAGTGACATCCTGTATTATACTCCAGAGCTGCACTCACTATTCTGCTGGTGCATTCACGGTGGTCATACATTACTGATCCTGAGTTACATCTTATATTATACCTCAGAGCTGCACTCACACTTCTGCTATCTACAAGCTTTGCCTGGTATTGCTATTCATCCTGGTGAAGGTTAGTTGCTCGGTATGGTTTTTGCAGATGAAAATTAGCTTGTTATTACTGTAATGGCACAATTAAGATCTTATGATTGCAGTGTGAACATGGACTTTTTAGAGAGACATTTCTATGACATAATGAGACTTTTATCCTTTTGCACAGAGAGATTATTCTATCAATTCCAAAATTTTCCATTTCTGGTGAACTTGATCTTGTGAAGGAACTAGAACACTTGGGTATCACAGATGTATTTTCTGACCACGCCGACCTGTCCGGGATTACGGAAGACTCCAGGTTAAAAGTGTCAAAGGTAAAATTAATTTGGGTTTGAGCAATGAATCATTTTTCAGGGACTGAATCTCCTTAATGAGACCAACTGGAAGCACATTGGCAATGCTCCATGGGGAAAATTATGCAAATTAGTTCACCCCTATCAACATAATTTGTCAAAAAATACATTTTTATTATAATAGGTTATCCAAAGATTTAAGCATCGTTTCTGCTACAGCTGAAGGAGGGGTCAGTTGCATCCTCTGATCATTGCAGCTAATTCTTGGGGGGTCTTGCGGGAGGGAATGTTCTTAATTTACCCACCCCCTTAAAGACTCAAGACGAGTGCAAATGATCTATGTTTTATGACTTTTTTACTCTCAATCTCTATAGGCTGTGCATAAAGCTGTGCTAAAAGTGGATGAGGAGGGAACAGAAGCCTCTGCCGCCACGGCCGTTGGAATAACAAAGTTCAGTCTCCCACAACACATCAAAATAAACCGCCCGTTCTTCATCTCCATCTTCAGGAAAGATATTTCTGTGGAAGTTTTCAGCGGAAGAATAATAAACCCAACGAGATAGAATGAGACCCGACGCATTCCTCACACAATAAAGTGCTTCATCTATTCTTTGTGTCTGTGCCGTCCTTGCTTCAGTCTTGTATTATCAGGGTGACACGTCTAGACAGCTGCACTGATAACGTGATGCACATCGCTCCATGACTGCTGCCGCCAATATCACTGTCCTTAGCGGTCACTAATACATGTGAGTCCAATGATTGGCTGCAGTGGTCACATGGATGCTCAGTAGGTGACCGCTGCAGGAAGTATGTAGACACCAGGGGAGCGGCACCGGCCAGCGGAGTAGTCATTAGGGAAAGTACAGGATTTTTTTGTGGGACTTCACCTATTCCTTGTTAGCAGGGACAGTTTTAGACAAAGTGGGGCCCTAGGCAAAAGTTTAAAGTGGGGCCCCAAATGCTCACATATTGCACCATCACACAGAAACATTTCGGTTGAATAAAAAGATCTACAGGATGTAACTCGGGATCAGTACAGGATGTTGTCCTTGGTGGGATTTGAACCCAGGACCCCAGAGCTGCAAGGCTGCAGTGCTAACCAGTGCATGTATATACCCATCACATATACACATATACACAGATACATTCAAATATGTATAAACAGAGCACATACATACAGACACGTGCATGCACAGAGCACATACATATAGACATATGGGTATACACAGAACCCCTTCGTACAGACACATGCATACAAAGAGCACATACAGTACAGACCAAAAGTTTGGACACACCTTCTCATTTAAAATTTTTTCTGTATTTTCATGACTTTGAAAATTGTACATTCACACTGAAGGCATCAAAACTATGAATTAACACATGTGGAATTATACACTTCACAAAAAAGTGTGAAACAACTGAAAATATGTCTTATATTCTAGGTTCTTCAAAGTAGCCACCTTTTGCTTTGATGACTGCTTTGCACACTGTTGGCATTCTCTTGATGAGCTTCAAGAGGTAGTCACCGGAAATGGTTTTCACTTCACAGGTGTGCCCTGTCAGGTTTAATAAGTGGGATTTCTTGCCTTATAAATGCAGCATTCACCGCAGCCGAGTTAACCAGATTGGCAGCTTGTTCCAGATTCCTAAGTCTGGCCTCAAGTTGCTGTATACTGCATAGCGCTGCAGTTGCTGGTTGTCAGCCATGTTCGGCAAGACCCTGGCACTCTGATACTGTTAAGGGGACGGTGGCAAACAACTTTATTAAATAATGGAAAGCAACTTAACCCGGAGTCCGCAATGCAACCTAGAGGACTGCGGCCGAACACCTTCCGGGTAAGAAGGTAAAACAACCAACTGAAATAACAATCCCTTCCATGTTACTGCACACCGGAAATGGAATAGGGATTCGCACTATCTCCGTTAACTGCATGAGAGATGTGCGATAAATAATGTATCCGCAGCCCTGTTTACAGCACAGAGACTACACAGCAGGCGCTAGGATGCCTGTGTGATACACGCTGGCGTAGATGTGCTCCCAGCCGGCGTGCTACCGGACTGAGGGGTATCTCTCCACGTGACTTACAGGCGGTGCCGGGAATAAGGCGTCTGCAGACTGCTCGGGGTGTATGGCAACCCCTTTGTCGGAGCCAGACGGTCAGACGAAGCTACCTGCCTCCCTCCATCTAAGGCTGTCTATCCCCTGCTAAACCTGCCTGACAGAAGCTAAAGCACACGTGGAGCCGAAACGACCAAGAGTCCACACAACAACCACCATCACAGCTCAATGATCAGAGCGCGCCGCCATGTTTGTGGGAGGGCTATTTAAAGATTAAGCCCTGCCCACCATCGCACTATTGGTGACGTCACCCGCGACCAGTCAGGCGGTGGCAGGTCACTGGATCAGCCGACTCCCAAACCACCAATCACAGTAAGCCATGTCACGGGCAAGGTCAGTGCAGAGAATCCTGGACTTAGGCTGTAGCAGCCCTATTTCCCTCCACAACCTAAGCTTCATGTTACTAGGAACAAAGACCCAAGAGACATCTTGTACAACTCGTGCACCAGCTAGGCATTGGGACTGATGATGATGCTGAGCAGTATCAGCCATGGTTGGACCAGAATGGGAGACCACAGAATCCACTGATGGTTATGAACATATTTCAAATCCAGCAAATGCCCAACACCTAACAACTAGAGATGAGCGTTGTTCTACTCGAACTGTTCGCCAATCTCAAATTCGAGCTGTTTTGGGCGGTGTTCGAGCCGTTCGGTGAACACGAACAATTTGAGAAAAATTCGGCTGTTCGATAACTGTTCGTGCACCAAAATCATAACTGGATTTTTTCTCAGTAATGATGAAAATTAATGTTAATACGCAGTTTGAGTGTACAGCGGGGTGGGGGGAGGGGCAGGGGATGGATCTCTGCAGGAACAATGAAGATCTCCATTTTTTTTTCTCTTTCCCGCATTTACAGTGGGGAGGTGCAATCTGTCAGCCTATCAGCAGCGCACACACGGAGCGAAGTGCTTTTATTCACACAAGCAAGGGCATGTGTCATTGGCAGTGTATGTCACATGTCCTTGCCCTATAAGACCAAGCCATTTTCCCCGTCGCCACCATTTTCTCACTGCTGCAGCTGCGTGTTACACGGCACCGCTGTTGCTGTGTGCGCTATACCTTGTTAATTTCAAGACAATTATCGCACAAATCTACAGATAGCTTGGGAGTAGGGAATAGTTGTGATTGCAGTCCTTTTCAGGACTAGGTTACATCAGTTCCTATCAGTTTTTGCCAGGCAGGTCTGTGCCAGTGCTGTGCAAGTTTTTTTCACAGCATTTGGCTGAATCTAGCAAAGCTAATCCTTTTTGGCCTATTGCAGAGTGTGTTAGTCAGTGGAGTAGCCTATCTGTGTTTCAAGATATACCACCTGTGTATAGAATACCAATTTTTTTACTGCACCTAGTGAAGTAAAATCTTTTGGGCATAGCATCATTCTATTAGTCCATCTATACTGACCTCCATCAGGTTGCAAACTGAATATAATTTTTTTCTGCATCTAGCTCTGAAAAAATATTTGGCCTTCTAGTAGTGTGTCGGACTTTCTCTATTAGTCCATCTATACTGACCTCCATCAGGTTGCAAACTGAATATAATTTTTTTCTGCATCTAGCTCTGAAAAAATATTTGGCCTTCTAGTAGTGTGTCGGACTTTCTCTATTAGTCCATCTATACTGACCTCCATCAGGTTGCAAATTAAAACTAATTTTTATCTGCATCTACAGTACCTCTGAAAAAATATTTGGGCTTCTAGCTGTGTGTGGGACTTGTTGTATTAGTCCATCTATACTGACCTCCATCAGGTTGTAAACTGAATATATTTTTTTCTGCATCTACCTCTGAAAAAATATTGGGCTTCTAGCTGTGTGTGGGACTTGTTGTATTAGTCCATCTATACTGACCTCCATCAGGTTGCAAACTGAATATATTTTTTTCCTGCATCTACCTCTGAAAAAATATTGGGCTTCTAGCTGTGTGTGGGTCTTGTTCTATTAATCCATCTATACTGACCTCCATCAGGTTGCAAATTCAAAATAATTTTTTTCTGCATCTAACCCAGCCAATAGTTTTGGCCTAATACCACAGTTTGGCCACTCAGCTCTGCTCGGTTACCATCCATTGTTTTTTTGTGCAAACAACTCCAGAGTTGTGAATTAGTTAACCACCAAAATGAGTGGAAAAAGGCCTGCTGCTGGTGGAAAGGGGAATAGGCGTGTTGGGAAGGGGAAAAAAGGTTGTGTCCGTGGGGTAGGTGTTAAAGCAACAGTAACATCTGCAGAAGAAAGACCATCTTCCAGCCAAACTAAAATGTCTACTTCTTTTAGCGGACAATGTGATAAGATCCCTTTCTTACGGCCACGCCAATCGCTACAAATTCCAGATGAGGCACAAAAACAGCAGGTGCTTCAACGGATATCAAGTGCTCCTTTAAGTGGGCTCTCCTCCACATCAACTTCAACATCACAAATACTCCAGTCCTCAAAGGTGTCACCCAAATCGCACTTGCTTCCTCACAGCTCCCAAATCTCCAGCTGCCCGTCTGAGTATGAGGTAGAACAGATGGTTGAGTCTGCAGAGCTGTTTACTCATACTATAGCCTGGGAATCAGAGGTCGACTCCAGCGCTTCTGTGAATCCAGACGAGGAAATGATCTGCACTGATGCCCAGAATCTTTATGAGTCGGATCCAGGACCAGACGCAGAAGGTTCTGACCATAATGTAGACCCTCATTCCCAAACTGTAACTCCTGTTGGTGGAGACAATGAGGAAGACGATGATAAGACTCAAATACCTGATTGGAGCGACAACTTTAGTTTTTTGTCAGGGCAGGAACAGGTTGGCTCTGAGGACGACGGGTGTGATAACGCACAGGGTGATGTTGATGAGGTCGGAGATCCCACTTACTGTCAACCCACAGTCAGCCAAGAGATGAGGTCAGCAGAGGAGGTGGAGGAAGATGCTAGTGACGACGAGGTCAGGTTGCGCCTTCCTGGACAGAGACGTAGTACTGGAAGCACGTCAACAACTGCATCCTCAAACACAACTCTGCCTCTCACCACAAGTCGTGGTGGCTCTTCAGGTCGCATGGGTGCTAAGCCTTGCATAGCCTGGGCATTTTTTCAGATCGATAAAGATGACCCAACTCGTGTTATCTGTAACATTTGTCAGCAAAAGCTAAGTAGAGGCCAAAAAATACATAGTTTGAGTACTTCATGCATGAACCGGCACATGGACATGAAGCATAAGTTGCAGTGGGAAGCTCAGTGTGCTACAATGCGGCCTAGCCGGCCGGGCCAACCACCGTCTGCCATATCTTGTGCATCCGCGGCCTCTTCATCCTCTGTGACTGGGGGGACAGCAGTCACACCTGTTTTGGGGCGCAGACCTGCCACCTCTTTACCCGCAACAGCCAGCGTGATTGGCAGGTCATCATTTTCTTTGGAGGTGGTAACACCAGCTGGTGTTGAGCGCTGTCCGACATCGATAGCACCACCTTTGGATGAAGGCAACCTAACATGTCCGCCTGCATCTTCCTCACAGACCGGCAGTTTGCCGGGGACACCCTTATCAACCCCGTCTAAGCACAATAGCCAGCCCTCGGTCTCTCAGATGTGGACAAGTAAAAGACCATTTCCTCCTAGCCATGAGAAAGCTAAGAGGTTGAATTTCACCATCTGCAAGCTCTTGGCTACAGAAATGCTGCCTTTCCGCCTGGTGGACACAGAGGATTTTCGAGACCTTATGTCCGTCGCAGTGCCCCAGTACCAGATGCCCAGTCGGCACTACTTCTCAAAGAAAGGTGTGCCTGCGCTCCACCAGCATGTCGCACATAACATCACCGCTTCTTTGAGAAACTCTGTGTGTGACAGGGTGCATTTCACCACAGACACTTGGACGAGTAGGCATGGACAGGGGCGTTACATGTCGCTGACTGGGCACTGGGTAACTATGGTGACAGCAGGACAAAGGGCTGCTGTCCAAGTCTTGCCGTCCCCACGAGTTGTGCGTCAATCCTCTTTATGTCAAAGTTCCTCCACTGCTTCTGCCTCCTCAACCTCCTCTCGGTCTTCCACCTGCACCCAAAGCCTGTCTGGTCATGCCACAAGCTTTCTAACTGCGCAGAAGGGATCCTGCACACCTCCTTACTATGCTGGCAGTAGGGCTCAACGTCATCAGGCGGTTTTTACATTGAAATGTCTGGGAAATGTGAGTCACACAGCTGAGGAGTTGTGGTCAGCTCTGGAGAACCAATTTCATGAATGGTTGTCTCCACTGGACCTGATACCAGGGAAGGCCGTGTGCGACAATGCTGCAAACCTGGGTGCGGCCCTTCGCCGGGGCAATGTCACACACGTGCCTTGTATGGCTCACGTGTTGAACCTGGTTGTCCAGCAATTTTTAGCCCACTATCCCAGACTAGATGGCCTTCTGCAGAGGGCATGGTCGCTGTGTGCTCACTTCCGCCGTTCGCATCCCGCAGCTCAGTGACTTACATCTCTAAAGAAGTCGTTGGGCCTGCCACTTCACCGGCTAAAATGCGATGTGCCTACCCGGTGGAATTCAACTCTGCACATGTTGCAGAGACTGTGGCAGCACCGACAAGCCCTGGTGCAATACGTTCTGACGTATAGCCTGGGCCAACGAGATTCAGAGGTGGGGCAAATCACGCTGGAGGAGTGGTCTCAGATCAGGGACCTATGCACCCTTCTGCACAGTTTTGAAATGGCGACGAAGATGTTTAGTGCTGACGATGCCATTATCAGCATGACTATTCCGGTGATTTACATGCTGGAGCACATGTTAAACAGAATTCGGAGTCAGGTGGTGGCACAAGAGGAGGTGGAGGAAGTAGAGGAGGAGGAGTTGTATGCGGAAGGGCTAACATCTGCAAGGTCCAGACGGTCGGCAGCACCAAGGCGGCAGGCATGTGAGGGTGGGGGAGATGGTTTTACCAGGGCGCATGGTAGCAGCCAAACTAGTGAGGAAGGTGCAGGAGCCCAGGAAGAAGTGTAGGACGAACTGATGGAAGACTCATCAGATGAGGGAGACCTTGATCACATTTCTGTTGTGCGAGGTTGGGGGGAGAGGACAGAGGAAGGAAGCATGATTGTTACCTCGCCACCAACACAACAGGGACTTGGTGCTCCTGGATGCGCAACACACATGAGTGCCTTCTTGCTGCACTACCTGCAACATGACCCTCGAATTGTGAGAATTAGAAATAATCCTGACTACTGGGTTGCCACACTGTTAGATCCCCGGTACAAAAGTAAATTTGCAGAAATTATTCCTGCCATAGAAAGGGATGCACGCATGCAGGAGTATCAGCAGAGACTGTTGCAGAATCTTACATGTGCTTTTCCACAAAATACCAGTGGTGCACGTAGTGAATCTCACAGTTCCAACTTGCCAACCATGGGACCGTCAAGTGTTCAGCACTCAAACCGTAACAGAACCACAGTATCTGCTGGTAACATCAATTTTGCGGAATCATTTCACCACTTTTTTAGCCCATCCTTTGCAAGGCCACAGGAGACAAGAAGTCTGACACATAGTCAACGCCTAGAGACGATGGTACAGGAGTATCTCCAAGTAAACATTGAAGCCACAACTGTGTCACTGGACCCTTGCTCTTTTTGGGCTTCCAATCTGGATATATGGCCGGAGCTAGCCACTTACGCCTTGGAGATCTTGTCATGCCCCGCAGCCAGCGTTCTGTCTGAACGTGTGTTCAGCGCTGCTGGTGGTGTGCTGACAGATAAGCGCACGCGGCTCTCCACTGATAATGTAGACAGACTCACGTTCATAAAGATGAACAAATCATGGATCCGAAACGACTTTTCTACCCCTGTGTCATCCTGGGGAGAGTAAAAGCTTGATGATTGGTTAAAATCACCCTACCAACCGTTTTAAGCTTTCAAATTACTAATCATGTTTATCTGTATCTTGACTGGAAAATAATTTGGGCTTTGTAGCAGTGTGCAGCACTGATCCTATTAGGCCATCTATACTAAAGCTTCACCAGATTTAAAATTAAAAATAATTTTTAGCTGCATCTAGCCCGGAAAATAATTTTGGGGCTCCGAGATGCGCAAGGCACATAAGTGCCTTCTTGCTGCACTACCTGCAGCATGACCCTCATATTGTCAGAATTCGAAGTAATCATGACTACTGGGTTGCCACACTCTTAGATCCCCCAAACTTTTCGATCAACCTTTTCATTTTAATAAAGACCAAAAAAATGGTCATTTTTGAAATTATAAGCATTAGCAGGTTGTTAGAAACTGAAATCAAACAGTTTTCAACTCAAAACTTTATTCTAGGTGATGTTTAGTGTTGAGCATTCCGATACTGTAATATCGGGTATCGGCCGATATTCGCGGTATCGGAATTCCGATACTTAATTCCGATACTTTTACAATATCGGATACCGGAATCGGAAGTTCCCATAATGCCTGCGCTCTGCAGTGTCTGTGAAGGATGACAAGCTGGATGGCAGCGCGATCCAGCCTGTCATCAGAATGCCATCCCAGCGGGGGAGAATTCTCCTGATTGGTTTAAAGCCGGCGGGCGGTATAAAGCCGCCGGCTTTTAAACAATCACACAGCCCCATACTGCTTCCCCGCAGCCTCCCACCCCGATCCTCCGCTCCCCTCGCCACCTCCCATCCCGATCGTAAGTTAGGACCGGGCGGGGAGCGCAGCTCCAAGGAGCGGGGAGTGAAGGACCCGGGCGGGGAAGCCGGCAGTGAAAAGACTTCACCGCCGGCTTTCCCGTTCTGTGCTGCGCTTTCCCGCCGGTTATTTCAAATGAACAGCTGAGGTATCAGCTGATGCCGATCAGCTGTTCATTTGAAGTCGCCGCGTTGACCTCAGAGGGTTCATGCGAGTTCATGCTTGACTGCATGAACTCACATGAACTTTCCCACGGCCGCACAGGTCAGCCTCACCTCCCAGACCATCAGCCCGTCATGATTAGTGTGTGTGCGGGGTGTGTGTGCGGGGTGTGTGTGCGGGGTGTGTGCGCGATGTTTGTGCGGGTGTGCGCGGTGTCTGTGCGATGTGTGCGGGTGTGTGCGGTGTGTGTGCGTGCAGGCAGACATAGGCCGATGTGACACTACTACTCCCATCGGCCTATGTCTGTCCCCCGTCCACTCCTGCCAGCAGGATCAGCTCGATGGGAGCAGTAGTTCCCATCAGCCTGATCCTGCTATTTAAATTGCACTACTGTGTCCCCAATAAATGTTAAATACATGTCATTGGTGGCCAGTGGTTACCTAAAAGAAATTAGTTCATACATTACCTGTCCCCGCCGATCGCCACCTAAAATAAAGTAAAAAATAAAAAACTACACCTATACTCACCAAGACACCTAATTCCCCGAAGCCATCGATCTCCTGTAATAAAATATAAAATAATAAACCACAACCTTATCCTTACCCCTCCGTAGCAGTCCACGAGTGTCCCACGAAGATCTCCAGTTCAGAGCAGCCACATAGAATGTGACCGCTCTGAACCGCTGCCGCCGCTAGAATGACGGGGCCGTAAGGGTTCACCGGAGTTCAGGCAGCGCTGCTCCGGTTAGCTCCTTTACGGCCCTGCTGTATCGTGAGAAATTCCCACGGTACAGCAGTGCCGTAAAGGAGGTCTCCGGAGCTGCGCTGCCTGAATGCACTCCGGTGACCTCAGTCAGTGGCTCCCGCTGCCGGGAGCGGACGTGTTCCCGGCAGCGTGAGCTTACAGCAGCCATGCACAGCTGTCACCATCTCCAGATGTGACAGCTGTGCATGGGAGATCAGCGCAGGAACGTGGACAGGTAACTATTATTTTTAGTAAACTAAGAATTAAATAAAATTGTGTGTTTTATTTCAAATAAATTATTTTTTTCTGGGTGTAGTGTGTTTTTTCTTTTTAACACTTTGTAGGTTAGTAATGGGGGTGTCTTATAGACACCCATCATTACTAACCTGGGCTTCATGGCAGCTGGCGCTGACATGAACCCCACCACTATTACCCCCTGCCACCGCACCAGGGCAGCGTGGAAGAGCGAGGCTAAGTGCCAGAGTTGGCGCATCCTATGGATGCGCCATTTATGGGGCGGCTGACGACTGGTGTTTCTAGCCTGGGAGGGGGCCAATATTCATGGCACCCTTCCTGGGCTATTAATATCAGCCCCCAGCTGTCTGCCTAGCCTTTGCTAGCTATTAAAATAGGGGGGACCCCACGTCATTTTTTTTGGGGGGGTCCCCCATTTTAATAGCTAGTAAAGGCTAGGTATTCAGCTGGGGGCTGATATTAGTAGCCTGGGAAGCTCCGTGGGTTTTACCCCCTTCCCAGGCTTCAAACATCTGCCCCAGCCGTCTGCTTAACCTCCGCTAGAGACTAAAATTATGGGGGATCCCACGCTATTTTTTTTTAAAATAAATCCATTATTTTAACACTAAATGACATTTGAGGAGTTAATAAAGATGCAGTCCCTAAATTATTATTTATTTTTTAATTAATTTTTCCCAAAACTTTTGACGTGGGCTTCGCCATATTTTTGTATGCCAGCCAGGTACAGCATCCAGCTTCTATGAACGCGCCATTTTCCGGGGCGGCTGCGGACTGCAATTTTCAGCGGGGGGGCAGAAAGCTTGGGCCTCCCTGCGCTGCAGATTCCATCCCCCAGCTGCCTAGTTGTACCTGGCTGGACACAAAAATAGGGAGAAGCTCCACGTTTTTTTTTTTTAATTATTTCATGAAATTCATGGAATAATTAAGAAAAAAAGGGCTTCCCTATATTGTTGTGTCCAACCAGGTACAAATAGGCAGCTGGTGATTGGGGGCAGCCCGTTCCTGCCTGCTGTACCTGGCTGGACCCAAATATAGTGCAAAGCCCCACGTCAATTTTTTTTTAATTATTTCAGGAAATTCATGAAATAATTAAAAAAAAATTATGTGGGGCTTCGCCCTATATTTGTGTCCAGTCAGGTACAGCAGGCAGGAACGGGCTGCCCCCAACCACCAGCTGCCTATTTGTACCTAGCCGGACACAACAATATAGGGAAGCCCTTTTTTTCTTACTTATTCCATGAATTTCATGAAATAATTAAAAAAAAAAATACGTGGGGCTTCGCCCTATTTTTGTGTCCAGCCAGGTACAACAAGGCAGCTGGGGGCTGGAATCCGCAGCGCAGGGAGGCCCAAGCTTTCTGGGCCCCACCCGCTGCAAATTGCAGTCCGCAGCCGCCCCGGAAAATGGCGCGTTCATAGAAGCGCCATCTTCTGGCGCTGTACCCAACTCATCCAGGGCCCTGGTGCGGTGGCTCACTGGGTAATAAAGGGGTTAAGGCCAGCTTGGCATTATCAGCTGGCCCTAAGCCCGAAATTCATGGGGTCACGCCAATATTAGACATGACCACCATGAATTTCTAGTAAAGTATTTAAAAAAAACACAAACACCCAGAAAAAAGTCCTTTAATTGAAATAAAGACACAATTCTTTATTGTTCTAAATTAAACCATACTTACAGTCACGCCCATTCCAGCTGAAGCCAACGATCTCCTGCAATAAAAGTAATATAATAAAGCAACCTCATCCTTACCTTTCCATGGTTCCCAGGACAGCTTCAGCTCTGCTACATCGAGATGACAGGCTGGACCGCAGCAGAACGCTGCCATCCAGCCTGTCATCCCGCAGACACTGAGAAGCGCAGGCATGCTTGCGCTCCTCAGTGTCTCGCTGTGACGGCATCCAGATGAGCCGAGGTCATGTCCAATGAACTCAGCTCACCTCATGCACGTCACTGACAGCGTGGGAAAATTCTCCTGCACTCAGCGCTTCAGCGTGAGAATTTTCCCACGCTGTCAGTGACGTGCATGAGGTGAGCTGAGTTCATTGGACATGACCTCACCTCATGTATGTCACTGACAGCGTGGGAGAATTCTCACGCTGAAGCGCTGAGTGCAGGAGAATTTTCCCACGCTGTCAGTGACGTGCATGAGGTGAGCTGAGTTCATTGGACATGAACTCGGCTCATCTGGATGACGTCACAGAGAGACACTGAGGAGCGCAAGCATGCCTGCACTTCTCAGTGTCTGCGGGATGACAGGCTGGATGGCAGCTTTCTGCTGCGGTCCAGCCTGTCATCTCGATGTAGCAGAGCTGAAGCTGTCCTGGGAACCATGGAAAGGTAAGGATGAGGTTGCTTTATTATTTTACTTTTATTGCAGGAGATCGTTGGCTTCAGCTGGAATGGGCGTGATGGTAAGTATGGTTTAATTTAGAACAATAAAGAATTGTGTCTTTATTTCAATTAAAGGACTTTATTCTGGGTGTTTGTGTTTTCTTTTAACTTTGACTATGGGGTTAGTAATGGGGGTGTCTTATAGACGCCTCTCCATTACTAACCTGGGCTTGATGTCAGCTGGCATTATAAGCTGACATCAACCCCAACCCTATTACCCCCTGCCACCGCACCAGGGCAGCGTGGAAGAGCGAGGCTAAGTGCCAGAATTGGCGCATCCTATGGATGCGCCATTTCTGGGGCGGCTGACGGCTGGTGTTTCTAGCCTGGGAGGGGGCCAATATTCATGGCTCCCTTCCTGGGCTATTAATATCAGCCCCCAGCTGTCTGCCTAGCCTTTGCTAGCTATTAAATTAGGGGGGACCCCACGTCATTTTTTTGGGGGGGTTCCCCCATTTTAATAGCTAGTAAAGGCTAGGTATTCAGCTGGGGGCTGATATTAGTAGCCTGGGAAGCTCCGTGGGTATTACCCCCTTCCCAGGCTTCAAACATTTGCCCCAGCTGTCTGCTTAACATCCGCTAGAGCCTAAAATTACGGGGAACCCCACGCCAATTTTTTTTTAAATAAATCCTTTATTTTAACACTAAATGACAAGTACAGAAAGCAACACTGTCACTGTACTTCATATATATGTGACTGACATGTTTCTATCTATCTAATCTATGTGTGATTCTCTATTCTTTCTATTCTAAATTGTCGGGTACCGCTGCTGAATTGCCGGCCGGCTTTCTTAAAGAGACGGTGCATGAAAACACTATTATTTTTTTAAATAAATCCTTTACACTAAATGACAAGTACATTAAGCAACACTGTCACTGTACTTCATATATATGTGACTGACATGTTTCTATCTATCTAATCTATGTGTGAAGCTCTATTCTGTCTGTTATAAATTGTCGGGTACCGCTGCTGAATTGCCGGCCGGCTTTTTTAAAGAGACGGTGCAAGAAAACACTAATATTTTTTTTGATAAATCCTTTACACTAAATGACAAGTACAGTAAGCAACACTGTCACTGTACTTCATATATATGTGACTGACATGTTTCTATCTATCTAATCTATGTGTGAAGCTCTATTCTTTCTGTTGTAAATTGTCGGGTACCGGTGTATGCCGCTGATGAATTGCCGGCTTTTCATGTCATTCTACATTATTCTTAGTTGTTTTACTTCATGTAGAATTAACCTACAAGGAAAGAAAGGGTTTATTTTCATTCCGATATTTGTGTCCCATTGACTTGCATTGGTTTCCGGTATCGGAATCGGCGATATCCGATACTTTTTGGGTATCGGCCCGATCCAATCCGATACAATATTTCCTGATATCGGAAGGTATCGCTCAACACTAGTGATGTTACATTTTCACATAGGACCCCTTGTTCGAAAGGAGCTTCTGAACTCTCTCGTCCATTGAATTTGTCAGGTTTTGGATGGTTTCTGCTTCAATTGTTTTGCATGAGGACAGAATACCCTCCCAGAGCTGTTGCTTAGATGTGAACTGCCCCCCGCCATCATAGACACTCCTTTTAATGATGCTCCAAAGGTTCTGAATGGGGTAGAGGTCAGGGGAGCATGGGGGTCACACCATAAGTTTGTCCCCTTTTATGCCCATATCAGCCAGAGATGCAGATGTTTTATGTGCAGCATGAGATGGTGCATTATCATGCAGAAAAATGATCTTGCTGTGAAATACACGGTTCTTCTTCTTGAACCATGGCAGGAAGTGCTGTTTGAGAAAATCCACATACATTATGGAGTTCATCTTTAGCGCCTTCAGGGATCCTAAAGGGGCCGACAATCTCTCTCCCCATGATTCCGGCCCAAAACATTACTCCACCTCCTCCTTGTTGGCGCTGTAGCCGTGTTTGCGTGGGGTGTCCATCAACCAGCCATCCTCCACTCCATCCATCTGGACCATCGAGCGCTGCACGGCACTCATCCGTGAACAAAACAGTTTTGAAATCAGTCTTCATGTAATGTTTGGCCCACTGGAGCCGTTTCTGCTTGTGTGAAGTGGATAGAGGAGGTCGACAGGATGGCGCATGCACAGCTGCAAACCTCTGAAGGACCCTGCATCTTGTTGTTCGGGGGACGTTGGAGGCACAAGCAGCTTCAAAAACTTGTCTGCTGCTATGACAAGGCTTTTTTGCCGCTGCTCTTTCAACCTGACGTAATTGCCTGTAGGAAAGAGTCCTCAATTTGCCCTTATCAGCACGCACACGTGTGTACTGTGAATCAGCTACATACTTCTTGATTGCCAAGACACTTCATCCTGATCATCGCACAATGTTGATTGTAGTCATGCCTTGACCTAAACACTCCACAATTTGTTGCTTCTCAGCAGCCGACACATCCTTTTTCTTTCCCATTTTGGCAGAAAATGTAGGCTGCTTAATAATGTGAGAGAGCCTTCTTAAGTATTCTTGCCTTTCATTGGACACACCTGCCAAACTAATTAGCACAGGTGTCTGCAATTGCTTACAGTGATATAAAGAGCCCTGACACACATCACCATCAATGAGTTTAACTGACAAACAAACAAATTCTTCCCTTATCACTCCTAAACACTTTTTGCATAATAATTTGGAACGCAGTGTACATGTGCTTTTCCACAAAACACCAGTGGTTCACGTAGTGAATCTTACAGTTCTAACTTGCCAACCGTGGTCTGTATGGAGTTGTTCAATAAAGGGCCCAAAATTAAGATAACATAGATGGGAGAGGTCTCTATGAATAAGAATTCCTAAGTATTTGATACCCTGTGAGGGCCAGGCAAAGGGAAAGTTGGACTGGATGGAATCCTATATGGATTTGGGGAGGGAGACATCGAGGGCCTCAGACTTCGCTGCATTGATTTTAAAATTTTACCATGTAACAAAGTGATCTATTTCAGCCATAACAGCATGGATGGATATATGTGATTGAATGATATATACTAGGACATCATCAGCAAATAGAGAGCACTTGTACTCGGTGCCTCCCACCTCAATCCACCTAATATTGGGGTTATGGCGAATTGATGAGAGCAGGTGCTCCGTCACTAGGATGTATAAGAGAGGGGACAGAGGACATCACTGCCTTGTCCCATTGGTGATTGTGAAAGGTGATGAAAATGTTCTGACGCACCCCCTGGGCCTTGGGACACCCGGAGCCGGACCCTTTTTGGTGGATGCTGGTGGTTGTAGTCTTCGTGGCGGCGACCCGGTTCCGTGGCTCAGGGCGGTCAAACCAGTGGCGGAACTATTTATGTGGTTTTGATGTTTAAATGTCCGACTATGCCACCCGTGGATTGCGGTCAGAGTGAACCGCCGCTACAGGGCAGACCGCTGAGGCTGGTGTTGTGGGTGCAGCAGAGCGTAGCATAACTCCCCAAGGGAGGAGTATAGCCTCAGGGCAGTGTATGCGGAGGATGGGGGTGATGGTGCAGGGCAGCAGCAGTAACAACACGGAGTCAGTGATGCAGTCCAGGGCCTTTACTCACAGTTCATATTATCCAGACCACGTCTGCAGGTAACGGCTGCCCACGTCGTACTGTGCTCACCAGGTGAGGGGCTCAGACAACTCCCAGATAACTTTGGAGCACTTCACAGGACCCCCTTTGTGTGTCCTTTGTCTGGCCATTCTTACCAACACTTCTGTCCGGCTGCCTAGGGCCTCCTCTTGGTAAACTTGGCGCCAGTTTCCCTGACCCTATGTGGTGCCTTCCTAGCGGGTGTAGCGAGGGGCTGCGCCACATAAAATGTCAGAGCCTCCGGTTTCTAGCTGAGGGTCGTTTCCTGCCTCCACTAGTTCGGGGATCGGTCTCCCCCTTTGGCCTGACCCCTCCACGCAGGTGGATTCGGGCGTGCGGTGGCGACTCGCCCGTCCGCACCCCTGGGATCCCTTCATTCCTCGTTCCTGGAGCCTTCTCCGCTCCTCTTCCTTCCTTCTCCCTCTTCCAGGCCTGGGCCTCTGTTACTAGTCCCGCCTCCGGAGCAGAGCTCATGCAGAGCCCCTGCTCCCTGCCACTTCTGCTCAGACTTCTCTGCACTGAACTAAGATGGTGCCCACCTTTTATACTCCCTTCTCAATGCACCCAGGAACTGCTTCCTCCCTGCTCCTGCACTACAGGGTTCCCCTTCCTCAGTGTTCCCTCCCCCCACTCCAGCCAGGGACAGGGACTGTCGTGCCCATCTCAGGGGCATATTGGTCGCCCTGCCCCACGGCAATGTGGTGTAATGCATGCAGGTGTCGGGTCCTGATCCACACTCCATCCTTACCTGAGAGTGAGATATCACACCTCTGGGTGAGGTGCAATACGTCTGTAGCAACCGAGCCCTCAGGGTGCTACAGTTCCATTTATCTTCAGCCTAGGTGACGTATTGCGATACAGGGCCGTGATTTTGGCTATAAAAGGGTCCCCTAGACCCCTACCCCAAGCTTTTTAAGAGAATCATATATGGCGTGCCAGGAGACTCTATGGAATGCTTTCTCAGCATCCAACGAGAGTATCTAATTACAAATTTTTAACTGCATCTAGCCCAGGAAATACTTTGTGCCTAGTAGCAGTGTCTGCTAGTCAGCGGATTATCCCAGCTGTTAAGCAAGCTACACCACCTGTAGTTTAGACACTTAATTTTTTCAAAGGAAATGCTTCGGGACCATGGGATACTCAGTGAAGAGCATCAGGAGGCACCCCAAGGCATAGGGGCTGGGACTGGCAGTAGGATGCCTTGCGGTGGACAGCCGAGCTCGATCCTTATAAAAGCTTTTTAACTGCAGCAGCTTTAGTGGACGCTACTGGAGCTGGAATTACGCGGCTGCTGACATGAGACTTGCCCTCCAATAGATCCTTGTAAATGGATTTAAAGTGTATTCATTCAAATTAGAGAGACAATTTAAATTAAAAAGCTTAGAGCTGCCTCCACCACAGGGGGGGCTCGCTCGACCCACCAGCGGACAGGCACCAGTATTGGGAGAGGGGGGCTGGCCATCAGGGTTCACCGCGGCTCTGGCACAAACCCGGCGACACGGAGGTGGCACGGGCAGGAGCGGACTGGCCATGTCGGCTTCTCACTTTTTGGATTTTAGAAGGGCATGACATGCCTATATCTGTGTCTCCCCCTCCTTTTACTCCTCCACCTCTTTTATTTTCGCATGACTATATGTACTTGTCACTTTTCCATGTGTTAGTTGTGTCTTCTGAGCAGTTTGTCAGCTTTTGGACACCTTTGAAGGTGTTTTCTATGTGTTTCTATGTGTTTTTGTTTGCCTGCCATTGGTTTTAACGGTGTTCGAAGATGTTCGACGAACAGTTCGACGAACAGTTCGGCGAACACACGGGTGTTCGACGAACCGAACCGAACTCGAACACTACGGGGGTGGCTCAACACTACTCCACAACTGCTCTCTTCTGCTCACAAATCCTTTGCAACATGTGGAGGGTAGAGTTCCAACGTGTGGGGACATCACACACCAGTCGTTGTGCCGGAAGCTGCAAACGCTGCTGCAACACAGCAAGGGCGGCGGAAGCTGTAGCCGACTTGCAAAAATGAGCTGACAGGCGGCGTACTTTCACAAGCAGATCGGGCAACTCGGGGTACGATTTAAGAAACCGCTGAACCACGAGGTTAAGCACATGAGCCAGGCATGGTACGTGTGTGATCTCACCTCGCCTCAGAGCTGTCACCAGGTTACGGCCATTGTCACACACGACCATGCCGGGATGTAGGTTCAGCGATCTCAGCCACAGATCTGCCTGCTCTTTCACAGCTTTCCACAACTCACAAGCAGTGTGAGGTTTATCACCTAAGCTTATGAGTTTCAGCACAGCCTGTTGCCGCTTGGTGGAGGCAGTACTGCAGTGCTTCCAGCTTGTAACTGATGTGGTGATATCTGAGATGGAGGAGGAACATGAGGAGGAGGATGATGCGCAGGAGCTATACACTGTGGAGGCAACTATGACTGACATTGGGCCCACAATCCTCGGTGTGGGGAGGACGTGTTCCGTCCCAAGGTCCGACTGGGTCCCGGCTTCCACTATGTCTACCCTGTGTGCCGTCAGAGAGATGTACCGTCCCTGGCCACAAGCACTTGTCCACGTGTCCGTTGTCAGTTGGACTCTCCCAGTAACTGCGTTGTTGAGGGCACGGCAGATGCTTTGGGACACGTGCTTGTGTAGTGCGGGGATGGCACACCGGGCAAAATAGTGTCGGCTTGGGACCGAGTACCGAGGGACGGCGACCGCCATAAGATTGCGGAAGGATTCCGTCTCCACCAGCCTAAAAGGCAGCATTTCCAACGCAAGCAGTCGTGAAATGTGCGAATTTAGGAATGTGGCCTGTGGGGCGTTAGCTGCGAATTTCCACTTTCGCTCAAAGGTCTGGGATATGGACAATTGAATGTTGCGGTGGGACGTGGACGTTGATGCTGTTTCTTGAGAAACTGCCATAACATGTGAATACTGAGAGGAGGGGGCATCTTTGCATGCAGTATGAACAGGGGATTGCCTTGCACGCACAACAGGGGGTTCTCTTATATGCACAACAGCGGAAGAAGCAGTGGTAACACCTGCTGACACTGGTCGTGGACGCTGGGGTTCACTCCACAAAGTCGGGTGCTTTGCTGACATGTGCCTGATCATGCTGGTGATGGTAAGACTGGTAGTTTTGTCACCCCTGCTAATGCTGGCCTGACAGGTAGTACAAATGGCCTTTTTGGGGTTATCAGCAGAGTCTTTAAAAAAATTCCTGACTCTGGAAGACCTACCGGTTGTACTGGCAGCATCCCTCGTGTTGGTGTTATGGTGAGCGGTTGCCCGCCTTCTGTCTGCGGTCACCACACTACTTCTTCCTGCCTGTTGGGGTACGCCGCCTCCCTCCCCCTGTGTGCTGCTGGCCTCGCTCTGCATGTCTTCCTGCCACGTTGGGTCAGTTACTAGATCATTCACCACTTCCTCCTCTCCCACTTCTGCACCACGGTCTTCCTCCTCACTTCGTGGCAATTGTGTCTCGTCATCGTCCACCTCTTGTGACAAATTGCCAGCGTCGCCTTCCTGTGGCCGTGGCTGTTCAAATATTTGGCCATCGCTACATGGGATCTCCTCTTCCACCACTTCAAGCGGAGCAGGCGAGGGGCCCAAATATGGAAATGGACCAGTGAACAGCTCTTCAGAGTGTCCAAGTGTGGGATCAGTTGCTGCCTGACGACACTCAGCATGGTGGGAGGAAGGGGCATCAGGGTGAGGAGGAGTATGCGGTTGAGACTCACGGCTACTAAGAGTTGACCATGTGGAAGACAGACCGGAGGTGGTGGTGCCAAGGTGACTGGAAGTATTATCTGCTATCCAATTAATAACCTGTTCACACTGATCAGTTCGCAATAGTGGAGCTGTCGTGTGCTTCCCTAGTAATTCGGTCAAGAACTAGAAGCGAGAAGATGTGGCTGTTGGTTTTGGCACATTTTCACCTTGGCTACGGCCTCATCCTCTACACGCATCATCACCAGAACGTCCAGTTCCACGTCCCTTGCCACGCGCCTTGCCCATTGTAAATGAAGTAAAATAGCTTACAATCGTCCTATCAATGGCAAAAGGGTAATAAAAAGGAGATTAGAACCGTGGAAGAGGAATACCACAATCCTAGTTCTCAGGCCTACACCAGTCAGCGAGACACTCAAACCGTTTTTTTTATGTAAAAAAGGCAAATAGGTGGATTACACCCAGATTTGGACCGTGAAAGAGGAGAACCACAGTTCTAGTTCTCTGGCCTACACCAGAATCTTTTCAACAGATATATTTGTGTCTGAACAGTCAGCGAGACACTCAAATTGTTTTTTTTTATGGAAAAAAGGGCAAAAAAGTGGAAAATACAGAGATTTGAACCGTGGAACTGCAAAACCACAGTTCTAGTTATCTTGCCTTCACCAGGCTCTTTTAATCAGATATATTTGTGTCTGAACACTCACAGACACACTAAATTTATTTTTTGGAAGGGGGAAATACCAAAAGGTTAATAAGACGGGTATTTGTACAGTCTGACTGAGGAAAAAATAAATAAATAAAGAGGATTTAGTTGAAAAAAAAAGAATTTTTCCTGGCCCCAGGGACCGGGGGCTAAGTCTAGCAATTTGAGAAGCAGCACACAGGACTGTAATGCAGTGTTTGTTGGTATAACCATTGCGTCTCCTATACAGCCTGCCTGCCTGATATCTGGGATGGATATTAGTCCTCAGAAGGACTGTTTGTTTGATTTGGCAGGCTTTAGAGACCCTACACTACCTATTTCGCAGTATAAATCTCTCCCTACGTCAGCAGCACTCTCCCTAAACTGTCTGTTTTAAATACTCGAGGTGATGCTGTGCGGTTAGCCAATCACTGTAATGCCCACAACCAACATGGCTGTGTCATTACAGTGACTGGCTGGCAATCCCTGCATGTTCATTGGCTCTGTAAAGAGCGCCAAGTATGCAGGGCGGAGACCCAAGCTCCCGCCCGAGTAACCCGAAAATGCTCGGTGCTCGCCGAGCATCCCGAGTAGTGAGATGCTCGGGCGAGTACCGAGCAGTGTCGAGCATGCTCGCTCAACACTAGTGACAATACATAGGGTATGCAGTGAGTCCATCAGCTGCCAAAATTTAGGAAAAACCCCACTAACAATTTAAAGACACATAGAGCTGGGCCACAGTAATGATATGTTCCCATTAGAAAGGAGCGGGTCTGCTATCCAGTTATAGGGTATGCAGTGAGTCCAATGGCTGACCAATTTTAAGAAAAACCCCACTAAGAATTTAAAGACACATAAAGCAGGGCCAAAGTAACAAGGTTTGACATGTTCCCATTAGAAAGGAGAGGGTCTGCTCTCCAGTTATAGTGTATGCAGTGAGTCCAATGGCTTTGAATCAAATAACCAGGATTAAGATAAAAAAAAAATTTCCCTGGCCGCTGAAATCTGGGCTATCTCTAAAAATATCTGTAATTATTACAGCAGCAGTAGACAGGACATTCAATGGACCCTCTTGTGCTATATACACTGCAGTCTGCCACGTACACTGCCTGCCTGCCTAACACTGATTATATCCAGCTGGATTAGTCCTCAGAAGGACTGTTAGTTCAGATATGTATATATATATATATATGTATATATATATATATATATATATATATGTTATGGAATACCTATACTAACTATCAACAAGCAAATCTCTCCCTGGCTCAGCAGCAGCTCTCCCTACACTGTCTGATTCTGGAGTGACTGTGACGAGCATGGCAGCGCCAGGTCTGATATAGACCTGATGACGCTGTGCGGCCAGCCAATCACTGTAATGCCACAATCAACATGGCTACGGCACTACAGTGCATGGCAGGCAATCCCTGCATGTTCATTGGCTCTCTAAAGAGCGCCAAACATGAAGGGAGGGGACCTGAGCTCCTGCCCAAACAACCCAAAAATATTCAGTAAGCGCCGAGCTTGTGGAGCACCGTGATGCTCAGGCGAGTACCGAGCAGTGGCGAGCACGTTCACTCATCACTAGTGGACAGCTCTCCATGCAGAGTTTGAGCAATGGCTGTCTCCACTGAACCTGGAGCAAGACCACGGTCTCTGAGTTCTCACTTAAAACTATAAAAATGAGCAGGATCTTTAGTATAAAAGCCAGGCTACTAGACAATGAGCAAACTCCTTCATGATGATAGAGGCTATCATCTCCTTAGCTTGCTGGTACTTTTCTGTGGGAATGAGTTTGTCTCCAACCAGCCAGGAATATCCAGTGAATGGCACACCATGGTTTCGTATTAGCACCCAGTACCAGAAGCAAAGCCATCCGCAATTTCCGTACCTCAGGAATTATATTTGGTAGACTGGCTGAGCAAACATTAGTTTCTCACAAAGGAGCTGAAGACACTGAGTGGCAGTAGGTGCTAGTTTCTCCAGCATGACCTGTTTGTTATTGTTAGATATCAGAGGGAGAACTTAACTGAGCTAGACTCTGCACTTGCGGCCTTACATTCTATAGAAATGGTGGGGAATGAGACCGTAGGTCGTGGAGTTGCATTAGTTCTGGTGGTGTTGAGGTGAGGTGGCAGCAAGTCAATGCGAGGCTGTAGGCTGTCTTGAAGAGATGGGTTTTCAGGTTGTGTCTGAAGGATCTGAATGTGCTGGCTAATCGGACGTGTTGAGGCACAGAATTCCAGAGGATGGGGGATATTTGGTCGAAGTATTGGAGGTGATTGGGTGAAGAACAAATAAGTGTTGAAAGAAGGAGGTCTTGGGAGGACCGGAAATTACAGAAGGGAATATATTAGGAGATTAGTTCAGAGATGTACGGATAAGAAAGGTTATGGATTTCTTTGTACGTCAGTGTTAATAATTTGAACTGGATACGCTGGGCAATTGGGAGCCAATGAAGGGATCTCATAGATTGCAATCTTATGGATTGCTGGAGCCAGTCCACAGTAAAAAATCAGCCATAGAGTGTTCGGGAACCTTCCCACGCACTTTTCTTAGCCAGGCCTGCTTCTCGGTAGGGTTGAACGGGCCCACCAGAGAACCGGAAACTCCTCCGGTGGGCCCTGGCTTCTCCATCAGGAGAGTTCATAGGGCAAACCTTTCAGGTTGTGATTGACACGCCCCCCTGGGCCGTGGGGAACCCGGAACCGGGCCCTTTGTGAATGAATGCTGGGGGTTGTAGTCCTTTCGTGGCGATGACCCGGTCCCGTGGCTCAGGGTGGTCAAACCAGTGGCGGATCTGTTTATAGGGTTTTTAAATGTTTTAAGCGTCCGAATACGCCACCCGTGGATTGCGGTCAAAGTGAACCGCCGCTGCAGGGCAGACCGCTGAGGCAGGTGTTGTGGGTGCAGCAGAGAATAGTATAATTCCCCACGGGAGGAGTTTTAGCCTCAGGGCAGTGAGTGTAGATGATGGGAGTGATGGTGCGCGGGAGCAGCAGTAACCACACGGAGTCTGTCTGTTATGTGTTTCAGGGTCTTTACTGTTGGTGATATTAAAAGACCCTTCCGGAATACAATGGAGGCCTGGTCAGTCTGAGAGCAATTGGAAAATCCCGCTGGTCAGGGGGAGTTTGTAGGCCTACCGTAATGACTTCACTCTTTCTTGGCTATCCCATTGTAGTGTGGTGTTAGCCCGCGTCTCTGAGTGTACCGCGTGTTCTCGCCTGTATGACTGGCGACTCGGGCCTTCTGTACCCCGGAGGGAAGTAGTGGTCCCTGTCGGGTGGCTGAGCCTCCGGGCTTCCTTGGGCCAGAGGACGTGAAATCCCCTGTGTGGTGGTTTTATGCTGCTGGGCTTATAACCCTCACAGCCTCGGACTCCAGTGTCCGGCTCTGCAGTCTCTAGCCAGGCCGAGCTCTGCTAGCTCCCCGCCTGGTCTTGTGTTCCTTCTCTGTCTACAGGGACTCCTCAGCCTGCTGCTGACCTGTCCCTCTCCGTCTCTGTTCTGGAACTAGTCTGGAACTTGTCTGTCTAACCCTGCCCCATACCCAGTTTATAAAGGGCAGAATTCTCCCCTCCCTGGGCTGAGGCAGGAGGTGCTGCATGCTAATTGTCCCCAACCAGGGAACCTCCCACTTGCTCTCAGACATGACATTGCTGCCACTGTGGTAACCAGACCTCGGGGTGCCACATGATGATGATGAGGCCATCCATCTCCTTCATTTTCTATTACTTGGAATGCAAGCGCAAGTATGCAACCAGCCAGCCACCCACCCACAGGCTGCAATACTAAACTGACACATTTCTGGACAGCTGCTTGCACTTGAAATGTTGCCTTTTACGCTTGTGGAGGCGGAAGCTTTTCACAATCTCATGACGGCGGCGGCTAGGTCTCCTTACTCGATCTCCAGCCGCCACTATTTCTCCCGGTGTCGTCCCCGCCTTCCACAAGCATGTGTCCCAGAACATTACCCGTGCCCTCCCCAGTGCACTTAGTGGGAAGGACCGCCTAAACACAAACACGTGGACAAGTTGAATGCGGCCAGGGATGATACATGTCACTGGAGCTAGGCCACAGCAAAAAAGCAGCCATAGAGTGTCCAGAAACCTTCCCACAGTCTTTTCTTAGCCAGGGATGCTTCTCAGCTGGGTTGGACGGGTGCACCAGAGAACCGGAGACTCCTCCAGTGGGCCCTGGCTTCTCCTTCAGGAGAGTTCATAGTCCCGAGGTCGTGATGATAGAGGTCGTGATGATGATAGAGGCTACCATCTCCTTAGATTGCTGCTGGTACTTTTCTATGGGAATCAGCTTGGCTCCAACCAGCTTGGAATATTTCCAGTGAACTATGGCACGACAGCATGGTATTAGTAGTGCCCCCAGTACCAGTGGCGAAGCCATCCCCAATTTCCTTCTCAGGAATTTTATTTGGTAGACTGAGTGGCTGCCCAAATACATTAGTTTCTCACAAAGGAGCTGAAGATACTGAGTGTTAATAGGTGCAAGTTTCTCCAGCATGTTAGATATCAAAGGAAGAAGCAAGATGGCAGCACCGTGGTTCAGTGGTTAGTAGTGTTGAGCCACCCCCGGAGTGTTCGAGTTCGGTTCGGTTCGTCGAACACCCGTATGTTCGCCGAACTGTTCGTCGAACTGTTCGTCGAACACTGTTGAACACCATTAAAACCAATGGCAGGCACACAAAAATACTTAGAAACACATAGAAAACACCTTCAAAGGTGTCCAAAAGCTGACAAACTGCTCAGAAGACAAAACTAACACATGGAAAAGTGACAAGTACATATAGTCATGAGAAAAGAAAAGAGGAGGAGGAGTAAAAGGAGGGGGAGACATATGTCATGCCCTTCTAAAACCCAAAAAGTGAGAAGCCGACACAGCCAGTCCATTCCTGCCCGTGCGACCGGGTTTGTGCCAGAGCCGCGGTGGACCCTGATGGCCAGCCCCCTCTTCCAATACTGGTGCCTGTCCGCTGGTGGGTCGAGCGAGGCCCCTTGTGGTGGAGGCAGGTCTAAGCTTTGTAATTTAAATTGTTTCTCTAACTTGAATGAATACACTTTAAATCCTTTTACAAGGATCTATTGGAGGGCAAGTCTCATGCCAGCAGCCGCGTAATTCCAGCTCCAGTAGCGTCCACTAAAGCTGCTGCAGTTAAAAAGCTTTTATAAGGATCGAGCTCGGTGGTCCACAGCAAGGCGTCCTACCGCCAGTCCCAGCCCCTATGCCTTGGGGTGCCTCCTGATGCTCTTCACTGAGTATCCAGGGGTCCCCAAGCATTTCCTTTGAAAAAATGAAGTGTCCAAACTACAGGTGGTGTAGCTTGCTTAACAGCAGGGATAATCCGCTGACTAGCAGACACTGTTACTAGGCACAAAGTATTTCCTGGGCTAGATGCAGTTAAAAATTTGTAATTAGATACTCTCGTTGGATGCTGAGAAAGCATTCCATAGAGTCTCCTGGAACGCCATATATTATTCCCTTAAAAAGCTTGGGGTAGGGGTCTAGGGGACCCTTTTATAGCCAAAATCACGGGCCTGTATCGCAATACGTCACCTAGGCTGAAGATAAATGGAACTGTAGCACCCCGAGGGCTCGGTTGCTACAGAGGTATTGCAACTCACCCAGAGGTGTGATATCTCACTCTCAGGTAAGGATGGAGTAAGGATCAGGATCCCGACACCTGCATGCATTACACCACATTGCCATGGGGCAGGGCGACCAAAATGCTCCTGAGATGGGCACGACAGTCCCTGTCCCTGGCTGGAGTGGGGGGAGGGAACACTGAGGAAGGGGAACCCTGTAGAGCAGGGAGGAAGCAGTTCCTGGGTGCATTGAGAAGGGAGTATAAAAGGTGGGCACCATCTTAGTTCAGTGCAGAGAAGTCTGGCAAGAAGTGACAAGGAGCAGGGGCTCTGCATGAGCTCTGCTCCGTAGGCGGGCCAAGTAATAGAGGCCCACGCCTGGAAGAGGGAGAAGGAAGGAAGATGAGCGGATTAGGCTCCAGGAACGAGGAATGAAGGGATCCCAGGGGTGCGGACGGGTGAGTCGCCTCCGCACGCCCGAATCCACCTGCGTGGAGGGGTCAGGCCAAAGGGGGAGACCGGTCCCCGAAACTAGTGGAGGTGGTAAACGACCCTCAACTACAAACCGGAGGCTGTGACATTTTATGTTGCGCAGCCCCTCGCTACACCCGCTAGGAAGGCACCACATAGGGTCAGGGAAACTGGCGCCAAGTTTACCAAGAGGAGGCCCGAGGCAGCCGGACCGAAGCGTTGGTAAGGAAGGCCAGATAAAGGACACACAAAGGTGGTCCTGTAAAGCGCTCCAAAGTTATCTGGGAGTTGTCTGAACCCCTCACCTGGTGAGCACAGTACGACGTGGGCAGCCGTTACCTGCAGAAGTGGTCTGTATAATAAAAACTGTGAGTAAAGGCCCTGGACTGCATCACTGACTCCGTGTCGCTACTACTGCTGCCCTGCACCATCACCCCCATCCTCCGCATACACTGCGCTGAGGCTATACTCCTCCCGTGGGGAGTTATACTACTCTCTGCTGCACCAACAACACCAGCCTCAGCGGTTTGCCCTGCAGCGGCGGTTCACTCTGACCGCAATCCACGGGTGGCGTAGTCGGACATTTAAACATCAAAACCACATAAATAGTTCTGCCACTGGTTTGACCACCCTGAGCCACGGAACCGCGTCGCCGCCACGGAGACTACAACCACCAGCATCCACCAAAAAGGGTCCGGCTCCGGGAGTCCCAAGGCCCAGGGGGCGCGTCAGAACATTTTCATCACCTTTCATAATCACCAATGGGACAAGGCAGGGATGTCCTCTGTCCCCTCTCTTATACATCCTAGTGACGGAGCACCTGCTCTCATCAATTCGCCATAACCCCAATATTAGGTGGATTGAGGTGGGAGGCACCGAGTACAAGTGCTCTCTATTTGCTGATGATGTCCTAGTAAATATCACTCAATCACATATATCCATCCCTGCTGTTATGGCTGAAATAGATCACTTTGTTACTAGTGTTGAGCCACCCCCGTAGTTTTCGAGTTCGGTTCGGTTCGTCGAACACCCGTGTGTTCACCGAACTGTTCGTCGAACTGTTCGTCGAACACCTTCGAACACCGTTAAATCCAATGGCAGGCAAACAAAAACACATAGAAACACATAGAAAACACCTTCAAAGGTGTCCAAAAGCTGACAAACTGCTCAGAAGACACAACTAACACATGGAAAAGTGACAAGTACATATAGTCATGCGAAAATAAAAGAGGTGGAGGAGTAAAAGGAGGGGGAGACACAGATATAGGCATGTCATGCCCTTCTAAAATCCAAAAAGTGAGAAGCCGACACGTTCAGTCCGCTCCTGCCCGTGCCACCTCCGTGTCGCCAGGTTTGTGCCAGAGCCGCGGTGAACCCTGACGGCCAGCCCCCCTCTCCCAATACAGGTGCCTGTCCGCTGGTGGGTAGAGCGAGCCCCCCTGTGGTGGAGGCAGCTCTAAGCTTTTTAATTTAAATTGTCTCTCTAATTTGAATGAATACACTTTAAATCCATTTACAAGGATCTATTGGAGGGCAAGTCTCATGCCAGCAGCCGCGTAATTCCAGCTCCAGTAGCGTCCACTAAAGCTGCTGCAGTTAAAAAGCTTTTATAAGGATCGAGCTCGGCTGTCCACCGCAAGGCATCCTACTGCCAGTCCCAGCCCCTATGCCTTGGGGTGCCTCCTGATGCTCTTCACTGAGTATCCCGTGGTCCCGAAGCATTTTCTTTGAAAAAATTAAGTGTCCAAACTACAGGTGGTGTAGCTTGCTTAACAGCCGGGATAATCCGCTGACTAGCAGACACTGCTACTAGGCACAAAGTATTTCCTGGGCTAGATGCAGTTAAAAATTTGTAATTAGATACTCTCGTTGGATGCTGAGAAAGCATTCCATAGAGTCTCCTGGCACGCCATATATGATTCTCTTAAAAAGCTTGGGGTAGGGGTCTAGGGGACCCTTTTATAGCCAAAATCACGGCCCTGTATCGCAATACGTCACCTAGGCTGAAGATAAATGGAACTGTAGCACCCTGAGGGCTCGGTTGCTACAGACGTATTGCACCTCACCCAGAGGTGTGATATCTCACTCTCAGGTAAGGATGGAGTGTGGATCAGGACCCGACACCTGCATGCATTACACCACATTGCCATGGGGCAGGGCGAACAATATGCCTCTGAGGTGGGCACGACAGTCCCTGTCCCTGGCTGGAGTGGGGGGAGGGAACACTGAGGAAGGGGAACCCTGTAGTGCAGGAGCAGGGAGGAAGCAGTTCCTGGGTGCATTGAGAAGGGAGTATAAAAGGTGGGCACCATCTTATTTCAGTGCAGAGAAGTCTGAGCAGAAGTGGCAGGGAGCAGGGGCTCTGCATGAGCTCTGCTCCGGAGGCGGGCCTAGTAACAGAGGCCCAGGCCTGGAAGAGGGAGAAGGAAGGAAGAGGAGCGGAGAAGGCTCCAGGAACGAGGAATGAAGGGATCCCAGGGGTGCGGACGGGCGAGTCGCCACCGCACGCCCGAATCCACCTGCGTGGAGGGGTCAGGCCAAAGGGGGAGACCGGTCCCCGAAACTAGTGGAGGCAGGAAACGACCCTCAGCTAGAAACCGGAGGCTGTGACATTTTATGTGGCGCAGCCTCTCGCTACACCCGCTAGGAAGGCACCACATAGGGTCAGGGAAACTGGCGCCAAGTTTACCAAGAGGAGGCCCGTGGCAGCTGGACAGAAGGGTTGGTAAGAAAGGCCAGACAAAGGACACACAAAGGGGGTCCTGTGAAGCGCTCCAAAGTTATCTGGGAGTTGTCTGAGCCTCTCACCTGGTGAGCACAGTACGACGTGGGCAGCCGTTACCTGCAGACGTGGTCTGGATAATAAGAACTGTGAGTAAAGGCCCTGGACTGCATCACTGACTCCGTGTCGTTACTGCTGCTGCCCTGCACCATCACCCCCATCCTCCGCATACACTGCCCTGAGGCTATACTCCTCCCGTGGGGAGTTATGCTACGCTCTGCTGCACCCAGAACACCAGCCTCAGCGGTCTGCCCTGCAGCGGCGGTTCACTCTGACCGCAATCCACGGGTGGCGTAGTTGGACATTTAAACATCAAAACCACATAAATAGTTCTGCCACTGGTTTGACCACCCTGAGCCACGGAACCGGGTCGCCGCCACGAAGACTACAACCACCAGCATCCACCAAAAAGGGTCCGGCTCCGGGTGTCCCAAGGCCCAGGGGGTGCATCAGAACATTTTCATCACCTTTCACAATCACCAATAGAACAAGGCAGGGATGTCCTCTGTCCCCTCTCTTATACATCCTAGTGACGGAGCACCTGCTCTCATCAATTCGCCAAAACCCCAATATTAGGTGGATTGAGGTGGGAGGCACCGAGTACAAGTGCTCTCTATTTGCTGATAATGTCCTAGTATATATCACTCAATCACATAATATCCATCCATGCTGTTATGGCTGAAATAGATCACTTTGTTACATGGTCAAATTTTAAAATCAATGCAGCGAAGTCTGAGGCCCTCGATGTCTCCCTCCCCAAATCCATATAGGATTCCATCCAGTCCAACTTTCCCTTTGCCTGGCCCTCACAGGGTATCAAATACTTAGGAATTCCTATTCATAGAGACCTCTCCCATCTATGTTATCTTAATTTTGGGCCCTTTATTGAACAACTCCATTCAGACCACGGTTGGCAAGTTAGAACTGTAAGATTCACTACGTGAACCACTGGTGTTTTGTGGAAAAGCATATGTACACTGTGTTCCAAATTATTATGCAAAAAGTGTTTAGGAGTGATAAGGGAAGAATTTGTTTGTTTGTCAGTTAAACTCATTGATGGTGTTGTGTGTCAGGGCTCTTTATATCACTGTAAGCAATTGCAGACACCTGTGCTAATTAGTTTGGCAGGTGTGTCCAATGAAAGGCAAGACTACTTAAGAAGGCTGTCTCACATTATTAAGCAGCCTACATTTTCTGCCAAAATGGGAAAGAAAAAGGATGTGTCGGCTGCTGAGAAGCAACAAATTGTGGAGTGTTTAGGTCAAGGCATGACTACAATCAACATTGTGCGATGATCAGGATGAAGTGTCTTGGCAATCAAGAAGTATGTAGCTGATTCACAGTACACACGTGTGCGTGCTGATAAGTAGAGATGAGCGTTGTTCTACTCGAACTGTTCGCCAATCTCATATTCGAGCTGTTTTGGGCGGTGTTCGAGCCGGTCGGCGAACACGAACAATTTGAGAAAAATTCGGCTGTTCGAGGTTATGTTCGATAACTGTTCGTGCACCAAAATCATAACTGGATTTTTTCGCAGTAATGATGAAAATTAATGTTAATACGCAGTTTGAGTGTACAGCGGGGCGGGGGGAGGGGCAGGGGATGGATCTCTGCAGGAACAATGAAGATCTCCATTTTTTTTTCTCTTTCCCGCATTTGCAGTGGGGAGGTGCAATCTGTCAGCCTATCAGCAGCGCACACACGGAGCGAAGTGCTTTTTTTCACACAAGCAAGGGCATGTGTGATTGGCAGTGTATGTCACATGTCCTTGCCCTATAAGACCAAGCCATTTTCCCCGTCGCCACCATTTTCTCACTGCTGCAGCTGCGTGTTAGACGGCACCGCTGTTGCTGTGTGCGCTATACCTTGTTAATTTCAAGCCAATTTTCGTACAAATATACAGATAGCTTGGGAGTAGGGAATGGTTGTGATTGCAGTCCTTTTAAGGACTAGGTTACAGCATTTCCTACGACTTTTATCAGGCAGGTCTGTGCTCTTAAATAGATAGATTGTGGGAGTAAAGACTAATCGTGATTGGAGTCCTTTTCAGGACTAGGTTACATCAGTTCCTCTCAGTTTTTGCCAGGCAGGTCTGTGCCAGTGCTGTGCAAGTTTTTTTCACAGCATTTGGCTGAATCTAGCAAAGCTAATCCTTTTTGGCCTATTGCAGAGTGTGTTAGTCAGTGGAGTAGCCTATCTGTGTTGCAAGATATACCACCTGTGTATAGAATACCAATTTTTTTACTGCACCTAGTGAAGTAAAATCTTTTGGGCATAGCATCATTCTATTAGTCCATCTATACTGACCTCCATCAGTTTGCAAACTGAATATAATTTTTTTCTGCATCTAGCTCTGAAAAAATATTTGGGCTTCTAGCGGTGTGTGGGACTTGGTCTATTAGTCCATCTATACTGACCTCCATCAGGTTGCAAATTAAAAATAATTTTTTTCTGCATCTAGCTCTGAAAAAATATTTGGGCTTCTAGCAGTGTGTGGGACTTGGTCTATTAGTCCATCTATACTGACCTCCATCAGGTTGCAAATTAAAAATAATTTTTTTCTGCCTCTAGCTCTGAAAAAATATTTGGGCTTCTAGCAGTGTGTGGGACTTGGTCTATTAGTCCATCTATACTGACCTCCATCTGGTTGCAAATTAAAAATAATTTTTTTCTTCATTTATCTCTGAAAAAATATTTGGGCTTCTAGCAGCGTGTGGGACTTGTTCTATTAGTCCATCTATACTGACCTCCATCAGGTTGCAAATTAAAAAGAATTTTTTTCTGCATCTAGCCCAGCCAATAGTTTTGGCCTAATACCACAGTTTGGCCACTCAGCTCTGCTCGGTTACCATCCATTGTTTTTTTGTGCAAACAACTCCAGAGTTGTGAATTAGTTAACCACCAAAATGAGTGGAAAAAGGCCTGCTGCTGGTGGAAAGGGGAATAGGCGTGTTGGGAAGGGGAAAAAAGGTTGTGTCCGTGGGGTAGGTGCAGAAGAAAGACCATCTTCCAGCCAAACTAAAATGTCTACTTCTTTTAGCGGACAATGTGATAAGATCCCTTTCTTACGGCCACGCCAATCGCTACAAATTCCAGATGAGGCACAAAAACAGCAGGTGTTTCAACGGATATCAAGTGCTCCTTTAAGTGGGCTCTCCTCCACATCAACTTCAACATCACAAATACTCCAGTCCTCAAAGGTGTCACCCAAATCGCACTTGCTTCCTCACAGCTCCCAAATCTCCAGCTGCCCGTCTGAGTATGAGGTAGAACAGATGGTTGAGTCTGCAGAGCTGTTTACTCATACTATAGCCTGGGAATCAGAGGTCGACTCCAGCGCTTCTGTGAATCCAGACGAGGAAATGATCTGCACTGATGCCCAGAATCTTTATGAGTCGGATCCAGGACCAGACGCAGAAGGTTCTGACCATAATGTAGACCTTCATTCCCAAACTGTAACTCCTGTTGGTGGAGACAATGAGGAAGACGATGATAAGACTCAAATACCTGATTGGAGCGACAACTTTAGTTTTTTGTCAGGGCAGGAACAGGTTGGCTCTGAGGACGACGGGTGTGATAACGCACAGGGTGATGATGATGAGGTCGGAGATCCCACTTACTGTCAACCCACAGTCAGCCAAGAGATGAGGTCAGCAGAGGAGGTGGAGGAAGATGCTAGTGACGACGAGGTCAGGTTGCGCCTTCCTGGACAGAGACGTAGTACTGGAAGCACGTCAACAACTGCATCCTCAAACACAACTCTGCCTCTCACCACAAGTCGTGGTGGCTCTTCAGGTCGCATGGGTGCTAAGCCTTGCATAGCCTGGGCATTTTTTCAGATCGATAAAGATGACCCAACTCGTGTTATCTGTAACATTTGTCAGCAAAAGCTAAGTAGAGGCCAAAAAATACATAGTTTGAGTACTTCATGCATGAACCGGCACATGGACATGAAGCATAAGTTGCAGTGGGAAGCTCAGTGTGCTACAATGCGGCCTAGCCGGCCGGGCCAATCACCGTCTGCCATATCTTGTGCATCCGCGGCCTCTTCATCCTCTGTGACTGGGGGGACAGCAGTCACACCTGTTTTGGGGCGCAGACCTGCCACCTCTTTACCCGCAACAGCCAGCGTGATTGGCAGGTCATCATTTTCTTTGGAGGTGGTAACACCAGCTGGTGTTGAGCGCTGTCCGACATCGATAGCACCACCTTTGGATCAAGGCAACCTAACATGTCCGCCTGCATCTTCCTCACAGACCGGCAGTTTTGCCGGGGACACCCTTATCAACCCCGTCTAAGCACAATAGCCAGCCCTCGGTCCCTCAGATGTGGACAAGTAAAAGACCATTTCCTCCTAGCCATGAGAAAGCTAAGAGGTTGAATTTCACCATCTGCAAGCTCTTGGCTACAGAAATGCTGCCTTTCCGCCTGGTGGACACAGAGGATTTTCGAGACCTTATGTCCGTCGCAGTGCCCCAGTACCAGATGCCCAGTCGGCACTACTTCTCAAAGAAAGGTGTGCCTGCGCTCCACCAGCATGTCGCACACAACATCACCGCTTCTTTGAGAAACTCTGTGTGTGACAGGGTGCATTTCACCACAGACACTTGGACGAGTAGGCATGGACAGGGGCGTTACATGTCGCTGACTGGGCACTGGGTAACTATGGTGACAGCAGGACAAGGGGCTGCTGTCCAAGTCTTGCCATCCCCACGAGTTGTGCGTCAATCCTCTTTATGTCCACTGCTTCTGCCTCCTCAACCTCCTCTCGGTCTTCCACCTGCACCCAAAGCCTGTCTGGTCATGCCACAAGCTTTCTAACTGCGCAGAAGGGATCCTGCACACCTCCTTACTATGCTGGCAGTAGGGCTCAACGTCATCAGGCGGTTTTTACATTGAAATGTCTGGGAAATGTGAGTCACACAGCTGAGGAGTTGTGGTCAGCTCTGGAGAACCAATTTCATGAATGGTTGTCTCCACTGGACCTGAAACCAGGGAAGGCCATGTGCGACAATGCTGCAAACCTGGGTGCGGCCCTTCGCCGGGGCAATGTCACACACGTGCCTTGTATGGCTCACGTGTTGAACCTGGTTGTCCAGCAATTTTTAGCCCACTATCCCAGACTAGATGGCCTTCTGCAGAGGGCACGGTCGCTGTGTGCTCACTTCCGCCGTTCGCATCCCGCAGCTCAGCGACTTACATCTCTACAGAAGTCGTTGGGCCTGCCACTTCACCGGCTAAAATGCGATGTGCCTACCCGGTGGAATTCAACTCTGCACATGTTGCAGCGACTGTGGCAGCACCGACAAGCCCTGGTGCAATACGTTCTGACGTATAGCCTGGGCCAACGAGATTCAGAGGTGGGGCAAATCACGCTGGAGGAGTGGTCTCAGATCAGGGACCTATGCACCCTTCTGCACAGTTTTGAAATGGCGACGAAGATGTTTAGTGCTGACGATGCCATTATCAGCATGACTATTCCGGTGATTTACATGCTGGAGCACATGTTAAACAGAATTCGGAGTCAGGTGGTGGCACAAGAGGAGGTGGAGGAAGTAGAGGAGGTGGAGTTGTATGCGGAAGGGCTAACATCTGCAAGGTCCAGACGGTCGGCAGCACCAGGGCGGCAGGCATGTGAGGGTGGGGGAGATGATTTTACCAGGGCGCATGGTAGCAGCCAAACTAGTGAGGAAGGTGCAGGAGCCCAGGAAGAAGTGGAGGACGAACTGATGGAAGACTCATCAGATGAGGGAGACCTTGATCACATTTCTGTTGTGCGAGGTTGGGGGGAGAGGACAGAGGAAGGAAGCATGATTGTTACCTCGCCACCAACACAACAGGGACTTGGTGCTCCTGGATGCGCAACACACATGAGTGCCTTCTTGCTGCACTACCTGCAACATGACCCTCGAATTGTGAGAATTAGAAATAATCCTGACTACTGGGTTGCCACACTGTTAGATCCCCGGTACAAAAGTAAATTTGCAGAAATTATTTCTGCCATAGAAAGGGATGCACGCATGCAGGAGTATCAGTAGAGACTGTTGCAGAATCTTACATGTGCTTTTCCACAAAATACCAGTGGTGCACGTAGTGAATCTCACAGTTCCAACTTGCCAACCGTGGGACCGTAAAGTGTTCAGCACTCAAACCGTAACAGAACCACAGTATCTGCTGGTAACATCAATTTTGCGGAATCATTTCACCACTTTTTTAGCCCATCCTTTGCAAGGCCACAGGAGACAAGAAGTCTGACACATAGTCAACGCCTAGAGACGATGGTACAGGAGTATCTCCAAGTAAACATTGAAGCCACGACTGTGTCACTGGACCCTTGCTCTTTTTGGGCTTCCAATCTGGATAAATGGCCGGAGCTAGCCACTTACGCCTTGGAGATCTTGTCATGCCCCGCAGCCAGCGTTCTGTCTGAACGTGTGTTCAGCGCTGCTGGTGGTGTGCTGACAGATAAGCGCACGCGGCTCTCCACTGATAATGTAGACAGACTCACGTTCATAAAGATGAACAAATCATGGATCCGAAACGACTTTTCTACCCCTGTGTCATCCTGGGGAGAGTAAAAGCTTGATGATTGGTTAAAATCACCCTACCAACCGTTTTAAGCTTTCAAATTACTAATCATGTTTATCTGTATCTTGACTGGAAAATAATTTGGGCTTTGTAGCAGTGTGCAGCACTGATCCTATTAGGCCATCTATAATAAACTTCACCAGATTTAAAATTAAAAATAATTTTTAGCTGCATCTAGCCCGGAAAATAATTTTGGGGCTCCGAGATGCGCAAGACACATAAGTGCCTTCTTGCTGCACTACCTGCAGCATGACCCTCATATTGTCAGAATTCGAAGTAATCATGACTACTGGGTTGCCACACTCTTAGATCCCCCAAACTTTTCGATCAACCTTTTCATTTTAATAAAGACCAAAAAAATGGTCATTTTTGAAATTATAAGCATTAGCAGGTTGTTAGAAACTGAAATCAAACAGTTTTCAACTCAAAACTTTATTCTAGGTGATGTTACTTTTTCACATAGGACCCCTTGTTCGAAAGGAGCTTCTGAACTCTCTCGTCCATTGAATTTGTCAGGTTTTGGATGGTTTCTGCTTCAATTGTTTTGCATGAGGACAGAATACCCTCCCAGAGCTGTTGCTTAGATGTGAACTGCCTCCCGCCATCATAGACACTCCTTTTAATGATGCTCCAAAGGTTCTGAATGGGGTAGAGGTCAGGGGAGCATGGGGGTCACACCATAAGTTTGTCCCCTTTTATGCCCATATCAGCCAGAGATGCAGATGTTTTATGTGCAGCATGAGATGGTGCATTATCATGCAGAAAAATGATCTTGCTGTGAAATACACGGTTCTTCTTCTTGAACCATGGCAGGAAGTGCTGTTTGAGAAAATCCACATACATTATGGAGTTCATCTTTAGCGCCTTCAGGGATCCTAAAGGGGCCGACAATCTCTCTCCCCATGATTCCAGCCCAAAACATTACTCCACCTCCTCCTTGTTGGCGCTGTAGCCGTGTTTGCGTGGGGTGTCCATCAACCAGCCATCCTCCACTCCATTCATCTGGACCATCGAGCGTTGCACGGCACTCATCCGTGAACAAAACAGTTTTGAAATCAGTCTTCATGTAATGTTTGGCCCACTGGAGCCGTTTCTGCTTGTGTGAAGTGGATAGAGGAGGTCGACAGGATGGCGTATGCACAGCTGCAAACCTCTGAAGGACCCTGCATCTTGTTGTTCGGGGGACGTTGGAGGCACAAGCAGCTTCAAAAACTTGTCTGCTGCTATGACAAGGCTTTTTTGCCGCTGCTCTTTCAACCTGACGTAATTGCCTGTAGGAAAGAGTCCTCAATTTGCCCTTATCAGCACGCACACGTGTGTACTGTGAATCAGCTACATACTTCTTGATTGCCAAGACACTTCATCCTGATCATCGCACAATGTTGATTGTAGTCATGCCTTGACCTAAACACTCCACAATTTGTTGCTTCTCAGCAGCCGACACATCCTTTTTCTTTCCCATTTTGGCAGAAAATGTAGGCTGCTTAATAATGTGAGAGAGCCTTCTTAAGTAGTCTTGCCTTTCATTGGACACACCTGCCAAACTAATTAGCACAGGTGTCTGCAATTGCTTACAGTGATATAAAGAGCCCTGACACACATCACCATCAATGAGTTTAACTGACAAACAAACAAATTCTTCCCTTATCACTCCTAAACACTTTTTGCATAATAATTTGGAACGCGGTGTACATGTGCTTTTCCACAAAACACCAGTGGTTCACGTAGTGAATCTTACAGTTCTAACTTGCCAACCGTGGTCTGTATGGAATTGTTCAATAAAGGGCCCAAAATTAAGATAACATAGATGGGAGAGGTCTCTATGAATAGGAATTCCTAAGTATTTGATACCCTGTGAGGGCCAGGCAAAGGGAAAGTTGGACTGGATGGAATCCTATATGGATTTAGGGAGGGAGACATCGAGGGCCTCAGACTTCGCTGCATTGATTTTAAAATTTTACCATGTAACAAAGTGATCTATTTCAGCCATAACAGCAGGGATGGATATATGTGATTGAGTGATATATACTAGGACATCATCAGCAAATAGAGAGCACTTGTACTCGGTGCCTCCCACCTCAATCCACGTAATATTGGGGTTATGGCAAATTGATGAGAGCAGGTGCTCCGTCACTAGGATGTATAAGAGAGGGGACAGAGGACATCACTGCCTTGTCCCATTGGTGATTGTGAAAGGTGATGAAAATGTTCTGACGCACCCCCTGGGCCTTGGGACACCCGGAGCCGGACCCTTTTTGGTGGATGCTGGTGGTTGTAGTCTTCGTGGCGGCGATCCGGTTCCGTGGCTCAGGGCGGTCAAACCAGTGGCGGAACTATTTATGTGGTTTTGATGTTTAAATATCCGACTACGCCACCCGTGGATTGCGGTCAGAGTGAACCGCCGCTACAGGGCAGACCGCTAAGGCTGGTATTGTGGGTGCAGCAGAGCGTAGCATAACTCCCCACGGGAGGAGTATAGCCTCAGGGCAGTGTATGCGGAGGATGGGGGTGATGGTGCAGGGCAGCAGCAGTAACGACACGGAGTCAGTGATGCAGTTCAGGGCCTTTACTCACAGTTCTTATTATCCAGACCACGTCTGCAGGTAACGGCTGCCCACGTCGTACTGTGCTCACCAGGTGAGGGGCTCACACAACTCCCAGATAACTTTGGAGCGCTTCACAGGACCCCCTTTGTGTGTCCTTTGTCTGGCCTTTCTTACCAACACTTCTGTCCGGCTGCCTCGGGCCTCCTCTTGGTAAACTTGGCGACAGTTTCCCTGACCGTATGTGGTGCCTTCCTAGCGGGTGGAGCAAGGGGCTGCGCCACATAAAATGTCAGAGCCTCCGGTTTCTAGCTGAGGGTCGTTTCCTGCCTCCACTAGTTCGGGGACCGGTCTCCCCCTTTGGCCTGACCCCTCCACGCAGGTGGATTCGGGCGTGCGGTGGCGACTCGCCCGTCCGCACCCCTGGGATCCCTTCATTCCTCGTTCCTGGAGCCTTCTCCGCTCCTCTTCCTTCCTTCTCCCTCTTGCAAGCCTGGGCCTCTGTTACTAGGCCCGCCTCCGGAGCAGAGCTCATGCAGAGCCCCTGCTCCCTGCCACTTCTGCTCAGACTTCTCTGCACTGAACTAAGATGGTGCCCACCTTTTATACTCCCTTCTCAGTGCACCCAGGAACTGCTTCCTCCCTGCTCCTGCACTGCAGGGTTCCCCTTCCTCAGTGTTCCCTCCCCCCACTCCAGCCAGGGACAGGGACTGTCGTGCCCATCTCAGGGGCATATTGGTCGCCCTGCCCCACGGCAATGTGGTGTAATGCATGCAGGTGTCGGGTCCTGATCCACACTCCATCCTTATCTGAGAGTGAGATATCACACCTCTGGGTGAGGTGCAATACGTCTGTAGCAACCGAGCCCTCGGTGCTACAGTTCCATTTATCTTCAGCCTAGGTGACGTATTGTGATACAGGGCCGTGATTTTGGCTATAAAAGGGTCCCCTAGACCCCTACCCCAAGCTTTTTAAGAGAATCATATATGGCGTGCCAGGAGACTCTATGGAATGCTTTCTCAGCATCCAACGAGAGTATCTACTTACAAATTTTTAACTGCATCTAGCCCAGGAAATACTTTGTGCCTAGTAGCAGTGTCTGCTAGTCAGCGGATTATCCCGGCTGTTAAGCAAGCTACACCACCTGTAGTTTGGACACTTAATTTTTTCAAAGGAAATGCTTCGGGACCACGGGATACTCAGTGAAGAGCATCAGGAGGCACCCCAAGGCATAGTGGCTGGGACTGGCACTAGGATGCCTTGCGGTGGACAGCCGAGCTCGATCCTTATAAAAGCTTTTTAACTGCAGCAGCTTTAGTGGACGCTACTGGAGCTGGAATTACGCGGTTGCTGGCATGAGACTTGCCCTCCAATAGATCCTTGTAAATGGATTTAAAGTGTATTCATTCAAATTAGAGGGACAATTTAAATTAAAAAGCTCAGAGCTGCCTCCACCACAGGGGGGCTCTCTCGACCCACCAGCGGACAGGCACCAGTATTGGGAGAGGGGGGCTGGCCGTCAGGGTTCACCGCGGCTCTGGCACAAACCCGGCGACACGGAGGTGGCACGGGCAGGAGCGGACTGGCCGTCTCGGCTTCTCACTTTTTGGATTTTAGAAGGGCATGACATGCCTATATCTGTGTCTCCCCCTCCTTTAACTCCTCCACCTCTTTTCTTTTCGCATGACTATATGTACTGGTCACTTTTCCATGTGTTAGTTGTGTCTTCTGAGCAGTTTGTCAGCTTTTGGACACCTTTGAAGGTGTTTTCTATGTGTTTCTATGTGTTTTTGTTTGCCTGCCATTGGTTTTAACGGTGTTCGAAGGTGTTCGACGAACAGTTCGACGAACAGTTCGGCGAACACACGGGTGTTCGACGAACCGAACCGAACTCGAACACTACGGGGGTGGCTCAACACTAATGTTTAGTGCTGACGATGCCATTATCAGCATGACTATTCCGCTGATTTACAAGCTGGAGCACATGTTAAACAGAATTCGGAGTCAGGTGGTGGCACAAGAGGAGGTAGAGGAAGTAGAGGAGGAGGAGTTGTAGGCGGAAGGGCTAACATCTGCAAGGTCCAGACGGTCGGCAGCACCAAGGCGGCAGGCATGTGAGGGTGGGGGAGATGGTTTTACCAGGGTGCATGGTAGCAGCCAAACTAGTGAGGAAGGTGCAGGTGTCCAGGAAGAAGTGGAGGATGAACTGATGGAAGACTCATCAGATGAGGGAGACCTTGATCACATTTCTGTTGTGCGAGGTTGGGGGGAGAAGACAGAGGAAGGAAGGATGATTGTTAACTCGCCATCAACACAACAGGGACTTGGTGCTCCTGGATGCGCAAGACACATGAGTGCCTTCCTTCTGCACTACCTACAACATGACCCTCGAATTGTGAGAATTAGAAATAATCCTGACTACTGGGTTGCCACACTGTTAGATCCCCGGTACAAAAGTAAATTTGCAGAAATTATTCCTGCCATAGAAAGGGATGCACGCATGCAGGAATATCAGCAGAGACTGTTGCAGAATCTTACATGTGCTTTTCCACAAAACACCAGTGGTGCACGTAGTGAATCTCACAGTTCCAATTTGCCAACCGTGGGACCGTCGAGTGTTCAGCACTCAAACCGTAACAGAAACACAGTATCTGCTGGTAACATCAATTTTGCGGAATCATTTCACCACTTTTTTAGCCCATCCTTTGCAAGGCCACAGGAGACAAGAAGTCTGACACATAGTCAACGCCTAGAGACGATGGTACAGGAGTATCTCCAAGTAAACATTGAAGCCATGACTGTGTCACTAGACCCTTGCTCTTTTTGGGCTTCCATTCTGGATGAATGGCCGGAGCTCGCCACTTATGCCCTGGAGTTCTTGTCATGCCCCGCAGCCAGTGTTCTGTCTGAACGTGTGTTCAGCGCTACTGGTGGTGTGCTGACATATAAGATCACGCGGCTCTCCACTGATAATGTAGACAGACTCACGTTCATAAAGATGAACAAATCATGGATCCGAAAAGACTTTTCTACCCCTGTGTCATCCTGGGGAGAGTAAAAGCTTGATGATTTGTTAAAATCACCTCACCAACCATTTTAAGCTTTAAAATTACTAATCATGTTTATCTGTATCTTGGTTGGAAAATAATTTGGGCTTTGTAGCAGTGTGCAGTACTGATTCTATTAGGCCATCTATACTAAGCTCCACCAGATTTAAAATTACTAAACATGTTTATCTGTATCTTGGCTGGAAAATAATTTGGGCTTTGTAGCAGTGTGCAGTACTGATTCTATTAGGCCATCTATACTAAGCTCCACCAGATTTAAAATTACTAATCATGTTTATCTGTATCTTGGCTGGAAAATAATTTGGGCTTTGTAGCAGTGTGCAGTACTGATTCTATTAGGCCATCTATACTAAGCTCCACCAGCTCTCAAATTAATAATAATTTTTAGCTGCATCTAGCCCGGAAAATAATTTTGGGTCTCCTAGATGCGCAAGTCACATGAGTGCCTTCTTGCTGCACTACCTGCAACATGACCCTCAGATTGTCAGAATTCGAAGTAATCCTGACTACTGGGTTGCCACACTCTTAGATCCCCCGCACTCTTCGATCAACCTTTTCATTTTATTAAAGAGCAAAAAAATGGTCATTTTTGAAATTATAAGCATTAGCAGGTTATTAGAAACTGAAATCAAACAGTTTTCAACTCAAAACTTTATTCTAGGTGATGTTACATTTGCACATAGGACCCCTTGTCCGAAAGGAGCTTCTGAACGGTCTCGTCCATTGAATTTGTCAGGTTTTGGATGGTTTCTGCTTCAATTGTTTTACAAGAAGACAGAATACCCTCCCAGAGCTGTTGCTTAGATGTGAACTGCCTCCCGCCATCATAGACACTCCTTTTGATGATGCTCCAGAGGATCTGAATGTGGTTGAGGTCAGGGGAGCATGGGGGTCACACCATAAGTTTGTCCCCTTTTATGCCCATATCAGCCAGAGATGCAGATGTGTTATGTGCAGCATGAGACAGTGTATTATCATGCATGAAAATGATCTTGCTGTGGAATACACGGTTCTTCTTCTTGAACCATGGCAGGAAGTGCTGTTTGAGAAACTCCACATACATTATGGAGCTCATCTTTACCCCTTCAGGGATCCTAAAGGGGCCGACAATCTCTCTCCCCATGATTCCAGCCCAAAACATTACTCCACCTCCTCCTTGTTGGCTCTGTAGCCGTGTTTCTGTGGGGTGTCCATCAACCAGCCATCCTCCACTCCATCCATCTGGACCATCGAGCGTTGCACGGCACTCATTGGTGAACAAAACAGTTTTGAAGTCAGTCTTCATGTATTGTTTGGCCCACTGGAGCCGTTTCTGCTTGTGTACAGTGGATAGAGGAGGTCGACAGGATGGCTTACGCACAGCAGCAAACCTCTGAAGGAGCCTGCATCTTGTTGTTCGGGGGACGTTGAGGCACCAGCAGCTTCAAAAACTTGTCTGCTGCTATGACAAGGCTTTTTTTGCCGCTGCTCTTTTAACCTGACGTAATTGCCTGTAGAAAAGAGTCCTCAAATTTCCCTTATCAGCACGCACACGTGTGTACTGTGAATCAGATACATACTTCTTGATTGTGCGATGATCAGGATGAAGTGTCGTGGCAATGTTGATTGTAGTCATGCCTTGACCTAAACACTCCACAATTTGTTGCTTCTCAGCAGCCGACACATTCTTTTTCTTTCCCATTTTGGCAGAAAATGTAGGCTGCTTAATAATGTGGGACAGCCTTCTTAAGTAGTCTTGCCTTTCATTGGACACACCTGCCAAACTAATTAGGACAGGTGTCTGCAATTGCTTACAGTGATAAAAAGATCCCTGACACACATCACCGTCAATGAGTTTAACTGACAAACAAACAAATTCTTCCCTTATCACTCCTAAACACTTTTTGCATAATAATTTGGAACACAGTGTACATGTGCTTTTCCACAAAACACCAGTGGTTCACGTAGTGAATCTTACAGTTCTAACTTGCCAACCGTGGTCTGTATGGAGTTGTTCAATAAAGGGCCCAAAATTAAGATAACATAGATGGGAGAGGTCTCTATGAATAGGAATTCCTAAGTATTTGATACCCTGTGAGGGCCAGGCAAAGGGAAAGTTGGACTGGATGGAATCCTGTATGGATTTGGGGAGGGAGACATCGAGGGAGTCAGACTTCGCTGCATTGATTTTAAAATTTGACCATGTAACAAAGTGATCTATTTCAGCCATAACAGCAGGGATGGATATATGTGATTTAGTGATATATACTAGAACATCATCAGCAAATGCAGAGAACTTGTACTCGGTGCCTCCCACCTCAATCCACCTAATATTGAGGTTATGGCGAATTGATGACAGCAGGTGCTCCGTCACTAGGATGTATAAGAGAGGGGACAGAGGACATCCCTGCCTTGTCCCATTTTTGGTTATGAAAGGTGATGAAAATGTTCTGACGCACCCCCTGGGCCTTGGGACACCCGGAGCCGGACCCTTTTTGGTGGATGCTGTTGGTTGTAGTCTCCGTGGTGGCGACCCGGTTCCGTGGCTCAGGGCGGTCAAACCAGTGGTTTTGATGTTTAAATGTCCGATTACGCCACCCGTGGATTGCGGTCAGAGTGAACCGCCACTGCAGGGCAGACCGCTGAGGCAGGTGTTGTGGTTGCAGCAGAGCATAGTATAACTCCCCAAGGGAGGAGTATAGCCTCAGGGCAGTGTATGCGGAGGATGGGGGTGATGGTGAAGGGCTGCAGCAGTAACGACACGGAGTCAGTGATGCAGTCCAAGGCCTTTACTCACAGTTCTTAATATCCAGACCACTTCTGCAGGTAACGGCTGCCCACGTCATACTGTGCTCACCAGGTGAGGGGCTCAGACAACTCCCAGATAACTTTGGAGCGCTTCACAGGACCCCCTTTGTGTGTCCTTTGTCTGGCCTTTCTTACTAACCCTTCTGTCTGGTTGCCTCGGGCCTCCTCTTGGTAAATTTGGCGCCAGTTTCCCTGACCCTATGTGGTGCCTTCCTAATGGGTGTAGCGAGGGGCTGCGCCACATAAAATGTCACAGCCTCCGGTTTCTAGCTGAGGGTCGATTCCCGCCTCCACTAGTTTCGGGGACCGGTCTCCCCCTTTGGCCTGACCCCTCCACGCAGGTGGATTCGGGTGTGCGGTGGCGACTCGCCCGTCCGCACCCCTTGGATCCCTTCTTTCCTCATTCCTGGAGCCATCTCCGCTCCTCTTCCTTCGTTCTCCCTCTTCCAGGCCTGGGCCTCTGTTTCTAGGCCCGCCTCCGGAGCAGAGCTCATGCAGATCCCCAGCTCCCTGTCACTTCTGCTCAGACTTCTCTGCACTGAACTAAGATGGTGCCCACCTTTTATACTCCCTTCTCAATGCACCCAGGAACTGCTTCCTCCCTGCTCCTGCACTACAGGGTTCCCCTTCCTCGGTGTTCCCTCCCCCCACTCCAGCCAGGGACAGGGACTGTCGTGCCCATCTCAGGGGCATATTGGTCGCCCTGTCCCACGGCAATGTGGTGTAATGCATGCAGGTGTCGGGGTCCTGATCCACACTCCATCCTTACCTGAGAGTGAGATATCACACCTCTGGGTGAGGTGCAATACGTCTGTAGCAACCGAGCCCTCCATTTGTCTTCAGCCTAGGTGACGTATTGTGATAAAGGCCCGTGATTTTGGCTATAAAAGGGTCCCTTAGACCCCTACCCCAAGCTTTTTAAGAGAATAATATATGGCGTGCCAGGAGACTCTATGGAATGCTTTCTCAGCATCCAACGAGAGTATTTAATTACAAATTTTTAACTGCATCTAGCCCAGGAAATACTTTGTGCATAGTAGCAGTGTCTGCTAGTCAGCGGATTATCCCAGCTGTTAAGCAAGCTACACCACCTGTAGTTTTGACACTTAATTTTTTCAAAGGAAATGCTTCGGGACCCCTGGATACTCAGTGAAGAGCATCAGGAGTCACCCCTAGGCATAGGGGCGGGGACTGGCGGTAGGACGCCTTGCGGTGGACCGCCGAGCTCGATCCTTATAAAAGCTTTTTAACTGCAGCAGCTTTAGTGGACGCTACTGGAGCTGGAATTACGTGGCTGCTGGCATGAGAATTGCCCTCCAATAGATCCTTGTAAATGGATTTAAAGTGTATTCATTCAAATTAGAGAGACAATTTAAATTAAAAAGCTTAGACCTGCCTCCACCACAGGGGGGCTCGCTCGACCCACCAGCGGACAGGCACCAGTATTGGGAGAGGGGGCTGGTCGTCAGGGTCCACCGCAGCTCTGTGTCTCCCCTCCTTTTACTCCTCCACCTCTTTTCTTATTGCATGACTATATGTACTTGTCACTTTTCCATGTGTTAGTTGTGTCTTCTGAGCAGTTTGTCAGGTTTTAGACACCTTTGAAGGTGTTTTCTATGTTTTTCTATGTGTTTTTGTTTGCCAGCCATTGGTTTTATCGGTGTTCGAAGGTGTTCAACGAACAGTTCGGCGAACATACGGGTGTTCGACGAACCGAACCGAACTCGAACACTACGTGGGTGGCTCAACACTACTCATGTGGCTGGAGTGTGTCAGCAGTTCCTGCAAGATGAAGGCATTGAAGCTATGGACTGGCCCACTCGTTCCCCAGACCTGAATTCAATTGAGCACATCTGGGACATCATTCCTCGCCCCATCCACCTCGTTGCACCACAGACTATCCAGCAGTTGGCGGATGCTTTCATCCAGGTCTGGGAGGAGATCCCACAGGAGACCATCTGCAACCTAATCAGGAGCATGCCCAGGCATTGTAGGGAGGTCATACAGGCACGTGGAGGCCACACACAATACTGAGCCTCATTTTGACTTCTTTTAAGGACATTACATCAAAGTTGGATCAGCCTGTAGCGTGTTTTTCCACTTAAATTTTGGGGGTGACTCCAAATCCAGGCCTCCATTGGTTAATAAATTTGATTTCCATTGATGATTTTTGTGTGATTTTGTTGTCAGCACATTCAACTTTGTACAGAACAAAGTATTCAATGAGAATATTTCATTCATTCAGATCTAGGATATGTTATTTCACTGTTCCCTTTTTTTTTTTGAACAGTGTAGTACGTGGCTTTTAGCAAAGTGTATCACGTTTGTGACACCAAAAAATCTTTTGCGGACTCTGACTAGCAACAGAAAAAAATTTTTTTTTTACTCTGAAAACAGTTGAAGTTCACCGCAACTAAGGTAGTAGCTGATGTATTGCAGAGTGTATGATGTTTGCCACACAAAAATAATCTTTGGTGGACTGTGGCTAGAAACAAAATAAATCGATTTTTTTTACTCTGAAAACAACTGAATTTCACCGCCACTAAAAACACTAGGTGTCTTATAGCAGAGTGTAACACATCTGCGACACAAAAAAAATCTTTGGTGGACTGTGGCTAGCAACAGAAAAACTCTTTTTTTACTCTGAAAACAGCTGAAGTTCACCGCCACTAGCATAGTAGCTGACGTATAGCAGAGAGTATGACCTTTGCTACACAAAAAAATGGTTTGTGGACTCTGCATAGCAAGACAAAAAAATATTTTTTTTTACTTTGAAAACAGCTGAGGTTCACCGCCTCTAAGATAGTAGGTGGCTTTTAGCAGACTGTATCATGATTGCCACACAAAAAAAACCTGGTGGACTGTGGCTAGCAACAGAAAAAAATATTTTTTTTACTGAACATAAAGCTGAAGTTCATCCACCAAAAAAATGACAAACTGGGCTAACACAGCTTGCTCTATCATATTAGCAAATGAAAAAAAAGTTTTTTGTGCCCTGCATTCAGAAGCTCTGCACTGACAAGCTCTGTAGATAGCTGAATTTCAACCCCACAAAAACAAAAAGTGGCCTTCAAGGGCTTGCTTGCTTGCTTTATCACATTAGCAAGTGCAAAAATAGATGGAAGGTATACCCCTGCATGGAGCACAGACAGTACAACAGGTGCACAGCACTGTTCTGAGCCATAGACCCTGCTCTTTGTGTCAGAATCTCAGTAATTGCACAAAAGCAAAAAAAAGGGCTGCAAGGTCAATTGCACAGCACAGGACTTATCTACACTATCTGACTCCCACAGAAGTGCCCATCTATATAGCTAATATCTCTCATTACACAGGATAGAGCACTCTCAGCAGTGTCTGTCTCCTTCAGTGACATGCATAAAATGGCACTGAGGGAACATGGCTGGTTTTTATATAGGGAGGACGTGTGATTTCAGCAGCTAATTGCAGAAGCCCTTGTGTTTGGGACACTGTGGATGTTTCCTGAGCTCTGATTGGTTAGCCGCGCTTTCCTGACTTAAAGTTATTGCCTACAGGAAAAAAAAAATAGTGCGCCGCTGATCTGACCTGTTTTGAGCTATCACCAGCCCCCCCACTCATCTGCCAAGTTTCCCCACTCATCATACACAAGCACTATGCTAGCAAAACTGTAAAAAATGCAGTAGTTGCCCCACAATCCCGTAACCATGTAAATTCGCCGAACGTTACCGATTTTACCAAATTTAGCTCGTATCCGAATGTGTCAGACTTAACTTTTGAGATTAGATTTTGAACATATTCACTCAACGTCTCTGCAGGTAGGCCTGCCCAGCCTGAACCCAAGGTTGCCCTCTCGAACAGGTTTTCAGGAGGTAGGGACAAGTTTTTTGTATTCAAGAAGGCCTGCAAACTGTATTTTAAACTTCGTCCTTACTCCTCCGGAAATGAGGAGCAACGGGTTGGTATTGTGATCTCTCTACTGCAGGGAGAGCCTCAGCCTTGGGCGTTTTCTTTACCACAGGATTCGGTTTGTCTACAGTCTGTGGAGGGTTATTTCGGGGCTCTGACCCTCATCTATGATGACCTTGACCGAATCACCTTGGTTGAGTCTAGGCTACGTCGCTTTAAGTAGGGGAATTGGTCAGTGGAGACGTTCAATTCAGAATTTTGTAGATGGGCAATGGATTCCAAAAGGAATGACTCAACCCTTAGAAGTTAATTTTGTTAGGGGCTTACTGAAAGGTTGAACGTTGCTTGGCAGTATATGAAACCCCTCAGTCCTTGGAGGTTGCCATGTCGCTGGCCATACGTCTTGATAGATGCCTTCGGGATAGACGGGTGAGACCACCTTCTCCAGGGCCTTCTTATTAGGGTTGTGTACCTCTGCCGGAGGAGCAGTCTAAGGTTGAGCCAATACTGGGGGAGGTGGAGGAACCCATGCAGTTAGGGAGTGTCTCTACATCATACATCTCTCTAGAGATTAGCAGGAAAAAAGTTGTATGTTTTTTTATGTGGGGAAAAGGGTACATTTTGTTGGGACCTGTCCTGGAATTCCTAAACAAAAGGAGTCGCAATTAACTCTTGGTAGTCTGGAGTTGGATAAACAAGGGATGCATTTGTTACTAACCTGCATTTGCCAGTTTTTCCTGTCAGCAGAGGAGGAGCTAGAGAGCAAAACTGAGAAAATTTCTTTGTTTGTTGACAGTGGAGCGGGAGTCAGCATGGTTGATGCTGAGATTGTGAAAACTCATGGTCTTGCTTGCTGTGCTTTAGCTGAACCTATTTCCATCTTTGCCATTGACTCGGCGCCACTTGCATAGAAAGCATTAACTCATATTGTACATAATGTAAAACTGAGGGGGGGTCAGTTCATTGTGAAATAATCCCTTGCTATGTCCTGGACAATCTTTCCACAATGATTGTCTTGGGTATACCTTGGCTTGTTAAACATAATCCATTGGTTGATTGGCAAGCCGGGGAGATTATTGAATGGGGAGATTACTGCCATGAGAACTGTTTAGATATTTCCCTTGCTACTGTCTCTACCGAAATATTACCTGCTTTTCTGTCAGGTTTTAAGGATGTTTTTTCTGAGAGGGGGTGTCAGGATTTTCCTCCTCATTGTGCTTATGACTGTCCTATAAACCAAAACTATGTGTGACACAGATGCCTTAAGTTACCATTAAACTGTAGGCTCATTATTTGATTATTTAGGTAGTGATATACAGTATAATAATAATTACATAGCAAAAGTAAATTGGGAGTTTGGAGCCAGTTCTTGAGTGGATGCAAAGAAAAATTTACAATAAAGACCTGTTATCATTAGACCACTTTAAAAAATTATGCAAATGTACAGTCACTTAGGTAAATTACATAGCCTCCCAATTTACTTCGGCTATGTAATTTACCATGCAAATAGCGTGTCAGAAACTCTTAAGATGTCATGATGTCAGATATTTAAAGTAAAACACCCCTGCAGTTTGTGTGCTAAACAGGCATAATTAAAAAAAAATAATACTGCTATTGGGATTTGAACCCTGACACTGAAGTTTCAGAGGCTGATGCCTTACCATTGAGCTATCCAGTCAAGTGATAGTAACAGATAGATTTTCTTGTCTTATAGGATTAACCATGAAAATGCTCAGAGTGACTAAAAGTCATTGTGATTCTGATTCTGATGTTTGAAGAAAGTCACACATCAGATTCACACATCAAAATCAAACATCATTTTAATTTGGCTAGGAGGAGGTATTTCTGAAAGTCCCAATCAGTTTCAGACAGGTTTGCACTGAAAATCATATAACCAAATAGAACTCCTAAATTTCATCAACTGAGTTAATAGCTCAGTGGTTAGTTCACTGGCTTCTGAACACAGAATTTTAGGTTTAAGTCCTATCAGCGAACAGTGACTTTTTTATTTTTGTTATTACAGTTGTAAAAGTCACTTATCAAAGTCACTTTTCAGAATCACTTCACTTGTCAGACAGGGTATTTAGCCTCAAACTGACATCATTCTTATGTTTGATTTTGATATCTGATCATGTCTTAAAATGGATACTGTACCCCTTTTTGTTTTTCCTTGTTGTCTATAGTGTTTAGTGGAGATCGATTAGTATTCATCTCCTCCCTTCCCTAGCTTGAGCCAAACGCCAGGGAAAGACAGGACGAGGTACGAGTGCGGCGATTGGTTAATAGCTAATACAGGGACGTTAGGGAAGACAGGTTGATGCTAGATTAACCCAGGAGTATTGTTGAGCGAGTATGTTCTATTAACCCTTTCGCCGAGTATGCTGGGGCCGAGTTCCGAGTAATTACAGCTGCTTGGTGATATGGTTGAATCGCTCCCGTGTGCATGATTTGCAACTGTTTCACAGTTTTATTACATGTGAGGAAAGTCTATTTCTTACACATTCCTCACATGTAATAAAGCTGTCAAACAGTTGCAAATCATGCACACGGGAGCGATTCAACCTTATCACCGAGCAGCTGTAAATACTCGGAGCTCGGCCCGAGCATACTCGGGCAGAACATACTCGCTCAACCCTACCTAGGAGGTCTCCACTTTCCCCCCTTTCTCTAGTGTCTGGGCTCCCTTTCCCTCTTCCCTTTTTATTGCGCTAAGTCTTTCCCACACCTTGCGTGACAGTAGGTCTCCAAATTCAGATTGATGCACTCGGTCTGTCCATTCGACTGAGGGTGGAAGGCAGAGGAAAAAGATAGCTGCATCCCCAGTCGAGAATAGAATGCCTTTCAGAACTTGGAAACAAACTGGGTCCCCCAATTTGACACTACATCGGAGTGAGCCATTTAAAGCTTCACTATCTCATTTATGAACACCTGAGCAAGTGTCTTGACTTTTTGAAGTGCAGGTAATGAGACCAAGTAATCCATTTTACTGAACCTAGCTACAACAACCAAAACCACCGTTTTGCCTGCAGAACCCAGTAGATCAGTAATAAAATCCATGGACAAGTGCATCCATGGCCTACTAGGGATAGGTAGCGGAAGAAGAGTACCAGACGGATGGGTATGCGAAACCTTAGAACGAGCGCAAATACTACAAGCAGATATGTGTTCAATCACCTCCGGATGCAACCCCAGCCACCAAAAAAGACAATAGAGGATGTCCTTGGTTGCCTTACCACCTGAATGACCAGCAAGCACAAAGTTATGATGTTCCTTAATTACTTTGCGGCATAGAATAGATGGTACAAATAACTTTCCTGGCGGGCAAGAGGCAGGGGCGTCCCCCTGAGCCTCCAACACCTCACACTCCAGTTCAGGATATAATGCTGAAATTTCTACCCCCTTCTGTAATATTGGGGCAGGGTTCTCATGGTCACTGCCACCAGGGAGGCTCTGGGACAAAGCATCAGCCTTGACATTTTTGACCCCTGGACGAAAAGTGACAACAAAATTAAACCTAATAAAAAACAGGGACCATCTGGCTTGCCTAGGGTTGAGACGTTTAGCTGACTGGAGATATGACAGGTTCTTATGGTCAGTAATAACAGTAATAGGATGGACAGCCCTCTCCATCCAGTGTCGCCATTTTTCGAACACCAATTTGATAGCCAAAAGTTCCCTGTTACCCACGTCATAATTTCTCTCAGCCGAAGACAATTTTGAAGGAAAAAAGGTGCATGGACGCCATTTACCAGGGGACGGACACTGAGACAATCAATTTCCACAATAAAGGGTTGGGAAACATCGGGTTGACTGAGTATAGGTGCAGTGGCAAAATAATTCCTTAAGAAAGAAAAAGCCTGAAGGGGGGCATCCGAAAATTTGGAAAAATCAGACCCCTTCTTAGTCATGTCAGTAAGGGGTTTCACAATTACTAAGTTATTTTGGATTACTTTCCAGTAAAAATTAGTAAAGCCCAGAAAACATTGTAGAGTCTCCAGGTTCTCGGGAGAGTCCCAATCAAGGACTTCACGGATCTTCTTAGGGGCCCTTCCGAAAACATAAAGATGACAACAAGTCAAAAACTATACCTCCTGAACGGCGAAAACACATTTTTCTAGTATGGCATAAAGTTTATTATCCCTTAATATCTGGAGCACCTGTTTAATATGCCCCCGATGTGTCTCAAAATCCGGTGAGTAAATTAAAATATCGTTCAGATAGACCACCACAAACCTCCCTGCCAAATGATGGAAAATATCATTTATTAAATGCTTGAATACTGCAGGTACATTGGTCAAGCTGAAAGGCATAACCAGACTCTCGAAATACACTTCAGGGGTATTGAACGCTGTTTTCCATTCATTCCCTACTCTGATTCTAAGCAGATTGTAGGCCCCCCTTAAATCCAACTTGGAGAATACCTTAGCTCCTACAACCTGGCTGAACAAATCAGGAATCAGAGGAAGAGGGTATGGATCTCAGATGGTAATTTGATTTAATTCCCGGAAATCTAAACAGCGACGTAGACCGCCATCTTTTTTCTTCTCAAAGAAGAACCCCACCACCACAGGCAAAGATGAAGGCCTAATGTGTCCCTTCTCCAGCCTTTCCGCAATGAAATCCTTCATGGCTTGTCTCTCAGGGCCAGATAGATTATACAGTCTGGACTTTGGTAGTTTAGCTCCGGGAGTCAGATTAATAGGACAGTCATATGCATGATGAGGAGGTAAATCCTGACAACCTCTCTCAGAAGAAAACGTCCTCAAAACCAGACAGAAAAGCATGTAATATTTCCATAGCAACTGCAGCAAGGGAAATATTGAAACAGTTCCATAGCAAGAATCTCCTCATTCAATAATATCTCCAGCTGGCCAATCTACCAACGGATTATGTTTCACCAGCCAGGGAAGACCAAAAAAAATTGGGGTGGAAAGACTGTCTAGGACATAGCAAGGGATTTATTCACAATGAACTGACCCCACTCTCAGTTTTACATTATGTACAATCTGAGTAAATGCTTTCTGTGCAATTGGCGCCAAGTCGATGGCAAAGATGAGAATAGGTTCAGCTAAAGCACAGCATGCAAGACCACAAGTTTTCACCAACTCAGCATCAATCATGCTGACTCTGGCTCCATTGTCAGCAAACACAGAAATTTTCTCAGTTTTGCTCTCTAGCACCACCTCTGCTGTCAGGACAAACTGGGAACTGCAGGTTGGCGACAAATCCACCCCTTGCTTTTTCAACTCCAGACTACCAAGAGTTAATCGAGACTCCTTTTGTTTAGGAATTGAAGGACAGGTCCCAACAAAATGTCCCTTTTTCCCACAAAAAAAAACATACGCCCTTTTCTCCAAGGAGGTGTATGATGTAGAGACATCCCCTAACTGCATGGGTTCCTCCACCTCCCCCAGTACAGGCTCAACTCCAGACTGCTCCCCTGGCAGAAGTACACAACCCTGACAAGAAGGCCCCAGAGATGGTGATCTCACTTGTCTATCCCGATGGCATCTATCAAGATGTATTGGCCAACGACATGGCAGCCTCCAAGGACTGAAGGATTCATATATTGCCAAGGCATCTTTCAACCTTTCAGAAAGGTTTCACAAAATTGGCTTCTAAGAGCTGAATCATTCCATTTAGAATCCGTTGCCAATCTAAGGAATTCAGAACAGTACGTCTCCACTGACCGATTCCCATGCTGAAGATGACGTAGCCTAGATTTAGCCAATGTATTTGACCCCAAGGCTGTAGGTCAAATAACATATTTTACACAATGTGTTTATTTTACAATCAGAGGGAAATGTTGGAAAATCCTAACTCTGAGAAAGCTGAGTCTCTATAGAATGGGATTTGGGTGTTCCAACTAAAACCAATTTACATGTGATTAGGATAATTATTTCATTAGGTAGGTTTTGCAGTGACTATATAACCACCACTATTGAGGCTGTGTGCCCACGTAGCATTTTTCAAGCGTATATGCTGCGGAATTTCCGCAGCGTAAACGCTTGAAAAACGCATGTATATCCGCACCCCATGGTCCCCAATGGCATTCCGCAATGTCAATGCCCATGCTGCGGATTTTTCCGCAGCGTATATGCTGCGGTCAAAAATCCGCAGCATGTTCATTAATTTTGAGGAAGCGCAGCGGAATCAATGTGCGGATGGTACCCAAGTCTGGATGAGAGGAGACTCTCATCCAGACCTGGGTACCAAAGAACCTGTAAAAAAAAGATTAAAATAAAGTTTATACTTATCTTCTGATGTTTTCCCTCCGTCGCGCTGTTGTCTGAAGGACCTGCCACGTCATTGAGTCATGTGACCCACCACATGACTCAATGACGTCACCGCAGGTCCTGCACACAACAGCGTGAGCCGCTCAAGCCTCCGGACGGGGCAGAGAATGCATCAGAAGGTGAGTATAAAGTTTATTTTTTTATTTTTTACCTTTCTGAACAAGTTGTCAAGCACTTTTCCAAGTGATGCTTGGAGAAGTGCTTGATAACCCGCATGCGGAAATGCATGCAAAGACGCCTCACAAACGCTTCTACCTGGCGGGAAAACCGCATGTAATATCCGCATGCGATTTTCCCGCCAGGGAGAAGCGTAAAAAATATGCTTCAGGTCCGCAACGTGGGCACATAGCCTGACTCTCTTACATTAGACCTGAGGAAGGCTACACATCTTTCATTTTAATAGCCGAAACGCGTTGTTTTACATATTAGTTTTATCTATTTATGAACTTGAATAAATCTTTTGAAGAAGAAAATTCTTTTTTGGATAATCATTCCTTGTGACCCTGGGAGCGCTCAATCAGCCGGATACACACTCCGAACTAGATTTAGCCAAGGCAACTTGGTCAGGGTCATCATAAATGAGGGCCAGAGCCCCGAAAAACCCCTCTTCAGACTGGAGACCAACCACATCCTGCGGCAAAGAAAACACCCAGGATTGAGGATCTCCCTGCAGTAGAGAGATCACAATTCCTACCCATTGCTCCTCATTTCCGGAGGAGTAAGGACGAAGTTTAAAATATAGTTTTCAGGCCTCCTTGAATGCAAAAAACTTGTCCCTACCTCCTGAAAACCTGTTCGGGAGGGCAACCTTGGGTTCAGGCTGGACTGGTCAACCAGCAGAGGCCCCTACATTAGCGACCTGTAGCCACTGATTCTGTTGCTAAACTTCACAGCAGAGGTCATTCACCTCCAGAGACAGACTGTGCAGCCACTCTGTGAGCTCTGCAACTGAACCCATACCAAGGGAGAAAGGAAAAAATAAAACACGCCGGAAAAAAAATAACACACAATTAAACCCAAGTGTCAGTTTTTTTTTTTTCTCTATATGTGCACGGCCAGTGATAATGTCACGCAAGGTGTGTGAAAGACTAAGTGCAACACAAAGGTAAGAGGGAAAGGGAGCCCAGACTCTAGTAAAAGGGGGGAGTGTAGACCTCCTAGGTAGTGATGGGTGAGCACTAAAATGCTCGGGTGCTCGAGCAAATTGGAATGCTCGGGTACTCGACCTGAGCAACGAGCCCAATGTAAGTCTATGGGAAGCTTGAGCATTTCTCAGGCGGTCTGCAGAGGGCCTAAAATTTGCCCAAATCGATGGGAACAGTGCTCAAATGACATGGGAACAGCAAGGGGAAGACCCCTGTAAGCATTTATGACTCTCAGATCACTTCTTTCAACAACGTTGTCAGAGGTATTACACCACTTTTATGGACTCACAATAAAACATACAAAAACAAAACCAAAATGGATTTTCCTGGGAAAACTGTTAAGGAACATCCTTTCCAGGGTAATGACTTGTATATAAGGCAAAATAAATAACCAAAACCAAAAATACTCCTCCACACCTTGGGCTATGTTCACACATAGCGTTTTTGATGCGATTTTGCACTTTTGCATTGCTTTCAACTGTGGCAAATGCATTCACCAGGAAATGTCATTTTAACATTTTACCACCTTATCTGGCCATGAGGTTTGTGAGACATGATCAGACATATCCTATTTCATTTATGAATGAGGGACTCTGAAAGTCACAAAGCCTATTTTTATAGGGCCATCAGGCGGCCTTTACTATTCTTAAAGGGCCAGAAATCAGCCCTCACTATTGTTAGAGAGCCATCAGCAGGCTATGCTTTGTTGTTCCCATTACTAAAGAGTGGGTCTCCTATACTGTTAATGTGTATGCAGTAAGTGGCAGGGTTGGCCAAAATTTGGATGCACCCCCAATACCTCTTTCAAAATTTGGATGCACCCCAATACCCCTTTGAAGAGACTTAGAGGAGGCCTCCTGAAAATAGTGTTCCCATTATTAAGAAGTGGGTCTCCCATAGTGTTGGCCTATGCAGTGAATGCAAGGGCAGCCAAAAATTTGGAGGCACTCCAATGACCCTTGGAAGAGACGTAGAGGGCTTCATGAAAAAATGTTCTCATTATTAGGAAGTGGGTCTCCCATAGTGTTGAACTATGCAGTGAATTCAAGGGCAGCCAAAAATTGGGAGGCACTCCAATGCCCATTGGAAGAGACATAGAGGGCCTCATGAACAAATGTTCCCATTATTAGGAAGTGGGTCTCCCATAGTGTTGGCCACACTCCGTGTGAGAATACCCCGCGCCTCAGGGCCTGTGCGATGAGAGAGGCTGAGAAAACTCTCCCAGAACTTTGACAGTGTTCCCCTGCCTCGGCTGGATTGGAGTTGTGTCTCTCTCAGCTGTACTCCATGGTTGTCCAACGAACTGTGACCTCTGCCGCCAGCTTTTTCAGATGTTGCGGAACTAATAGTAGTTCCAGAACAAGGGCCTTCTGGTACTGCCCCATTTTTGTAGACCTGTCCACCTCGGGAATAAGATATATAAAGTGATCCTTGTAGCGTTGGTCTAGAAGTGTCATCAACCAGTAATGACAGTCACCCAAAATTTTGAGAATGAGAGGGTCACGGGAAAGTCAGCATAACCTAATCTCAGCCATGCATTCCAGACTGCTAACAGGCAAGACTTCCGTGTCCTCACCAAGAGGACGACTGACAATGTTCTCCTCCTCCTCTCTGTCCTCAGGCCATCCACACTGGACAGTATGATAGTTGTGCAGTTTGTACTATCTATAGCGCATGAAACTAGCTCCTACTCTTCCTCCTCCTCCTCTTCCTCATTGTCAACCAATCCACTTTGGGATGAGATGAGGCTGGGCTGTGTGTATGGTTCCTTGCTCTATTTCATCGTGCTCCGCCTGCAATGCATCCTCTTTAATTGTGAGCAGAGAGCGTTTCAGAAGGCAAAGAAGCAGGATGTAGATGCAAATTATGGCGTCATCGCGGCTCACCATCTTGGTGGAGTCCTCAGAGTTTTGGAGGATGGTACATGTGTCTGACATCCATGTCCACTCCTGAGGTCTTATGTGTGGAGTCTGAACTGAATACTGACGGCCTTGTTGATGCTGGTAGTCAACAACTGCCCTCTTCTGCTCACAAATCCTTCCCAGCATCGGCAGTGTAGAGTTCCAATGCGTGGGGACATCACACACCAGTCGGTGAGCCGGAAGCTCCAAACGCTGCAGAAGCACAGCAAGGGTGGCGGAAGCTGTAACTGACTTTCTAAAATGGGCACACAGGCAGCATACTCTGACAAGCAGATCCGGCAGCTCTGGGTAGCTTTTGAGAAACCACTGAACCACAGGGTTAAGCACTTGGGCCAGGCATGGTACATGTGTGAGCTCGCCTCACCATAGAGCCACCACGAGGTTCCGGCAATTGTCACACACGACCATGCCTGGCTGTAGATTCAGCGGTGTCTGCCACAGATCTGCCAGCTCTTTCACAGCTGTCCACAACTCTTTAGCATTTTGCGGTTTGTCACCTAAGCATTGTGCGGTTTGTCACCTTAGCTTCAGCACAGCCTGTTGCCGCTTGGACGAGGCAGTGCTGCAGTGATTCCAGCTTGTGACTGATGTGGTCATTTCGGAGATGGAGGCTGAAGAGGAGGAGGCTGAGGAGGATGAGATGTAGGAGCTCTAGACTGTGGGGGCAACCCTGATTGACCTAGGGCCCACAATCCTCTGCATCGGGAGGATGTGTTCCATTCCGAGGTCCGACTGGGTCCTGACTTCCACTCTGTTAACCCAGTGTGCCGTCAGCGAGATGTACCATCCCTGCCCACAATCACTTGTCCACGTGTCCGTAGTTAGGTGGACTTTCCCTATAATTGCATTGCTGAGGGCACGGCTAATGTTGTGAGACACGCACTTGTGTAATGCAGGGACTGCACACCGGGAGAAATAATGGCGACTGGTGACCGAGTACCAAGGGACGGCCGCCGCCATCAGGTTGGGGAAAGCTTCCATCTCCATGAGTCTAAAAGACAACATTTCGAGCGCAAGCAGATGCGAAATGAGGGAAATTAGTAGTGTGACCTGTGGGGCATTGGCTGCGTATTTGTGCTTGCGTTCCAAGGACTGGGGTATGGATAACTGAACGCTGCGTTGGGACAAGGACGTGCTTGCTGATGGTGCTAGTTGAGAGTGTCCAATGACAGGTACAGGGCAAGAGGTATCATCACATGCACCATGGACAGGGGATTGGCTTGCACGCACGACAGCGGAAGAAGCAGTAGTGTCACCCTAAGACACTGTTCCTTGCCTCTGGGGTTTGGCCCACAAAGTCAGGTGCTTTGCTGCCATGTGCCTGATCATGCTGGTGTTGGTCAGGCTGCTAGTTTTGTTACCCCTGCTGATGCTGGTCTGGCAGGGGGTGCAAATGGCCTTTTTGGGGTTATCAGCAGAGTCTTTAAAAAACAACCAGACTCGGGAAGACCTACCAGTTGTACTGGCAACTTCCGTCGTGTTACTGTTACGGGGACTGGTTGACCGCCTTCTGTCTGAGGATACCACACTGCTTCTTCCTGCCTGTTGGAATGCTCTGCCTCCCTTCTCCTGTGTGCTGCTGTCCTCGCTCTGCATGTTCACCTGCCAGGTTGGGTCAGTTACTATATCATCCACCACCTCGTCTTCCACTTCCGCACCCTGGTCCTCCTCCTGACTTTCTGGCAATGGTGTCTCATCATCGTCCACCTTTTGTGACACTTTCCCACAATCGCCTTCGTATGACTGTAGCTGCTCCAATATTTGGGCATCGCTTCATGCGATCTCCTATTGCCCCGCTTCAAGTGGACCACGCGAGAGGCCCAAATCTATAAATGGAAAACTGAACAGCTCTTCAGAGTGTCCAAGTGTGGGATCAGTTGTCTCTGGGCATTCGACATGGTGGGAGGAAGGAGGATCAGGTTGAGGAATATGCAGTGCAGACTCACGGCTACTGAGACTTGCCGTGTGGAAGACAGAGTGGAGGTGGTGGCTAACTGACTGGAAGCATTATCTGCTATCCAACCAATAACTTTTTGACACTGCTCTGTGTTCAATAGTGGTGTTCTGCGGTCCCTATTAATTGGGACAGGAAGGTTGAGCGAGAAGATGAAGGTGTTTGTTGTGGCACAATTTCAGCTTTCCCACGGCCTCGGCCTCTGCATGCACTATCACCATCACATCCAGCTCCCCGTCCCTTGCCACGTACCTTGCCCATTTTAAATGGAGGACAATATCTTCCACGCTCACTACAAATGGCTGAATTTGGAGCAAACTTATATGTGATCCATGTGACGGACAAACCACAGTTTTAAATATCTGGCCTGCAGTTAATTATTTTTAACAGCGCCAACTTTTTGTCAATAAGTTCACTGACACACTGCAACAAAATTTCAATGGAGGCCAGAAAAAGCAATATTTTCAGCGAAATTATATGTGATCCGTGTGACAGATAAACCACAGTTTTAAATAGCTGGATATTTAGTGCTATAATATGGAAAGGACCTGGCTGTATTCTGCAGTGCCAACAAGCAAATGGCGCAGATAAATGGTGTTCTCTGGATTGCTTTTTAAGCAAATAATCAGGATTAATATAAAAAAAACTATTCCTGACCCCTGATACCTGGGTTTATTTCTACAAATATCTGTAAAAGCACCAGCAGACAGAACTGGAATGGACCCTCTTGCTATGTGCACTGAAGTCTGCTATATACCCAGTCAGCCTGCCTAGCACTGATATCTCTGCAGTTGGATTAGTCCTCAGAAGGACTGTTAGTTGAGATGGATATGTGTCTCTAATATAGTCCGGTATACCTACACTACCGGGGGCAGCCGGGTGTCCATACTCGGTCCCCAGCCGCCCCGCTGCCGGGTGTCCACACACTGTCCCCAGCCGCCTGGGGGAGGCCGGGTGTCCATAAATGGTCCCTAGCCGCCACTATTTCTCCTTGGAACATCCCCCCACACACTTTTCTTAGCCCGGACTGTTTTAGGGCAGCATTGGACGAGCCCACCAGAGAAACAGACTCCTCCGGTGGGCCCTGGCTTCTCCATAAGGGAAGTTGAGAGTGCAAAGGTGAGGAGCATGATGATGATGATAGAAGTTAGCATCTGCTTTGTTTTCTTGGAATGCAAGCGTAAGTGTGCAACCTGCCACCCACCCACCCCCAGGCTGCAATACCATACTGCTAGCTTGCATGCACTTGAAATGGGGCCTTTTAGTTTGGAGGAGGCAGAAGCTGGCCACTACCTCATGGCTGATTCGGCAGCAAGGTATCCATACTCAGTCCCCAGCCACCCGGTGGCTGGGTGTCCACGCTCAGTTCCCAGCCGCCAGGGGGCGGCCGGGTGTCCATACTCTGTCCCCAGCCGCCCCGCGGCCAGGAATCCACACACGGTCCCCAGTCGCCTGGGGGCAGCCGGGTGTTCATAAACGGTCCCCAGCCACCCCTATTTCTCCTTGGAATATCCCCCCACACACTTTCTTAGCCCGGCCTGCTTTAGGGCAGCATTGGACGAACCCACCCTTTGAACCAGACTCCTCCGGTGGGCCCTGGCTTCTCCATCAGGGGAGTTGAGAGTGCCAAGGTGAAGAGCATGATGAAGATGATAGAAGTTAGCATCTGCTTTGTTTTCTTGGAATGCAAGCGCATGTATGTAGTAGCGGCTAGGCCTGAGGTGGTCAGCGTTTTGCCGCATATCCTACCTCCTCCGAGGATTGCTGGATGTTTTCCTGCTACTATCCCAGTTCTATGACTCCCGTTAAAACAAAGCTTCAGGTGATGAATGATGGATGAGGTGGTGGCAAAGGAGAAAGAGCAGGAGGAACAGGGACCATTCACATCAATATCAGGCCAGTCAATTACACATGTCTAGTAGGATATGTTTCTGTACCAAAAGGAGAGGTTCGGCTACACAGTTATAGGGCATGCAGTGAGTGCAATGCCTACCAAAAATTTCGAGGCACTCCAATGCCCCTTGGAAGTGTCATGGAGGTCAGAGGGCCTTAACTAAAAGGTTTTTTCCATTTATAGTAACTGGGTCTCCTGTGCACTGTTGGCCTAAGCAGTGAATGGAAGGCTTTCCAAAAATTATGAGTAACTGCAATGCCCCTTGAAACAGATGTGGATTACAGCATGCTAAAAACCTTCTACCCACTATTGGGGAGTGGGTCTCCCTTAGTGTTCGCCTATGCATTGAAAAGCAAAAGCTGACTAAAATTAGGAGGAAATGCAATGCCAGTTGGAAGAATGGTGGAGTTCACAGTGGAATAAAAAGACAAAATCAATGCCCCTTGAAAAAGTGGTGGAGGTCACAGTAGCTTAACAAGACGGTTTTAATGCCTCTTGGAAAAGTGGTGGAGGTCGCAGTGGAATAAAAAGACATTATCAATGCCCCTGGGAAAAGTGGTGGAGGTCGCAGTAGCTTAACAAGATGATTTTAATGCCTCTTGGAAGAGACGTGGAGGTCGCAGTGGAATAAAAAGACATTATCAATGCCCCTGGGAAAAGTGGTGGAGGTCACAGTAGCTTAACAAGACGGTTTTAATGCCTCTTGGGAGAGACGTGGAGGTTGCAGTAGCTTAACAAGACGGTTTTAATGCCCCTTGGAAGAGACGTGGAGGTTGCAGTAGCTTAACAAGACGGTTTAAATGCCCCTTGGAAGAGACTTGGAGGTTGCAGTAGCTTAACAAGATGGTTTAAATGCCCCTTGGTAGAGTGGTGGAGGTTACAGTAGCTTAACAAGACGGTTTTAATGCCCCTTGGAGAAGTGGTGGAGGTCGCAGTAGCTTAACAAGATGGTTTTAATGCCCCTTGGAAGAGACGTGGAGGTTGCAGTAGCTTAACAAGACAGTTTTAATGCCCCTTGGAAGAGTGGTGGAGGTTACAGTATCTTAACAAGATGGTTTTAATGCCCCTTGGAGAAGTGGTGGAGGTCGCAGTAGCTTAACAAGACGGTTTTAATGCCCCTTGGAGAAGTGGTGGAGGTCGCAGTAGCTTAACAAGATGGTTTTAATGCCCCTTGGAAGAGACGTGGAGGTCGCAGTAGCTTAACAAGACGGTTTAAATGCCACTTGGAAGGGTGGTGGAGGTTACAGTAGCTTAACAAGACGGTTTTTATGCCCCTTGGAGAAGTGATGGAGGTTGCAGTAGCTTAAAAAGACCGTTTTAATGCCCCTTGGAAGAGACGTGGAGGTTGCAGTAGCTTAACAAGACGGTTTTAATGCCCCTTGGAAGAGTGGTGGAGGTTACAGTATCTTAACAAGACGGTTTTAATGCCCCTTGGGAAAGTGGTGGAGGTCGCAGTATCTTAATAGGACGGTTTTAGTGCCCCTTGGAAGAGACGTGGAGGTTGCAGTAGCTTAACAAAATGGTTTAAATTCCCCTTGGAAGAGTGGTGGAGGTTACAGTAGCTTAACAAGATGGTTTAATGCCCCTTGGAGAAGTGGTGGAGGTCGCAGTAGCTTAACAAGACAGTTTTAATGCCCATTGGAGAAGTGGTGGAGGTCGCAGTAGCTTATCAAGATGGTTTTAATGCCCATTGGAGAAGTGGTGGAGGTCGCAGTAGCTAAACAAGATGGTTTTAATGCCGCTTGGAAGAGACGTGGAGGTTGCAGTAGCTTAACAAGATGGTTTAAATGCCCCTTGGAAGAGTGATGGAGGTTATAGTAGCTTAACAAGACGTTTTTAATCCCCCTTGGAGAAGTGGTGGAGGTCGCAGTAGCTTAACAAGATGGTTTAAATGCCCCTTGGAAAAGTGGTGGAGGTTACAGTAGCTTAACAAGACGGTTTTAATGCCCCTTGGAGAAGTGGTGGAGGTCGCAGTAGCTTAACAAGACGGTTTTAATGCCCCTTGGAAAAAACGTGGAGGTCGCAATGGAATAAAATGATAATATCAATGCCCCTGGGAATAGTGATGGAGGTCACATTAGCTTAACAAGACAGTTTTAATGCTCCTTACAAGAGCCATGCAGTAGAGCATATTAACAACATTATTCACATTATTGGGGAGTGGGTCTCCCATAGTCTTTGCCTATACCTTCCGAGCAAAAGCTGCCAAAAATTAGGACGAAGGAACTTGCAATGCTGGTAACATGGACCACGGTCACCCTGGTGGTTTAGTGGTGGTGGAGGCTGAGGATAAGGACAAGAGCAAAAAAAGCCGAATTGAGGAAGCGTACACCCATGTGTGGGTGTGAAGCGGTGCATGGGAATACACCTCCCAAAATAACACAGTGGATTAGACTTTTTGTTACTCTGATGTCATTTGGTGGTGATAAGAAGTCTGGCCCAAATCAGCCCTTGTTTATTTTGATAAGGGTCAGCTTGTCAGCATTGTCAGTTGACAGGCGAGTGCGCTTATCAGTTATAATTCCCACAGTGGCACTAAAAACATGCTCTGATAACACGCTAGAGTCAGGGCAGGCCAGGACCTTCAAGGCGTACAGACTGAGTTCATTCCATGTGTCCAGCTTGGATACCCAATAATTAAAAGGCACAGAGGAATCACGGAGTACGCTGGTACGGTCGGCAAGGTACTCCCTCACCATTATTTGAAACTTTCCACTCCTTGTGAGTAGTGTTGAGCCACCCCCGTAGTGTTCGAGTTCGGTTCGGTTCGTCGAACACCCGTGTGTTCGCCGAACTGTTCGTCGAACTGTTCGTCGAACACCTTCGAACACCGTTAAAACCAATGGCAGGCAAACAAAAACACATAGAAACACATAGAAAACACCTTCAAAGGTGTCCAAAAGCTGACATGGAAAAGTGACAAGTACATATAGTCATGCGAAAATAAAAGAGGTGGAGGAGTAAAAGGAGGGGGAGACACAGATATAGGCATGTCATGCCCTTCTAAAATCCAAAAAGTGAGAAGCCGACACGGCCAGTCCGCTCCTGCCCGTGCCACCTCCGTGTCGCCGGGTTTGTGCCAGAGCCGCGGTGAACCCTGACGGCCAGCCCCCCTCTCCCAATACTGGTGCCTGTCCGCTGGTGGGTCGAGCGAGCCCCCCTGTGGTGGAGGCAGCTCTAAGCTTTTTAATTTAAATTGTCTCTCTAATTTGAATGAATACACTTTAAATCCATTTACAAGGATCTATTGGAGGGCAAGTCTCATGCCAGCAGCAGCGGTAATTCCAGCTCCAGTAGCGTCCACTAAAGCTGCTGCAGTTAAAAAGCTTTTATAAGGATCGAGCTCGGCTGTCCACCGCAAGGCATCCTACTGCCAGTCCCAGCCCCTATGCCTTGGGGTGCCTCCTGATGCTCTTCACTAAGTATCCCATGGTCCCGAAGCATTTCCTTTGAAAAAATTAAGTGTCTAAACTACAGGTGGTGCAGCTTGCTTAACAGCCGGGATAATCCGCTGACTAGCAGACACTGCTACTAGGCACAAAGTATTTCCTGGGCTAGATGCAGTTAAAAATTTGTAATTAGATACTCTCGTTGGATGCTGAGAAAGCATTCCATAGAGTCTCCTGGCACGCCATATATGATTCTCTTAAAAAGCTTGGGGTAGGGGTCTAGGGGACCCTTTTATAGCCAAAATCACGGCCCTGTATCGCAATACGTCACCTAGGCTGAAGATAAATGGAACTGTAGCACCCTGAGGGCTCGGTTGCTACAGACGTATTGCACCTCACCCAGAGGTGTGATATCTCACTCTCAGGTAAGGATGGAGTGTGGATCAGGACCCGACACCTGCATGCATTACACCACATTGCCGTGGGGCAGGGCGACCAATATGCCCCTGAGATGGGCACGACAGTCCCTGTCCCTGGCTGGAGTGGGGGGAGGGAACACTGAGGAAGGGGAACCCTGTAGTGCAGGAGCAGGGAGGAAGCAGTTCCTGGGTGCATTGAGAAGGGAGTATAAAAGGTGGGCACCATCTTAGTTCAGTGCAGAGAAGTCTGAGCAGAAGTGGCAGGGAGCAGGGGCTCTGCATGAGCTCTGCTCCGGAGGCGGGCCTAGTAACAGAGGCCCAGGCCTGGAAGAGGGAGAAGGAAGGAAGAGGAGCGGAGAAGGCTCCAGGAACGAGGAATGAAGGGATCCCAGGGGTGCGGACGGGCGAGTCGCCACCGCACGCCCGAATCCACCTGCGTGGAGGGGTCAGGCCAAAGGGGGAGACCGGTCCCCGAACTAGTGGAGGCAGGAAACGAGCCTCAGCTAGAAACCGGAGGCTCTGACATTTTATGTGGCGCAGCCCCTCGCTACACACGCTAGGAAGGCACCACATAGGGTCAGGGAAACTGGCGCCAAGTTTACCAAGAGGACACCCGAGGCAGCCGGACAGAAGTGTTGGTAAGAAAGGCCAGACAAAGGACACACAAAGGGGGTCCTGTGAAGTGCTCCAAAGTTATCTGGGAGTTGTCTGAGCCCCTCACCTGGTGAGCACAGTACGACGTGGGCAGCCGTTACCTGCAGACGTGGTCTGGATAATAAAAACTGTGAGTAAAGGCCCTGAACTGCATCACTGACTCCGTGTCGTTACTGCTGCTGCCCTGCACCATCACCCCCATCCTCCACATACACTGCCCTGAGGCTATACTCCTCCCGTGGGGAGTTATGCTACGCTCTGCTGCACCCACAACACCAGCCTCAGCGGTCTGCCCTGTAGCGGCGGTTCACTCTGACCGCAATCCACGTGTGGCGTAGTCGGACATTTAAACATCAAAACCACATAAATAGTTCCGCCACTGGTTTGACCGCCCTGAGCCACGGAACCGGGTCGCCGCCACGAAGACTACAACCACCAGCATCCACCAAAAAGGGTCCGGCTCCGGGTGTCCCAAGGCCCAGGGGGTGCATCAGAACATTTTCATCACCTTTCACAATCACCAATGGGACAAGGCAGTGATGTCCTCTGTCCCCTCTCTTATACATCCTAGTGACGGAGCACCTGCTCTCATCAATTCGCCATAACCCCAATATTAGGTGGATTGAGGTGGGAGGCACCGAGTACAAGTGCTCTCTATTTGCTGATGATGTCCTAGTATATATCACTCAATCACATATATCCATCCATGCTGTTATGGCTGAAATAGATCTCTTTGTTACATGGTAAAATTTTAAAATCAATGCAGCGAAGTCTATGGCCCTCGATGTCTCCCTCCCCAAATCCATATAGGATTCCATCCAGTCCAACTTTCCCTTTGCCTGGCCCTCACAGGGTATCAAATACTTAGGAATTCCTATTCATAGAGACCTCTCCCATCTATGTTATCTTAATTTTGGGCCCTTTATTGAACAACTCCATACAGACCACGGTTGGCAAGTTAAAACTGTAAGATTCACTACGTGAACCACTGGTGTTTTGTGGAAAAGCACATGTACACTGCGTTCCAAATTATTATGCAAAAAGTGTTTAGGAGTGATAAGGGAAGAATTTGTTTGTTTGTCAGTTAAACTCATTGATGGTGATGTGTGTCAGGGCTCTTTATATCACTGTAAGCAATTGCAGACACATGTGCTAATTAGTTTGGCAGGTGTGTCCAATGAAAGGCAAGACTACTTAAGAAGGCTCTCTCACATTATTAAGCAGCCTACATTTTCTGCCAAAATGGGAAAGAAAAAGGATGTGTCGGCTGCTGAGAAGCAACAAATTGTGGAGTGTTTAGGTCAAGGCATGACTACAATCAACATTGTGCGATGATCAGGATGAAGTGTCTTGGCAATCAAGAAGTATGTAGCTGATGCACAGTACACACGTGTGCGTGCTGATAAGGGCAAATTGAGGACTCTTTCCTACAGGCAATTACGTCAGGTTGAAAGAGCAGCGGCAAAAAAGCCTTGTCATAGCAGCAGACAAGTTTTTGAAGCTGCTTGTGCCTCCAACGTCCCCCAAACAACAAGATGCAGGGTCCTTCAGAGGTTTGCAGCTGTGCATGCGCCATCCTGTCGACCTCCTCTATCCACTTCACACAAGCAGAAACGGCTCCAGTGGGCCAAACATTACATGAAGACTGATTTCAAAACTGTTTTGTTCACGGATGAGTGCCGTGCAGCGCTCGATGGTCCAGATGGATGGAGTGGAGGATGGCTGGTTGATGGACACCCCACGCAAACACGGCTACAGCGCCAACAAGGAGGAGGTGGAGTAATGTTTTGGGCTGGAATCATGGGGAGAGAGATTGTCGGCCCCTTTAGGATCCCTGAAGGCGCTAAAGATGAACTCCATAATGTATGTGGATTTTCTCAAACAGCACTTCCTGCCATGGTTCAAGAAGAAGAACCGTGTATTTCACAGCAAGATCATTTTTCTGCATGATAATGCACCATCTCATGCTGCACATAAAACATCTGCATCTCTGGCTGATATGGGCATAAAAGGGGACAAACTTATGGTGTGACCCCCATGCTCCCCTGACCGCTACCCCATTCAGAACCTTTGGAGCATCATTAAAAGGAGTGTCTATGATGGCGGGAGGCAGTTCACATCTAAGCAACAGCTCTGGGAGGGTATTCTGTCCTCATGCAAAACAATTGAAGCAGAAACCATCCAAAACCTGACAAATTCAATGGACGAGAGAGTTCAGAAGCTCCTTTCGAACAAGGGGTCCTATGTGAAAATGTAACATCACCTAGAATAAAGTTTTGAGTTGAAAACTGTTTGATTTCAGTCTCTAACAACCTGCTAATGCTTATAATTTCAAAAATGACCATTTTTTTGGTCTTTATTAAAATGAAAAGGTTGATCGAAAAGTTTGGGGGATCTAAGAGTGTGGCAACCCAGTTGTCATGATTACTTCGAATTCTGACAATATAAGGGTCATGCTGCAGGTAGTGCAGCAAGAAGGCACTTATGTGACTTGCGCATCTCGGAGCCCCAAAATTATTTTCCGGGCTAGATGCAGCTAAAAATTATTTTTAATTTTAAATCTGGTGAAGCTTTAGTATAGATGGCCTAATAGGATCAGTGCTGCACACTGCTACAAAGCCCAAATTATTTTCCAGTCAGGATACAGATAAACATGATTAGTAATTTGAAAGCTTAAAACGGTTGGTAGGGTGATTTTAACCAATCATCAAGCTTTTACTCTCCCCAGGATGACACAGGGGTAGAAAAGTCGTTTCGGATCCATGATTTGTTCATCTTTATGAATGTGAGTCTGTCTACATTATCAGTGGAGAGCCGCGTGCGCTTATCTGTCAGCACACCACCAGCAGCGCTGAACACACGTTCAGACAGAACGCTGGCTGCGGGGCATGACAAGATCTCCAAGGCGTAAGTGGCTAGCTCCGGCCATTTATCCAGATTGGAAGCCCGAAAAGAGCAAGGGTCCAGTGACACAGTCGTGGCTTCAATGTTTACTTGGAGATACTCCTGTACCATCGTCTCTAGGCGTTGACTATGTGTCAGACTTCATGTCTCCTGTGGCCTTGCAAAGGATGGGCTAAAAAAGTGGTGAAATGATTCCGCAAAATTGATGTTACCAGCAGATACTGTGGTTCTGTTACGGTTTGAGTGCTGAACACTTGACGGTCCCACGGTTGGCAAGTTGGAACTGTGAGATTCACTACGTGCACCACTGGTATTTTGTGGAAAAGCACATGTAAGATTCTGCAACAGTCTCTGCTGATACTCCTGCATGCGTGCATCCCTTTCTATGGCAGGAATAATTTCTGCAAATTTACTTTTGTACCGGGGATCTAACAGTGTGGCAACCCAGTAGTCAGGATTATTTCTAATTCTCACAATTCGAGGGTCATGTTGCAGGTAGTGCAGCAAGAAGGCACTCATGTGTGTTGCGCATCCAGGAGCACCAAGTCCCTGTTGTGTTGGTGGCGAGGTAACAATCATGCTTCCTTCCTCTGTCCTCTCCCCCCAACCTCGCACAACAGAAATGTGATCAAGGTCTCCCTCATCTGATGAGTCTTCCATCAGTTCGTCCTCCACTTCTTCCTGGGCTCCTGCACCTTCCTCACTAGTTTGGCTGCTACCATGCGCCCTGGTAAAACCATCTCCCCCACCCTCACATGCCTGCCGCCTTGGTGCTGCCGACCGTCTGGACCTTGCAGATGTTAGCCCTTCCGCATACAACTCCTCCTCCTCTACTTCCTCCACCTCCTCTTGTGCCACCACCTGACTCCGAATTCTGTTTAACATGTGCTCCAGCATGTAAATCACCGGAATAGTCATGCTGATAATGGCATCATCAGCACTAAACATCTTCATCGCCATTTCAAAACTGTGCAGAAGGGTGCATAGGTCCCTGATCTGAGACCACTCCTCCAGCGTGATTTGCCCCACCTCTGAATCTCGTTGGCCCAGGCTATACGTCAGAACGTATTGCACCAGGGCTTGTCGGTGCTGCCACAGTCGCTGCAACATGTGCAGAGTTGAATTCCACCGGGTAGGCACATCGCATTTTAGCCGGTGAAGTGGCAGGCCCAACGACTTCTGTAGAGATGTAAGTCGCTGAGCTGCGGGATGCGAACGGCGGAAGTGAGCACACAGCGACCGTGCCCTCTGCAGAAGGCCATCTAGTCTGGGATAGTGGGCTAAAAATTGCTGGACAACCAGGTTCAACACGTGAGCCATACAAGGCACGTGTGTGACATTGCCCCGGCGAAGGGCCGCACCCAGGTTTGCAGCATTGTCGCACACGGCCTTCCCTGGTTTCAGGTCCAGTGGAGACAACCATTCATGAAATTGGTTCTCCAGAGCTGACCACAACTCCTCAGCTGTGTGACTCACATTTCCCAGACATTTCAATGTAAAAACCGCCTGATGACGTTGAGCCCTACTGCCAGCATAGTAAGGAGGTGTGCAGGATCCCTTCTGCGCAGTTAGAAAGCTTGTGGCATGACCAGACAGGCTTTGGGTGCAGGTGGAAGACCGAGAGGAGGTTGAGGAGGCAGAAGCAGTGGAGGAACTTTGACATAAAGAGGAATGACGCACAACTCGTGGGGACGGCAAGACTTGGACAGCAGCCCCTTGTCCTGCTGTCACCATAGTTACCCAGTGCCCAGTCAGCGACATGTAACGCCCCTGTCCATGCCTACTCGTCCAAGTGTCTGTGGTGAAATGCACCCTGTCACACACAGAGTTTCTCAAAGAAGTGGTGATGTTATGTGCGACATGCTGGTGGAGCGCAGGCACACCTTTCTTTGAGAAGTAGTGCCGACTGGGCATCTGGTACTGGGGCACTGCGACGGACATAAGGTCTCGAAAATCCTCTGTGTCCACCAGGCGGAAAGGCATCATTTCTGTAGCCAAGAGCTTGCAGATGGTGAAATTCAACCTCTTAGCTTTCTCATGGCTAGGAGGAAATGGTCTTTTACTTGTCCACATCTGAGGGACCGAGGGCTGGCTATTGTGCTTAGACGGGGTTGATAAGGGTGTCCCCGGCAAACTGCCGGTCTGTGAGGAAGATGCAGGCGGACATGTTAGGTTGCCTTGATCCAAAGGTGGTGCTATCGATGTCGGACAGCGCTCAACACCAGCTGGTGTTACCACCTCCAAAGAAAATGATGACCTGCCAATCACGCTGGCTGTTGCGGGTAAAGAGGTGGCAGGTCTGCGCCCCAAAACAGGTGTGACTGCTGTCCCCCCAGTCACAGAGGATGAAGAGGCCGCGGATGCACAAGATATGGCAGACGGTGGTTGGCCCGGCCGGCTAGGCCGCATTGTAGCACACTGAGCTTCCCACTGCAACTTATGCTTCATGTCCATGTGCCGGTTCATGCATGAAGTACTCAAACTATGTATTTTTTGGCCTCTACTTAGCTTTTGCTGACAAATGTTACAGATAACACGAGTTGGGTCATCTTTATCGATCTGAAAAAATGCCCAGGCTATGCAAGGCTTAGCACCCATGCGACCTGAAGAGCAACCACGACTTGTGGTGAGAGGCAGAGTTGTGTTTGAGGATGCAGTTGTTGACGTGCTTCCAGTACTACGTCTCTGTCCAGGAAGGCGCAACCTGACCTCGTCGTCACTAGCATCTTCCTCCACCTCCTCTGCTGACCTCATCTCTTGGCTGACTGTGGGTTGACAGTAAGAGGGATGTCCGACCTCATCATCATCAACCTGTGCGTTATCACACCCGTCGTCCTCAGAGCCAACCTGTTCCTGCCCTGACAAAAAACTAAAGTTGTCGCTCCAATCAGGTATTTGAGTCTTATCATCGTCTTCCTCATTGTCTCCACCAACAGGAGTTACAGTTTGGGAATGAGGGTCTACATTATGGTCAGAACCTTCTGCGTCTGGTCCTGGATCCGACTCATAAAGATTCTGGGCATCAGTGCAGATCATTTCCTCGTCTGGATTCACAGAAGCGCTGGAGTCGACCTCTGATTCCCAGGCTATAGTATGAGTAAACAGCTCTGCAGACTCAACCATCTGTTCTACCTCATACTCAGACGGGCAGCTGGAGATTTGGGAGCTGTGAGGAAGCAAGTGCGATTTGGGTGACACCTTTGAGGACTGGAGTATTTGTGATGTTGAAGTTGATGTGGAGGAGAGCCCACTTAAAGGAGCACTTGATATCCGTTGAAGCACCTGCTGTTTTTGTGCCTCATCTGGAATTTGTAGCGATTGGCGTGGCCGTAAGAAAGGGATCTTATCACATTGTCCGCTAAAAGAAGTAGACATTTTAGTTTGGCTGGAAGATGGTCTTTCTTCTGCAGATGTTACTGTTGCTTTAACACCTACCCCACGGACACAACCTTTTTTCCCCTTCCCAACACGCCTATTCCCCTTTCCACCAGCAGCAGGCCTTTTTCCATTCATTTTGGTGGTTAACTAATTCACTACTCTGGAGTTGTTTGCACAAAAAAACAATGGATGGTAACCGAGCAGAGCTGAGTGGCCAAACTGTGGTATTAGGCCAAAACTATTGGCTGGGTTAGATGCAGAAAAAAATTATTTTGAATTTGCAACCTGATGGAGGTCAGTATAGATGGATTAATAGAACAAGACCCACACACAGCTAGAAGCCCAATATTTTTTCAGAGGTAGATGCAGGAAAAAAATATATTCAGTTTGCAACCTGATGGAGGTCAGTATAGATGGACTAATACAACAAGTCCCACACACAGCTAGAAGCCCAAATATTTTTTCAGAGGTACTGTAGATGCAGATAAAAATTAGTTTTAATTTGCAACCTGATGGAGGTCAGTATAGATGGACTAATAGAGAAAGTCCGACACACTACTAGAAGGCCAAATATTTTTTCAGAGGTAGATGCAGAAAAAAATATATTCAGTTTGCAACCTGATGGAGGTCAGTATAGATGGACTAATAGAGAAAGTCCGACACACTACTAGAAGGCCAAATATTTTTTCAGAGCTAGATGCAGAAAAAAATTATATTCAGTTTGCAACCTGATGGAGGTCATTATAGATGGATTAATAGAACAAGACCCACACACAGCTAGAAGCCCAATATTTTTTCAGAGGTAGATGCAGAAAAAAATATATTCAGTTTGCAACCTGATGGAGGTCAGTATAGATGGACTAATACAACAAGTCCCACACACAGCTAGAAGCCCAATATTTTTTCAGAGGTAGATGCAGAAAAAAATATATTCAGTTTGCAACCTGATGGAGGTCAGTATAGATGGACAAATACAACAAGTCCCACACACAGCTAGAAGCCCAAATATTTTTTCAGAGGTACTGAAGATGCAGATAAAAATTAGTTTTAATTTGCAACCTGATGGAGTTCAGTATAGATGGACTAATAAAGAAAGTCCGACACACTACTAGAAGGCCAAATATTTTTTCAGAGCTAGATGCAGAAAAAAATTATATTCAGTTTGCAACCTGATTGAGGTCAGTATAGATGGACTAATAGAACAATCCCACACACAGCTAGAAGCCCAAATATTTTTTCAGAGGTACTGTAGGTGCAGATAAAAATTAGTTTTAATTTGCAACCTGATGGAGGTCAGTATAGACGGACTAATAGAGAAAGTCGGACACACTACTAGAAGGCCAAATATTTTTTCAGAGCTAGATGCAGAAAAAAATTATATTCAGTTTGCAACCTGATGGAGGTCAGTATAGTTGGATTAATAGAACAAGACCCACACACAGCTAGAAGCCCTATATTTTTTCAGAGGTAGATGCAGGAAAAAAATATATTCAGTTTGCAACCTGATGGAGGTCAGTATAGATGGACTAATACAACAAGTCCCACACACAGGTAGAAGCCCAAATATTTTTTCAGAGGTACTGTAGATGCAGATAAAAATTAGTTTTAATTTGCAACCTGATGGAGGTCAGTATAGATGGACTAATAGAATGATGCTATGCCCAAAAGATTTTACTTCACTAGGTGCAGTAAAAAATTGGTATTCTATACACAGGTGGTATATCTTGCAACACAGATAGGCTACTCCACTGACTAACACACTCTGCAATAGGCCATAAAGGATTAGCTTTGCTAGATTCAGCCAAATGCTGTGAAAAAAACTTGCACAGCACTGGCACAGACCTGCCTGGCAAAAACTGATAGGAACTGATGTAACCTAGTCCTGAAAAGGACTCCAATTACAATTAGTCTTTACTCCCACAACCTATCTATTTAAGAGCACAGACCTCCCTGATAAAAGTCGTAGGAAATGCTGTAACCTAGTCCTTAAAAGGACTGCAATCACAACTATTCCCTACTCCCAAGCTATCTGTATATTTGTGCGAAAATTGGCTTGAAATTAACAAGGTATAGCGCACACAGCAACAGCGGTGCCGTCTAACACGCAGCTGCAGCAGTGAGAAAATGGTGGCGACGGGGAAAATGGCTTGGTCTTATAGGGCAAGGACATGTGACATACACTGCCAATGACACATGCCCTTGCTTGTGTGAAAAAAAGCACTTCGCTCCGTGTGTGCGCTGCTGATAGGCTGACAGATTGCACCTCCCCACTGCAAATGCGGGAAAGAGAAAAAAAAATGGAGATCTTCATTGTTCCTGCAGAGATCCATCCCCTGCCCCTCCCCCCACCCCGCTGTACACTCAAACTGCGTATTAACATTAATTTTCATCATTACTGAGAAAAAATCCAGTTATGATTTTGGTGCACGAACAGTTATCGAACATAACCTCGAACAGCCGAATTTTTCTCAAATTGTTCGTGTTCGCCGAACGGCTCGAACACCGCCCAAAACAGCTCGAATTTGAGATTGGCGAACAGTTCGAGTAGAACAACGCTCATCTCTACTTGTGAGAGTACCCCGCGCCTCAGGGCCTGTAAGCTGGGCGGGTCTCAGAAAACTGTCCCAGAATGTTGACAGTGTTCCCCTGCCTCTGCTGGATTGGAGTTGCGTCTCTCTCGCCTGTACACCTTGGTTGGTCAACGAACTGTGACCTCTGCCGCTAGCGTGTTCAGATAGGAATTTTTTTAACAGTTCTGCAGCAAGGGCCTTCTGGTACAGCCCCATTTTTGTAGACCTCTCCACCTCAGGAATAAGAGAGTGAAAGTTCTCCTTGTAGCGGGGGTCTAAAAGTGTCACCAACCAGTAATGACTGTCACCCAACATTTTGGCAACGCGAGGGTCACGGTTAAGGCAGTGTAACATAAAGTCAGCCATGCGTGCCAGACTGGTAACAGGCAAGACTTCTGTCTCCTCACCAAGATGACGACTAACCATGCTCTCCTCCTCCTCCTCCTCCCCCATGTTCTCAGTCCACCCACACTGAACAGACTGTGTGACAGTTGTACAGGTACTACCATCTACAGCGCATGATACCTGCTCCTGTTCTTCCTCCTACTCCTCCTCCTCTCCCTCATTGTCCCCCAATGCATGTTGGGATGAGATGAGGCTGGGCTGTGTGTAATCGCCCATTACCCGTTCTTTATCCATCTCATCATACTCTGGCTGCAATGCCTCCTCTTTAATTATCTGCAGATAGCGTTGCAAAAGACAGACAAGTGGGATGCTGACGCTAATGATGGCGTCTTCGCCACTCACCATCTTGGTGGACTCCTCAAAGTTTGTCAGGATGGTACATATGTCAGACATCCAGGTCCACTCCTAAGGTCTTATGTGTGGAGTCTGACCTGAATATCGAAGGCCTTATTGCAGCTGATACTCCACAGCTGCTCTCTTCTGCTCACAAATCCTTTGGAACATGTGGAAGGTAGAGTTCCAATGTGTGGGGACATCACACACCAGTCGGTGTGCCGGAAGCTGCAAACGCTGCTGCAACACAGCAAGTGCGACAGAATCTGTAGCCGACTTCCGAAAATGAGCTGACAGGCAGAGTACTTTGACGAGCAGATCGGGCAACTCGGGGTATGATTTAAGAAACCGCTGAACCACGAGGTTAAGCACATGAGCCAGGCATGGTACATGTGTGATCTCGCCTCGCCTCAGTGCCGCCACCAGGCTACGGCCATTGTCACACATGACCATGCCTTCATGTAGGTTCAGCGGTCTCAGCCACAGATCTGCCTGCTCTTTCACTTGTAACTCGGTCCCCAGCTGACACTATTTTGCCCGGTGTGCCATCCCTGCACTACACAAGCATGTGTCCCAAAACATCTGCCGTGCACTTAACAACGCAGTTACTGGGAGAGTCCACCTGACAACAGACATGTGGACAAGTGCTTGTGGCCAAGGACGGTACATCTCCCTGACGGCACATTGGGTAAACATAGTGGAAGCCGGGACCCAGTCGGACCTTGAGCTGCCCCCACAGTGTACAGCTCCTGCGCATCATCCTCCTCCTCCTCCTCATGTTCAGCCTCCATTTCAGATATCACCACATCAGTTACAAGCTGGAAGCACTGCAGTACTGCCTCAGCCAAGCGGCAACAGGCTGTGCTGAAACTCATAAGCTTAGGTGATAAACCTCACACTGCTTGTGAGTTGTGGACAGCTGTGAAAGAGCAGGCATATCTGTGGCTGAGACTGCTGAACCTACATGCAGGCATGGTCATGTGTGATAACGGCCGTAACCTGGTGGCGGCTCTGAGGCGTGGCGAGATCACACACGTACCATGCCTGGCACTCAGCACTTTATGCACATGCACCTTTTAGACGTATACTCTCTCCCCTTCTGTCCATGAGAGCCATTTAATGATTTACTCTGTGGGACAGTGATATATTGTTACTAATAGCATTTCTCAAAGGTAACCAAACACATGGTGCTTTGGGACAATTTCTTGATTGTATTTATCTTTTTATACCCCCGAGACTGATCTTCTTTGTTATGTGGGTCTCTTCCCCATTTCTTTCGTGATTCTTATGTAATTTGATTTATTCTATTAATAAATGCTATGTCTTAAACAATATAGTTCTCATGTCATATCTATAGGAGTATATGTACCATCCTGACAAACTTTGAGGAGTCTACCAAGATGGTGAGTGGCGATGATTAGTGTTGAGCCACCCCCGTAGTGTTCGAGTTCGGTTCGGTTCGTCGAACACCCGTGTGTTCGCCGAACTGTTCGTCGAGCTGTTCGTCGAACACCTTCGAACACCGTTAAAACCAATGGCAGGCAAACAAAAACACATAGAAACACATAGAAAACACCTTCAAAGGTGTCCAAAAGCTGACAAACTGCTCAGAAGACACAACTAACACATGGAAAAGTGACAAGTACATATAGTCATGCGAAAAGAAAAGAGGTGGAGGAGTAAAAGGAGGGGGAGACACAGATATAGGCATGTCATGCCCTTCTAAAATCCAAAAAGTGAGAAGCCGAGACGGCCAGTCCGCTCCTGCCCGTGCCACCTCCGTGTCGCCGGGTTTGTGCCAGAGCCGCGGTGAACCCTGACGGCCAGCCCCCCTCTCCCAATACTGGTGCCTGTCCGCTGGTGGGTCGAGAGAGCCCCCCTGTGGTGGAGGCAGCTCTAAGCTTTTTAATTTAAATTGTCCCTCTAATTTGAATGAATACACTTTAAATCCATTTACAAGGATCTATTGGAGGGCAAGTCTCATGCCAGCAGCCGCGTAATTCCAGCTCCAGTAGCGTCCACTAAAGCTGCTGCAGTTAAAAAGCTTTTATAAGGATCGAGCTCGGCTGTCCACCGCAAGGCATCCTAGTGCCAGTCCCAGCCCCTATGCCTTGGGGTGCCTCCTGATGCTCTTCACTAAGTATCCCGTGGTCCCGAAGCATTTCCTTTGAAAAATTAAGTGTCCAAACTACAGGTGGTGTAGCTTGCTTAACAGCCGGGATAATCCGCTGACTAGCAGACACTGCTACTAGGCACAAAGTATTTCCTGGGCTAGATGCAGTTAAAAATTTGTAAGTAGATACTCTCGTTGGATGCTGAGAAAGCATTCCATAGAGTCTCCTGGCACGCCATATATGATTCTCTTAAAAAGCTTGGGGTAGGGGTCTAGGGGACCCTTTTATAGCCAAAATCACGACCCTGTATCACAATACGTCACCTAGGCTGAAGATAAATGGAACTGTAGCACCGAGGGCTCGGTTGCTACAGACGTATTGCACCTCACCCAGAGGTGTGATATCTCACTCTCAGATAAGGATGGAGTGTGGATCAGGACCCGACACCTGCATGCATTACACCACATTGCCGTGGGGCAGGGCGACCAATATGCCCCTGAGATGGGCACGACAGTCCCTGTCCCTGGCTGGAGTGGGGGGAGGGAACACTGAGGAAGGGGAACCCTGTAGTGCAGGAGCAGGGAGGAAGCAGTTCCTGGGTGCATTGAGAAGGGAGTATAAAAGGTGGGCACCATCTTAGTTCAGTGCAGAGAAGTCTGAGCAGAAGTGGCAGGGAGCAGGGGCTCTGCATGAGCTCTGCTCCGGAGGCGGGCCTAGTAACAGAGGCCCAGGCCTGCAAGAGGGAGAAGGAAGGAAGAGGAGTGGAGAAGGCTCCAGGAACGAGGAATGAAGGGATCCCAGGGGTGCGGACGGGCGAGTCGTCACCGCACGCCCGAATCCACCTGCGTGGAGGGGTCAGGCCAAAGGGGGAGACCGGTCCCCGAACTAGTGGAGGCAGGAAACGACCCTCAGCTAGAAACCGGAGGCTCTGACATTTTATGTGGCGCAGCCCCTTGCTCCACCCGCTAGGAAGGCACCACATAGGGTCAGGGAAACTGGCGCCAAGTTTACCAAGAGGAGGCCCGAGGCAGCCGGACAGAAGTGTTGGTAAGAAAGGCCAGACAAAGGACACACAAAGGGGGTCCTGTGAAGCGCTCCAAAGTTATCTGGGAGTTGTCTGAGCCCCTCACCTGGTGAGCACAGTACGACGTGGGCAGCCGTTACCTGCAGACGTGGTCTGGATAATAAGAACTGTGAGTAAAGGCCCTGAACTGCATCACTGACTCCGTGTCGTTACTGCTGCTGCCCTGCACCATCACCCCCATCCTCCGCATACACTGCCCTGAGGCTATACTCCTCCCGTGGGGAGTTATGCTACGCTCTGCTGCACCCACAACACCAGCCTTAGCGGTCTGCCCTGTAGCGGCGGTTCACTCTGACCGCAATCCACGGGTGGCGTAGTCGGACATTTAAACATCAAAACCACATAAATAGTTCCGCCACTGGTTTGACCGCCCTGAGCCACGGAACCGGATCGCCGCCACGAAGACTACAACCACCAGCATCCACCAAAAAGGGTCCGGCTCCGGGTGTCCCAATGCCCAGGGGGTGCGTCAGAACATTTTCATCACCTTTCACAATCACCAATGGGACAAGGCAGGGATGTCCTCTGTCCCCTCTCTTATACATCCTAGTGACGGAGCACCTGCTCTCATCAATTCGCCATAACCCCAATATTAGGTGGATTGAGGTGGGAGGCACCGAGTACAAGTGCTCTCTATTTGCTGATGATGTCCTAGTATATATCACTCAATCACATATATCCATCCCTGCTGTTATGGCTGAAATAGATCACTTTGTTACATGGTAAAATTTTAAAATCAATGCAGCGAAGTCTGAGGCCCTCGATGTCTCCCTCCCTAATTCCATATAGGATTCCATCCAGTCCAACTTTCCCTTTGCCTGGCCCTCACAGGGTATCAAATACTTAGGAATTCCTATTCATAGAGACCTCTCCCATCTATGTTATCTTAATTTTGGGCCCTTTATTGAACAATTCCATACAGACCACGGTTGGCAAGTTAGAACTGTAAGATTCACTATGTGAACCACTGGTGTTTTGTGGAAAAGCACATGTACACCGCGTTCCAAATTATTATGCAAAAAGTGTTTAGGAGTGATAAGGGAAGAATTTGTTTGTTTGTCAGTTAAACTCATTGATGGTGATGTGTGTCAGGGCTCTTTATATCACTGTAAGCAATTGCAGACACCTGTGCTAATTAGTTTGGCAGGTGTGTCCAATGAAAGGCAAGACTACTTAAGAAGGCTCTCTCACATTATTAAGCAGCCTACATTTTCTGCCAAAATGGGAAAGAAAAAGGATGTGTCGGCTGCTGAGAAGCAACAAATTGTGGAGTGTTTAGGTCAAGGCATGACTACAATCAACATTGTGCGATGATCAGGATGAAGTGTCTTGGCAATCAAGAAGTATGTAGCTGATTCACAGTACACACGTGTGCGTGCTGATAAGGGCAAATTGAGGACTCTTTCCTACAGGCAATTACGTCAGGTTGAAAGAGCAGCGGCAAAAAAGCCTTGTCATAGCAGCAGACAAGTTTTTGAAGCTGCTTGTGCCTCCAACGTCCCCCGAACAACAAGATGCAGGGTCCTTCAGAGGTTTGCAGCTGTGCATACGCCATCCTGTCGACCTCCTCTATCCACTTCACACAAGCAGAAACGGCTCCAGTGGGCCAAACATTACATGAAGACTGATTTCAAAACTGTTTTGTTCACGGATGAGTGCCGTGCAGCGCTCGATGGTCCAGATGAATGGAGTGGAGGATGGCTGGTTGATGGACACCCCACGCAAACACGGCTACAGCGCCAACAAGGAGGAGGTGGAGTAATGTTTTGGGCTGGAATCATGGGGAGAGAGATTGTCGGCCCCTTTAGGATCCCTGAAGGCGCTAAAGATGAACTCCATAATGTATGTGGATTTTCTCAAACAGCACTTCCTGCCATGGTTCAAGAAGAAGAACTGTGTATTTCACAGCAAGATCATTTTTCTGCATGATAATGCACCATCTCATGCTGCACATAAAACATCTGCATCTCTGGCTGATATGGGCATAAAAGGGGACAAACTTATGGTGTGACCCCCATGCTCCCCTGACCTCTACCCCATTCAGAACCTTTGGAGCATCATTAAAAGGAGTGTCTATGATGGCGGGAGGCAGTTCACATCTAAGCAACAGCTCTGGGAGGGTATTCTGTCCTCATGCAAAACAATTGAAGCAGAAACCATCCAAAACCTGACAAATTCAATGGACGAGAGAGTTCAGAAGCTCCTTTCGAACAAGGGGTCCTATGTGAAAATGTAACATCACCTAGAATAAAGTTTTGAGTTGAAAACTGTTTGATTTCAGTTTCTAACAACCTGCTAATGCTTATAATTTCAAAAATGACCATTTTTTTGGTCTTTATTAAAATGAAAAGGTTGATCGAAAAGTTTGGGGGATCTAAGAGTGTGGCAACCCAGTAGTCATGATTACTTCGAATTCTGACAATATGAGGGTCATGCTGCAGGTAGTGCAGCAAGAAGGCACTTATGTGTCTTGCGCATCTCGGAGCCCCAAAATTATTTTCCGGGCTAGATGCAGCTAAAAATTATTTTTAATTTTAAATCTGGTGAAGCTTATTATAGATGGCCTAATAGGATCAGTGCTGCACACTGCTACAAAGCCCAAATTATTTTCCAGTCAAGATACAGATAAACATGATTAGTAATTTGAAAGCTTAAAACGGTTGGTAGGGTGATTTTAACCAATCATCAAGCTTTTACTCTCCCCAGGATGACACAGGGGTAGAAAAGTCGTTTCGGATCCATGATTTGTTCATCTTTATGAACGTGAGTCTGTCTACATTATCAGTGGAGAGGCGCGTGCGCTTATCTGTCAGCACACCACCAGCAGCGCTGAACACACGTTCAGACAGAACGCTGGCTGCGGGGCATGACAAGATCTCCAAGGCGTAAGTGGCTAGCTCCGGCCATTTATCCAGATTGGAAGCCCAAAAAGAGCAAGGGTCCAGTGACACAGTCGTGGCTTCAATGTTTACTTGGAGATACTCCTGTACCATCGTCTCTAGGCGTTGACTATGTGTCAGACTTCTTGTCTCCTGTGGCCTTGCAAAGGATGGGCTAAAAAAGTGGTGAAATGATTCCGCAAAATTGATGTTACCAGCAGATACTGTGGTTCTGTTACGGTTTGAGTGCTGAACACTTGACGGTCCCACGGTTGGCAAGTTGGAACTGTGAGATTCACTACGTGCACCACTGGTATTTTGTGGAAAAGCACATGTAAGATTCTGCAACAGTCTCTGCTGATACTCCTGCATGCGTGCATCCCTTTCTATGGCAGGAATAATTTCTGCAAATTTACTTTTGTACCGGGGATCTAACAGTGTGGCAACCCAGTAGTCAGGATTATTTCTAATTCTCACAATTCGAGGGTCATGTTGCAGGTAGTGCAGCAAGAAGGCACTCATGTGTGTTGCGCATCCAGGAGCACCAAGTCCCTGTTGTGTTGGTGGCGAGGTAACAATCATGCTTCCTTCCTCTGTCCTCTCCCCCCAACCTCGCACAACAGAAATGTGATCAAGGTCTCCCTCATCTGATGAGTCTTCCATCAGTTCGTCCTCCACTTCTTCCTGGGCTCCTGCACCTTCCTCACTAGTTTGGCTGCTACCATGCGCCCTGGTTAAACCATCTCCCCCACCCTCACATGCCTGCCGCCTTGGTGCTGCCGACCGTCTGGACCTTGCAGATGTTAGCCCTTCCGCATACAACTCCTCCTCCTCTACTTCCTCCACCTCCTCTTGTGCCACCACCTGACTCCGAATTCTGTTTAACATGTGCTCCAGCATGTAAATCACCGGAATAGTCATGCTGATAATGGCATCGTCAGCACTAAACATCTTCGTCGCCATTTCAAAACTGTGCAGAAGGGTGCATAGGTCCCTGATCTGAGACCACTCCTCCAGCGTGATTTGCCCCACCTCTGAATCTCGTTGGCCCAGGCTATACGTCAGAACGTATTGCACCAGGGCTTGTCGGTGCTGCCACAGTCGCTGCAACATGTGCAGAGTTGAATTCCACCGGGTAGGCACATCGCATTTTAGCCGGTGAAGTGGCAGGCCCAACGACTTCTGTAGAGATGTAAGTCGCTGAGCTGCGGGATGCGAACGGCGGAAGTGAGCACACAGCGACCGTGCCCTCTGCAGAAGGCCATCTAGTCTGGGATAGTGGGCTAAAAATTGCTGGACAACCAGGTTCAACACGTGAGCCATACAAGGCACGTGTGTGACATTGCCCCGGTGAAGGGCCGCACCCAGGTTTGCAGCATTGTCGCACACGGCCTTCCCTGGTTTCAGGTCCAGTGGAGACAACCATTCATGAAATTGGTTCTCCAGAGCTGACCACAACTCCTCAGCTGTGTGACTCACATTTCCCAGACATTTCAATGTAAAAACCGCCTGATGACGTTGAGCCCTACTGCCAGCATAGTAAGGAGGTGTGCAGGATCCCTTCTGCGCAGTTAGAAAGCTTGTGGCATGACCAGACAGGCTTTGGGTGCAGGTGGAAGACCGAGAGGAGGTTGAGGAGGCAGAAGCAGTGGAGGAAAAATGACATAAAGAGGATTGACGCACAACTCGTGGGGACGGCAAGACTTGGACAGCAGCCCCTTGTCCTGCTGTCACCATAGTTACCCAGTGCCCAGTCAGCGACATGTAACGCCCCTGTCCATGCCTACTCGTCCAAGTGTCTGTGGTGAAATGCACCCTGTCACACACAGAGTTTCTCAAAGAAGCGGTGATGTTGTGTGCGACATGCTGGTGGAGCGCAGGCACACCTTTCTTTGAGAAGTAGTGCCGACTGGGCATCTGGTACTGGGGCACTGCGACGGACATAAGGTCTCGAAAATCCTCTGTGTCCACCAGGCGGAAAGGCAGCATTTCTGTAGCCAAGAGCTTGCAGATGGTGAAATTCAACCTCTTAGCTTTCTCATGGCTAGGAGGAAATGGTCTTTTACTTGTCCACATCTGAGGGACCGAGGGCTGGCTATTGTGCTTAGACGGGGTTGATAAGGGTGTCCCCGGCAAACTGCCGGTCTGTGAGGAAGATGCAGGCGGACATGTTAGGTTGCCTTGATCCAAAGGTGGTGCTATCGATGTCGGACAGCGCTCAAGACCAGCTGGTGTTACCACCTCCAAAGAAAATGATGACCTGCCAATCACGCTGGCTGTTGCGGGTAAAGAGGTGGCAGGTCTGCGCCCCAAAACAGGTGTGACTGCTGTCCCCCCAGTAACAGAGGATGAAGAGGCCGCGGATGCACAAGATATGGCAGACGGTGGTTGGCCCGGCCGGCTAGACCGCATTGTAGCACACTGAGCTTCCCACTGCAACTTATGCTTCATGTCCATGTGCCGGTTCATGCATGAAGTACTCAAACTATGTATTTTTTGGCCTCTACTTAGCTTTTGCTGACAAATGTTACAGATAACACGAGTTGGGTCATCTTTATCGATCTGAAAAAATGCCCAGGCTATGCAAGGCTTAGCACCCATGCGACCTGAAGAGCCACCACGACTTGTGGTGAGAGGCAGAGTTGTGTTTGAGGATGCAGTTGTTGACGTGCTTCCAGTACTACGTCTCTGTCCAGGAAGGCGCAACCTGACCTCATCGTCACTAGCATCTTCCTCCACCTCCTCTGCTGACCTCATCTCTTGGCTGACTGTGGGTTGACAGTAAGTGGGATCTCCGACCTCATCATCATCACCCTGTGCGTTATCACACCCGTCGTCCTCAGAGCCAACCTGTTCCTGCCCTGACAAAAAACTAAAGTTGTCGCTCCAATCAGGTATTTGAGTCTTATCATCGTCTTCCTCATTGTCTCCACCAACAGGAGTTACAGTTTGGGAATGAGGGTCTACATTATGGTCAGAACCTTCTGCGTCTGGTCCTGGATCCGACTCATAAAGATTCTGGGCATCAGTGCAGATCATTTCCTCGTCTGGATTCACAGAAGCGCTGGAGTCGACCTCTGATTCCCAGGCTATAGTATGAGTAAACAGCTCTGCAGACTCAACCATCTGTTCTACCTCATACTCAGACGGGCAGCTGGAGATTTGGGAGCTGTGAGGAAGCAAGTGCGATTTGGGTGACACCTTTGAGGACTGGAGTATTTGTGATGTTGAAGTTGATGTGGAGGAGAGCCCACTTAAAGGAGCACTTGATATCCGTTGAAGCACCTGCTGTTTTTGTGCCTCATCTGGAATTTGTAGCGATTGGCGTGGCCGTAAGAAAGGGATCTTATCACATTGTCCGCTAAAAGAAGTAGACATTTTAGTTTGGCTGGAAGATGGTCTTTCTTCTGCACCTACCCCACGGACACAACCTTTTTTCCCCTTCCCAACACGCCTATTCCCCTTTCCACCAGCAGCAGGCCTTTTTCCACTCATTTTGGTGGTTAACTAATTCACAACTCTGGAGTTGTTTGCACAAAAAAACAATGGATGGTAACCGAGCAGAGCTGAGTGGCCAAACTGTGGTATTAGGCCAAAACTATTGGCTGGGTTAGATGCAGAAAAAAATTATTTTTAATTTGCAACCTGATGGAGGTCAGTATAGATGGACTAATAGACCAAGTCCCACACACCGCTAGAAGCCCAAATATTTTTTCAGAGCTAGATGCAGAAAATTTTTTTATTCAATTTGCAACCTGATGGAGGTCAGTATAGATGGACTAATAGACCAAGTCCCACACACTGCTAGAAGCCCAAATATTTTTTCAGAGCTAGATGCAGAAAAAAATTATTTTTAATTTGCAACCTGATGGAGGTCAGTATAGATGGACTAATAGACCAAGTCCCACACACCACTAGAAGCCCAAATATTTTTTCAGAGCTAGATGCAGAAAAAAATTATATTCAATTTGCAACCTGCTGGACGTCAGTATAGAAGGATTAATAGAACAAGTCCCACACACTGCTAGAAGCCCAAATATTTTTTCAGAGCTAAATGAAGAAAAAAATTATTTTTAATTTGCAACCTGATGGAGGTCAGTATAGATGGACTAATAGACCAAGTCCCACACACTGCTAGAAGCCCAAATATTTTTTCAGAGCTAGATGCAGAAAAAAATTATTTTTAATTTGCAACCTGATGGAGGTCAGTATAGATGGACTAATAGACCAAGTCCCACACACCGCTAGAAGCCCAAATATTTTTTCAGAGCTAGATGCAGAAAATTTTTTTATTCAATTTGCAACCTGATGGAGGTCAGTATAGATGGACTAATAGACCAAGTCCCACACACTGTTAGAAGCCCAAATATTTTTTCAGAGCTAGATGCAGAAAAAAATTATTTTTAATTTGCAACCTGATGGAGGTCAGTATAGATGGACTAATAGACCAAGTCCCACACACTGCTAGAAGCCCAAATATTTTTTCAGAGCTAGATGCAGAAAAAAAATATTTTTAATTTGCAACCTGATGGAGGTCAGTATAGATGGACTAATAGACCAAGTCCCACACACCGCTAGAAGCCCAAATATTTTTTCAGAGCTAGATGCAGAAAAAAATTATATTCAGTTTGCAACCTGATGGAGGTCAGTATAGATGGACTAATAGAATGATGCTATGCCCAAAAGATTTTACTTCACTAGGTGCAGTAAAAAAATTGGTATTCTATACACAGGTGGTGTATCTTGCAACACAGATAGGCTACTCCACTGACTAACACACTCTGCAATAGGCCAAAAAGGATTAGCTTTGCTAGATTCAGCCAAATGCTGTGAAAAAAACTTGCACAGCACTGGCACAGACCTGCCTGGCAAAAACTGATAGGAACTGATGTAACCTAGTCCTGAAAAGGACTCCAATTACAATTAGTCTTTACTCCCACAATCTATCTATTTAAGAGCACAGACCTGCCTGATAAAAGTCGTAGGAAATGCTGTAACCTAGTCCTTAAAAGGACTGCAATCACAACTATTCCCTACTCCCAAGCTATCTGTATATTTGTGCGAAAATTGGCTTGAAATTAACAAGGTATAGCGCACACAGCAACAGCGGTGCCGTCTAACACGCAGCTGCAGCAGTGAGAAAATGGTGGCGACGGGGAAAATGGCTTGGTCTTATAGGGCAAGGACATGTGACATACACTGCCAATCACACATGCCCTTGCTTGTGTGAAAAAAAGCACTTCGCTCCGTGTGTGCGCTGCTGATAGGCTGACAGATTGCACCTCCCCACTGCAAATGCGGGAAAGAGAAAAAAAAATGGAGATCTTCATTGTTCCTGCAGAGATCCATCCCCTGCCCCTCCCCCCGCCCCGCTGTACACTCAAACTGCGTATTAACATTAATTTTCATCATTACTGAGAAAAAATCCAGTTATGATTTTGGTGCACGAACAGTTATCGAACATAACCTCGAACAGCCGAATTTTTCTCAAATTGTTTGTGTTCGCCGACCGGCTCGAACACCGCCCAAAACAGCTCGAATTTGAGATTGGCGAACAGTTCGAGTAGAACAACGCTCATCTCTAGCGATGATGCCATCATTAGCGTCAGCATCCCACTTGTCTGTCTTTTGCAACGCTCTCAGCAGAGAATTAAAAAGGAGGCATTGCAGCCAGAGTATGATGAGATGGATCAAGAAGCCGTAGCGGGCGATTACACGCAGCCCAGCCTCATCTCATCCCAACGTGTATTGGGGGACAATGAGAGAGTGGATGAGGAGGAGGAGGAGGAAGAACAGGAGCTGGTATCATGCGCTGTAAACGGTAGTACCGGTACAACTGTCATACCATCGGTTCAGCGTGGCTGGCCTAAGGACAGGGGGGAGGAGGAGGAGGAGAGCATGGTCAGTCGTCATCTTGGAGAGGACACGGATGTCTTGCCCATTACCAATCTGGCACGCATGGTTGATTTTATGTTACTCTACCTTAACTGTCACCCTCACGTTGTCAAAATGTTGGGTGACAGTCATTACTGGTTGGTGACACTTTTAGACCCCCGCTACAAGGAAAACTTTCACTCTCTTATTCCTGAGGTGGAGAGGTCTACAAAAATTGGGCAGTACCAGAAGGCCCTTGCTGCAGAACTGTTAAAAAAATTCCTATCTGAACACTCTAGCGGCAGAGGTCACAGTTCGTTGCCCAACCAAGGCGTACAGGTGAGAGAGATGCAACTCCAATCCAGCAGAGGCAGGGGAACACTGTCAACATTCTGGGACAGTTTTCTGAGACCCGCCCAGCTTACAGGCCCTGAGGCACGGGGTACACTCAAAAGGAGTGGAAAGTTTCAAAAGATGGTGAGGGAGTCCCTTGCCGTCCGTTCCAGCGTCCTCTGTGATTCCTCTGTGGCTTTTAATTATTGGGTATCCAAGCTGGACACTTGGAATGAACTCGCTCTGTACGCTTTGGAGGTCCTGGCCTGCCCTGCTGCTAGCAGGTTATTGGAGCGTGTTTTTAGTGCCGCTGGGGGAATTATAACTGATAAGCACACTCGCCTGTCAACTGACAATGCTGACAAGCTGACCCTTATCAAAATGAACAAGGGCTGGATTGGGCCAGACTTCTCATAACCACGAAATGACAGCAGAGTAACATAAAGTCAAATTCACTGTGTTATTTTGGGAGGTGTATTCCCATGCACCACTTCACACCCACACATGGGTATACGCTTCCTCATTTTGGCTGTTTTTTGCTCTTCTCCTTATCCTCAGCCTCCACCACCACTATACCACCAGGGTGATGGTGGTCTGTGTTGCCAGCATTGCAAGTTCCTCCGTCCTAATTTTTGGCAGCTTTTGCTTGGAAGGCATAGGCAAAGACTATGGGAGACCCACTCCCCAATAATGGGAATAATGTTTTTAAGATGCTGCACTGCATGGCTCTTGTAAGGGGCATTGCAAGTTCCTACATCCTAATTTTTGGCAGCTTTTGCTTGGTAGGCATAGGCAAAGACTATGGGAGACCCACTCCCCAATAATGGGAATAATGTTTTTAATATGCTGTACTGCATGGCTCTTGTAAAGGGCATTGCAAGTTCCTCCGTCCTAATTTTTGGCAGGTTTTGTTTTGAAGGCATATGCAAAGACTATAGGAGACCCACTCCCCAATAATGGGAATAATGTTTTTATTATGCTGTACTGCATGACTCTTGTAGGGGGCATTAAAACCGTCTTGTTAAGCTATTGTGACCTCCACGTCTCTTCCAAGGGGCATTAAAACCATCTTGTTAAACCATTCTGAACTCCACGTCTCTTCCAAGGGGCATTAAAACCATCTTGTTAAGCTACTGTGAACTCCACGTCTCTTCCAAGGGGCATTAAAACCGTCTTGTTAAGCTACTGTGACCTCCACGTCTCTTCAAAGGGGCATTAAAACCGTCTTGTTAAGCCACTCTGACCTCCACATCTCTTCCAAGTGGCATTAAAACTGTCTTTTTAAGCTACTGTGACCTCCACATCTCTTCCAAGGGGCATTAAAACCGTCTTGTTAAACCACTCTGGACTCCACGTCTCTTCCAAGGGGCATTAAACCGTGTTGTTAAGCTACTGTGACCTCCACGTCTCTTCCAAGGGGCATTAAAACCGTCTTTTTAAACCACTCTTAACTCCACGTCTCTTCCAAGGGGCATTAAAACCATCTTGGTGAACCACTCTGAACTCCACATCTCTTCCAAGGGCCATTAAAACCGACTTGTTAAGCTACTGTGACCTCCATGCCTCTTCCAAGAGGCATTAAAACCGACTTGTTAAACCACTCTCACCTCCACGTCTCTTCCAAGGGACAGTAAAACTATCTTGTTATACTACTGTGACCTCCACGTCTCTTCCAAGGGGCATTAAAACAGTCTTGTTAAACCACTCTGACCTCCACGTCTCTTCCAAGGGGCATTAAATCCATCTTGTTAAGCTACTGTGACCTCCACATATCTTCCAAGGGGCATTAAAACTGTCTTTTTAAACCACTCTGAACTCCACGTCTCTTCCATGGGGCATTAAAACCATCTTGTTAAGCTACTGTGACCTCCACGTTTTTTCCAAGGGTCATTAAAACCGTCTTGTTAAACCACTCTGAACTCCACGTATCTTCCAAGGGGCATTAAAACCGTCTTGTTAAACCACTCTGAACTCCACGTCTCTTCCAAGAGGCATTAAAACCTTCTTGTTAAACCACTCTGAACTCCACGTCTCTTCCAAGGGGCATTAAAACCGTCTTGTTAAACCACTCTGAACTCCACGTCTCTTCCAAGGGGCATTGAAATGTTGTTTTTAATTAACTCTAACCTCCACGACTCTTCCAACGGGCATTGCATTTCCTCCTAATTTTAGTCAGCTTTTGCTTTTCAATGCATAGGCGAATACCAATTATGGGTAGAAGGTTTTTAGTATGCTGTAATCCACATCTGTTTCAAGGGGCATTGAAGTTCCTCATAATTTTTAAAAAGCCTTCCATTCACTGCTTAGGCCAACAGTGTACATGAGACCCAGTTGCTATAAATGAAAAAAATGGTTTAGTTAAGGCCCTCTGACCACCATGTCACTTCCAAGGGGCATTGAAGTGCCTCGAAATTTTTGGTAGGCATTGCACTCACTGCATGCCCTATAACTGTGTTGCCGAACGGCTTCTTTTGGTACAGAAACATATCCTACAAGACATGTGTGGTTGACTGGCCTGATATTGATGTGAATGGTCCCTGTTCCTCCTGCTCTTTCTCCTTTGCCACCACCTCATCCATCATTCATCACCTGAAGCTTTGTTTTAACGGGAGTCATAGAACTGGGATAGTAGCTGGAAAACATCCATCCGGAGGAGGTAGGATATGCGCCAAAACGCTGACCACCTCAGGCCTAGCCGCTACTACATACATGCGCTTGCATTCCAAGGAACAGAAAGCTAAGGAGATGGATGGCCTCATGATCATGAATAATTTACTCGTTGTGTAGGAGGCCGACCACTGCTGCTGTCTACCTTCTGAACTATGTGTTGATGCCTGATTGACCCAGGACCCACAATTCTCTATGTCTGTAGGATGTGTTGCATCCCAGTGTCCAACTGTGTCCCGGCTTCCACAATATTAACCCAGTTTAAAGGCGTCAGTGAGATGGACCATCCCTGGCCACATTCACTTGTCCACGTGTTTGTGGTTAGGCTGTCCTTCCCACTAAATGCACTGGGGAGGGCACAGTTAATGTTTTGGTATGCGCGCTTGTGTGTAAGGTGCACCGGGCCAAATAGAGGCGGCTGGGGACCGTGTGTGGGCACCCGGCCGCGGGGCAGCTCTGGACCGAGTATGAATACCAGGCAGGTGATGCAGCCATGACGTGGAGGCCAGATTCTGCCTCCACATGCTTAAAAGGCCCAATTTCAAGTGCAAGCAAGCAGTATGATATTGCATCCTGGGGGTGGGTGGGTGGCAGGCTGCATACTTGCGCTTGCATTGCAAGGAATGGGGGAGGTATAATAGAACACTGCCCTGGGACAAGAACTTGCATGGGGATAGTTGCAAGTCTGCATCTTCTGATGAGGCAAGGATCACTTCTGATGTGCACACTTTTAGGCAGTGACCTGTGTAATGCAGCGGCTTGCGGCATTACTGTAATGGTCCAGGGTGTGTTTTGGCTGACCATGTATCTCCCCCTCAAGTGAGTGATCACATGACTGTGACATCAGCACAGGTCCTGTGCACACAGAAGGTCTGATCACATGACTGTGACATCAGCACAGGTCCTGTGTGCACTGGAAGATATACAAACCCAGGTAGTTTTGAAACAGGGTGTGTGGAAATGCATGAGGCCTGTTCCCTGTGTGGGACAATGTTAGTGTGAGGCCTAGTGAGGCCTAGTGAAGCCTGGTGAAGCCTGAAAGGCAGAGGCTGGATCCTTATGTGTAAGCGATGCCAGTGGCCTTGGAGGGCAAGAGGCTTGAAAGACAAGAGTCCTGGAAGGCAAAGGCTGGATGTTAGGTGTGAAAGCATACCAGTAACCTTTGAAGGTACGAGGGCTGGAGACCCCCACCTGGGAAGCCGTAAAGCCACAGCTGTGGCAGAACAAATCTGATGTAAGCAGCTACGACCCGGCAAAGGTAAAAACGCTGCGTTATATGGACATTGATAGAGTTACTGTGCTGAAGGCTGTAACTGGAGCCAAGTGGGCCTGTCTGCCACTTGAAAGGCTCTTGGTTGTTATGTGTATAAACATGCCGGTGAGCCACTGAGATGGACTGTGTGATAAGCAGTTATGAAGTGTAATAAACTGCTGGATTGTGAAATACTGGAAAACATGACTGGTGTGCTTTAAGTGACCCAGTGCAGCGAGTGTCCCCCAGCATGATAACTAGTGCTGTCTTACATGTGGTGGAGAATGCGGGCAACTGCAGCCCGATTGCTAGGGGCAACTGCAGCCGGTTGCTACGGGCAACTGCAGCCTGGTTGCTAGGGGTAACGGCACAGGACGACAAGTGTGGATACAAGCATCTTGCTGTTGCTCGGCTTGGTCACTAAAATTAAAGCATCTTGCTGTAACTCGCCGGGGTTACGAAAATTGTCTTCACACTCAAACCTGGTTTGTTGTGGCTCGGCGGGGTCACGAAAATTAAAGCATCATGCTGTAACTCGCCGGGGTTACGAAAATTGTCTTCACACTCAAACCTCGTTTGCTGTGGCTCGGCGGGGCCATGAAAATTTTTCCAGGGAGAGCGGCATGAAGTTCTAGTGTGAACAGTGTACCGCGATGGCTGTGAATGGAGCAGCAAATGAGTCTGAAGCTATTGAGCAATTAAAGTGTCGGTTAAAACCGCAGCAGGTATTTGAGAAACGTCTACAGGACATGGTGCAGGAAAGGCAGGAGCTGTGGGCACCGTATAGAATGACAGCCGTGAACCATTCTGTGAACTCTCCGGGGGCACCAGTATTGTCCCAGAGTGCCCGGGGAGGTGGAAAGAAATGTTGTGAACTGGGTCCTAAGACTATTGTTGATTTTTTTTTTAAAATTCCCCCTACAGGTGTGGGTGTCTAAAAGGGGGCGGAGTCTCAAAAGGGGGCGGATTTTCACAAGAGCGTGGAGTATAGAAAACCAAAATTTGTTACTGGTTGTGGGTTGGTACTGCCTAAAAATGACAATTTGACCATTGATAACGGGATAGCTCCAGTAGAAGGGGTTGACGTCAAAGTGAGAAGTGACCTGTTAGTCCACAACACCATGGAGAGTGACACAGACCCCGTAGCTGACGGTGACACTACGAAAGTAGAAGGAGAGTTCAGTCAGGAGTGGCTAGACGAGGTGAGAAAGTCCCCCTCTCGTCGACGGCGCAAGGGCCACAAAAAGGTTGCTCCTGTAGTCTTTGCTGATAGTGAAATTAAAGAAAATGTAGAACTGTGTGCCTTTGTTCCAAGTGTGGATCCTCCTTTAGAGGCAGAAGAGGAGGTGACTTTGCCAGTAGCAACCTCCGGTACAGTACTGAGACAGAAGGATCTGACAGCCCTGAAAGAGGAGGTGGCCAGTCATGACCAAGAGCTGGAGCCTATCAGGCAGCAGTGTCAGAGTGACGTGCAGCAACTATGGGAAAACCTGGAGAACGTGTCCTCTGACCAGCGGAGCCTGGAGTCTGAACGGCAGAAAATATATCAGGTTGTGAGGAACTTACAGCGAGACCTGGAGGGAAGCAACGAGGAAATTAACCAATGGAAGGAAATGTTCCAGGAAATTAAGGAGGACCGCTGCAAAACCAAGGAGGAGGTTTTGCAGTTGAAGCTTGAGAAGGAGGCGCTGCAGGATGAAGCTTCTGGGCATGAACAAAACCTAGAACGACTGCGTGAACAGTTCAATCAGGAGCTGTGTGAATCCAAGAAGGAATATGGTGAACACAGTGGGGAACTACAACAAATTAAGAGAGACTATGAGGATCTCCTCAGGGTTAAAGAAAAACTAGAGGATGATAAGGTGGATGCAGAGCACATGCGCCAAGTGGTTGAGACCACTCTGCAGGACACTCATGATGAAAATGATGATCTCCGCAGAAAGACCCTAGGTCTGGAAGTTCAGGTGAAGGAGCTGCAGACGTTCTGTGATGATCTCCAGAGGGCAGAGACGTGCCTTCAGGAAAGTTTCTACAGGATGAAGGAGTCTATCGGAGAAGGGAGGTATGAAGCAAATGCCTCTTTGAATAATGCGAGCTTGGGTGACTTGGTGGATGTAAAAGCCGAGATCAATGAGCTCAAGGAGTTGCTACAAGCTCATTTGAAGCAAGAGAAGCTTTAGAGACTGGCTGTTGAGAGCCGAGTGGGCGCATGGGAGACAGAGAGGTCTGAGAGAACTCTACTGTTAAAGGAGCAGTTGAAGCAGGAAGAGCTTCAGAGATGGGCTGCTGAGAGGCGAGTGGCGGAGCTAGAGGAAGAAGTTTTCGAGCTCAAAGGTCACCTGGCAAAGTATCACTCAGTGAAAGAGGCCTCCTTGGAGAAGGAGAAGGGCAAACCAGTTGCACTTACTCCTTTATACCATGAGAAGGTGGACCTGAGGAGAGCTAAGAGTGTGTTAACAGAAGATAAGTACGAGAGGGAAGAGGTCAAGACGAAAATTCTTGAATTTGTAGCTGTGAGTAAGTTCAGGGGAAGCATAAAGGATGAAGAAGCTGAAAGTCAATTGCCCCTGAAACCGGAGCTAGATGATCATTTGGAGACCACTGAGACAGAAACCTCTCGATACAAGTGCCTCATAGATGTACCCGAGGATTCGAGAGAAGAATGCACCAGTGAGTCCGTGCATGAAGAGTTTAAGAAGGCCGTGGGAGCCTGTAAGGTGTACTCGACCTCAGAAGCTAAACAGCTGTTGGTCCTGTCCACAACTGAAGTCACAATGAAGAGGGTGGCTATCCTAAGTGACATGCACTGGCGATGTATTCGTACGAGGCGGTTTCTCCGGTTGAAGACCGAACAAGCTGTTAGACAACTGGAGCTTATGAGAAAAGCTCAAAGTCTGAATGAAGAGGTATTCCGGGTGCCTCAGGCTCTGGTAAGAAAGCTTATTAGGAGAAATGGCCGAGCCATGCAGATGATGGTAAAGAAGTCTGGTGTGATGAAAGTAAGCAATCCACTTGATCGTCAGGACTGGATACCAGATGAAGACGGCATGGTGTCATTTTCCGCTGTAGGAACGGAAGAAAGTCTTGCATATATGACGCACCCCTGGGCCTGTGTCGCACAGCGTTGCGCATGCAGGAGCTTACCCGGAGCCGGATCTGTTGAGGGTTGTAGTCTCATGGCGGTGACCCGGTCCGTGCCCAGGGAGTCAGACTAAGTGGCGTTGTATTAGCGGTAGATGTTGGACGACTACGCCACCCGTTGAATGCAGCGAAGGAGCTGCCGCTGCAGGGCAGACCGCTGAGGCCGGTGGTAGGATTGTGCAGCGTGATAGTATCACCCCCAACGGGAGGGGTATGGCCTCAGGGCAGCCGACGTGGATGATGGGGGTAGCAGGAATCACTCAGAGACGATGCGGTGTAGTTCAGGGTCTTTACTGGTGATAAAGATAGACCCTCCCGGAGTACTGGCTAGCGATCGGGGCCTGGTCAGTCCTTGAGCAGATGGGATCTCCCCTGGCCAGGCGGAGTTGTAGGCCTCCCAATCTGACTGTACTCTTCTGGCTACCTTGCTAGAGGCGGGTATAAGTAGCCCACGTCCCTGAGTGTACCGTGTGGTGCTCACCCATATGGCCGGTGACTCGGGGCCTTCTAGTAGCTTCCGCTCCATGACGGCGGTGCTGGTCCCACGCGTGTGACCGTGCCTTTGGGTTTCTTGGCCGGAGGACCTGAAATCCCCTGCCGGTCGGTTTCTGCTGCTGGGTAGGAGTTAGTCCCCACAGCCTCGGACTCCGGGTCCGGTGATAGCTTCCCAGTCAGGGCGAGCTCTGCAGCTGCCAGCCCCTGACTCCTTATAGCACTGCTCCCACAGAGCTCCTGATGTTCTTTTCCTATATCTGCTTCTCTTCTCTGTCTCTACTTCTTCTCTACACACTAACCCTGCCTCAGCCCTAGGTTTATATAGGGGAAGTTCGTCCCCTCCCAGGACTGGGCAGGAGGTGTGGCATGCATAGGATCCCTGACCAAGAGACCTCCCACCTGCTCTCAGACATAACATTGCTGTTACTGTGGAAACCAGACCCCTGGGGTGCCACATTCCCCCCTAGTGAAATTTAGTACTCCGGGACTAAACATATTTTTAGAAAAACATAACAAGGTATAAACAATAATAATACAATAAGAAAAACACATAAAGATGGTTACGGCGTGTCCGCAACCGGGTGCAGTTTTGAAGAAAAGCAAGGTGTCCATTTCACCAAAACAGGGAGACGTAACCAGGTAGGGGTCTGTCCTGCCCCGAGTCCTTAACAGTCTTTAGTCCATTCCTAGGTTACGCTCCAACTGTTATGTTCTGCTACCAGAGCTAAGGAAAGAGAGGAGATCTGTCCCTACGATAGAACTCAGCTTAATCCCTACGATGTAACAGGGGACCTGATCCTGCGATCAGACCTGCTAAAGTCCTAAGCTAGTCTGTACGGAGACCTATAGATGTGGGGAGGGAATCCCTACAAGTACTAAGGACTGGGAGGAATATGGGACACCTCCTAACAGAAATAGTAGCAGACAGACTAACAAACAAAATATATAGAACATAGAGGTCAGTAGACCAAGCAAACTAACAGAGCAAGACACAGAGCACAGGCTAGCTAGAAAGTAGATATACAATGAAGTCAAGCAAAGCCAGAAGGGCGGAGCAGGCTTAGATAGGCCAACAAGGTCATGTGACCAGCAAAGGAAAAAAAACTAAGAGCAAGGTTCTAAAACCAACCAATTGTACAAGGATTCCCGGTAAATCCACCAAGGACTCCTAAAAATAACTAGAAACACATAATTATTTACAAGTAACAGACAGGTGACCACAAATAAAACAATTTAAACACTTCAAATTCTCCAACGTGCGGGTAACTGGCCTCTAGTGGCCCTAGTGGACCTACGGAGCTGACTGTCTGGCCCTGAACTACAGGGTGTAGGAGCTGTCAAGGGTAAACTGGGCAGCTGTCTACGGGCTCTTTGGCTCACTAGGGGTATGGCAGGCTCACTATGAGCAGAGGGTTGATCCTCCTGTTCTGCTTGTGTGGAGTCTGCTGCCTCCTGGACCGGCTGCTCTTCCAGCTCTACCTGTTGCTCCGTAGGCACTTGGGATGCTGGTTGGAGGAACGTGAGGACGGGTACCACAACTGCACCATTGACTTGAGTCCAGGACCGAGGGAAGTCTCCGAGCACAGTACTAACCATATCTTCCCTTTCCTCTACGGGTCGAGGGTCTTCTTGCTCTCCTTCTGGGTTCCGTAGCTGTTCGGGACACTTCTTCAGGTGATCCCGGGATACAATGGCTGTGGTTTCCCCTCCGTCTTTACTGATGGTACAGACCTTTGGGTTGTCGTGGCTTGAGGGCAGTACGGTGTACGGGTCCTTCTCCCACTGGTCGTCCAACTTGTGGAGCCGTCTTTTCCTCTTCAAGACCTGCTCTCCGGGTACCAGGGGAACAGCGGGAGCATACTGGTTGTAAGTTTTCTCTTGTCTTTCCCTAGCGAGACAGAGACTTCGCTCCACGCTCTCCTGTACTTTCCGGTACTGCTGCTGCCTCTCTGTGTCCCAGTCTGCTTCCGGTGAAGTGTCCTCGGGTGTCAGGACTCCCATCTCCAGGTCAACAGGTAGCTTACCAGGCCTTGCCCTCATTAGGTAAGCCGGGGTACAGTTGGTGGAACCTACAGGGATGTAGTTGTATAGGTCCACCAGGTCGGGCAGCTTCTCAGGCCACAGACTGCGTTCTTCCAGGGGCAACGTTTTCAGAAGATCCATTACCACCTGGTTCATTTTCTCACAAAGTCCATTAGTTTGCGGATGATAGGGTGTCGTCCTTATCTTCCGGCAGCCATACAGATTGCAGAATTCCTGGAAGACCTCCGCTTCAAAGGCAGGTCCCTGGTCCGTCAGCACTTGGTCCGGGTACCCGTGTGGACGGCAGAAGTGCTGCTGGAAGGCTCTAGCTGCTGTTTGAGCTGTTAAGTCCTTAACGGGGACGACAACCAAGAACCGGGAGTAATGATCCACAATGGTTAACGCGTAGACGTAGCCACTTCTGCTTGGGGTCAGTTTTACATGATCCAAGGCTACCAGTTCCAACGGCTGCTTGGTGACGATGGACTGAAGGGGGGTCTTCTGGCTGGCACGGTCCTTCCTTCTTAGGTTGCACGGGCCACAGTCTCTGCACCACCTCTCGATGGTTCCCCTCATGCCTACCCAGTGGAACCGCCCGCGCAGCAGGAACTCCAGCTTCTTCCATCCGAAGTGTCCAGCCCCGTCGTGGTATGCCTCCATCACCATGGCTGCGTCTCTTCGTGGCACCACTACTTGCCAGATTAGTTCATGCGTCCGGGAGTTAACCATTCTGCGGCACAACTTCCCCTTGTAAAGGAACAGTCGACTCTTCTCAGCCCACAGTTGTTTGGCTTCCTCCGGAGCGTCTGGGTCAAGGCGAGCCTCTGGCCGAGTCAGCATCTCCTTCACCAGTCGGACGGCAGGGTCACTGTCTTGCGTTTCCTCCCAGTTGTAGTGAGGCAAGGGGTTAAACGTAGCGGCTTGCTTACTCCTTACCCGGTGGGAATACTGGATAGTCCCATGACGGTGGAACGCGGGGAGTTCGACTTCTTCCAGTCCCTCTGGATCTTCTCCTACGTCCGGTAGGTTTGGCATCCTGGACAGGGCGTCCGCGTTGGTATTGGAGCGTCCTGCCCGGTATTTGATTGTGAACTCGTAGTTGGACAGACGGGCCATCCATCTCTGCTCTAGGGCACCGAGTCTTGCCGTGTCCAGGTGTGTCAACGGGTTGTTATCCGTGTACACGGTGAACCGGGAAGAAGCGAGGTAGTGCTTAAAGCGTTCGGTGACTGCCCACACCACTGCCAGGAACTCTAGCTTAAATGAGCTGTAATTCTCAGGGTTTCTTTCGGTGGGTCGCAGTTTTCGACTGGCGTAAGCGATTACTCGTTCTTTCCCCTGCTGGATCTGGGACAGTACGGCTCCTAGCCCGATGTTACTTGCGTCGGTGTAGAGGATAAAGGGCTGGCTGTAATCAGGGTACGCCAGGATTTCATCCCCCGTGAGGGCCATCTTCAGCTGGCGGAAGGACTCTTCTTCTAACTTCTCCCATTTGAAGGGCGGCTTCTGGTTCTTGGCCTTCCGGGACTGGCCTATCAGGAGGTCCTGCATAGGAGCTGCCTTTTTGGTGAAACCGGGGATGAATCTGCGGTAATAGCCTACCAACCCGAGGAACTGCCGCACTTCCTTTACACTGGAGGGACTTGGCCATTCCTTAATTGCGGTGATCTTATCAGGGTCGGGAGCCACTCCGTCAGCGCTCACCACGTGTCCCAGGTACTGCAACTTTGGTTTTAGGAGGTGACACTTGGAGGGTTTTACCTTTAGGCCGTAGTTTGCCAGAGCTTCGAACACTTCCGCCAGGTGTTTCAGGTGGTCTTCATAAGTCTTGGAATATACGATGACATCGTCCAGGTACAACAGGACCGTCTCGAAGTTTTTGTGGCCCAGACAGCACTCCATTAATCGTTGAAAGGTTCCTGGTGCGTTACAGAGTCCGAACGGCATGCAGGTAAACTCGCTAAGTCCCATCGAGGTGGTGAATGCGGTCTTCTCCCGGTCCGCCTCTGCTACAGGAACCTGCCAGTACCCGCTAGTGAGATCCAAGGTAGAGAAGAAGTTAGCAGATCTTAAAGCAGCCAAAGACTCCTCTATCCTTGGTAAGGGGTACGCATCCTTGTGTGTGATACGGTTGATTTTCCGGTAATCTACACACATCCTCATGGTGTTGTCTTTCTTTTTGACTAAGACTAGTGGAGCTGCCCAGGGGCTACAGCTATCCCTAATCACCCCAGCCTCCTTCATGTCCCTAAGCATCCCCTTGGCGTGTTGTTAGTGTGCAGGGGGTACGGGTCGATACCTCTCTTTTATGGGAAGATGGTCTCCCGTGGGGATGTGGTGTTCTACCCCCTTGACTCGCCCGAAGTCTAACGGGTGTTTACTAAACACTCTCTCGTACTCTTGAACCACCCGATAGACTCCCTGTCTCTGGTGTGAGGGAGTGGAGTCAGTACCCAAATGTAGTTGCTGACACCAGTCCTCCATTGTTTCCTTAGAGCCGTTACCTTCCTCCGGGGAAGATGGAGGCAAGGGTTCTACGGACTGTATGGAATTTTGATTGATGGTATACAATTTGGCTAGCGTGGCATACCGGGGCAGGTACACTTCCCTCTTCCCGATATTTATTATGCGAACGGGCACCCTCCCATGGCGTACATTGACCACCCCCCGTGCTGTCAAAATGGTGGGCCTACTGTCTGAGTAAACTGGTTCTACCATTGCCTGGTAATCTCTACCTCTCAGACCAATAGCTGCCCGGCACCAAATCATCATTTCACTTTTTGGGGGCATGGCAATAGGAAAAGGGTCACACATTCTTACGCTACCAATCTCACCACCGGAGAGTTCTATCTGTTGCCGTCGCATCAGTGCCCGGATCTCTTTCTGGAGCACTCGCTGCTGGCCGGAGCTGGCGTTCTTGGCAACCTGCTGTAAAAGGAAAATCACCTCTGCAAGACGATTTTCAATTACATTAGTTCCTAGAGTTATCTTTGGGTGACTCTCGTGCTTGTCAATGTCTACAATGATCAGTCCCTGTGCCGCCAATTCGACTCTACCGATTTTAATGGTCACCTCTTTAAATCCAATCTGTGGCACGGGCTGACCATTGCTGGCGATGATACTCAAGTCGTCGTCAGGGTAGCGGGTGATATCCGAGTCATTCCAGTACTGCTTGAAGAGCACGTACGGGATAGTGGTAACCTGTGACCCGGTGTCCAGTAGGGCACTCATGGGGATGCCATCCAGTACCACAGGCAAGACTGGACGTCCTCCCACATATTTGTCGCGCCAGTTCGATGGGCCTGATGATCTTTTTCCTGGGGTTTGGCCCTCTACCCCAGGTTGTGCCAGTTTAAAGGACAGTACCTTGCCATATGTCCGGGTTGATTGCAGCGGCGGCAGATGGGTTGTCCGTCCTCGTTGTATCGGTCGCTGGGTCTTCCTCTGGCCGGTGGGGTCCTCCTTGGTCGACGCCACGGGATGTCCTCCGGTCCGGATGCCAGCTGGATCTTCCCCGGAGTGGAAACCTGTAAAGACTGCACAGTTCGGGTTAGCGCGGCAACGCTTTTAGCTAGCTCTTGGACCTGATGGTGCAGGTCTGGAGCCGGGTCATTGTTCAAAGCCTGCGCATCAGCTCCCACAGGCCCTGCCGACAAGGGTGCCGCCTCCTGGTGGTAAGTGGTAGTGGGGCGTCTGTGGGTCACAACGCCACCTGGTGCCGGTTCTCGGAGCACCCGGATGGCTCTGTCCTTGAACTGTGCAAATCCCAGATGAGGGTCCTGTAAGGCCATTGCCCGCAACTGGGTTCGGTGGGCATTGCAATATAAACCCTCTATAAATTGTTCAGTCAACAGCCTGTCTTCGTCTCCCACGCCGTCAGGGTCGGTCTGCTTAATGGCTCTCAGGGCCTCTTGTAGGTTCAGGGCATAGTCCCTTATACTCTCGTGTGCTCGCTGCTTGCACCCGTAGAATCTAAGCTTGATCTCGGCTGAGGTGCGGGTATCAAAGGTGTCCCTCAGCCGGGTTAGTATCCCTGCAACAGTCCTCCCCCCAGGTGGCCAGGACTTTACCTCCCTTTGGGCTGCCCCGGTTAATTGGGCCACCAGGATGCTCACTTTTTGCTCTTCTGTGAGGGGATACACCTGGAAGAGGCTATCCAGCTTTTCTCTAAAGTCATGAAGGGGTTGTGACTCCCCTGAGTACTGGGGTAGCCAGGCCGCTCCCGGGATATAGGGCATGGTGAAAGGCATGACTGCAGCAGCGGTGGCGCTGGCGGGGGTTGAGGCAGTGAAGCTCTCCTCCGTATCCGACATCTTCCTCCCCCCTAGTGGACCGTGGCCTACCTTGCGATGATCCTCTTCCGTAGGCCGCGGCTCCGCAGTGGATCGTCAGGGTTGAGGACCTTCCGTCGCGCTCCTGTGACGTCGGCGTCTGCTGGGCTCCTTCCAGGACCTTACGCAACGTCCGGACGTGAGGCGGGGCTTCAGTTCTCGCGCGCTTTCGGAGTCCACGCCCCTCTTCTTCCCGCGCGGCGTCTTCAAGATGGCGTCCAACGGCGGGAAAACTCCACGAATGGCGGGAAGAAGGCAGAAGATGGCGCCGGATGGCGGGAAAACTTCGCGGATGGCGGGAAGAAGGCAGAAGATGGCGCCAGATGGCGGAAATCTTCACCACTTTTAAGTTTGAACAGTCTTTTTCAGGCACGCAGTACCCGGTGGTTGCGGGCACGAGATCCTGCCGACTACGCCAAAAGTTGACGCACCCCTGGGCCTGTGTCGCACAGCGTTGCGCATGCAGGAGCTTACCCGGAGCCGGATCTGTTGAGGGTTGTAGTCTCGTGGCGGTGACCCGGTCCGTGCCCAGGGAGTCAGACTAAGTGGCGTTGTATTAGCGGTAGGTGTTGGACGACTACGCCACCCGTTGAATGCAGCGAAGGAGCTGCCGCTGCAGGGCAGACCGCTGAGGCCGGTGGTAGGATTGTGCAGCGTGATAGTATCACCCCCAACGGGAGGGGTATGGCCTCAGGGCAGCCGACGTGGATGATGGGGGTAGCAGGAATCACTCAGAGACGATGCGGTGTAGTTCAGGGTCTTTACTGGTGATAAAGATAGACCCTCCCAGAGTACTGGCTAGCGATCGGGGCCTGGTCAGTCCTTGAGCAGATGGGATCTCCCCTGGCCAGGCGGAGTTGTAGGCCTCCCAATCTGACTGTACTCTTCTGGCTACCTTGCTAGAGGCGGGTATAAGTAGCCCACGTCCCTGAGTGTACCGTGTGGTGCTCACCCGTATGGCCGGTGACTCGGGGCCTTCTAGTAGCTTCCGCTCCACGACGGCGGTGCTGGTCCCACGCGTGTGACCGTGCCTTCGGGTTTCTTGGCCGGAGGACCTGAAATCCCCTGCCGGTCGGTTTCTGCTGCTGGGTAGGAGTTAGTCCCCACAGCCTCGGACTCCGGGTCCGGTGATAGCTTCCCAGTCAGGGCGAGCTCTGCAGCTGCCAGCCCCTGACTCCTTATAGCACTGCTCCCACAGAGCTCCTGATGTTCTTTTCCTATATCTGCTTCTCTTCTCTGTCTCTACTTCTTCTCTACACACTAACCCTGCCTCAGCCCTAGGTCTATATAGGGGAAGTTCTTCCCCTCCCAGGACTGGGCAGGAGGTGTGGCATGCATAGGATCCCTGACCAAGAGACCTCCCACCTGCTCTCAGACATAACATTGCTGTTACTGTGGAAACCAGATCCCTGGGGTGCCACATATATATGCATGCTGATGGAGTACCGAGGGACCTACCTGCGAGAGGTAGAACAGTTGAATCTCGCTAGACTGCGAGTGGAAAGACAACATCGTCTGAGCAGCAGAAGATGGCAGCCATCTAGAAATTGTGAGACCAGACAGAGAAAGGGCCCTTTAAATAGTAGAACAGCTACAGTGGAAGTTAGAGACTTTCCAAGATGTCCTGAGGATAGTGGGCGTGGGTTTAGAGGTAGTGAGACCTCCTGTAACGCAGGTCTGAGTGGCCCATACAAACGACCCAATAGAGTACGGGACAGTACGGAGTCGAACCAGACTCCAGTGACGTCAAAGTGGGAGGTGACCTGGTAGTCCACAACACCATGGGGAGTGACACAGACCCCGTAGCTGACTGTGACACTATGAAAGTAAAAAGTGAGTTTGGTCAGGAGTGGCTAGACGAGGGGAGAGAGTCCCCCTCTCGTCGTCGACGGCGCAAGGGCCAAAAAAAGGTTGCTCCGGTAGTACTCCCTGAAAATGAAAATAAAGAGAATATAGTACTGTGTGCCTATGCTTCAAGGGTGGATCCTCCTTTAGCATTAGAAGAGGAGATGACGTTGCCAGTAGCAACCTCCGGTACGGTACTGAGACTGACGGATCAGGATCCGACAGCCCTGAAAGGGGAGGCGGCCAGTCATGACCAAGAGCTGGAGCCTATCAGGCTGCAGTGTCAGATTGATGTGCAGCAGTTATGTGAAAACCTGGGGAGCGTGTCCTCTGACCAGCTGAACCTGGAGTCTGAGCAGCAGAAAATATACCAGGCTATGAGGAACTGGCAGCGAGACATGGAGGGAAGCAATGCGGAAATTAACCATTGGAAGGAAATGTTCTACGGAATTAAGGAGGAGGTTTTTCAATTACAGATTGACAAAGCGGTGTATGAAGATGAGTTATGCGAGGTGAAAGATCGCTTCTCCCTGGTACAGTTAGAGCTGTCTGCCCTCAAAGAGGCGCTGCAGCATGAAGTTTCTGGGCGTGAACAAAACCTAGAACGATTGCGCAAACAGTTCAACCAGGAGCTGTGTGACTCCAAGAAGGAGTGTGATGAAAAGCTCGGTATGGAACTGCAACAACTTAAGAGAGATTATGAGGATCTCCTCAAGGTAAAAGAAAAACTAGAGGAGGATAAGGCGGGTGCAGAGCAAGTGCGGAAAGTGGGTGAGACCACTCTGCAAGAGACCCGTGAGGAGAATGATGATCTCCGTGGAAAGACCATAGGTCTGGAAGCTCAGGTGAAGGAGCTACAGATGTCCTGTGAAACTCTCCAGAGGGCGGAGACATGCCTTAAAGAAACAGACAGCAAGATGGAAGCTGAGCGGAAAAAGATGGAGGAGTCCATCGGAGAAGCCACAGACCAGGGCCAGGAGATGGCCGCTGGTAAGGGGAGGTATGAAGCAGATACCTCCTCGAGTGATACGAGCTTGGGTGATTCGGTGGACGTAAGAGCCAAGATCAGGGAGCTCAAGGAATTGCTTCAGGCCCATTTGAAGCAAGACAGGTCTGATAGAACTCTACTGTTAAAAGAGCAGTTGAAGCAGGAAGAGCTTCAGAGACGGGCCGCTGAGAGGCGAGTGACGGAACTAGAGGAAGAGGTTTCCGGGCTCAAAAGTCGCCTGACAAAGTATCACTCGGTGAACGAGGCCTCCTTGGAGAAGGAAAAGGGCAAACACGTTGCACTCACTCCCTTATACCATGAGAAGGTGGACCTGAGGAGAGCTAAGAGCATGGTAACAGAAGACAAATATGAAGTGGAAGTGGTCAAGACGGAAATTCGTGAATTTGTAGTTGTGAGTCAGCTCAGGGTAAGCATACAGGGGGAAGAAGCTGAAAGTCAGTTGTCCCTGAACCCTGAGCTGGTTGATCGTCTGGAAACTACAGGTGAGACCAAAACGTCTTGGTACAAATGCCTCGTAGATGTACCCGAGGATTTGAGGGAAGATTGCACCCGTGAGTCCGTGCATGAAGAGTTTAAGAAGGCTGTGGGAGCCTGTAAGGTGTACTTGACCTCCGAAGCTAAACAGCTGGTGGTTCTGGCCATGACCGAAGTCACAGTGAAGAGGGTGGCGATCCTAAGTGATATGCATTGGCGATGTATTCGCATGAAGCGGTTTCTCCGGTTGAAGAAAAACGAAACCGCCAGAGAGAAGGACAAGGCAGAGCAGAGAGGAACTGCTGGTGCGGTGAGCAAGCAGAGTGGAGCGAAAACCGCAGGTGCTGTGGGGAAGGCAGAGCAGAGCAGAACCGCAGGAGTGGTGGACAAGGCAGAGCAGAGAGAAACCACTGGAGCGGTGGGTAAGTCAGAGCAGAGAGAAACCGCCAGAGCGGTGGGTAAGTCAGAGCAGAGAGAAACCGCCGGAGTGGTGGGCAAGACAGAGCGGAGCGAAACCGCAGGTGCGGTGGACAAGGCAGAGCAGGACAGGGCTGAAGGTGCAGGCAGAGAGGACAGGGCTCTGTTCACATGGAAAAGACTGGAAAATGCAGGAAGATGGCTAGAACACATGAGGTGGATAAGGAGGAAGGGAAAAGGGACAAGCAGAACCAGATACTCACAAGGTACTTACTATGAAGTAGCGAGTGGACACAAAACTCACAAACAGAAGTACAGAGATGAGCTGGAGTTAGTTGCAGGTTCAGATACTGCAGGAAAAGGGAAGGTACGGACATAGAGAAAAACAGGTAACAGGCTAGGATGCAGTTCAGACAGGAACTGCTACTGCAATGAGATGCAAGAACGAGCCTGGGTATACAGCCCCCAGAGAGGCGGAACAGACTAGAAGTCAGAGATAACAGGACTGGGTATACAGCCCCCAGAGATGGCGGAAAAGGACAAGAAGACACAGATAACAGGTCTGGGTATGCAGCCCCCAGAGATGGCGGAAACAGACAAGAAGCAGAGCTGGACCTGGCAACTTCAGAGTCAAGTAGCACACTGAATGTTAGTGCTGCTCAGGCACCTCTTACTGGGTGGAGGGGGTTTAAATATTAAATATCCAGAGACTCATAGAAATAGGCTGGAGACACATTAGGGGTGCGCCCACAGCAGCTATAAGACTCAGGAAGTAACCGGGCCGCCGCCCTAAGCAGTCAGTCAAGAGAAAAGCACACAGCATGAACTGGAGCAAGATTTGCAGGCTGGACTGACAGGTAAGATTGAGGTCTTGCATAGTGGGAGGTGGTGCACTATGCAAATGTGTCACCCCAGGCCTGGATGCCACAAACTTGTAAGGCTGTGTCTGAGAGCAGGAGGGAGGTTCTCTGGTCATGGACCATTTGCATGCCGCACCTCCTGTCCCAGGTCTGTAGGGGAGCAGGCTGCCCCTATAAAAACTGGTACTGAGGGCAGGGTTAGAGAGACCAGGACCCACTTCTGAAGTATCCAGAAGGGTTCCCAGAAGAGAGGGACAGGTCAGCCACAGCTGAGGAGTCCAGGAGGCAAAGGAGGAGCAGAAAGCCAGGGACAGAGGAGACGAGAGCCGGTCCTGGCAGAGAGAAACTACATACCGGACACTGGGGTCCGAGGCTGTCAGGGTTGCAGGTCCTGCAGCAGAAAACCAACCCGCAAGGGATTCCAGGTCCCTTGGCCAAGAAGCTTGGAGGTTCCGCCACACAGAGGGACCGGTACAGCACAGAGAAGCTACAGGTACCTAAGGCCCGAGTCGCAAGCCATACAGGCGTAGTACATGGCAAGCTCAGGGACGTGGGCTATCATATCACAGAAGGGGGAGATAGTCAGCAATGGCAGAAAGAGAACGGTAGGCCTACCCACTCACCCTGACCAGAAGAGCTCGCCCGAATGCCCTCAGACACCCAGGTCCATTCCTACCCTGTACTCCTGTTGGGTCTATGATAAGATCAGTAAAAGACCCTGGACTGCATTATTGGACTCTGTGTGGTTACTGCTGCGCCTGCACCATCACCCCCAGCATCCTATCACACTGCCCTGAGGCTTCACTCCTCCCGTGGGGAGTTGTACTATTCCCTGCTGCATCCCAAACACCAGCCTCAGCGGTCTGCCTTGCAGCGGCGGTCCTCCCTGACCGCAATCCACGGGTGGCTTAGTCGGACATTACCTAAAACACATCATAGACTACCACTGGTCTGACCACCCTGAGCCACGTGACCGGGTCGCCACTACTATTCCCAGCATTGCCCTGAAGTCCGGTCTCGAGTGCCCCACAGCCCTGGGGGCGAGTCAGCATTGGCGTAGTCGGCAGGATTGAGACCAACCCGCCACAAACGGGTATTTCGTGCCTGAAAAAGACTGTACACGTACCTGAAGAAGAGGTTTCCCGCCATCCGGAGCAGTTTCCCGCCATTTTCAGCCGCCTCCCACCATCTTCCGTCGGTTCCCGCCATCTTCAGCCGTATTCCCGCCATCTTCAGGATGCCGCGCGGGAAGAAGAGGAGCGTGGACGTCCAAACCGCGCGAGACCCGAAGCTCCGCCCCACGCACCGACGCTGCGCAAGGTCCTGGAAGGGAGAGAGAGCGACGCTGACGTTACCAGGACGCGACGCAAGGTCCTCGTCCGGAGCAGCAGCAGCGGTGCCGCGGCCTACAGAAGAGGATCGTCGGAAGGTAGGCCACGCTTAACTAAGGGGGAGGAAGATGACGGACACGGAGGGGCCTTCTACAACCAGCGGGGCTGCAGCAGCGGTGATGCCGTTCTCTACGCCTTACATCCCCGGAGCAGCCTGGCTGCCCCAATACTCAGGGGAATCCCATACCTTAACTGACTTTAGCGAAAGACTGCACAGTTTGTTCAAAGTTTATCCCCTGACGGAAGAACAGAAAGTGAGCATTCTAACGGGGCAGCTCACCGGTGCAGCCCAGCGGGAAGTGAAATCATGGTCAGATGAAGAGAAAAAGACAGTAAAGGACATTCTGACCCGGCTGCGGAGTACCTTTGATACCCGTACTTCAGCAGAAATAAAAATGCGGTTCTATGGCTGTAAGCAGCGGGCCCAGGATAGTATCAGAGACTATGTCTTGAACCTGCAAGAAGCCCTGAGAGCTATCAAACAAGCTGACCCTGGTAGCGTGCAGAACTCTGATAAACTGTTGACTGACCAGTTCATAGAAGGTCTGCTGTCCAGCTCCCACAGAACCCTGCTGCGCCTCATGGCCCTACAGAACCCCGATTTGACTTTTGCGCAGTTCAAGGATCGGGCCATCCGAGTGCTCAGAGAACCCGCAGCAGGTGGCGCTGTAGCTTCCTGGCACCCTGCCATCACTTACCACCAGGGGGCAGCGCCCTACCCTGCAGACCTTATGGTGGCTGATGCACAGGCCCTAAATCCATCCCAGCCTGCAGACGTGCACCATCAGGTCCAGGAGCTAACAAAGAGTGTGGCTGCATTAACCAGGACCGTACAGTCGTTGCAGGTGGAACCGTCAAGACCAATCGAGCTGGCTTCCTGTCCGGAGGATGTCCCGTGGCGTCGACAGAGGAGGGTTCCGTCGTTCAGAGGAAGGCCCGCCGACCGCTACGCTGAGGATGGACAGCCGATTTGCTGCCGTTGCAGTCAGCCAGGACACATAGCAAGGTACTGTACTTTAAATGGGTCCGACCTGGGGCAGAAGGCCAACCCCCAGGCATAAGGTCATCAGGCCCGTCTAACTGGCGTGATAAGTACGTGGGAGGACGCCCGGTCTTACCCGTAGTGCTGGACGGTATCCCCATGAGTGCACTGCTGGACACCGGGTCTCAAGTGACTACCATCCCCTACGTACTTTTCAAGCGGTACTGGAGTGACGCTGACATAATCCGCTACCCAGATGATGACTTAAGCATCATTGCCAGCAATGGCCAACCCGTGCCGCAGGTGGGGTTCAGAGTGATGACCATCAAGATTGGTAAGGTGGAACTGCGGGCACAGGGAGTGATCATTGTGGACATTGACCGTCGTGAAAGTCACCCTAAAATAACTGTGGGTACTAATGTAATTGAAAACTGTCTTTCAGAAGTAATTGTGATTTTACAGCAGGTGGCGATGAATGCGAGCTCCAGCCAAAAGAGGGTCCTCCAGAAAGAGATAAGAGCCCTGATGAGACGGCAGCAGGTAGAACTGTCTGGTGGTGAGATCGGTAGCGTAAGAATGAGTGACCCATTCCCCATTTCCATGCCTCTCAAAAGTGAAATGATGATCTGGTGTCGAACTGCAATCGGGTTGAGAGGTAGAGACTACCAAGCCATGGTAGAACCCGTGTACTCAGACAGCAGGCCCACCATTTTGACAGCCCGGGGGGTGGTTGATGTCTGTCATGGGAGCGTGCCAGTTCGCATTCTCAATATTGGGGAGAGGGAGGTACACTTACCCAGGTACGCTACACTTGCCAAACTGTTCGCTGTTGAGCACAAAGCTATCAGGGCCGTGGAAACGTTGCCTCCATCTCCACAGGCGGAGGGTAATGGCTCCCAGAAACAAAAGGAGGACTGGTGCCAGAAACTCCATGTGGGTGCTGACTCCACTCCCCTGCGCCAAAAACAAGGAGTCAACCGGGTGGTTCAGGAGTACGAGAGAATTTTTAGTAAGCACCCGCTAGACTTCAGCAGAGTAAAAGGGATAGAACACCATATCCCCACGGGGAGCCACCCACCAATAAAAGAGAGACACAGGCCTGTACCCCCTGCACATTATCAGAAAGCTAAGGGTATGCTGAGAGAATTGAAAGAAGCTGGGGTCATTAGAGATAGCTGTAGCCCCTGGGCAGCTCCCTTAGTTTTGGTGAAAAAGAAAGACGGTACCATGAGAATGTGCGTGGACTATAGGCAAATCAATCGTATCACCCATAAAGACGCATACCCGTTACCTAGGATAGAGGAGTCTTTAGCAGCTCTAAAATCAGCTAATTTCTTCTCTACTTTGGACCTTACTAGCGGGTACTGGCAGGTTCCTGTGGCAGAGGCTGACAAGGAGAAGACTGCCTTCACCACCCCGATGGGACTGAGCGAGTTCAACTGTATGCCCTTCGGGCTCTGCAATGCACCAGGGACCTTCCAGAGGCTGATGGAATGCTGTCTAGGGCACTGAAACTTCGAGACGGTCCTCCTTTACCTGGACGACGTGATCGTCTATTCGAAGACTTACGAGGACCATCTAAAGCACCTGGCCAAGGTGTTCGAAGCCCTGGCAGGCTACGGCCTGAAAGTGAAGCCTTCAAAGTGCCTCCTGTTAAAACCGAAGGTCCAATACCTAGGACACGTGGTGAGTGCAGAGGGAGTAGCGCCCGACCCCGACAAAGTTACAGCCATCAAGAGCTGGCCAAGCCCCTCTAACATCAAGGAAGTGAGGCAATTCCTCGGGTTGGTAGGCTACTACCGAAGGTTCATCCCCGGGTTCACTAAGATGGCAGCCCCTATGCAGGACCTCCTGATAGGGCAATCTAAATCCAGAAGTCACAAGCCACCCTTCAAGTGGGACAAGCCGGAAGAGGAGTCCTTCCGCCAGTTGAAGATGGCCCTCATGGGGGATGAGATACTGGCCTACCCCGATTATGGCCAGCCTTTTATCCTCCACACAGATGCCAGTAATGTGGGGCTGAGAGCTGTACTGTCACTGAACCAACAAGGCAGAGAAAGGGTGATCGCATATGCCAGCCGGAAGTTGAGGCCCACAGAAAGAAACCCGGAGAACTACAGCTCCTTCAAGCTAGAATTTTTGGCAGTGGTGTGGGCCGTCACAGAACAGTTTAAGCATTACCTGGCCTCTGCAAAGTTCACCGTGTACACGGACAACAACCCGTTGACACATCTGGACAATGCAAGATTAGGTGCCCTAGAACAGCGGTGGATGGCCAGGCTATCCTATTATGACTTCACAATCAAATACCAGGCAGGCAGAACCAACGCCAACGCAGACGCCCAATCAAGAATGCCCCACCTACCTGAAGGAGAAGACGACTCGGAAGAGCTGGAGGAAATAGAGCTCCCTGCTTTCCACCAGTGTGGGGCAACTCAGCTTTCTCACCGGGTAAGAGACAAGGACTTAACCACCATCATGTTCAATCCCTTACCCCACCACGGCTGGGCTGAAACGCAAGATAGCTACCCTGCAATATGCCTGGTGAAAGACATGTTAACCCAGGAAGATGCTAGCCCTGGCCCGGACGCTTTAGAGGAAGCCAAGCAGATATGGAAGGAGAAAAGCAGGCTATTCCTCTACGAGGGTAAGCTGTGCAGAAGGCTTGTCAATCACCGGACGCATGAGCTAACCTGGCAGATAGTGGTCCCAAGATGAGATGCAGCAATGGTCCTGGAGGCCTACCATGACAGAGCGGGACACTTCGGGTGGAAGAAACTGGAGTTCCTACTGAGGGAGCGGTTCTACTGGGTCGGTATGAGAGGGGCCATAGAGAAGTGGTGCAGGGACTGCGGCCCATGTCACCTCAGAAGGAAGGACCGTGCCAGTCAGCAGACACGCTTGAGGCCCATCATCACCAGGCAGCCTCTTGAGCTGGTAGCTCTGGACCATGTGAAATTGGCTCCAAGCCGGTCGGGCTACGTCTATGCCCTGACAATTGTGGACCATTACTCCCGGTGCCTGGTAGTGGTTCCTGTTAAAGACCTGACAGCCCAAACATCGGCCAGAGCCTTCCAGCAACACTTCTGCCATCCACATGGGTATCCGGAACAGGTCTTGACAGATCAAGGTCCAGCGTTTGAGGCTGAAGTATTCCAGGAGTTCTGCAACCTCTACGGCTGTAGGAAGATTCGGACAACGCCTTACCACCCGCAAACCAACGGGCTGTGTGAGAAAATTAACAATATCGTCATCGATCTCCTCAAGACGTTAACCCTGGAAGAACGCAGCCTGTGGCCGGAGAAGCTGCCAGATCTGATTGACTTGTTCAACCACATCCCGGTGAATGCTACAAATTGCACCCCGGCTTACCTGATGCGAGCAAGACCAGGTAAGCTGCTGGTCGACCTGGAGATGGGAGTCCTGACACCTGAGGACACCTCCCCCAACGCGGACTGGAATACGGAACGGCGGCTACAGTACAAGAAGGTACAGGAGAGTGTGGAGAGGAGTCTGGCTCAAGCGAGAGAAAAGCAAGAGAGGCTCTTCAACCAACACGCCCCTGCTGGTCACCTGGAACCTGGTGAGCAGGTCCTGAAGCGGAAGAGAAGGCTTCACAAGCTTGATGACCAGTCGGAGAGAGACCCGTACACAGTTCTGCAGTCCGACCATGACAACCCGAAGGTATGTGTGATTACCAAGGATGGAGGAGAAACCACTAGCACCGTCTCCAGAGACCACCTAAAACGGTGCCCCGAGCAACTACAGAGTCCAAGTGAAGATCAGGATGACCTTGAACCCGCAGAGGACAAGGAAGAGATGATTAGCACAGTTCTCAGAGAGTTCCCCCGGACCTGGACTCAGATAAATGGCTCAATAGTGGTACCCGTCCTACACTTCCTTCAGCCTACCCAGCAGGAACCTACAGGAGGACAGGAAGAACAAGAAGAGCAAGCGGCCCCAGAGGCGGAAGAACCCACGCCAGCAGCCCAGGAGAGTCAACCCTCTGCTGACAGCGAGCCTGTCATGCCTGCGGTAAGCCAAAGGACCCGCAGACAGCTACCTGCCCTGCCTGTACACCCAGCTAGTAGCTGTACCCTCAATGATAGTGGGGAAAGCCAGGTTGGTCCACCACCAGACCAGGGTTAAGGAGGTCAACCAGGAGCACTAGGGGTCAAATGCCAGCTCGCTTTAAGATCTAAATGTATAATGTATATATTTAATGTGTTATGTTTGTTCCCTGGTTATTAATACTGTTTTCCAGTTTTTCATAGTGACAAATGGACTAAAAGTTTATGAACTTTGAGTAACCGGGACTTCCTTGTAAATATGTTCGGAGCCTAACCAAAGGAAAGAATAAAGACTGTCAAGGACTCGGGGCAAGGACAGACCCCCACCTGGCTAAGGCTCCCATTGTGTTGGTGAAATGGACACCCGGTCACGGATCATACTGTGACCCTCTTCTTTTGTTGGTGGTATGGACACCTGGTCACAGGCCATACTGTGACCGAAAGAACTCAATAAGTGGTGTTGTTTGTTGCTTTCTTCTCTGTTATGTTTAGGTTATAATTTCTACCCTGTATCGTGTTTCTCGTTTAGTCCTGGAGTACTAAGCTTTCCTAGGGGGGAATGTGTCACCCCAGGCCTGGATGCCACAAACTTGTAAGGCTGTGTCTGAGAGCAGGAGGGAGGTTCTCTGGTCATGGATCATTTGCATGCCGCACCTCCTGTCCCAGGCCAGTAGGGGGAGCAGGCTGCCCCTATAAAAGCTGGTACTGAGGGCAGGGTTAGAGAGACCAGGACACACTTCTGAAGTATCCAGAAGGGTTCCCAGAAGAGAGGGACAGGTCAGCCGCAGCTGAGGAGTCCAGGAGGCAAAGGAGGAGCAGAAAGCCAGGAATAGAGGAGACGAGAGTCGGTCCTGGCAGAGAGAAACTACATACCGGACACTGGGGTCCGAGGATGTCAGGGTTGCAGGCCCTGCAGCAGAAAATCAACCCACAAGTGATTGCAAGTCCCTTGGCCAAGAAGCCTGGAGGTTCCGCCACACAGAGGGACCGGTACAGCACGGAGAAGCTACAGGTACCTAAGGCCCGAGTCGCAAGCCATACAGGCGTAGTACACGGCAAGCTCAGGGACGTGGGCTATCATACCACAGAAGGGGGAGATAGTCAGCAAGGGAAGAAAGAGAACAGTAGACCTACCCACTCACCCTGACCAGCGGAGCTCGCCCGAATGCCCTCAGACACCCAGGTCCATTACTACCCTGTACGCCTGTTGGGTCTATGATAAGATCAGTAAAAGACCCTGGACTGCATTATTGGACTCTGTGTGGTTACTGCTGCGCCTGCACCATCACCCCCAGCATCCTATCACACTGCCCTGAGGCTACACTCCTCCCATGGGGAGTTGTACTATTCCCTGCTGCATCCCCAACACCAGCCTCAGCGGTCTGCCTTGCAGCGGCGGTCCTCCCTGACCGCAATCCACGGGTGGCGTAGTCGGACATTACCTAAAACACATCATAGACTACCACTGGTCTGACCACCCTGAGCCACGGGACCGGGTCGCCACTACTACTCCCAGCATTGCCCTGAAGTCCGGTCTCGAGTGCCCCACGGCCCAGGGGGCGAGTCACAAGCACCCCGCCAGGGATGTTACAGTACCTCTCCCTTTACGCCCCCTCTTCTTCAAGCCTGCAAGGGTCTTCTGCAGAGAATTTAGAGGCCAATCCTTCTCTTCAAGAGGATTACCTCTTCTGTCCATTAGAGGAAACAAAACTGATCTCATCATCTTGGTGACTAGGATGCTTCCTCCTATCAAGCCATCCTCAGCAACAGATGAAGTGGGTGAAGTACCAGGAACAGCACACAGGAAAGTCTCTCTCCGTTTGTTATCAGGTAGCACCCTGGTGGATTCAGGAGACAACTGGATGTCCTCCGCCTGGTTGGAGGGGTGCAGAGACTCGGGGGTAACCACCGCCTTGAAGTTCACTTTGCCAAGCTTACTGGATAAAGTGGGCGGCGTACCAGATACCGGGTGTAGGAAAGTCTCTCTCCGTTTATCAGGTAGCACCCCGGGAAATTCAAGAGACAACTGGAGGTCCTCCGCCTGGTTGGAGGGATGCAGAGACTCGGTGGTAATCACTTCTTCGAAGTACATTTTGTCAAGCTTACTGGATGAAGTGGGCGGCGTACCAGGTACTGGGTGTACAAAAGTCTCTCTCCGTTTAACAGGTAGCACCCTGGGGAATTCAGGAGAAAACATGATGTCCTCCGCCTGGTTGGAGGGGTGCATAGACTCGGGGGTAATCACTGCTTCGATGTACACTTTGCCAAGCTTACTGGATGAAGTGGGCGAAGTACCAGGTACAGCGTGTAGGAAATTCTCTCTCCCTTTGTTATCAGGTAGCACCCCGGAGGATTCAGGAGACAACTGGAGGTCCTTCGCCTGATTGGAGGGGTGCATAGACTCGGGGGTAAACACCACCTTGATGGACGTAGGACCGGATTTATAAGAGACGGAGGGTCCATCTTCAGACTGGTTTCAGAGATGACTTGTCTGTAAGGCGGGACGGTACCTGAAGCCAGATCATTGGTACAATCTTTGAGACTGTGTGGGGACAATGCTTCCGCTTCTCTTCCTTCGGAGACTTCAGCGCACAGCAAGTCAGCAACTAGCAGATCTGGTGAAGAAGAAGAAACTGCTGACTGTCCTGAAGATGTGGGGACTGGACACCCCTTGTACCTTAGCAGTCCCCCAGGATACACCATGCAGGATCTCCAGACCTGAGCGGGCACTAGATCTCTCGGCTCTGGATGACCTGTGGGTAAGCCAGTCAGCACCTGGAATGTGAACTTCTTCATATGTAATGCTCCAATCAGGAGCTTAATTTGTACAGACATATTTTGACTGTTTCTGAGTAGGGCTCGTCCTTCTGCTGACAATGCCCTAACCGGATTCTGGAGTTGTCGGACTGGATTCAGACACCGACTCTTCAAGGCAATAAGCTCGAAACTTCCGGTTAATCCGAGGCCTTCACTTGCCACAGAGACAGTCACGGTCATCTGTGGAGGGGAAACACTAACGCCAAGGGCAGCCTCTCCTACGGGCCTAATGTCTTGGGATTCTCCAACCTTCGCTGGAAAAAGACCATCAGGGTGTCCCAAACCGCAGGTTTGAAAACCGCAGGTGCTGTGGGCAAGGCAGAGCAGAGAGAAGCCACCGGAGCGGTGGGCAAGACAGAGAGGAGCGACACCGCTGGTGCGGTGGACAAGGCAGAGCAGAGCGGAACCACTGGAGCGGTGGGTAAGTCAGAGCAGAGAGAAACCGCCGAAGCGGTGGGCAAGTCAGAGCATAGAGAAACTGCCAGAGCGGTGGGCAAAACAGAGCAGAGCGAAACCGCTGGTGCGGTGGACAAGGCAGAGCAGAGCGGAACCACTGGAGCGGTGGGTAAGTCAGAGCAGAGAGAAACCGCCGAAGCGGTGGGCAAGTCAGAGCATAGAGAAACTGCCAGAGCGGTGGGCAAAACAGAGCGGAGCGAAACCGCTGGTGCGGTGGACAAGGCAGAGCAGAGCGGAACCGCCGGAGCAGTGGGTAAGTCAGAGCAGAGAGAAACCGCCGGAGCGGTGGGCAAGACAGAGCGGAGCGAAACCGCAGGTGCGGTGGACAAGGAAGAGCAGAACAGGGCTGAAGGTGCAGGCAGAGAGGACAGGGCTCTGTTCACATGGAGCAGACTGGAAAATGCAGAGAGATGGCTAGAACACATGAGGTAGATAAGGAGGAAGGGAAAAGGGACAAGCAGAACCAGATACTCACAAGGTATTTACCATGATGTAGCGAGTGGACACAAAACTCACAAATAGAAGTAAAGAGAGTTGGAGCTAGGTGCAGGTTCAGATACTGCAGGAAAAGGGAAGGTACGGACATAGAGAAAAACAGGTAACAGGCTAGGATACAGTTCAGAGAGGAACTGCTACTGCAATGAGATACAGGAACGAGCCGGGGTATACAGCCCCCAGAGAGGCGGAACAGACTAGAAGTCAGAGATAACAGGACTGGGTATACAGCCCCCAGAGATGGCAGAAACGGACAAGAAGACACAGATAACAGGTCTGGGTATGCAACCCTCAGAGATGGCGGAAACAGACAAGAAGCAGAGCTGGACCTGGCAACTTCAGAGTCAAGAAGCACACTGAATGTTAGTGTTGCTCAGGCACCTCCTACTGGGTGGAGGGGGTTTAAATATCCAGAGACTCGTATTAATAGGCTGGAGATGTATTAGGGGTGCACCCATAGCAGCTATAAGAATCAGGAAGTAACCGGGCCGCCGCCCTAAGCAGTCAGTCAAGAGAAAAGCACACAGCATGAACTGGAGCAAGATATCAGGCTGGACTGACAGGTAAGATTGCAGTCTTGCATAGTGGGAGGTGGTGCACTATGCAAGCACGCCGCCAGGGATGTTACAAGTATTATAGTAGTTATATTTTTGTACATAGGGGACAGTATTATAGTAGTTATATTCTTATACATAGGGGGCAGTATTATAGTAGTTATATTCTTATACATAGGGGGCAGTATTATAGTAGTTACATTCTTGTACATAGGAGACAGTATTATAGTAGTTATATTCTTATACATAGGGGGCAGTATTATAGTAGCTATATTCTTTTACATAGGGGACAGTATTATATTAGTTATATTCTTGTACATAGGGGACAGTATTATAATAGTTATATTCATGTACATAGGAGCAGTATTATAGTAGTTATATTTGTATATATAGGGGACAGTATTATAGTAGTTATATTCTTGTACATATTAGACAGTATTATAGTAGTTATATTCTTATACATAGGGGGCAGTATTATAGTAGCTATATTCTTTTACATAGGGGACAGTATTATATTAGTTATATTCTTGTATATAGGGGACAGTATTATAGTAGCTATATACTTGTACATAGGAGCAGTATTATAGTAGTTATATTCTAGCATATAAGGTGCAGTATTAAAATAGTTATGTTCTTGTACATAGGAGAAGTATTATAGTAGTTATATTCTTGTACATAGGGGGCAGTTATATAGTATTTATTTACGTGTACATAGAGCCAAGTATTATAGTAGTTATATTCTTTTACATAGGGGACCATTTTATAGTAGTTATATGCTTATGCATAGGGGGCACTATTATAGTAGTTATATTCTTTTACATAGGGGACAGTATTATAGTAGTTATATTCTTGTACATAGGGGATAGTATTATAATAGTTATATTCTTGAGCATAGGAGCAGTATTATAGTAGTTATATTCGTATGTATAGGGGACAGTATTATAGTAGTTATAATCGTATACATAGGGGACAGTATTAAGGTAGCTATATTCTTGTACATAGGAGCAGTATTATAGTAGCTATATTCTTGTATATAGGGTGCAGTATTATAGTAGTTATGTTCCTGTACATAGGAGAAATATTATAGTAGTTATATTCTTGTATAAAGGGGGCAGTTATATAGTAGTTATATACATGTACATAGCAGCAGTATTAAAGTAGTTATATACTTGTAAATAGGAGCAGTATTATAGTAGTCATATTCTTGTATATAGGGGGCAGTATTATAGTAGTTATATTATTGTACATAGTAGCAGTATTTTAGTAGTTATATTCTTGTACATAGGGAGTGTTAGGGGGATAGTTGCAAACAACTTTATTAAATAATGGAACGCAACCGAACCCGGGGTCCGCGATGCAGTCTGGAGGACTGCGGCCGAACTACTTCCGGGTGAGAAGGTAAAAGAACCAACTTAAATAACCATCCCTTCCGTGTTACTGCACACCGGAATGGGAATAGGGATTCTCACTATCTCCGTTGACTGCAAGAGAGATGTGCAATAAATAATGTATCTGTAGCCCTGTTTACAGCACAGGGACTACTCAGCAGGCAGTAGGATGCGTGTGTGATACACGCCGGCGTATACGAGCTCCCAGCCGGCGTGCTACCGGACTGAGGAGTATCTCTCCTCGTGGCTTACAGGCGGTGCCGTGAATACGGCATCTGCAGACTGCTCGGGGAGTATGGCGACCCCTTTGCTGGAGCCAGACTGTCCGATGAAGCTACCTGCCTCCCTCAATCTAAGGCTGCCTATCCCCCACTAAACCTGCCTGACCGAAGCTAAAGCACACGTGGAGCCCAAACGACCAAGCGTCCACACAACAACACCATCACAGCTCAATGATCAGAGCGCGCCGCCATGTTTGTGGGCGGGCTATTTAAAGAATAAGCCCTGCCCACCATCGCAATATTGGTGATGTCACCCGCGACCAATCAGGCGGTGCCAGGTCACCGGATCAGCTGACTCCCAAACCACCAATCACGGTCCGCCATGTCACGGGCATGCTCAGTGCAGTGAATCCTGGACTTATTCTGTAGCAGCCCTGTTTCCCTCCACAACCTACGCTTCATGTTGCTAGGAACAAAAACCCAAGAGACAACTTGTACATCTCGTTCAGCAGCTAGGCATTGGAACTGATGATAATGCTGAGCAGCATCAGCCCTGGCTGGACCAGAATGGGAGACCACAGGATCCACTGATGGTTCTGAGCCCATTTCAAATCCAGCAAATGCTTGATGCTTAACAATATCCCCCCTTCTAACCACCCCCCTCCTCTTGATGCTTGTTTTCCTCAAAGAGCAGGGGAGCATGAATGTGGTCCACCAGTTCCTAGGGATGAAACTCAGATCCATGGCCCCTCCAGTGTACTGGGTAACCTTTTTTCCACGAACCCTCTTAGACCCCATAATAGCCTGCACCTCGAGATTATCACCCTTGGTGTCTGTAGCAGGTTGGGGTTCAACGAGTTTTGTCAGATGAACGGGTTTAAGGAGCGACACATGGAAAGTGTCGTGACTCCTCAGGTGTCGTAATAACTGTAAACGGTACCTTACAGGGTTTACCTGGCCTAAATTTTGAGAGGACCAATAAAGGGGAGGGGCAAACTTAGCAGATTCCCTGCGTACTTTTGTATTGAGAGCCGTGAGCCACACTCTGTCGCCGGGATAGAATACGGGAGCAGGACAACGAAGAGTGTCAGCCGACTCTCTCATTCAATTCTTGGAGGCTAATATAGCATCCTGGGTATGGTCCCAAACCTCCCGCGCCCCCAGAGCCAAATCTCTGACACCAGGTTCCATAGAGGGAACTGGAATAGGAACCGGAACGCGCGGATGTTGGCCATTATTCAGAAGAAGCGGAGTCAGATCTGTGGAGTCCGCCACGGGTAACGGGTGGAGAAGACCAGCCGGACTTTTACAGGATGATTTATCTCTCGCACAGGAGACACACGCAAGAACATATTCCTTAACGTCCTGGCGCCACCGGGGCCACCAATAGGACCGTTGAAGGAACTTTGTGGTACGTTTGACCCGAAAATGAGCTCCGATCATAGGGGCATGTGCCCAGGAGAGCACCTCATTTTGTAGATTAGGGGGAACGAACGTCCTACCCGAAGGAACCTGGTTTAAGGACACTGGAGCCACCCTCCGCATACTTCCCGAAGGAATGGTGAGCCTGGGCTCGTCATCGTCCTCAGCCGTATCCATGGACCGGGACAAAAGGTCTACCCGAGGGTTCTATTTGACATAATCTGGCAAGACCTGGGTCTCAGGGACAGACAGAGGATCTATGCCAGGGGCCACATCGGTAGGAGGGTCAGAGACTACCCTCCGGGTGACTGCATCCATAAACTGAGACGCACAATTCTCACTCCAGGAAGAAATTCTCCCCGTATTCCAGTCAATGTGTGGAGTGTGACAACGTAACCATGGAAGACCCAATAACACCTCATCTAATCCACCGGAAATAATAAGAAAGATAACCTCCCAGTGACCCTGAGGAAATGGCATGGTGAGGGGAATCGACTGGTGGTGATTTGCGTGTCGAGGAGTGAACCGTTGACTACATAATGTTCATTGGTCTTGGCAGTAACTCTATAAGGATGGCGTGCTTCTGGGCAAACATAGATGACAAAAAATTGCCATCGGCGCCAGAATCCACCCATGCCTTGGCAGTAACCGTGCTTGCTCCGAAGAACAATATCACCTTATGCAATAATTTGGAGGAAGAAGCCCCAGAATCTAACACACCTCCTCCAACGGTGGTTAGACACACTCATTTTCCCGACTGCTTGGAACCCTTATTAACGAGGTACTCCAAGAGATGTGCAGGCGAGAACGAGAGGGGCTAGACTCAGTCCGGGATATATCCATAGCCTCAGGCTCCGGGTCGGGAGTCACGGGTTTGTAAATGGGTCTAGAGAAGGATGGTGCCAACCGACACTGAGGTCTGGGGACCTCCAGCTCTAACTAGTGTTCTGCATGACGCAAATCTATTCAGTTTGTGAGAGAGATTAACTCCTCCAGGGAGGTTGGAATCTCTCTGGTAGCTAGAGCATTTTTAATATGCCCAGCCAGACCCTTCCAGAACACCGTGATTAAAGACCCCTCAGTCCAATCCAATTCAGCCGCTAAGGTTCGGAACTGGATGGCATAGTGGCTGGTGGTGACTGAACCCTGGACCAACGCAAGAAGCTTAAGAGCCATATCATGCGTGACCTGTGGACCTGGGAACACATTTTTTAGGGCTGTAAGAAAGAGACCCGCATTAGCCACTACCGGGTCACTCCGCTCCCACAGGGGTGTAGCCCACTCCAAGGCCCTGTGAGAAAGTAATGAAATGACAAACTCACTTTGGCCCTTTCGGAGGGGAACCGTGCCTCCATCATCTCCAACTGAATGGAGCACAGATTAATAAAACCTCTGCAGGATTTGCTGTAATCAGAAAATTTTTCCGGGAGAGCAAAATGGGGTAATGGGATGGTTGCAGCTGCCGCAGCATTCACCACGGCCGAGTTAACCAAATTGGCTGCTTGAGAAGCTGCCTGGGTAGCTACTGCAGTGATGTCAGCCACCGGGGCAGCTTGTTCCAGAGTCCAAAGTCTGGCCTCAAGTTGCTGTAGATAGCGCTGCAGTTGCTGGTTGTCAGCCATGTTCAGCAAGACCCTGGCACTCTGATACTGTTAGGGGGATAGTTGCAAACAACTTTATTAAATAATGGAATGCAACCGAACCCGGGGTCCGCGATGCAGCCTGGAGTACTGTGGCCGGACACCTTCCGGGTGAGAAGGTAAAACAACCAACTTAAATAACCATCCCTTCCGTGTTACTACACACCGGAATGGGAATAGGGATTCGCACTATCTCCGTTAACTGCACGAGAGATGTGCGATAAACAATATATCTTTAGCCCCGTTTACAGCACAGGGACTACACAGCAGGCGCTAGGATGCGTGTGTGATACATGCCGGTGTATACAAGCTCCCAGCCGGCGTGCTACTGGACTGAGGAGTATCTCTCCACGTGGCTTACAGGCGGTGTCTGGAATACGGCGTCTGCAGACTGCTCGGGGTGTATGGCAACCCCTTTGTCAGAGCCAGACTGTCAGACGAAGCTACCTGCCTCCCTCCATCTAAGGCTGCCTATCCCCCGCTAAACCTGCCTGACCGAAGCTAAAGCACACGTGGAGCCCAAACAACCAAGCGTCCACACAACAACAGCAACACAGCTCAATGATCAGAGCGCGCTGCCATGTTTGTGGGCGGGCTATTTAAAGATTAAGTCCTGCCCACCGTCGCACTATTGGTGATGTCACCCGCGACCTATCAGGCGGTGCCAGGTCACCGGATCAGCTGACTCCCAACCACCAATCACGGTCCGCCATGTCTCGGGCATGCTCAGTGCAGTGAATCCTGGACTTAGGCTGTAGCAGCCCTGTTTCCCTCCGCAACTTATGATTCATGTTGCTAGGAACAAAGACCCAAGAGACATCTTGTGCAGCAGCTAGGCAGCATTGGGACTGATGATGATGCTAAGCAGCATCATCCCTGGCTGGACCAGAATGAGAAACAACAGGATCCACATTATCCACTGATGGTTCTGAACCCATTCCGAATCCAGCAGACACCAAACAGTACTTTAGTAGTTATATTCTTGTGCATAGGAGCAGTATTATATTAGCTATATTCTTGTACATAGGAGCAGTCTTATAGTAGTTATATTCTTGTACATAGAAGCAGTATTATAGTAGTTTTATTCTTGTACATAGGAAGCAGTATTATAGTAGTTATATTATTGTACATAGTAGCAGTATTATAGTAGATATATTCTTGTACATAGGGAACAGCATTATAGTAGTTATATTCTTGTACTAATGAGCAGTATTATAGTTGTTATACTCTTGTACATAGGAGCTGTATTATAGTAGTTATATTCTTGTACATAGGAGCAGTATTATAGTAGTTATATTCTTGTACATAGGAGCAGTATTTTAGTAGTTATATTTTTGTACATAGGAACCGCATTATAGTAGTTATATCCTTGTACATAGGGTGCAGTATTATAGTAGTTATATTCTTATGCATAGGGGACAGTATTATAGTAGTTGTAGCATCGGCGTCTCTGCCCTCTGCCAGGCAGAGACGCCGTCCCTCTCACCGCCGCGCTCCCTGCCCGGCGTCCTCCAGAGCTCCTCTTCCTGCTTTTGCTGCCGGCGCATGCAGCTTCCCGGGCACTGTGCTTAGGGCGCGCGCGCGCTTCCTTCCTCTTAAAGGGGCCGCACTCGCCGCCCTAAGGAGTCCCCGGCCAATTGCCAGAGGTTCTCCCATACATAAGGCACCTCCTCCAAAATGGAGGTGCCCAAGCAATAGTTGATGCACAGTGTACTTACCTCTGCTTCAGCCCTCAGGTCCTGCTGCTAGCCTGACTACTAGTCCTGCCCGCCAGCCTGACTATCAGTCCAGTCCACCAGCCTGACTACTCTCCAGCCCGACAGTCTGTCTTCCGTTCAGCCCGCCAGTCTGTCTATGGGCTTCGTCCGCCTGCTTACCTGGGAGCACCTGCCTGTTACCTGTCAGCCTACCTGGAGGCTCCTGCCCGTCACTTGCCGTGACCACCTGACAGCCTACCTAGAGGCTACCGCCTGTCACTTGCCGTGACCACATGTCTGCCTACCCAGAGGCTCCTGCCTGTCACTTGCCATGACCACCTGACAGCCTAACTAGAGTCTTCTGCCTGTCGCCCGCTGTCTCTGCCAGTTCATCTACCCGGACCTCTCATCAGCCTGCCTGCTGTAGCCATCTGCAGTATCGGTCAGTCTCAGCCATCTGACCCGTGGGAGTCACCTGCTCTCTTACAAGGTCGTCCTCAGAGTAGCACCTGGTCCCTCTGCTCGGTCCCTCCCTGGTCACGGAGTCGTTAGCCGCCGTACGTCCTGGGTCAGTCCGAGTTGATACTTAGTTACGCCCCTCTGGGTCCCTCCTTGCACCGCTGCACAGAGGTTCCACCACCTGGATCCGTAACAGTTTGCTCGGGCCATGGAACACGGTGGCCCCCAAGCCCCCTCGCTGACTGACCTGTACCAGGAGGTTTCTCGTCAGAGATCCCAACAGGAAACCATCCCTAACTTCCTGCGGAGTGTCAACTACCGCCTGGACACACTGCCTGTTCCACCTGTGTTCGCCTCGAGTCGTGCGACTCCCGCTCCGGCAGCGCCGCTGCCCACCCGTCATCCAACCCAGGTCCCCGGCTTTCTGCACCGCCTCGTTTTGGAGGCGACCACGCTCTTGCTCGGGTTTCAAAAACCAGTGCACCCTGCACTTTGAACTTTTGGCACATCAGTTTCCCTCCGATCGGGCCAAGGTGGCGTTCATCATGTCTCACCTCACTGGGGAAGCACTGGCATGACTTAATCCCCTGTGGGAGAGAGGGGATCCTCTTGTGTCCAATCTATCGTCTTTCCTCCCTGTTTTCCGGAAAGTCTTCGATGAACCAGGACGAAAATCCTCTACTGACTCCTCTTTGCTCCGTCTCCGCCAAGGGAGTCTCACCGTGGGCCAGTATGCCATGCAGTTCCGTACCCTCGCTTCTGAGCTTGCCTGGGACAACGAGGCCCTGGTGTCAATCTTCTGGGAGGGCCTTTCCGGCCGGATTACGGATGAGTTGGCCGGCCGGGACATTCCTACCACCCTGGATGTCCTGGTGTCGCTAGCTATACGGATCGACATCCGTTTTCTGGAACGTGCTAAAGAGACCACCCAGGAGCGAAGATTTCCTCACCTTGCTACGACTTTCCAGAGACCTGTCTCTCAATTAGCTACTCCCCGGGCACGCTCGCCCGAACCTATGCAAGTCGACCAGGCAAAGATGGTCAAATCTCGCCAAGAGTCACGCCGAGCCGAGGGGAGCTGTTTCTATTGTGGCAGTAAGGAGCACTTCATCCGTTCCTGCGCGGTGAAGCCGGGAAACGCCAGTACCTAGGACAGCTCGGAGAGGTCTTCCTAGGCAAAAGTAAACCCTCTCCTTCCCTGACTTTGTCTGTCTCCATCTCCTAGGGAGAAAACCGCTACTTTGAAATTGCACACCTAGATTCTGGAGCTGCTGGGAGCCTCATTTCCCAGTCTCTGGTAGAGAATTATCACATTCCCACCAAACCTCTGGCTGAACCATTGGCAGTCGCCTCCGTGGATGGAAGACTCCTTCCGGTGACCATCCTGCTTGCCACAGAACCTATAACCCTGCAGGTGGGAATGCTGCACTCGGAGAGGATCTCTTTCCATGTGCTTTCCGGTCTCTCTCACTCCATATTGCTAGGTCTACCCTGGCTTCAGAGACATGAACCCGTGCTGAACTGGCAATCCGGTGAAGTACTCCGTTGGGGGCAGGATTGCCATGAGTCCTGCCTGGTCCCGGTCCGCCCGGTTCGTCCACCCCTCACCCCGGCTAATCTACCCGGTTTACCGGCACCTTACTGGTCCTATGCAGATGTCTTCGACAAAAAGGAAGCAGAGACACTGCCACCTCCTAGGCCATATGATTGCCCGATCGACCTGGTACCCGGTGCCACTCCACCCCGTGGGCGTATTTACCCGTTGTCGTCGGCCGAGACCCCAGCCATGTTGGAATCCATTAAGGAGAATCTGGCTAGGGGATTCATCAGGAAATCTACCTCCCCGGCTGGAGCCGGATTCTTGTTCGTCAAGAAGAAGGATGGTTTACTGCGCCTCTGTATAGACTATCGAGGACTTAACCAAATCACGGTCAAAAACAAATACCCCCTGCCACTCATCTCCGAGTTGTTTGACCGCCTTAAGGGTGCTAGGATCTTTTCCAAGCTGGATCTACGTGGGGCGTATAACCTGGTCCGGATCCGTCAAGGAGACGAGTGGAAGATGGCATTCAATACCCGGGACGGTCAATATGAATGCCATGTAATGCCCTTCGGTCTCTGCAATGCTCCTGCCATCTTCCAAGAATTTGTCAATGACATCTTCCGTGATCTTCTATATTCCTGCGTGGTGGTGTACCTGGACGACATCTTGGTCTTCTCTCCGGATCTTCCCACACACCAGAGGGATATTCGTCAGGTCCTGCTTAGGCTCAGGCAGAATGACCTCTATGCCAAATTTGAGAAGTGCCTCTTCGAGCAAGCCTCTCTTCCGTTCCTGGGTTATATTATCTCCCAGACAGGTCTACGAATGGACCCCGAGAAGCTCTCTGCCGTCTTAAAATGGCCCCATCCGGAGGGGTTGAAAGCGATTCAGTGATTCCTCGACTTCGCCAACTACTACCGTCTCTTCATCCCGCACTTCTCTTCTCGGACTGCTCCCATCTCTGCGCTCACTCGTAAGGGAGCAAATCCCAAGGTATAGCCGCCCGAAGCTGAGGAGGCCTTCCTTTCCTTAAAGCAAGCCTTCTCCTCTGCCCCAGTGCTGCACCGTCCGGACTGTAAGAAACAGTTCTTCCTGGAGGTTGATGCTTCCTACTCCGGAGCCGGAGCGGTGCTCACCCAAAAATCTTCTTCCGGGAGAAGGGTAACCTGCGGCTTCTTCTCCAAACTCTTCACCTTGTTTGAGCGCAACTACTCCATAGGAGACCAAGAACTGCTAGCCATCAAATTGGCGCTGGAGGAGTGGCGTTACCTGCTTGAAGGGGCTCTATACCCGGTGATCATCTATACTGATCACAAAAATCTTGCATATCTCCAGAATGCCCAAAGACTCAACCCGCGTCAGGCCTGGTGGTCTTTGTTCTTTGCTCTTTTTGACTTTACTCTACATTTACGCCCGGCGGACAAGAATATTAAAGCTGACGCCTTGTCCCAATCCTTCCGGTCCTCCGATCTAGAGGAGGAGCCTACGCACATCATCGACCCCTCCAAAGTAATGAGTATGGCCCCCTTAGCTCTGACTCATCTCCCACCCAGTAAGATGTTTGTAGCAGTTCCAGATCTGGAGAAGATTCTTCACTGGGGTCATTCATCTAAACTAGCCGGCCATGCCGGTTAGAAGAAGACTTTCCTGCTCATTACCCGGCATTACTGGTGGCCCACCCTGCGCAAGGATGTAGTTGATTTTGTCTCGGCCTGTTCGTCTTTTGCCCGCAACAAAGTTCCCAGACATCTTCCAGCCGGTCACCTCCTGCCTCTTCCCGTACCTGCTGCCCCTTGGCAACACATTGCTATGAACTTTATTACAGATCTCCCTGTTTCTGCCGGCTGTACAGTCATTTGGGTTGTCGCCGACCGCTTTTCTAAAATGGCCCACTTCATTCCTCTGCCTGGTTTCTCATCTGCATCAGAGCTGGCTAAGGACTTCTTCCTTCACATTTTCCATCTCCATGGCCTACCCCTCCGTATTGTGTCCTATCGAGGGGTACAGTTCACCTCACGCTTCTGGAGAGCTACGTGTAAGCTGCTGGATGTCACCCTGGATTTCTCCTCCACTTACCATCCACAGTCCAATGGCCAAGTGGAACGTATCAACCAGATCCTTACCAGCTACCTCCGGCACTTTGTTAATGCTCACCATACCGATTGGGTGGACCGCCTACCATGGGCCGAATTCTCCTACAACAACCATGAGATCGAATCGACTTCCAAGTCCCCGTTCTTTGTAGTCAATGGTCAACATCCCTGGATTCCTTTTCCCGTCTCCGCTTCTGTGGATAACCCTGCCGCGGAGTCTCTGGTCAGCGAATTTTCCACCATTTGGGAGAATACTAGGTCCGCACTTCTTCAGTCCTCCGAGCGGATTAAGAGATATGCTGACAAAAGACGTCTGGATCCGCCTCAATTCCGTCCGGGAGACAAGGTTTGGCTCTCCTCCAAACATGTTCGTCTCAAAATACCCTCCTACAAGTTGGGTCCTCGGTTCATCGGTCCATTTGAAGTCCTCAAACAAATCATCCCAGTGGCCTACAAGTTAAAAATCCCGGCCACCTTACGGATTCCCAACTCCTTCCATGTATCTCTCCTCAAACCTGTTGTGTTTAATTCTTTTTCCAACAATCCAGGTACTCCCCCTGCTCTGGTTTCCGCTGAGGACATTTTTGAGGTAGAGAACATTCTGGCCACCAAGAGGGTGTTACAGGTCCAGGTGGTGGAACCTCTCTGCCGCGGAGCCAGGAGGGACCCAGAGGGGCGTAACTAAGTATCAACCCGAACCGACCCTGGAGGGACCAGGTGCTACTCTGAGGACGACCTTGTAAGAGAGCAGGTGGCTCCCACGGGTCAGATGGCTGGGACTGACCGGTATGACGGATGGACACAGCAAGCAGGCAGAAGTCTCTGGTTAGCTGGCAGGTGGTCACGGTACGTGACAGCATAGCAGGTAGCAGTCTCTAGGTTTACCAGGCAGGTGGTCACAGCAAGTGACAGCAGGAGCCTCCAGGTAGGCTATCAGGTGGTCACTGCAAGAGACGGCAAAGCAGGCTGAAGTCTCCAGGCTAGCAGGCAGGTGGTCACGGCAAGTGACGGCAGAGCCTCCAGGTAGGCTAGCAGGTAACAGACGGGTAACAGGCGAGCGCTCCCAGGTGAGCTGGTTAGCAGGCACGGCAGGTAGCAGGCAGGTAACTGGCAGGTGCTTACTGGTAAGCAGGTGGACCTGCCCATAGACAGACTGGTGGATGACCGGAGACAGACTGTCAGGCTGGAGAGTAGACAAGCTGACAGACAGGACTGGTAGTCAGGCTGGCAAAGGGACCTGAGGGCTGAAGCAGAGGTAAGTATACTTGTGCAACAACTTTTGCTCGGGCACCTCCATTTTGGAGGAGGTGCCTTATATATGGGAGGTCCTCGGGCAATTGGCCGGGGACTCCTTAGGACGACGCGCGCGGTCCCTTTAAGAGAGAGGGAGCACGCGCGCGCGCCCTAAGCACAGTGCCCGGGAAGGAGTGTGTGCCGGCAGCTGCAGGAAGAGGAGCGCTGGAGGACGCCGCACGGAGAGCGGGGAGGTGAGAGGGACGGCGTCTCTGCCTGGCAGGCGGCAGAGATGCCGGTGCTACAGAGGGTAAGAGGAAAAACCTTTTTTTCTGGTGGATTGGAAGGGGTTTGGCCCAGAGGAGAGAACTTGGGAACCCAGGGAGAACATTCATGCCATGCTTCTCCTTGAAAAATTTCTTTCTGGCCTAAAAAAGGGGGGGGTGTAATGAGGGGTACTGAAGCATCCGCGTCTCTGCCCCCTGCCAGGCAGAGACGCCGTCCCTCTCATCGCCGTGCTCCCTGCCCGGCGTCCTCCAGCGCTCCTCTTCCTGCTTCTGCTGCCGGCGCACGCAGCTTCCCGGACACTGTGCTTAGGGCGCGCGCGTGCGCCCTTCCTCTTAAAGGGGCCACGCACGCTGCCCTAAGGAGTCCCCGGCCAATTGCCGGAGGTCCTCCCATATATAAGGCACCTCCTTCAAAATGGAGGTGCCCGAGAAATAGTTGATGCACAGTGTACTTACCTCTGCTTCAGCCCTCTGGTCCCGCTGCTAGCCTGACTACTAGTCCTGCCCGCCAGCCTGACTTTCATTCCAGTCCGCCAGCCTGACTACTCTCCAGCCCAACAGTCTGTCTTCCATTCAGCCCGCCAGTCTGTCTATGGGATTCGCCCGCCTGCTTACCTGGGAGCACCTTCCTGTTACCTGTCAGCCTACCTAGAGGCTCCCGCCTGTCACTTGCCGTGACCACCTGTCTGCCTACCTAGAGGCTCCTGCCCGTCACTTGCCGTGACCACCTGACAGCCTACCTAGAGGCTCCCGCCTGTCACTTGCCATGACCACCTGTCTGCCTACCCGGAGGCTCCTGCCTGTCACTTTCCGTGACCACCTGTCTGCCTACCTAGAGACTTCTGCCTGTCGCCCGCTGTCTCTGCCAGTTCATCTACCCAGACCTCTCGTCAGCCAGCCTGCTGTGGCCATCTGCAGTATCGGTCAGTCTCAGCCATCTGACCCGTGGGAGTCACTTGCTCTTTTACAAGGTCATCCCCAGAGTAGCACCTTGTCCCTCTGCTCAGTCCCTCCCTGGTCTCGGAGTCGTTAGCCGCCGTTCGACCAGTGTCGGTCTGAGTTGATACTTAGTTATGCCCCTCTGGGTCCTTTCTTGCACCGCAGCACAGAGGTTCCACCACCCGGATCTGTAAAAGTAGTTATATCCTTGTACATAGGGGGCAGTATTATAGTAGTTATATTCTTATACATAGGGGGCCGTATTATAGTAGTTATATTCTTGTACATAGGGGACAGTATTATAGTAGTTATATTCTTGTACATAGGAGAAGTATTTTAGTAGTTATATTTTTGTACATGGAGGCAGTATTATAGTAGTTATATTCTTGTACATAGGGGCAGTATTCTAGAAGTTAGATTCGTATATATAGGGGACAGTATTATAATAGCTATGTTCTTGTACATAGGAGCAGTATTATAGTAGTTATATTTTTGTACATAGGGGCAGTATTATAGTAGTTATATTCTTGTACATAGGGAGCAGTATTATAGTAGTTATATTCTTGTACATTGGAGAAGTATTATAGTAGTTATATTCTTATACATAGGGGACAGTATTATAGTAGTTATATCCTTGTATTTAGGGGGCAGTATTATAATAATTATATTCTTATACATAGGGGGCCGTATTATAGTAGTTATATTCTTATACATAGGGGGCAGTATTATAGTAGTTATATTCTTGTACATAGGGGACAGTATTATAGTAGTTTTATTCTTGTACATAGGAGCCGTATTATAGCAGTTATAATTCTTGTACATGGAGGCAGTATTATAGTAGTTATATTCTTGTACATAGGGGCAGTATTATAGAAGTTATATTCTTGTACATAGGAGCAGTATTATAGTAGTTATATTCTTGTACATTGGGGCAGTATTATAGTAGTTATATTCTTGTACTTAGGGGACAGTATTATAGTAGTTATATTCTTGTACATAGGAGCAGTATTATTGTAGTTATATTCTTATACTTAGAGGGTAGTATTATAGTAGTTATATTCTTGTACATAGGGAGCAGTATTATAGTAGTTATATTCTTGTACATAGGGGCAGTATTATAGTAGTTATATTCTTGTGCATAGGGGGCAGTATTATAGTAGTTATATTCCTGTACATAGGAGCAGTATTATAGTAGTTATATTCTTGTACATAGGGAGCAGTATTATAGTAGTTATATTCTTTTACATAGGAGCAGTATTATAGTAGCTATATTCTTGTACATAGGGGACAGTATTATAGTAGTTATTCTTGTACATTGGAGCAGTATTATAGTAGTTATATTCGTGTATATATAGGGGACAGTATTATAGTAGTTACATTCTTGCACATAGGAGCAGTATTATAGTAGTTATATTCTTGTACATAGGGAGCAGTATTATAGTAGTTATATTCTTGTACATAGGAGCAGTATTATAGTAGTTATATTCTTGTACATAGGGGACAGTCTTATAGTAGTTACATTCTTGTACATAGGAGCAGTATTATAGTAGTTATATTCTTGTACATAGGAGCAGTATTATAGTGGTTATATTCGTGTATATATAGGGTACAGTATTATAGTAGTTATATTCTTGTACATAGGGGACAGTATTATAGTTGTTATTCTTGTACATTGGAGCAGTATTATAGTAGTTATATTCGTGTATATATAGGGTACAGTATTATAGTAGTTACATTCTTGTACATAGGAGCAGTATTATAGTAGTTGTTTTCTTGTACATAGGGAGCAGTATTATAGTAGTTATATTCTTGTATATATGGGACAGTATTATAGTAGTTACATTCTTTTACATAGAAGCAGTATTATAGTAGTTATATTCTTGTACATAGGGAGCAGTATTATAGTAGTTATATTCTTGTATATAGGAGCAGTATTATAGTAGTTATATTCTTGTACATAGGGGCAGTATTATAGTAGTTCTATTCTTGTACATAGGGGGCAGTATTATAGTAGTTATATTCTTGCACATAGGGGGCAATTTGTATTGTAAAAAACAAGCATAAATACAATTAAATTTAACAAAAGTCCTCTAATAATAGAAAACTAAATTCACTTGGATTGTACATAGAATTGCTACATATTCAGATTGTACATATAGAATTAATTTAAGATAAGATAAGATAAGATAAGATATACTTTATTTTATCCCGGAGGAAATTGCGGTATCACAGCAGCAGAACACAGATCTCGAACATGACACATATGATAACAAAACATTTGGAATGCTTTAGACATTGCTTTTCAGACATTTGTTAAACACCCCCATAGCTGTTGGAACAAACGATCTCCTGTATTTTTCCTTTTTACACCTTAGTTGTATTAGGCGATTGCTGAATGTGCTCTTCTGTTTCGCAAACAGTTCATAAAGCGGGTGTGTGTTGTTGCCCATTATAGCTCTGCACTTCTTCTTAATCCTATCCTCTACCACCTCTTCAAAAGTCCCAAGCTGTAGGCCCACCGTCGCGCTAGCCTTCTTTATAAGTTTGTTGAGCTTGTTGGCGTCAGCAACACGCACACTGTTACCCCAGCAAATTATTGCCGCAAAGGTGGCACTAGCCACAATGGATTGGTAGAACACCTCAAGCATTTTGCCACACACATTAAAAGACCTTAACTTCCTTAGGAAGTACAATCTACTCATCCCCTTCTTGTAGACCTTCTCCATGTGGCACTTCCAGTCTAGCTTGCTATCCAGGTAAACCTCCAAATATTTGAAACTGTCCACCATCTCCACATCCTGACCGTCAATGGTAACAGGTAGGCATACCTTCTTGCACCTTCCATAGCTCATCACCAACTCCCTGGTTTTCTTAACATTTAGTTCTAGATGGTTAGCCTGGCACCATACTACAAAGTCCGCAACCACCCTTCTATATTCCTCTTCGTCCTGGTCCTTCCCAATACCGCCAACTATCACAGAGTCATCCGAGTACTTCTGGAGGTGACAACGGTCTGATTTATACTGAAAGTCAGCTGTGTACAATGTAAAGAGGAATGGCGACAGCACTGTTCCCTGCGGGGCTCCGACACTGCTCAGTACACTATCTGATGTAGCCGTCCCCCACCTAACAAACTGTGGCCTATCCGACAGGTAGTCAATTATCCAATTCACAAGTCCCTCATCCACCGCCATTTTAATCAACTTTCCTCGCAGTAAGAGTGGCTGTAATGTGTTGAACGCACTAGAGAAATCAAAGAACAAAGCACGCACTGTGGTTCCATCATTGTCCAAAAAGGAATGTACTGTTTGTAGCAGAGACGCTACAGCATCGTCCACACCCAGTCCCTGCCGGTACGCAAACTGAAGAGCATCAGTATGCGCCATCACCCTCGGACACAAGTGAGCAAGTACTATTCTCTCCAAGGACTTCATCGCATGCGATGTTAAGGCCACCGGTCTATAGTCCCCCGGGGAAGCCGGGAAGGTAGTCTTGGGAATCGGCACCAGGCAGGAAGTCTTCCATAGCACTGGTACTCTCTTTGATTGTAAGCTCTGGTTAAAGAGATGCTGGAAGACAGTACATAACTCATTTGCACACACTCTGAGGACACGTGGACTGAGACCGTCAGGCCCTGCTGCTTTGCCAATGGCCAGCTTACTAAACTGGTCCCTCACGTCATTTTTTGAGACCGAGAAATGATCTATTTCACCCCCTGTTAATTTAGCTAGTTGTTCCCCGGCCTCCTCCCCCTTCCCTGCTGCTACCGCACCTTTATTGCTGAATCTATTGAAGAACTGATTCATTTCATTAGCCATTGTAAGTCCACCACCCCCCTGCTCCGACCTTGCCTTAAACCCAGTCACTAGCTTCATTCCAGCCCACACCTCTCTGGAGCTTTTTTGTGCAAATTGATTTTCTAATTTAACTCTGAATGCCTCACGGGCAATCTTAATTTTCCCCTTTAGGTCTCGCTGTATAATTTTCAATGCCTCCTTGTCCTTCCTTTTAAAAGCCAGTTTTTTCATGTTTAGTAAATGTTTCAACTCTTTTGTAATCCATGGCTTATTGTTTGCATAACACCGAATCTCTTGAACAGGTACTACAATGTCCATACAGAAGTTGATGTAATCAGTAACTCTGCCAGTAATCTCATTAACATTACATTTCTCTTTCATGGTACACAACACCTCCCAGTCTGTACAGTCAAAGCAGTCTTGTAACGCCTCCTCTGCTGCTGGACACCACTTCCTTATCTTTTTAATTGTCACTGGTTGTTTGCGGACGTCTGGTTGGTAAGCAGGAGACAATAGTATGAGGTTGTGGTCAGATTTCCCCAGGGGGGGTAATGCAGCCGATGAATAAGCATTCTTAACATTAGCAAAGAGGAGATCCAGTGTGTTGTTGTCCCGTGTAGGACATTTGACATATTGATAGAACTTTGGTATTGCAGATGAGATCTTTACTCGATTGAAATCCCCAGAAATTACAGTTAGAGAGTTTGGGTGTTTAGTCTGAAGCCGGGCCATCACCCCTGACAACACATCCCCAGCAGCCTCTGGGTTCGCAGATGGTGGTATATACATCACAACTACAATAACAAGAGTGAATTCTCTAGGCAGATAGTAAGGCCTGAGGCCCACTGCTAACAGTTCAATATTTGGACAGCAATGTTTCTCCTTAACAGTTACATGCCCCTGATTGCACCATCTGTTGTTAATGTAGAGTATCACTCCTCCACCTTTTTTCTTGCCGCATCTAACTCTCTCTCTATCAGCCCGAACCATTTGAAACCCTGGTACCGAGACACATGAATCTGGGACCTCCTCATGCAGCCAGGTTTCTGTAAAGCACATGAGACTGCATTCCCTAAACTCCTTCTGGGTCTTACTCAGAGCCAGCAGTTCATCCGACTTATTTCCCAGCGATCGTACGTTACCCATGATAATGGATGGGACCACTGGTTTAAACCTTCTCCTCCAGGACTTGATCTTCTTGCCTGCTCTGCAGCCTCTGAAAGGTCTCCTTATTTCCCGTGGAACATTCAGTATTGCCACTGCTGGAGAAGACTTTATCCTGCGCAGTTCCAGAAGACGATCCCTAGAATACACTGCTCGTTTAGCAACAGACCTAGGGTCCACCATCCCGTCATTATTCCCACCCGTCACACCAGTCCTCTCCATGGCAAATCGTATACAGTGACCTCCACCGCTCACATATGGCTGTATCCCTGTCACAGGCTGTGGGTAGCAGCATGCATTCTTCAGTAGCATTAGCTGAGATGGTCCGTATTGCGTGCCCCAGAGTGTCTGTACCTGCAGGAGACTTGTAAGTGGTGGAAGAAGATCCAGGTGCAGATCTCGTGCTGTGTGCCCAGCAGCAGTTGATAGTGTGGGAAGTGTTGTATCTTCCATCCCCAATAGACGAGTATACAGGAACGTTGCAATCCAGAGAAGGTAATAAAATAATAAAATAAAATAACTGTAACAAAACTGTAACTAAAATAAAGTAGAAGCTTCTGCTGCTGCAATGGGCTGCCAGTAGTCCGGCGCCGTATTGTCTCCACAATCTAGCAGAGAGGCAGACAGGCATGTCCACACCCTCCGGAGTCAGAAAGTGAATTTAAAGAGTTCACACTTATGGTGGGAAAAAATGAAAAATAAACACTTTGCAAAATGAAACAATCATATTTCAGCACAGTTGCACATCCTTTTATAACTTTACATTTTTCTGACTCTTCCTAATTCCTCATGATTTTATCTGAGTTCGGACATTATCTCTTTGACAGTTCATAGATCTGAGTCGGAGTCTTCCTGTCTCCATTCCAGTCTCTACCTGAATGCCCACAGGTAAGGGCTTCCGCTTTGGCGGGGGACAGTCCTCTACATCCCTATCACAATCTGCATCTATTCTATTAAGTTCATCCTCAAAATCCCCGTCAGACTCAGACAGATCATAAAACCTATTAGACACGACCATTACACCAGTTGAACTCTGGACCTTCTCCCTGGCACTTTCGCCTGTGTCATACTCGTCAGGTTTACGGGAGGTCATGTCCTTTTTCTTTCTTTTAGTGTATGATCACAGTAGGCATTTTTTTTCTGCAGCAAAACCTGATCTCCTGGCAGTAAAGTTTCTGTCTCCAAAAAGCAGGTTTTGCTTGTTTTTTGCTGCGTTGTTTTTACTGTCCATTTGTGATTAGAGAATTAAACTTTCACAATAGGATGGAGCTGTTGTCCTATATAAAGTCTTTTGTCTTTCCAATAAGTTTTATTAATTTTATATACAAAAGTAAGGAAAGGAAGGAATAGGGAATACCGTGAGGGGGGAAAGGAAAAATGGCTAAAGGTGGGGAAAAAACAAAAGGGAAGGAGTGAAAGGGAAGGGAAAGAGAGGTACTCAATAAAACCATAAGTTACATTCAAATACAATATATAAACAAAACAATACATAACAATACAACCAGTAAAATCTGTTACAATAACATTTCACTGAAAAGATATCATGTTAAATCAAACAGAACTTGAATTGAACTAATAGCCAGATATAAATTTCACCTGTGACCTGGCTAAGCGATGGACTAGTTGATCAGGGAAATAGTTCAGACCATCTTAGCCATTTTTTGGAAAATTTATGGAATTGGTTATTTATAATGGCAAATTTATATTCATAGGTTTTATGAAGCTTAATTCTTTCTATTATGTCTAGAAAGAGAGGAGGATCTGTTTTCTTCCAATGAAAAGCTTTGGCGTTTTTAATAACAAGGAATATGTGTATAATAATAGATCTAACTGAGTGATTAATATTTTCCATGCCAATATACAATAAAGCCATTTGAGGAGTTATAGTTATTCTACTTTTGGAAATCTTATATATGAGTTTGAATGTTTGCGACCATAATAATTTAATTTTTGGACAATTCCAAAAAATATGCAACAAGTCACCTCTGGAACCGCAATTCCTCCAACACAATGGTTGATTATTAGGATTTATATATGATAACCTTGTTGGAGTGTAATACCACCTAGTGAGTAATTTATAATGTGCCTCGTGTAGGGGCACTGAAATATTTGACGCATAGGAGTAATTCAAAGCATTCTCCCAATTTTCTAGAGGAAGAGAGAAATTTAGAATAGATTCCCAATTAATCATGTAGGAATTTTTAACCAAATCAGTGTCCTTATTAAACCAACTATAATATATTTTTAAGGCTCCAAAATATTTTATGATTAAAATTACCAAGCAAGGTTAAAGTGGCTTCAGAACAGAAAGATTTACTACTAATGAATTTATGGATAAGATCCTTCATTATTAAATAGTGTAAGAAATCTGTTGAGGATAAATTAAATTTGTTTATGAGATCTATAAATGAAAGAAAATTTTCTCCCTCACGCAAATCTTTTAATTTCTTTATTCCACAATTTGCCCAACAAGGGGAGTATATAAGAATTTTCCAGAGAAGCAGTGAAAGTTAGCGGAAGGAATTTTACGTGATGAAATTTATCTGAACCTCTTATTGGTTTAGATAGTTTTTGCCGAGTGTATATAATGGCTTGAAAAATAGGGTGAGAAGGAGGACCAAAAGGTTTTGTAAATATGTGTCTAAAAAGTAGATCACGAGGATGTATATTATTATTCAGTGTAATCTCTAAATCAAGTCAGGCCAGAGCATCCAAATGTTGTAGCCAGCATGAACTTTCTTTGACTAGGCATGCTAAATAGTATGCCGTAACATTTGGAAGGCTAAGTCCCCCATGTAGTTTAGTCTTATAAAGGATGTCTTTACCAATTCTAGCCTTTTTGCTTCCCCAAATGAATGAATTAACAAGAGACTGAAGGCTGGTCAAATATGCCATTGAGATTTTCAGTGGAAGTGATCTAAAATATAGAGTATTTTTGGGACAATGAAAGTCTTTATTGTTAGATTTTTACTAGTGTTGAGCGAACATGCTCGACACTGCTTGGTTCTCGCCCGAGAATCACGCTACTCGGGATGTTCGGCGAGCACCGAGCATTTCTGGGTTACTCGGGCGGGAGCTTGGGTCTCCGCCCTGCATGTTTGGCGCTCTTTAAAGAGCCAATGAACATGCAGGGATTGCCAGCCAGTCACTGTAATGCTGCAGCCATGTTGGTTGTGGGCATTACAGTGATTGGCTGGCCGCACAGCATCACCTCGAGTATTTAAAACGGGGCGCCGCCATCTTGTACACAGTCACTCCGGATAAGACAGTGTAGGGACAGCGCTGCGGATTTAGGGAGAGATATAAACTGCGAAATAGTTAGTGTAGGGTCTGTAAAGGCTGCCAGAACAAACAAACAGTCCTTTTCAGGACTAATATCCATCCCAGATACCAGGCAGGCAGGCTGTATAGGAGACACAGTGGTTATACCAGCAAATGCTGCATTACAGTCCTGTGTGCTCCTGTTGCTGAAATTGCTGGACTTAGCACCAGGTGTCGGGGGCCAGGAAAAATCCTTTTTTTTTCATCTAAATCCTCCTTTTTTTTTCCTCCATCACACTGTACAAATACCCGTCTTATTAACCTTTTGGTGTGTGTCCCCCCCCCCAAAAAAAAAGCGTGTCTCTGATTTTTCAGACACAAATATAACTGTTGAAAGTAGTCTGGTGTAGGCTAGAGAAACAGAAGTGTTGTTTTGCACTTCCACGGTTCAAACCTCTGTATTATCCATTTTGGGCCATTTGTATCTAAAAAAAAAATACAGTTTGAGTGTGTTGCTCACTGTTCAGCCGCAAGTATCTCTATTTAAAAAAGTGTGGTATACCCCAGTAAACAATAACTGTGGTTTTGCCATCCCACGGTAAAAAATCTCTATTATTCAGGTTTTGGTAGTTTTTTCCGTAAAGAAAAACAGTAGTGTCTCCTGACTGTTGTGACACAAAAATATATCTGTTGAAAATAGTCTTGTGTAGGCCCCACATCCCAGTGTGGTTTCGCAGTTCCACGTGTCAAATCGCTGTACTATCCAGTTTTGGGCCTTTGGTATCTAAAAAAAAAGCAGTTTGAGTGTGTCGCTCACTGTTCAGCTGCAAATATCTCTATTTAAAAAAGTGTGGTATATCCCAGTAAACAATAACTGTGGTTTTGCCATCCCACAGTAAAAAATCTCTATTATTCAGCTTTTGGTAGTTTTTTCCGTAAAGAAAAACAGTAGTGTCTCTTGACTGTTGTGACACAAAAATATATCTGTTGAAAATAGTCTTGTGTAGGCCCGACATCCCAGTGTGGTTTCGCAGTTCCACGGGTCAAATCGCTGTACTATCCAGTTTTGGGCCTTTGGTATCTAAAAAAAAAGCAGTTTCAGTGTGTCGCTCACTGTTCAGCCGCAAATATCTCTATTTAAAAAAGTGTGGTATACCCCAGTAAACAATAACTGTGGTTTTCCTCTTCCACGGTTCTAATCTACTCTTTATTACCCTTTTTCCATTGATAGTGCAAGTGTAAGCTATTTTACTTCATTTACAATGGGCAAGGCGCGTGGCAAGGGACCTGGAAGTGGACGTTCTGGTGATGGTTCGTGCAGAGGACGGGGCCGTGGCCAAGGTGAAAATGTGCCACAACCAACAGCCACATCTTCTCGCTCCCACTTCTTGACCGAATTACTAGGGAAGCACAGAACAACACCAGTATAGAGAACTGATCAGTGTGAACAGGTTATTAATTGGAGAGCAGATAATACTTCCAGTTACCTGGGCACCACCACCTCCGGTCTGTCTTCCACACGGTCAACTCTTAGTAGCCGTGAGTCTCGACCGCATACTCTTCCTCACCCTGATGCTCCTTCCTCCCACCATGCCAAGTGTCGTCAGACAGCAAGTGATCCCACACTTGGACACTCTGAAGAGCTGTTCACTGGTCCATTTCCATATTTGGGCCCCTCGCCTGATACGCTTGAAGTGGTGGAAGAGGAGATCCCATGTTGCGATGCCCAAATATTTGAACAGCCACGGCCACAGGAAGTCGACGTTGGCAATCTGTCACAAGAGGTGGACGATGATGAGACACAATTGCAAGGAAGTGAGGAGGAGGATCGTAGTGCGCAAGTGTAAGAGGAGGAGGTGGTGGATGATCTAGTAACTGACCCAACGTGGAAGGAGGACATGCAGAGTGAGGCCAGCAGCACACAGGGGGAGGGAGGCAGAGTACCCCAACAGGCAGGAAGAAGCAGTGTGGTGGCCGCAGACAGAAGGCAGGCAACCGTTCCCCGTAACACCAACACGAGGGACGTTACCAGTACAAGCGGTAGGTCTTCCAGAGTCTGTAATTTTTTTAAAGACTCTGCTGATAACCCCAAAAAGGCCATATGTTCCACCTGCCATGCCAGCATCAGCAGGGGTGACAAAACTACCAGCCTGACCACCACCAGCATGATCAGGCACATGGCAGCAAAGCACCCGACTTTGTGGGGCGAAACCCAGGGTCCACGACCAGTGTCAGCGGGTGTCACCACTGCTTCTTCCACTGTTGTGCGTGCAATAGAACCCCCTGTTGTGTGTGCAAGGCAATACCCTGTCCAAACTGCATGGAAAGATGCCCCCTCCTCTCAGTCATCACTTGTTATGGCAGTTTCTCAAGAAACAGCATCAACGTCCACATCCACGTCCCACCGCAGCGTTCAATTGTCCATATCCCAGACCTTTGAACAAAAGCGGAAATTCGCAGCTAACGCCCCACAGGCCACAGTCCTAAATTCGAACATTTCACGACTGCTTGCATTGGAAATGCTGCCTTTTAGGCTGGTGGAGACGGAATCCTTCCGCAATTTTATGGCGGTGGCCGTCTCTCAGTACTCGGTCCCCAGCCGACACTATTATGCCTGGTGTGCCATCCCCGCACTACTCAAGCACGTGTCCAAAAGCATCTGCCGTGCCTTCAACAACGCAGTTACTGGGAGAGTCCACCTGACAACGGACACGTGGACAAGTGCTTGTGGCCAGGGACGGTACATCTCTCTGACGGCACACTGGATAAACATAGTGGAAGCCGGGACCCAGTTGGACCTTGGGACGGAACACATCCTCCCCACACTGAGGATTGCGGGCCCTATGTCAGTCAGAGTTGCCCCTACAGTGTACAGCTCCTGCGCATCCTCCTCCTCCTCCTCCTCCTCATGTTCAGCCTCCATCTCAGATATCACCACATCAGTTACAAGCTGGAAGCATTGCAGCACTGCCTCCGCCAAGCGGCAACAGGCTGTGCTGAACCTCATAAGCTTAGGTGATAAACCTCACACTGCTTGTGAGTTGTGGACAGCTGTGAAAGAGCAGGCAGATCTGTGGCTGAGACCGCTGAACCTACATCCCGGCATGGTCGTGTGTGACAATGGCCGTAACCTGGTGGCGGCTCTGAGGCGAGGTGAGATCACACACGTACCATGCCTGGCTCATGTGCTTAACCTTGTGGTTCAGCAGTTTCTTAAATCGTACCCCGAGTTGCCCGATCTGCTCGTGAAAGTACGCAGCCTGTCAGCTCATTTTCGCAAGTCGGCTACAGCTTCCGCCGCCTTTGCTATGTTGCAGCAGCGTTTGCAGCTTCCGTCACACCGACTGGTGTGTGATGCCCCCACACGTTGGAACTCTACCCTCCACATGTTGCAAAGGATTTGTGAGCAGAAGAGAGCAGTTGTGGAGTACCAGCTGCAACAAGGCCGTCGATATTCAGGTCAGACTCCACACATAAGACCTCAGGAGTGGACCTGGATGTCTGACATATGTACCATCCTGACAAACTTTGAGGAGGCCACCAAGATGGTGAGTGGCGATGACGCCATCATTAGTGTCAGCATCCCACTTGTCTGTCTTTTGCAACGCTCTCTGCAGAGAATTAAAGAGGAGGCATTGCAGCCAGAGTATGATGAGATGGATCAAGAAGCCGTAGCGGGCGATTACACACAGCCCAGCCTCATCTCATCCCAACGTGCATTGGGGGACAATGAGGGAGAGGAGGAGGAGGAATAACAGGAGCTGCTATCATGCGTTGTAGACGGTAGTACCTGTACAAGTGTCATACCGTCGGTTCAGCGTGGGTGGCCTGAGGACAGGGGGGAGGAGAAAGAGGAGGAGGAGGAGAGCATGGTCAGTCGTCATCTTGGTGAGGACACGGAAATCTTGCCCGTTACCAGTCTGGCACGCATGGCTGACTTTATGTTACGCTGCCTTAACCGTGACCCTCGCGTTGTCAAAATGTTGGGTGACAGTCATTACTGGTTGGTGACACTTGTAGACCCCCGCTACAAGGAGAACTTTCACTCTCTTATTCCTGAGGTGGAGAGGTCTACAAAAATGGGGCAATACCAGAAGGCCCTTGCTGCAGAACTCTTAAAAAAAATTCACATCTGATCACGCTAGCGGCAGCGGTCACAGTTCGATGCCCAACCAAGGCGTACAGGCGAGAGAGATGCAACTCCAATCCAGCAGAGGCAGGGGAACACTGTCAACGTTCTGGGACAGTTTTCTGACACCCGCCCAGCTTACAGGCCCTGAGGCGCGGGGTACTCTCACAAGGAGTGGAAAGTTTCAAAAGCTCGTGAGGGAGTACCTTGCCGATCGTACCAGCGTCCTCCGTGATTCCTCTGTGCCTTTTAATTATTGGGTATCCAAGCTGGACACTTGGAATGAACTCGCTCTGTACGCCTTGGAGGTCCTGGCCTGCCCTGCCGCTAGCGTGTTATCGGAGCGTGTTTTTAGTGCCGCTGGGGGAATTATAACTGATAAGCGCACTCGCCTGTCAACTGACAATGCTGACAAGCTGATCCTTATCAAAATGAACAAGGGCTGCATTTGGCCAGACTTCTCATCACCACCAAATGACAGCAGAGTAACATAAAGTCAAATCCACTGTGTTATTTCGGGAGGTGTATTGACATGCACCGCTTCACACCCACACATGGGTATACGCTTCCTCGTTTCGGGTGTTTAATCTTCTTCTCCTTATCCTCGGCCTCCACCACCACTATACCACCAGGGTGCCAGCATTGCAAGTTCCTCCGTCCTTATTTTGGGCAGCTTTTGCTTGCAAGGCATAAGCAAATACTATGGGACACCCACTCCCCAATAATGGGACTTATGTTTGTAATATGCTGTACTGCATGGCTCTTGTAAGGGGCATTGCAAGTTGCTCCGTCCTAATTTTTGGCAGCTTTTGCTGGGAAAGCATAAGCAAATACTATGGGACACCCACTCCCCAATAATGGGACTTATGTTTGTAATATGCTGTACTGCATGGCTCTTGTAAGGGGCATTGCAAGTTGCTCCATCCTAATTTTTGGCAGCTTTGCTGGGAAAGCATAAGCAAATACTATGGGACACCCACTCCCCAATAATGGGACTTATGTTTGTAATATGCTGTACTGCATGGCTCTTGTAAGGGGCATTGCAAGTTGCTCCGTCCTAATTTTTGGCAGCTTTTGCTAGGAAAGCATAAGCAAATACCATGGGACACCCACTCCCCTATAATGGGACTTATGTTTGTAATATGCTGTATTGCATGGCTCTTGTAAGGGGCATTGCAAGTTGCTCCGTCTTAATTTTTGGCAGCTTTTGCTGGGAAAGCATAAGCAAATACTATGGGACACCCACTCCCCAATAATGGGACTTATGTTTGTAATATGCTGTACTGCATGGCTCTTGTAAGGGGCATTGCAAGTTGCTCCGTCCTAATTTTTGGCAACTTTTGCTTGGAAAGCATAAGCAAATACCATGGGACACCCACTCCCCAATAATGGGACTTATGTTTGTAATATGCTGTACTGCATGTGACGCGCCCCCTGGGCCATGTGTACACGTGTGTGGGATACCCGGTGCCGGGTCTCTGGGGTCTGTAGTCTCCGTGGCGGTGACCCGGTCCCGTGGCTCAGGCTGGTCAAACCAGTGGCAGTCTTTCTTAGGTTTTGAGGTTAATTGTCCGACTGCGCCACCCGTGAATTGCGGTCAGGGAGTACCACCGCTGCGAGGCAGACCGCTGAGGCTGGTGTTGTGTGCGCAGCATAGAATGGGATAACTCCCCTCGGGAGGAGTATAGCCTCATTCTAGTGAGTGTGGATGATGGGGGTGATGGTGCACGAGCGCAGCAGGAATGACTCAGAGTCTTTGCAGTGCAGTTCAGGGTCTTTACTGATTATTATAAGGTAGACCCTCCCGGAAGTACTGGCTAGCATAAGAGGCCTGGTCAGTCTGTGAGCAAGCAGGAGTTCCCCTGGCCAGGTGGAGTTGTAGGCCTCCCCGTCTATCTGCACTCTTCCTGGCTACCTTGCTGTAAGTGGGTAGAAGTAGCCCACGTCCCTGAGTGTATTGTGTAGTGCTCACCAGTATGGCTGGTGACTTGTGGCCTTCTGTTAGCCTCCGCTCCACGACGGCGGTGCTGGTCCCTTGCTTGTGACTGAGCCTCCGGGCTTCGATGGCCAGAGGACCTGAAATCCCCTGCCGGATGGTTTCTGCTGCTGGATAAATAAGTCCTCACAGCTTCGGACTCCTGTGTCCGGTTCCTATTGTCTTCTGCCAGGGCGAGCTCTGCTCAGCTTCCAGCCCCTGGTCTTTAGCTCCTAACTCCTACAGAGCTCCTTGCTGTTACTTTCCCTTGTTCTCACTCTGACTCTGACTGATCTCTGACTCACTCAACCCCGCCCCAGATCCAGTTTATAAGGGCAGAATTCTCCCCTCCCAGGATTGGGGCAGGAAACCTCCCACTTGCTCTCCGACGTAATATCTCTATTACTGTGGTGACCAGACCCCTGGGGTGCCACACATGGCTCTTGTATGGGGCATTGCAGTTCCTCATAATTTTTGGAAAGCCTTCCATTCACTGTTTAGGCCAACAGTGCACGGGAGACCTAGTTGCTATAAATGGAAAAAAAGGTTTAGTTAACGCCCTCTGACCTCCATGTCATTTCCAAGGGGCATTGGAGTGGCTCAAAATTTTTGGTAGGCATTGCACTCACTGTATGCCCTATAACTGTGTAGCCGAACCGCTCCTTTTGTTACAGAAACATATCCTTCAAGACATATCTGGTTGACTGGCCTGATATTGATGTGAATGGTCCCTGTTCCTCCTGCTCTTTCTCCTTTGCAACTACCTCATCCATCATTTATCACCTGAAGCTTTGTTTTAACGGGAGTCATAGAACTTGGATAGTAGCAGGAAAACATCCAGCAATCCTCGGAGGAGGTAGGATATGCGCCAAAACGCTGACCACTTCAGGCCTAGCCGCTACTACATACATGCGCTTGCATTACAACAAAACAAAGCAGATGCTAACTTCTATCATCCTCATCATGCTCCTCACCTTGGCACTCTCAACTCCCCTGATGGAGAAGCCAGGGCCCACCGGAGGAGTCTGATAGTCCGGTGGGCTCGACCAATGCTGCCCTAAAGCAGGCCAGGCTAAGAAAAGGGGAAAGGTTACCGGGACAAATAGGGGTGGCTGGGGACAGAGTATGGACACCCGGCCACCCCCTGTAGGCTGGGGAGCAAGCGGGGACACCCGGCCACCAGGCGGCTGGGGACTGAGTATGGACACCAGGCCGCCGACACAGTCATTGCGTGGTGGCCAGATTCCGCCTCCACATGCCTAAAAGGCCAAATTTAAAGTGCAAGCAAGCAAGCAGTATGGTATTGCAGCCTGGGGGTGGGTGGGTGGCAGGCTGCATACTTGCGCTTGCATTGCAAGGAATGGGAGAGGTACAATTGAACACTGCCCTGGGACATGGACTTGAATGGGGATAGTTGCAAGTCTGCAATGACAGGTGCAAGGTGGGAGGCATCTTCGCATGTACCATGAACAGCGGTTTGGCATGCACACACTACAGCGGAATAGGCTCTCCTTCCCACTAAATGCACTGGGGAGGGCACAGGAAATGTTTTGGTATACGCGCTTAATCTTATGTATAAGGCACACCAGGACAAATATGGGCAGCTGGGGTCTGAGTATGGATACCTCGCTGCCGAAGCAGCCATGAGGTAGTGGCCAGCTTCGGCCTCCTCCAAACTAAAAGGCCCCATTTCAAGTGCAAGCTAGCAGTATGGAATTGCAGTCTGAGGGTGGGTGGGTGGCAGGCTGCACACTTACACTTGCATTAAAAGAAAACATAGCAGATGCTAACTTCTGTCATCATCATCATGCTCCTCACCTTGGCACTCTCAACTCCACCGATGGAGAAGTCAGGGCCCACCGGAGGAGTCTGGTTCTCTGGTGGGCTCGTCCAATGCTGCCTAAAGCAGGCCGGGCTAAGAAAAGTGTGTGTGGGGATGTTCCTAAGGAGAAATAGGGGCGGCTGGGGATCGTTTATGGACACCCGGCTGCCCCCAGGCGGCTGGGGACCGTGTGTGGACACACGGCTGTGGGGCGGCTGGAGACCGAGTATGGACACCCGGCCGTCGGGCGGCTGGGGACTGAGTATGGATTCCAGGCCGCCAACACAGCCATGACGTGGTGGCCAGATTCTGCCTCCACATGCCTAAAAGGCCCAATTTCAAGTTCAAGCAAGCAAGCAGTATGGTATTGCAGCCTGTGGGTGGGTGGCTGGCTGCATACTTGAGCTTGTATTGCAAGGAATGGGGGAGGTACAATTGAACACTGCCCTGGGACTAGAACTTGCATGGGGATAGTTGCAAGTCTGCATCTTCTGATGCGGTAAGGATCACTTATGATGGGCACACTTTTAGACAGTGACTTGGGAGTCAGAGTTGCTTCCAGGGGTCTTCCCCATGCTGTTCCCTTGTCTTTTCAGCACTTTATGCATGTGTCACACAGCACATGGCCAGATAAGGTTGTAAAACGTTAAAATGACATTTCCCGGTGAATGCATTTGTCATAGTTGAAAGCAATACAAAAGTGCAAAAACGCATAAAAAATGCTACTTGTGAACATAGCCGAAGGTGTGGAGGAGTATTTTTGTTTTTGGTCATTTATTTTAACTTATATACAAGTCTTTTCCCTGGAAAGGATGTTCCTTAACATATTTCACAGGAAAAAAGTTTCACTTTCGTTTTTGAACATTTTATTGTGAGCCTGTAAAAGTGGCTTAATAACTCTGACCATGTTGTTGATAGCAGTGACCTGGGGGTCAGAAATGCTTCCTGGGGCGATCCTCATGCTGTTTCCATGTCATTTGAGCACTGTCACTATCATTTTTGGCACTTGTTAGGCTTTTAAAAGACTGCCGGGGGTGCCACCGCAAAAATGCTCGAGTCTCCCATAGACTAACATTGAAAACAAAACCAGTAGGAGCGCCAATGGTGAAGAGCCTGAGGTTTGGGGGGGGAAATGAAGGGGGAGATGTTGTGACCACTCACCTGGTCCTGTTGTGCAAAGGAGCCCCGCACAACAAGGGAAAACGCTTCCAGGTGGGAGTCTGTAAGATGATCACAACTTGGCAGGAACTGTTGTCGGGAGCTTCTGTCTGCTTCAGCGGTCACATGACCAGGACCGTGTGATCGAAGTGGGCATTCCACAATGACATCACGGCAGGTCCTGTAGTAGGCTAGTTGTAAACAGAGCAGCTTCCACCGCTCTCCACAAGGGAGATTAGCAATCAAGAAAGAAGGAATTCTGCGGTGTTAGTGAAGCGCTAGAACAACTAGACAGTGGATTAGGTTATAACACACAAACCTTTTATTGTTTAGTACGCTCTCTAATGCCACGACACGTTCTACCTGAGGAAGATAGCGTCTGCTATCGAAACGCGTCGTGGCGTTAGAGAGCGTACTAAACAATAAAAGGTATGTGTGTTATAACCTAATCCACTGTCTAGTTGTTCTAGCGCTTCACTAACACCGCAGAATTCCTTCTTTCTTGATAGACTAACATTGGGCTCGTTGCTCGGGTCGAGCACCCGAGTATCACGGCGAGCTCGGCCCGAGCTTCGAGCACCCGAGCATTTTAGTGCTCGCTCAACACTAGTGGTCACGGCAAGTGACGGAAGGAGTCTCTAGGTGGTCTGCAGGTGGTCACCTCAAGTGATAGCAGAAGTCTCTAGGTGGTCACGGCAAGTGACGGTGGGTAACAGGCAGGTCACAGGCAAGTGCTCCCAGGTGAGCGGGCGGGCAGGCACGGCAGGTAACAGGCAGGCAACAGGCAAGTGCTCCCTGGTGAGCGGGCTAGCAGGCACGGCAGGTAGCAGGCAGGTAACTGGCGGGTACTTCCTGGTAAGCAGGCGGACTGGCCCATAGACAGACTGGCAGGTTCAACGGAAGGCAGACTGTCGGGCTGGAGAGTAGTCAGACTGGTGGGCTGGAACAGTAGTCAGGCTGGCAACTGGACCTGAGGGCTGAAGCAGAAGAAAGTATGCTGTGCAACAACTTTTGCTCGGGCACCTCCATTTTGGAGGAGGTGCCTTATATATGGGAGGACCCTCGGCTATTGGCCGGGGACTCCTTAGGACGGCGCGCGCGGCCCCTTTAAGAGAGACGGAGCGCGCGCGCCCTAAGCACAGTGCCCGGGAAGCTGCGCGCGCCGGCAGCAGCAGGAAGAGGAGCGCAGGAGGAAGCCGTGCGGGGAGCGGGGAGGTGAGAAGGACGGCGTCTCTGCCTGGTAGGGGGCAGAGACGCCGATGCTACACTCCTGATTGTTCAGACACAAAAATTTCTGTTGAAAATAGTCTGGTGTAGGCCCGAGAAATAGAACTGTGGTTTTTCAGATCCACAGGTCAAATCTCTGTATTTTCCTGCTTTTGGCATTTTTTGCCGTAAAGAAAAACATTAATAGTGTCTCCTGATTGTTCAGACACAAATATATCTGTTTAAAAGAGTCTGGTATACACCAGTAAATTATAACTGTGGTTTTGTCGTCCCACGGTAAAAAATCTCTATTATCCAGCTTTTGGTATTTTTTCCGTAAAGAAAAACAGTAATAGTGTTTCCTGATTGTTCAGACACCAATATATCTGTTTAAAAGAGTCTGATATACACCAGTAAATTATAACTGTGGTTTTGCCGTTCCACGGTTAAAATCTCTATTATCCTGCTTTTGGTATTTTTTCCGTAAATAAAAACAGTAATAGTGTCTCCTGGTTGTTCAGACACCAATATATCTGTTTTAAACAGTCTGGTATACACCAGTTAATTATAACTGTGGTTTTGCCGTTCCACGGTAAAAAATCTCTATTATCCTGTTTTGGCATTTTTTGTCGTAAAAAAAAAAATTAATAGTGTCTCCCTGATTGTTCAGACACAAATATATTTGTTGAAAATAGTCTGGTGTAGGCCAGAGAAATAGAAGTGTGGTTTTGCAGTTCCATGGTTCAAACCTCTGTATTATCCACTTTTGGGCCATTTTTACCTAAAAAAAAACAGTTTGAGTGTGTTGCTCACTGTTCATCCGCAAATATATCTATTTAAAATTGTCTGGTATACCTCAGTAAATAATAATTGTGGTTTTGCCATTCCACGGTAAAAAAATCTCTATTATTCAGCTTTTGGTATTTTTTCCGTAAAGAAAAACAGTAATAGTTTCTCCCTGATTGTTCAGATTGTTTAAAAGAGTCGGGTGTAGGCCAGAGAAATAGAACTGTAGTTTTCCTCTTCCACGGTTCTAATCTACTTTTTATTACCCTTTTTCCATTGATAGTGCAAGTGTGAGCTGTTTTACTTCCTTTACAATGGGCAAGGCACGTGGCAAGGGACGTGGAACTGGACGTTCTGGTGATGGTGCGTGAAGAGGATGGGGCCGTGGCCAAGGTGAAAATGTGCCACAACCAACAGCCACATCTTCTCGCTCCCACTTCTTGACCGAATTACTAGGGATGCACAGAACAACACCAGTATTGTGAACTGATCAGTGTGAACAGGTTATTAATTGGATAGCAGATAATACTTCCAGTTACCTGGGCACCACCACCTCCAGTCTGTCTTCCACATGGTCAAATCTTAGTAGCCCTGAGTCTCGACCGCATACTCCTCCTCACCCTGATGCTCCTTCCTCCCACCATGCCATCCCCGCATTACACAAGAACGTGTCCCAAAACATCTGCTGTACCCTCAGCAACGCAGTTACTGGGAGAGTCCACCTGACAACGGACACGTGGACAAGGGCTTGTGGCCAGGGATGGTACATCTCCTTGACGGCACACTGGGTAAACAGTGGAAGCAGGGACCCAGTCGGACCTTGGGACGGAACACATCCTCCCCACACCGAGGATTGCGGGCTTTATATCAGTCAGACTTGCCCCCACAGTGTACAGCTTCTGCGCATCCTCCTCCTCCTCCTCCTCCTCATGTTCAGCCTCCATCTCAGCTATCACCACATCAGTTACAAGCTGGAAACACTGCAGTACTGCCTCAGCCAAGCGGGAACAGGCTGTGCTGAAACTCATAAGCTTAGGTGAGAAACCTCACACTGCTTGTGAGTTGTGGACAGCTGTGAAAAAGCAGGCAGATCTGTGGCTGAGACCGCTGAACCTACATCCAGGCATCGTCGTGTGTGACAATAGCCGTAACTTGGTGGCGGCTCTGAGGCGAGGCGAGATCACACACGTACGATGCCTGGCTCATGTGCTTAACCTCGTGGTTCAGCGGTTTCTTAAAACATACCCTGAGTTGCCAGATCTGCTCGTCAAAGTACGCCGCCTGTCAGCTCATTGTCGCAAGTCGGCTACAGCATCCGCCGCCCTTGCTGTGTTGCAGCAGCGTTTGCAACTTCCGGCACACCAACTGGTGTGTGATGTCCCCACACATTGGAACTCTACCCTCCACATGTTGCAAAGGATTTGTGAGCAGAAGAGAGCAGTTGTGGAGTACCAGCTGCTAGAAGGCCATCGATATTCAGGTCAGATTCCACACATAAGACCTCAGGAGTGGACCTGGATGTCTGACATATGTACCATCTTGACAAACTTTGAGGAGTCCACCAAGATGTTGAGTGGCAATGATGCCATCAATAGCATCAGCATTCCACTTGTCTGTCTTTTGCAACGCTCTCTGCAGAGAATTAAAGAGTAGAGATTAGTGTTGAGCCACCCCCGTAGTGTTCGAGTTCGGTTCGGTTCATCGAACACCCGTGTGTTCGCCGAACTGTTCGTCGAACACCTTCGAACACCGTTAAAACCAATGGCAGGCAAACAAAAACACATAGAAACACATAGAAAACACCTTCAAAGGTGTCCAAAAGCTGACAAACTGCTCAGAAGACATAACTAACACATGGAAAAGTGACAAGTACATATAGTCATGCGAAAAGAAAAGAGGTGGAGGAGTAAAAGGAGGGGGAGACACAGATATAGGCATTAGAGATGAGCGTTGTTCTACTCGAACTGTTCGCCAATCTCAAATTCGAGCTGTTTTGGGCGGTGTTCGAGCCGGTCGGCGAACACGAACAATTTGAGAAAAATTCGGCTGTTCGAGTTTATGTTCGATAACTGTTCGTGCACCAAAATCATAACTGGATTTTTTCTCAGTAATGATGAAAATTAATGTTAATACGCAGTTTGAGTGTACAGCGGGGCGGGGGGAGGGGCAGGGGATGGATCTCTGCAGGAACAATGAAGATCTCCATTTTTTTTTCTCTTTCCCGCATTTGCAGTGGGGAGGTGCAATCTGTCAGCCTATCAGCAGCGCACACACGGAGCGAAGTGCTTTTTTTCACACAAGCAAGGGCATGTGTGATTGGCAGTGTATGTCACATGTCCTTGCCCTATAAGACCAAGCCATTTTCCCCGTCGCCACCATTTTCTCACTGCTGCAGCTGCGTGTTAGACGGCACCGCTGTTGCTGTGTGCGCTATACCTTGTTAATTTCAAGCCAATTTTCGCACAAATATACAGATAGCTTGGGAGTAGGGAATAGTTGTGATTGCAGTCCTTTTAAGGACTAGGTTACAGCATTTCCTACGACTTTTATCAAGCAGGTCTGTGCTCTTAAATAGATAGATTGTGGGAGTAAAGACTAATTGTAATTGGAGTCCTTTTCAGGACAAGGTTACATCAGTTCCTATCAGTTTTTGCCAGGCAGGTCTGTGCCAGTGCTGTGCAAGTTTTTTTCACAGCATTTGGCTGAATCTAGCAAAGCTAATCCTTTTTGGCCTATTGCAGAGTGTGTTAGTCAGTGGAGTAGCCTATCTGTGTTGCAAGATATACCACCTGTGTATAGAATACCAATTTTTTTACTGCACCTAGTGAAGTAAAATCTTTTGGGCATAGCATCATTCTATTAGTCCATCTATACTGACCTCCATCAGGTTGCAAATTAAAAATAATTTTTTTCTGCATCTAGCTCTGAAAAAATATTTGGGCTTCTAGCAGTGTGTGGGACTTGGTCTATTAGTCCATATATACTGACCTCCATCAGGTTGCAAATTGAATAAAAAAATTTTCTGCATCTAGCTCTGAAAAAATATTTGGGCTTCTAGCGGTGTGTGGGACTTGGTCTATTAGTCCATCTATACTGACCTCCATCAGGTTGCAAATTAAAAATATTTTTTTTCTGCATCTAACCCAGCCAATAGTTTTGGCCTAATACCACAGTTTGGCCACTCAGCTCTGCTCGGTTACCATCCATTGTTTTTTTGTGCAAACAACGCCAGAGTTGTGAATTAGTTAACCACCAAAATGAGTGGAAAAAGGCCTGCTGCTGGTGGAAAGGGGAATAGGCGTGTTGGGAAGGGGAAAAAAGGTTGTGTCCGTGGGGTAGGTGCAGAAGAAAGACCATCTTCCAGCCAAACTAAAATGTCTACTTCTTTTAGCGGACAATGTGATAAGATCCCTTTCTTACGGCCACGCCAATCGCTACAAATTCCAGATGAGGCACAAAAACAGCAGGTGCTTCAACGGATATCAAGTGCTCCTTTAAGTGGGCTCTCCTCCACATCAACTTCAACATCACAAATACTCCAGTCCTCAAAGGTGTCACCCAAATCGCACTTGCTTCCTCACAGCTCCCAAATCTCCAGCTGCCCGTCTGAGTATGAGGTAGAACAGATGGTTGAGTCTGCAGAGCTGTTTACTCATACTATAGCCTGGGAATCAGAGGTCGACTCCAGCGCTTCTGTGAATCCAGACGAGGAAATGATCTGCACTGATGCCCAGAATCTTTATGAGTCGGATCCAGGACCAGACGCTGAAGGTTCTGACCATAATGTAGACCCTCATTCCCAAACTGTAACTCCTGTTGGTGGAGACAATGAGGAAGACGATGATAAGACTCAAATACCTGATTGGAGCGACAACTTTAGTTTTTTGTCAGGGCAGGAACAGGTTGGCTCTGAGGACGACGGGTGTGATAACGCACAGGGTGATGATGATGAGGTCGGAGATCCCACTTACTGTCAACCCACAGTCAGCCAAGAGATGAGGTCAGCAGAGGAGGTGGAGGAAGATGCTAGTGACGACGAGGTCAGGTTGCACCTTCCTGGACAGAGACGTAGTACTGGAAGCACGTCAACAACTGCATCCTCAAACACAACTCTGCCTCTCACCACAAGTCGTGGTGGCTCTTCAGGTCGCATGGGTGCTAAGCCTTGCATAGCCTGGGCATTTTTTCAGATCGATAAAGATGACCCAACTCGTGTTATCTGTAACATTTGTCAGCAAAAGCTAAGTAGAGGCCAAAAAATACATAGTTTGAGTACTTCATGCATGAACCGGCACATGGACATGAAGCATAAGTTGCAGTGGGAAGCTCAGTGTGCTACAATGCGGCCTAGCCGGCCGGGCCAACCACCGTCTGCCATATCTTGTGCATCCGCAGCCTCTTCATCCTCTGTGACTGGGGGGACAGCAGTCACACCTGTTTTGGGGCGCAGACCTGCCACCTCTTTACCCGCAACAGCCAGCTTGATTGGCAGGTCATCATTTTCTTTGGAGGTGGTAACACCAGCTGGTGTTGAGCGCTGTCCGACATCGATAGCACCACCTTTGGATCAAGACAACCTAACATGTCCGCCTGCATCTTCCTCACAGACCGGCAGTTTGCCGGGGACACCCTTATCAACCCCGTCTAAGCACAATAGCCAGCCCTCGGTCCCTCAGTTGTGGACAAGTAAAAGACCATTTCCTCCTAGCCATGAGAAAGCTAAGAGGTTGAATTTCACCATCTGCAAGCTCTTGGCTACAGAAATGCTGCCTTTCCGCCTGGTGGACACAGAGGATTTTCGAGACCTTATGTCCGTCGCAGTGCCCCAGTACCAGATGCCCAGTCGGCACTACTTCTCAAAGAAAGGTGTGCCTGCGCTCCACCAGCATGTCGCACACAACATCACCGCTTCTTTGAGAAACTCTGTGTGTGACAGGGTGCATTTCACCACAGACACTTGGACGAGTAGGCATGGACAGGGGCGTTACATGTCGCTGACTGGGCACTGGGTAACTATGGTGACAGCAGGACAAGGGGCTGCTGTCCAAGTCTTGCCGTCCCCACGAGTTGTGCGTCAATCCTCTTTATGTCAGAGTTCCTCCACTGCTTCTGCCTCCTCAACCTCCTCTCGGTCTTCCACCTGCACCCAAAGCCTGTCTGGTCATGCCACAAGCTTTCTAACTGCGCAGAAGGGATCCTGCACACCTCCTTACTATGCTGGCAGTAGGGCTCAACGTCATCAGGCGGTTTTTACATTGAAATGTCTGGGAAATGTGAGTCACACAGCTGAGGAGTTGTGGTCAGCTCTGGAGAACCAATTTCATGAATGGTTGTCTCCACTGGACCTGAAACCAGGGAAGGCCGTGTGCGACAATGCTGCAAACCTGGGTGCGGCCCTTCGCCGGGGCAATGTCACACACGTGCCTTGTATGGGTCACGTGTTGAACCTGGTTGTCCAGCAATTTTTAGCCCACTCTCCCAGACTAGATGGCCTTCTGCAGAGGGCACGGTCGCTGTGTGCTCACTTCCGCCGTTCGCATCCCGCAGCTCAGCGACTTACATCTCTACAGAAGTCGTTGGGCCTGCCACTTCACCGGCTAAAATGCGATGTGCCTACCCGGTGGAATTCAACTCTGCACATGTTGCAGCGACTGTGGCAGCACCGACAAGCCCTGGTGCAATACGTTCCGACGTATAGCCTGGGCCAACGAGATTCAGAGGTGGGGCAAATCACGCTGGAGGAGTGGTCTCAGATCAGGGACCTATGCACCCTTCTGCACAGTTTTGAAATGGCGACGAAGATGTTTAGTGCTGACGATGCCATTATCAGCATGACTATTCCGGTGATTTACATGCTGGAGCACATGTTAAACAGAATTCGGAGTCAGGTGGTGGCACAAGAGGAGGTGGAGGAAGTAGAGGAGGAGGAGTTGTATGCGGAAGGGCTAACATCTGCAAGGTCCAGACGGTCGGCAGCACCAAGGCGGCAGGCATGTGAGGGTGGGGGAGATGATTTTACCAGGGCGCATGGTAGCAGCCAAACTAGTGAGGAAGGTGCAGGAGCCCAGGAAGAAGTGGAGGACGAACTGATGGAAGACTCATCAGATGAGGGAGACCTTGATCACATTTCTGTTGTGCGAGGTTGGGGGGAGAGGACAGAGGAAGGAAGCATGATTGTTACCTCGCCACCAACACAACAGGGACTTGGTGCTCCTGGATGCGCAACACACATGAGTGCCTTCTTGCTGCACTACCTGCAACATGACCCTCGAATTGTGAGAATTAGAAATAATCCTGACTACTGGGTTGCCACACTGTTAGATCCCCGGTACAAAAGTAAATTTGCAGAAATTATTCCTGCCATAGAAAGGGATGCACGCATGCAGGAGTATCAGCAGAGACTGTTGCAGAATCTTACATGTGCTTTTCCACAAAATACCAGTGGTGCACGTAGTGAATCTCACAGTTCCAACTTGCCAACCGTGGGACCGTCAAGTGTTCAGCACTCAAACCGTAACAGAACCACAGTATCTGCTGGTAACATCAATTTTGCGGAATCATTTCACCACTTTTTTAGCCCATCCTTTGCAAGGCCACAGGAGACAAGAAGTCTGACACATATTCAACGCCTAGAGACGATGGTACAGGAGTATCTCCAAGTAAACATTGAAGCCACGACTGTGTCACTGGACCCTTGCTCTTTTTGGGCTTCCAATCTGGATAAATGGCTGGAGCTAGCCACTTACGCCTTGGAGATCTTGTCATGCCCCGCAGCCAGCGTTCTGTCTGAACGTGTGTTCAGCGCTGCTGGTGGTGTGCTGACAGATAAGCGCACGCGGCTCTCCACTGATAATGTAGACAGACTCACGTTCATAAAGATGAACAAATCATGGATCCGAAACGACTTTTCCACCCCTGTGTCATCCTGGGGAGAATAAAAGCTTGATGATTGGTTAAAATCACGCTACCAACCGTTTTAAGCTTTCAAATTACTAATCATGTTTATCTGTATCTTGACTGGAAAATAATTTGGGCTTTGTAGCAGTGTGCAGCACTGATCCTATTAGGCCATCTATAATAAGCTTCACCAGATTTAAAATTAAAAATAATTTTTAGCTGCATCTAGCCCGGAAAATAATTTTGGGGCTCCGAGATGCGCAAGACACATAAGTGCCTTCTTGCTGCACTACCTGCAGCATGACCTTCATATTGTCAGAATTCGAAGTAATCATGACTACTGGGTTGCCACACTCTTAGATCCCCCAAACTTTTCGATCAACCTTTTCATTTTAATAAAGACCAAAAAAATGGTCATTTTTGAAATTATAAGCATTAGCAGTTTGTTAGAAACTGAAATCAAACAGTTTTCAACTCAAAACTTTATTCTAGGTGATGTTACATTTTCACATAGGACCCCTTGTTCGAAAGGAGCTTCTGAACTCTCTCGTCCATTGAATTTGTCAGGTTTTGGATGGTTTCTGCTTCAATTGTTTTGCATGAGGACAGAATACCCTCCCAGAGCTGTTGCTTAGATGTGAACTGCCTCCCGCCATCATAGACACTCCTTTTAATGATGCTCCAAAGGTTCTGAATGGGGTAGAGGTCAGGGGAGCATGGGGGTCACACCATAAGTTTGTCCCCTTTTATGCCCATATCAGCCAGAGATGCAGATGTTTTATGTGCAGCATGAGATGGTGCATTATCATGCAGAAAAATGATCTTGCTGTGAAATACACGGTTCTTCTTCTTGAACCATGGCAGGAAGTGCTGTTTGAGAAAATCCACATACATTATGGAGTTCATCTTTAGCGCCTTCAGGGATCCTAAAGGGGCCGACAATCTCTCTCCCCATGATTCCAGCCCAAAACATTACTCCACCTCCTCCTTGTTGGCGCTGTAGCCGTGTTTGCGTGGGGTGTCCATCAACCAGCCATCCTCCACTCCATTCATCTGGACCATCGAGCGCTGCACGGCACTCATCCATGAACAAAACAGTTTTGAAATCAGTCTTCATGTAATGTTTGGCCCACTGGAGCAGTTTCTGCTTGTGTGAAGTGGATAGAGGAGGTCGACAGGATGGCGTATGCACAGCTGCAAACCTCTGAAGGACCCTGCATCTTGTTGTTCGGGGGACGTTGGAGGCACAAGCAGCTTCAAAAACTTGTCTGCTGCTATGACAAGGCTTTTTTGCCGCTGCTCTTTCAACCTGACGTAATTGCCTGTAGGAAAGAGTCCTCAATTTGCCCTTATCAGCACGCACACGTGTGTACTGTGAATCAGCTACATACTTCTTCATTGCCAAGACACTTCATCCTGATCATCGCACAATGTTGATTGTAGTCATGCCTTGACCTAAACACTCCACAATTTGTTGCTTCTCAGCAGCCGACACATCCTTTTTCTTTCCCATTTTGGCAGAAAATGTAGGCTGCTTAATAATGTGAGAGAGCCTTCTTAAGTAGTCTTGCCTTTCATTGGACACACCTGCCAAACTAATTAGCACAGGTGTCTGCAATTGCTTACAGTGATATAAAGAGCCCTGACACACATCACCATCAATGAGTTTAACTGACAAACAAACAAATTCTTCCCTTATCACTCCTAAACACTTTTTGCATAATAATTTGGAACGCGGTGTACATGTGCTTTTCCACAAAACACCAGTGGTTCACGTTGTGAATCTTACAGTTCTAACTTGCCAACCGTGGTCTGTATGGAATTGTTTAATAAAGGGCCCAAAATTAAGATAACATAGATGGGAGAGGTCTCTATGAATAGGAATTCCTAAGTATTTGATACCCTGTGAGGGCCAGGCAAAGGGAAAGTTGGACTGGATGGAATCCTATATGGATTTAGGGAGGGAGACATCGAGGGCCTCAGACTTCGCTGCATTGATTTTAAAATTTTACCATGTAACAAAGTGATCTATTTCAACCATAACAGCAGGGATGGATATATGTGATTGAGTGATATATACTAGGACATCATCAGCAAATAGAGAGCACTTGTACTCGGTGCCTCCCACCTCAATCCACCTAATATTGGGGTTATGGCGAATTGATGAGAGCAGGTGCTCCGTCACTAGGATGTATAAGAGAGGGGACAGAGGACATCCCTGCCTTGTCCCATTGGTGATTGTGAAAGGTGATGAAAATGTTCTGACGCACCCCCTGGGCCTTGGGACACCCGGAGCCGGAATCTTTTTGGTGGATGCTGGTGGTTGTAGTCTTCGTGGCGGCGATCCGGTTCCGTGGCTCAGGGCGGTCAAACCAGTGGCGGAACTATTTATGTGGTTTTGATGTTTAAATGTCCGACTACGCCACCCGTGGATTGCGGTCAGAGTGAACCGCCGCTACAGGGCAGACCGCTAAGGCTGGTGTTGTGGGTACAGCAGAGCGTAGCATAACTCCCCACGGGAGGAGTATAGCCTCAGGGCAGTGTATGCGGAGGATGGGGGTGATGGTGCAGGGCAGCAGCAGTAACGACACTGAGTCAGTGATGCAGTTCAGGGCCTTTACTCACAGTTCTTATTATCCAGACCACGTCTGCAGGTAACGGCTGCCCACGTCGTACTGTGCTCACCAGGTGAGGGGCTCAGACAACTCCCAGATAACTTTGGAGCGCTTCACAGGACCCCCTTTGTGTGTCCTTTGTCTGGCCTTTCTTACCAACACTTCTGTCCGGCTGCCTCGGGCCTCCTCTTGGTAAACTTGGCGCCAGTTTCCCTGACCCTATGTGGTGCCTTCCTAGCGGGTGGAGCAAGGGGCTGCGCCACATAAAATGTCAGAGCCTCCGGTTTCTAGCTGAGGGTCGTTTCCTGCCTCCACTAGTTCGGGGACCGGTCTCCCCCTTTGGCCTGACCCCTCCACGCAGGTGGATTCGGGCGTGCGGTGGCGACTCGCCCGTCCGCACCCCTGGGATCCCTTCATTCCTCGTTCCTGGAGCCTTCTCCGCTCCTCTTCCTTCCTTCTCCCTCTTGCAGGCCTGGGCCTCTGTTACTAGGCCCGCCTCCGGAGCAGAGCTCATGCAGAGCCCCTGCTCCCTGCCACTTCTGCTCAGACTTCTCTGCACTGAACTAAGATGGTGCCCACCTTTTATACTCCCTTCTCAATGCACCCAGGAACTGCTTCCTCCCTGCTCCTGCACTACAGGGTTCCCCTTCCTCAGTGTTCCCTCCCCCCACTCCAGCCAGGGACAGGGACTGTCGTGCCCATCTCAGGGGCATATTGGTCGCCCTGCCCCACGGCAATGTGGTGTAATGCATGCAGGTGTCGGGTCCTGATCCACACTCCATCCTTACCTGAGAGTGAGATATCACACCTCTGGGTGAGGTGCAATACGTCTGTAGCAACCGAGCCCTCAGGGTGCTACAGTTCCATTTATCTTCAGCCTAGGTGACGCATTGCGATACAGGGCCTTGATTTTGGCTATAAAAGGGTCCCCTAGACCCCTACCCCAAGCTCTTTAAGAGAATCATATATGGCGTGCCAGGAGACTCTATGGAATGCTTTCTCAGCATCCAACGAGAGTATCTAATTACAAATTTTTAACTGCATCTAGCCCAGGAAATACTTTGTGCCTAGTAGCAGTGTCTGCTAGTCAGCGGATTATCCCGGCTGTTAAGCAAGCTACACCACCTGTAGTTTAGACACTTAATTTTTTCAAAGGAAATGCTTCGGGACCATGGGATACTTAGTGAAGAGCATCAGGAGGCACCCCAAGGCATAGGGGCTGGGACTGGCAGTAGGATGCCTTGCGGTGGACAGCCGAGCTCGATCCTTATAAAAGCTTTTTAACTGCAGCAGCTTTAGTGGACGCTACTGGAGCTGGAATTACCGCGGCTGCTGGCATGAGACTTGCCCTCCAATAGATCCTTGTAAATGGATTTAAAGTGTATTCATTCAAATTAGAGAGACAATTTAAATTAAAAAGCTTAGAGCTGCCTCCACCACAGGGGGGCTCGCTCGACCCACCAGCGGACAGGCACCAGTATTGGGAGAGGGGGGCTGGCCGTCAGGGTTCACCGCGGCTCTGGCACAAACCCGGCGACACGGAGGTGGCATGGGCAGGAGCGGACTGGCCGTGTCGGCTTCTCACTTTTTGGATTTTAGAAGGGCATGACATGCCTATATCTGTGTCTCCCCCTCCTTTTACTCCTCCACCTCTTTTATTTTCGCATGACTATATGTACTTGTCACTTTTCCATGTGTTAGTTATATCTTCTGAGCAGTTTGTCAGCTTTTGGACACCTTTGAAGGTGTTTTCTATGTGTTTCTATGTGTTTTTGTTTGCCTGCCATTGGTTTTAACGGTGTTTGAAGGTGTTCGACGAACAGTTTGACGAACAGTTCGGCGAACACACGGGTGTTCGACGAACCGAACCGAACTCGAACACTACGGGGGTGGCTCAACACTAATAGGCATGTCATGCCCTTCTAAAATACAAAAAGTGAGAAACCGACACGGCCAGTCCGCTCCTGCCCATGCCACCTCCGTGTCGCCGGGTTTGTGCCAGAGCCGCGGTGAACCCTGATGGCCAGCCCCCCTCTCCCAATACTGGTGCCTGTCCGCTGGTGGGTCGAGCGAGCCCCCCTTTGGTGGAGGCAGCTCTAAGCTTTTTAATTTAAATTGTCTCTCTAATTTGAATGAATACACTTTAAATCCATTTACAAGGATCTATTGGAGGCAAGTCTCATGCCAGCAGCAGAGTAATTCCAGCTCCAGTAGCGTCCACTAAAGCTGCTGCAGTTAAAAAGCTTTTATAAGGATCGAGCTCGGCTGTCCACCGCAAGGCATCCTACTGCCAGTCCCAGCCCCTATGCCTTGGGGTGCCTCCTGATGCTCTTCACTGAGTATTCCGTGGTCCTGAAGCATTTCCTTTGAAAAAATTAAGTGTCCAAACTACAGGTGGTGTAGCTTGCTTAACAGCCGGGATAATCCGCTGACTAGCAGACACTGCTACTAGGCACAAAGTATTTCCTGTGCTAGATGCAGTTAAAAATTTGTAATTAGATACTCTCGTTGGATGCTGAGAAAGCATTCCATAGAGTCTCCTGGCACGCCATATATTATTCTCTTAAAAAGTTTGGGGTAGGGGTCTAGGGGACCCTTTTATATCCAAAATCACGGCCCTGTATCGCAATACGTCACCTAGGCTGAAGATAAATGGAACTGTAGCACCCTGAGGGCTCGGTTGCTACAGAGGTATTGCACCTCACCCAGAGGTGTGATATCTCACTCTCAGGTAAGGATGGAGTGTGGATCAGGACCCGACACCTGCATGCATTACACCACATTGCCGTGGGGCAGGGCGACCAATATGCCCCTGAGATGGGCACGACAGTCCCTGTCCCTGGCTGGAGTGGGGGGAGGGAACACTGAGGAAGGGGAACCCTGTAGTGCAGGAGCAGGGAGGAAGCAGTTCCTGGGTGCATTGAGAAGGGAGTATAAAAGGTGGGCACCATCTTAGTTCAGTGCAGAGAAGTCTGAGCAGAAGTGGCAGGGAGCAGGGGCTCTGCATGAGCTCTGCTCCGGAGGTGGGCCTAGTAACAGAGGCCCAGGCCTGGAAGAGGGAGAAGGAAGGAAGAGGAGCGGAGAAGGCTCCAGGAACGAAGAGCGAAGGGATCCCAGGGGTGCGGACGGGTGAGTCGCCACCGCACGCCCGAATCCACCTACGTGGAGGGGTCAGGCCAAAGGGGGAGACCGGTCCCCAAAACCAGTGGAGGAGGGAAACGACCCTCAGCTAGAAACCGGAGGCTGTGACATTTTATGTGGCGCAGCCCCTCGCTACACCCGCTAGGAAGGCACCACATAGGGTCAGGGAAACTGGCGCCAAGTTTACCAAGAGGAGGCCCGAGGCAGCCGGACAGAAGGGTTGGTAAGAAAGGCCAGACAAAGGACACACAAAGGGGGTCCTGTGAAGCGCTCCAAAGTTATCTGGGAGTTGTCTGAGCCCCTCACCTGGTGAGCACAGTACGACGTGGGCAGCCGTTACCTGAAGACGTGGTCTGGATAATAAGAACTGTGAGTAAAGGCCCTGGACTGCATCACTGACTCCGTGTAGTTTCTGCAGCTGCCCTGCACCATCACCCCCATCCTCCACATACACTGCCCTGAGGCTATACTCCTCCCGTGGGGAGTTATGCTACGCTCTGCTGCACCCACAACACCAGCCTCAGCGGTCTGCCCTGCAGCGGCGGTTCACTCTGACCGCAATCCACGGGTGGTGTAGTCAGACATTTAAACATCAAAACCACATAAATAGTTCCGCCACTGGTTTGACCGCCCTGAGCCACGGAACCGGGTCGCCGCCACGGAGACTACAACCACCAGCATCCACCAAAAAGGGTCCGGCTCCGGGTGTCCCAAGGCCCAGGGGGCGCGTCAGAACATTTTCATCACCTTTCATAGTCACCAATGGGACAAGGCAGGGATGTCCTCTGTCCCCTCTCTTATACATCCTAGTGACGGAGCACCTGCTCTCATCAATTCGCCATAACCCCAATATTAGGTGGATTGAGGTGGGAGGCACCGAGTACAAGTGCTCTCTATTTGCTGATGATGTCCAAGTATATATCACTCAATCACATATATCCATCCCTGCTGTTATGGCTGAAATAGATCACTTTGTTACATGGTCAAATTTTAAAATCAATGCAGCGAAGTCTGAGGCCCTCGATGTCTCCCTCCCCAAATCCATACAGGATTCCATCCAGTCCAACTTTCCCTTTGCCTGGCCCTCACAGGGAATCAAATACTTAGGAATTCCTATTCACAGAGACCTCTCCCATCTATGTTATCTTAATTTTGGGCCCTTTATTGAACAACTCCATACAGACCACGGTTGGCAAGTTAGAACTGTAAGATTCACTACGTGAACCACTGGTGTTTTGTGGAAAAGCACATGTACACTGTGTTCCAAATTATTATGCAAAAAGTGTTTAGGAGTGATAAGGGAAGAATTTGTTTGTTTGTCAGTTAAACTCATTGATGGTGATGTGTGTCAGGGCTCTTTATGTCACTGTAAGCAATTGCAGACACCTGTGCTAATTAGTTTGGCAGGTGTGTCCAATGAAAGGCAAGACTACTTAAGAAGGCTGTCCCACATTATTAAGCAGCCTACATTTTCTGCCAAAATGGGAAAGAAAAAGGATGTGTCGGCTGCTGAGAAGCAACAAATTGTGGAGTGTTTAGGTCAAGGCATGACTACAATCAACATTGTGCGATGATCAGGATGAAGTGTCTTGGCTAGTGTTGAGCCACCCCCGTAGTGTTCGAGTTCGGTTCGGTTCGTCGAACACCCGTGTGTTCGCCGAACAGTTCGTCGAACACCTTCGAACACCGTTAAAACCAATGGCAGGCAAACAAAAACACATAGAAACACATAGAAAACACCTTCAAAGGTGTCCAAAAGCTGACAAACTGCTCAGAAAACACAACTAACACATGGAAAAGTGACAAGTACATATAGTCATGCGAAAAGAAAAGAGGTGGAGGAGTAAAAGGAGGGGGAGACACAGATATAGGCATGTCATGCCCTTCTAAAATCCAAAAAGTGAGAAGCCGAGACGGCCAGTCCGCTCCTGCCCGTGCCACCTCCGTGTCGCCGGGTTTGTGCCAGAGCCGCGGTGAACCCTGACGGCCAGCCCCCCTCTCCCAATACTGGTGCCTGTCCGCTGGTGGGTCGAGAGAGCCCCCCTGTGGTGGAGGCAGCTCTAAGCTTTTTAATTTAAATTGTCCCTCTAATTTGAATGAATACACTTTAAATCCATTTACAAGGATCTATTGGAGGGCAAGTCTCATGCCAGCAGCCGCGTAATTCCAGCTCCAGTAGCGTCCACTAAAGCTGCTGCAGTTAAAAAGCTTTTATAAGGATCGAGCTCGGCTGTCCACCGCAAGGCATCCTAGTGCCAGTCCCAGCCCCTATGCCTTGGGGTGCCTCCTGATGCTCTTCACTAAGTATCCCGTGGTCCCGAAGCATTTCCTTTGAAAAAATTAAGTGTCCAAACTACAGGTGGTGTAGCTTGCTTAACAGCCGGGATAATCCGCTGACTAGCAGACACTGCTACTAGGCACAAAGTATTTCCTGGGCTAGATGCAGTTAAAAATTTGTAAGTAGATACTCTCGTTGGATGCTGAGAAAGCATTCCATAGAGTCTCCTGGCACGCCATATATGATTCTCTTAAAAAGCTTGGGGTAGGGGTCTAGGGGACCCTTTTATAGCCAAAATCACGGCCCTGTATCACAATACGTCACCTAGGCTGAAGATAAATGGAACTGTAGCACCGAGGGCTCGGTTGCTACAGACGTATTGCACCTCACCCAGAGGTGTGATATCTCACTCTCAGATAAGGATGGAGTGTGGATCAGGACCCGACACCTGCATGCATTACACCACATTGCCGTGGGGCAGGGCGACCAATATGCCCCTGAGATGGGCACGACAGTCCCTGTCCCTGGCTGGAGTGGGGGGAGGGAACACTGAGGAAGGGGAACCCTGCAGTGCAGGAGCAGGGAGGAAGCAGTTCCTGGGTGCATTGAGAAGGGAGTATAAAAGGTGGGCACCATCTTAGTTCAGTGCAGAGAAGTCTGAGCAGAAGTGGCAGGGAGCAGGGGCTCTGCATGAGCTCTGCTCCGGAGGCGGGCCTAGTAACAGAGGCTCAGGCCTGCAAGAGGGAGAAAGAAGGAAGAGGAGCGGAGAAGGCTCCAGGAACGAGGAATGAAGGGATCCCAGGGGTGCGGACGGGCGAGTCGCCACCGCACGCCCGAATCCACCTGCGTGGAGGGGTCAGGCCAAAGGGGGAGACCGGTCCCCGAACTAGTGGAGGCAGGAAACGACCCTCAGCTAGAAACCGGAGGCTCTGACATTTTATGTGGCGCAGCCCCTTGCTCCTCCCGCTAGGAAGGCACCACATAGGGTCAGGGAAACTGGCGCCAAGTTTACCAAGAGGAGGCCCGAGGCAGCCGGACAGAAGTGTTGGTAAGAAAGGCCAGACAAAGGACACACAAAAGGGGGTCCTGTGAAGCGCTCCAAAGTTATCTGGGAGTTGTCTGAGCCCCTCACCTGGTGAGCACAGTACGACGTGGGCAGCCGTTACCTGCAGACGTGGTCTGGATAATAAGAACTGTGAGTAAAGGCCCTGAACTGCATTACTGACTCCGTGTCGTTACTGCTGCTGCCCTGCACCATCACCCCCATCCTCCGCATACACTGCCCTGAGGCTATACTCCTCCCGTGGGGAGTTATGCTACGCTCTGCTGCACCCACAACACCAGCCTTAGCGGTCTGCCCTGTAGCGGTGGTTCACTCTGACCGCAATCCACGGGTGGCGTAGTCGGACATTTAAACATCAAAACCACATAAATAGTTCCGCCACTGGTTTGACCGCCCTGAGCCACGGAACCGGATCGCCGCCACGAAGACTACAACCACCAGCATCCACCAAAAAGGGTCCGGCTCCGGGTGTCCCAAGGCCCAGGGGGTGCGTCAGAACATTTTCATCACCTTTCACAATCACCAATGGGACAAGGCAGGGATGTCCTCTGTCCCCTCTCTTATACATCCTAGTGACGGAGCACCTGCTCTCATCAATTCGCCATAACCCCAATATTAGGTGGATTGAGGTGGGAGGCACCGAGTACAAGTGCTCTCTATTTGCTGATGATGTCCTAGTATATATCACTCAATCACATATATCCATCCCTGCTGTTATGGCTGAAATAGATCACTTTGTTACATGGTAAAATTTTAAAATCAATGCAGCGAAGTCTGAGGCCCTCGATGTCTCCCTCCCTAAATCCATATAGGATTCCATCCAGTCCAACTTTCCCTTTGCCTGGCCCTCACAGGGTATCAAATACTTAGGAATTCCTATTCATAGAGACCTCTCCCATCTATGTTATCTTAATTTTGGGCCCTTTATTGAACAATTCCATACAGACCACGGTTGGCAAGTTAGAACTGTAAGATTCACTACGTGAACCACTGGTGTTTTGTGGAAAAGCACATGTACACCGCGTTCCAAATTATTATGCAAAAAGTGTTTAGGAGTGATAAGGGAAGAATTTGTTTGTTTGTCAGTTAAACTCATTGATGGTGATGTGTGTCAGGGCTCTTTATATCACTGTAAGCAATTGCAGACACCTGTGCTAATTAGTTTGGCAGGTGTGTCCAATGAAAGGCAAGACTACTTAAGAAGGCTCTCTCACATTATTAAGCAGCCTACATTTTCTGCCAAAATGGGAAAGAAAAAGGATGTGTCGGCTGCTGAGAAGCAACAAATTGTGGAGTGTTGAGGTCAAGGCATGACTACAATCAACATTGTGCGATGATCAGGATGAAGTGTCTTGGCAATCAAGAAGTATGTAGCTGATTCACAGAACACACGTGTGCGTGCTGATAAGGGCAAATTGAGGACTCTTTCCTACAGGCAATTACGTCAGGTTGAAAGAGCAGCGGCAAAAAAGCCTTGTCATAGCAGCAGACAAGTTTTTGAAGCTGCTTGTGCCTCCAACGTCCCCCGAACAACAAGATGCAGGGTCCTTCAGAGGTTTGCAGCTGTGCATACGCCATCCTGTCGACCTCCTCTATCCACTTCACACAAGCAGAAACGGCTCCAGTGGGCCAAACATTACATGAAGACTGATTTCAAAACTGTTTTGTTCACGGATGAGTGCCGTGCAGCGCTCGATGGTCCAGATGAATGGAGTGGAGGATGGATGGTTGATGGACACCCCACGCAAACACGGCTACAGCGCCAACAAGGAGGAGGTGGAGTAATGTTTTGGGCTGGAATCATGGGGAGAGAGATTGTCGGCCCCTTTAGGATCCCTGAAGGCGCTAAAGATGAACTCCATAATGTATGTGGATTTTCTCAAACAGCACTTCCTGCCATGGTTCAAGAAGAAGAACCGTGTATTTCACAGCAAGATCATTTTTCTGCATGATAATGCACCATCTCATGCTGCACATAAAACATCTGCATCTCTGGCTGATATGGGCATAAAAGGGGACAAACTTATGGTGTGACCCCCATGCTCCCCTGACCTCTACCCCATTCAGAACCTTTGGAGCATCATTAAAAGGAGTGTCTATGATGGCGGGAGGCAGTTCACATCTAAGCAACAGCTCTGGGAGGGTATTCTGTCCTCATGCAAAACAATTGAAGCAGAAACCATCCAAAACCTGACAAATTCAATGGACGAGAGAGTTCAGAAGCTCCTTTCGAACAAGGGGTCCTATGTGAAAATGTAACATCACCTAGAATAAAGTTTTGAGTTGAAAACTGTTTGATTTCAGTTTCTAACAACCTGCTAATGCTTATAATTTCAAAAATGACCATTTTTTTGGTCTTTATTAAAATGAAAAGGTTGATCGAAAAGTTTGGGGGATCTAAGAGTGTGGCAACCCAGTAGTCATGATTACTTCGAATTCTGACAATATGAGGGTCATGCTGCAGGTAGTGCAGCAAGAAGGCACTTATGTGTCTTGCGCATCTCGGAGCCCCAAAATTATTTTCCGGGCTAGATGCAGCTAAAAATTATTTTTAATTTTAAATCTGGTGAAGCTTATTATAGATGGCCTAATAGGATCAGTGCTGCACACTGCTACAAAGCCCAAATTATTTTCCAGTCAAGATACAGATAAACATGATTAGTAATTTGAAAGCTTAAAACGGTTGGTAGGGTGATTTTAACCAATCATCAAGCTTTTACTCTCCCCAGGATGACACAGGGGTAGAAAAGTCGTTTCGGATCCATGATTTGTTCATCTTTATGAACGTGAGTCTGTCTACATTATCAGTGGAGAGCCGCGTGCGCTTATCTGTCAGCACACCACCAGCAGCGCTGAACACACGTTCAGACAGAACGCTGGCTGCGGGGCATGAAAAGATCTCCAAGGCGTAAGTGGCTAGCTCCGGCCATTTATCCAGATTGGAAGCCCAAAAAGAGCAAGGGTCCAGTGACACAGTCGTGGCTTCAATGTTTACTTGGAGATACTCCTGTACCATCGTCTCTAGGCGTTGACTATGTGTCAGACTTCTTGTCTCCTGTGGCCTTGCAAAGGATGGGCTAAAAAAGTGGTGAAATGATTCCGCAAAATTGATGTTACCAGCAGATACTGTGGTTCTGTTACGGTTTGAGTGCTGAACACTTGACGGTCCCACGGTTGGCAAGTTGGAACTGTGAGATTCACTACGTGCACCACTGGTATTTTGTGGAAAAGCACATGTAAGATTCTGCAACAGTCTCTGCTGATACTCCTGCATGCGTGCATCCCTTTCTATGGCAGGAATAATTTCTGCAAATTTACTTTTGTACCGGGGATCTAACAGTGTGGCAACCCAGTAGTCAGGATTATTTCTAATTCTCACAATTCGAGGGTCATGTTGCAGGTAAGGCAGCAAGAAGGCACTCATGTGTGTTGCGCATCCAGGAGCACCAAGTCCCTGTTGTGTTGGTGGCGAGGTAACAATCATGCTTCCTTCCTCTGTCCTCTCCCCCCAAACTCGTACAACAGAAATGTGATCAAGGTCTCCCTCATCTGATGAGTCTTCCATCAGTTCGTCCTCCACTTCTTCCTGGGCTCCTGCACCTTCCTCACTAGTTTGGCTGCTACCATGCGCCCTGGTAAAATCATCTCCCCCACCCTCACATGCCTGCCGCCCTGGTGCTGCCGACCGTCTGGACCTTGCAGATGTTAGCCCTTCCGCATACAACTCCTCCTCCTCTACTTCCTCCACCTCCTCTTGTGCCACCACCTGACTCCGAATTCTGTTTAACATGTGCTCCAGCATGTAAATCACCGGAATAGTCATGCTGATAATGGCATCGTCAGCACTAAACATCTTCGTCGCCATTTCAAAACTGTGCAGAAGGGTGCATAGGTCCCTGATCTGAGACCACTCCTCCAGCGTGATTTGCCCCACCTCTGACTCTCGTTGGCCCAGGCTATACGTCAGAACGTATTGCACCAGGGCTTGTCCGTGCTGCCACAGTCGCTGCAACATGTGCAGAGTTGAATTCCACCGGGTAGGCACATCGCATTTTAGCCAGTGAAGTGGCAGGCCCAACGACTTCTGTAGAGATGTAAGTCGCTGAGCTGCGGGATGCGAACGGCGGAAGTGAGCACACAGCGACCGTGCCCTCTGCAGAAGGCCATCTAGTCTGGGATAGTGGGCTAAAAATTGCTGGACAACCAGGTTCAACACGTGAGCCATACAAGGCACGTGTGTGACATTGCCCCGGCGAAGGGCCGCACCCAGGTTTGCAGCATTGTCGCACACGGCCTTCCCTGGTTTCAGGTCCAGTGGAGACAACCATTCATGAAATTGGTTCTCCAGAGCTGACCACAACTCCTCAGCTGTGTGACTCACATTTCCCAGACATTTCAATGTAAAAACCGCCTGATGACGTTGAGCCCTACTGCCAGCATAGTAAGGAGGTGTGCAGGATCCCTTCTGCGCAGTTAGAAAGCTTGTGGCATGACCAGACAGGCTTTGGGTGCAGGTGGAAGACCGAGAGGAGGTTGAGGAGGCAGAAGCAGTGGAGGAAAAATGACATAAAGAGGATTGACGCACAACTCGTGGGGACGGCAAGACTTGGACAGCAGCCCCTTGTCCTGCTGTCACCATAGTTACCCAGTGCCCAGTCAGCGACATGTAACGCCCCTGTCCATGCCTACTCGTCCAAGTGTCTGTGGTGAAATGCACCCTGTCACACACAGAGTTTCTCAAAGAAGCGGTGATGTTGTGTGCGACATGCTGGTGGAGCGCAGGCACACCTTTCTTTGAGAAGTAGTGCCGACTGGGCATCTGGTACTGGGGCACTGCGACGGACATAAGGTCTCGAAAATCCTCTGTGTCCACCAGGCGGAAAGGCAGCATTTCTGTAGCCAAGAGCTTGCAGATGGTGAAATTCAACCTCTTAGCTTTCTCATGGCTAGGAGGAAATGGTCTTTTACTTGTCCACATCTGAGGGACCGAGGGCTGGCTATTGTGCTTAGACGGGGTTGATAAGGGTGTCCCCGGCAAACTGCCGGTCTGTGAGGAAGATGCAGGCGGACATGTTAGGTTGCCTTGATCCAAAGGTGGTGCTATCGATGTCGGACAGCGCTCAACACCAGCTGGTGTTACCACCTCCAAAGAAAATGATGACCTGCCAATCACGCTGGCTGTTGCGGGTAAAGAGGTGGCAGGTCTGCGCCCCAAAACAGGTGTGACTGCTGTCCCCCCAGTCACAGAGGATGAAGAGGCCGCGGATGCACAAGATATGGCAGACGGTGGTTGGCCCGGCCGGCTAGACCGCATTGTAGCACACTGAGCTTCCCACTGCAACTTATTCTTCATGTCCATGTGCCGGTTCATGCATGAAGTACTCAAACTATGTATTTTTTGGCCTCTACTTAGCTTTTGCTGACAAATGTTACAGATAACACGAGTTGGGTCATCTTTATCGATCTGAAAAAATGCCCAGGCTATGCAAGGCTTAGCACCCATGCAACCTGAAGAGCCACCACGACTTGTGGTGAGAGGCAGAGTTGTGTTTGAGGATGCAGTTGTTGACGTGCTTCCAGTACTACGTCTCTGTCCAGGAAGGCGCAACCTGAACTCGTCGTCACTAGCATCTTCCTCCACCTCCTCTGCTGACCTCATCTCTTGGCTGACTGTGGGTTGACAGTAAGTGGGATCTCCGACCTCATCATCATCACCCTGTGCGTTATCACACCCGTCGTCCTCAGAGCCAACCTGTTCCTGCCCTGACAAAAAACTAAAGTTGTCGCTCCAATCAGGTATTTGAGTCTTATCATCGTCTTCCTCATTGTCTCCACCAACAGGAGTTACAGTTTGGGAATGAGGGTCTACATTATGGTCAGAACCTTCTGCGTCTGGTCCTGGATCCGACTCATAAAGATTCTGGGCATCAGTGCAGATCATTTCCTCGTCTGGATTCACAGAAGCGCTGGAGTCGACCTCTGATTCCCAGGCTATAGTATGAGTAAACAGCTCTGCAGACTCAACCATCTGTTCTACCTCATACTCAGACGGGCAGCTGGAGATTTGGGAGCTGTGAGGAAGCAAGTGCGATTTGGGTGACACCTTTGAGGACTGGAGTATTTGTGATGTTGAAGTTGATGTGGAGGAGAGCCCACTTAAAGGAGCACTTGATATCCGTTGAAGCACCTGCTGTTTTTGTGCCTCATCTGGAATTTGTAGCGATTGGCGTGGCCGTAAGAAAGGGATCTTATCACATTGTCCGCTAAAAGAAGTAGACATTTTAGTTTGGCTGGAAGATGGTCTTTCTTCTGCACCTACCCCACGGACACAACCTTTTTTCCCCTTCCCAACACGCCTATTCCCCTTTCCACCAGCAGCAGGCCTTTTTCCACTCATTTTGGTGGTTAACTAATTCACAACTCTGGAGTTGTTTGCACAAAAAAACAATGGATGGTAACCGAGCAGAGCTGAGTGGCCAAACTGTGGTATTAGGCCAAAACTATTGGCTGGGTTAGATGCAGAAAAAAAATATTTTTAATTTGCAACCTGATGGAGGTCAGTATAGATGGACTAATAGACCAAGTCCCACACACCGCTAGAAGCCCAAATATTTTTTCAGAACTAGATGCAGAAAATTTTTTTATTCAATTTGCAACCTGATGGAGGTCAGTATAGATGGACTAATAGACCAAGTCCCACACACTGCTAGAAGCCCAAATATTTTTTCAGAGCTAGATGCAGAAAAAAATTATTTTTAATTTGCAACCTGATGGAGGTCAGTATAGATGGACTAATAGACCAAGTCCCACACACCGCTAGAAGCCCAACTATTTTTTCAGAGCTAAATGCAGAAAAAAATTATTTTTAATTTGCAACCTGATGGAGGTCAGTATAGATGGACTAATAGACCAAGTCCCACACACCGCTAGAAGCCCAAATATTTTTTCAGAGCTAGATGCAGAAAAAAATTATATTCAATTTGCAACCTGCTGGAGGTCAGTATAGAAGGACTAATAGAACAAGTCCCACACACTGCTAGAAGCCCAAATATTTTTTCAGAGCTAAATGAAGAAAAAAAATATTTTTAATTTGCAACCTGATGGAGGTCAGTATAGATGGACTAATAGACCAAGTCCCACACACTGCTAGAAGCCCAAATATTTTTTCAGAGCTAGATGCAGAAAAAAATTATTTTTAATTTGCAACCTGATGGAGGTCAGTATAGATGGACTAATAGACCAAGTCCCACACACTGCTAGAAGCCCAAATATTTTTTCAGAGCTAGATGCAGAAAAAAATTATTTTTAATTTGCAACCTGATGGAAGTCAGTATAGATGGACTAATAGACCAAGTCCCACACACTGCTAGAAGCCCAAATATTTTTTCAGAGCTAGATGCAGAAAAAAATTATATTCAGTTTGCAACCTGATGGAGGTCAGTATAGATGGACTAATAGAATGATGCTATGCCCAAAAGATTTTACTTCACTAGGTGCAGTAAATAAATTGGTATTCTATACACAGGTGGTATATCTTGCAACACAGATAGGCTACTCCACTGACTAACACACTCTGCAATAGGCCAAAAAGGATTAGCTTTGCTAGATTCAGCCAAATGCTGTGAAAAAAACTTGCACAGCACTGGCACAGACCTGCCTGGCAAAAACTGATAGGAACTGATGTAACCTAGTCCTGAAAAGGACTCCAATTACAATTAGTCTTTACTCCCACAATCTATCTATTTAAGAGCACAGACCTGCCTGATAAAAGTCGTAGGAAATGCTGTAACCTAGTCCTTAAAAGGACTGCAATCACAACTATTCCCTACTCCCAAGCTATCTGTATATTTGTGCGAAAATTGGCTTGAAATTAACAAGGTATAGCGCACACAGCAACAGCGGTGCCGTCTAACACGCAGCTGCAGCAGTGAGAAAATGGTGGCGACAGGGAAAATGGCTTGGTCTTATAGGGCAAGGACATGTGACATACACTGCCAATCACACATGCCCTTGCTTGTGTGAAAAAAAGCACTTCGCTCCGTGTGTGCGCTGCTGATAGGCTGACAGATTGCACCTCCCCACTGCAAATGCGGGAAAGAGAAAAAAAAATGGAGATCTTCATTGTTCCTGCAGAGATCCATCCCCTGCCCCTCCCCCCGCCCCGCTGTACACTCAAACTGCGTATTAACATTAATTTTCATCATTACTGAGAAAAAATCCAGTTATGATTTTGGTGCACGAACAGTTATCGAACATAACCTCGAACAGCCGAATTTTTCTCAAATTGTTCGTGTTCGCCGACCGGCTCGAACACCGCCCAAAACAGCTCGAATTTGAGATTGGCGAACAGTTCGAGTAGAACAACGCTCATCTCTAGTCTTGGCAATCAAGAAGTATGTAGCTGATTCACAGTACACATGTGTGCGTGCTGATAAGGGCAAATTGAGGACTCTTTCCTACAGGCAATTACGTCAGGTTAAAAGAGCAGCGGCAATAAAGCCTTGTCATAGCAGCAGACAAGTTTTTGAAGCTGCTGTTGCCTCCAACGTCCCCCGAACAACAAGATGCAGGGTCCTTCAGAGGTTTGCAGCTGTGCATACGCCATCCTGTCGACCTCCTCTATCCACTTCACACAAGCAGAAACGGCTCCAGTGGGCCAAACATTACATGAAGACTGATTTCAAAACTGTTTTGTTCATGGATGAGTGCTGTGCAACGCTTGATGGTCCAGATGGATGGAGTGGAGGATGGCTGGTTGATGGACACCCCACGCAAACACGGCTACAGAGCCAACAAAAAGGAGGTGGAGTAATGTTTTGGGCTGGAATCATGGGGAGAGAGATTGTCGGCCACTTTAGGATCCCTGAAGGGGTAAAGATGAACTCCATAATGTATGTGGAGTTTCTCAAACAGCACTTCCTGCCCTGGTTCAAGAAGAAGAACCATGTATTCCACAGTAAGATCATTTTTATGCATGATAATGCACCGTCTCATACTGCACATAACACATCTGCATCTCTGGCTGATATGGGCATAAAAGGGGACAAACTTATGATGTGACCCCCATGCTCCCCTGACCTCTACCCCATTCAGAACCTTTGGAGCATCATTAAAAGGAGTGTCTATGATGGCGGGAGGCAGTTCAGATCTAAGCAACAGCTCTGGGAGGGTATTCTGTCCTCATGCAAAACAATTGAAGCAGAAACCATCCAATCCTGACAAATTCAATGGACGAGAGAGTTCAGAAGCTCCTTTCGAACAAGGGGTCCTATGTGCAAATGTAACATCACCTAGAATAAAGTTTTGAGTTGAAAACTGTTTGATTTCAGTTTCTAATAACCTGCTAATGCTTATAATTTCAAAAATGACCATTTTTTTGGTCTTTATTAAAATGAAAAGGTTGATCGAAGAGTGTGGGGGATCTAAGAGTGTGGCAACCCAGTAGTCATGATTACTTCGAATTCTGACAATCTGAGGGTCATGTTGCAGGTAGTACAGCAAGAAGGCACTTATGTGTCTTGCGCATCTCGGAGCCCCAAAATTATTTTCCGGGCTAGATGCAGCTAAAAATTATCATTAATTTTAAATCTGGTGGAGCTTAGTATAGATGGCCTAATAGAATCAGTACTGCACACTGCTGCAAAGCCCATATTATTTTCCAGCCAAGATACAGATAAACATGATTAGTAATTTTAAATCTGGTGGAGCTTAGTATAGATGGCCTAATAGAATCAGTAGTGCACACTGCTACAAAGTCCAAATAATTTTCCAGCCAAGATACACATAAACATGATTAGTAATTTGAAAGCTTAAAATGGTTGGTGAGGTGATTTTAACCAATCATCAAGCTTTTACTCTCCCCAGGATGACACAGAGGTAGAAAAGTCGTTTCGGATCCATGATTTGTTCATCTTTATTAACGTGAGTCTGTCTACATTATCAGTGGAGAGCCGCGTGCGCTTATCTGTCAGCACACCACCAGCAGCGCTGAACACACGTTCAGACAGAATGCTGGCTGCGGTGCATGACAAGATCTCCAAGGCGTAAGTGGCTAGCTCCGGCCATTTATCCAGATTGGAAGCCCAAAAAGAGCAAGGGTCCAGGGACACAGTCATGGTTTCAATGTTTACTTGGAGATACTCCTGTACCATCGTCTCTAGGCGTTGACTGTGTGTCATACTTCTTGTCTCCTGTGGCCTTGCAAAGAATGGGCTAAAAAAGTGGTGAAATGATTCCGCAAAATTGATGTTACCAGCAGATACTGTGGTTCTGTTACGGTTTGAGTGCTGAACACTCGACGGTCCCATGGTTGGCAAGTTGGAACTGTGAGATTCAGTAAGTGCACCACTGGTGTTTTGTGGAAAAGCACATGTAAGATTCTGCAACAGTCTCTGCTGATACTCCTGCATGCGTGCATCCCTTTCTATGGCAGGAATAATTTCTGCAAATTTACTTTTGTACCAGGGATCTAACAGTGTGGCAACCCAGTAGTCAGGATTATTTCTAATTCTCACAATTCGAGGGTTATGTTGCAGGTAGTGCAGCAAGAAGACACTCATGTGTGTTGCGCATCCTGGTGCACCAAGTCCCTGTTGTGTTGGTGGCGAGGTAACAATCATGCTTCCTTCCTCTGTCCTCTCCCCTCAACATCTCAAAACAGAAATTTGATCTAGGTCTCCCTCATCTGATGAGTCTTCCATTGGTTCGTCCTCCACTTCTTCCTGGGCTCCTGCACCTTCCTCACTAGTTTGGCTGCTACCATGCGCCCTGGTAAAACCATCTCCCCAACCCTCACATGCCTGCCGCCTTGGTGCTGCCGACCGTCTGGACCTTGCAGATGTTAGCCCTTCCGCATACAACTCCTCCTCCTCTACTTCCTCCACCTCTTCTTGTGCCACCACCTGACTCCAAATTCTGTTTAACATGTGCTCCAGCATGTAAATCACCGGAATAGTCATGCTGATAATGGCATCGTCAGCACTAAACAACTTCATCGCCTTTTCAAAACTGTGCAGAAGGGTGCATAGGTCCCTGATCTGAGACCACTCCTCCAGCGTGATTTGCCCCACCTCTGGATCTCGTTGGCCCAGGCTATACGTCAGAACGTATTGCACCAGGGCTTGTCGGTGCTGCCACAGTCGCTGCAGCATGTGCAGAGTTGAATTCCACCGGGTAGGCACATCGCATTTTAGCCGGTGAAGTGGCAGGCCCAACGACTTCTGTAGAGATGTAAGTCGCTGAGCTGCGGGATGCGAACGGCGGAAGTGAGCACACAGCGACCGTGCCCTCTGCAGAAGGCCATCTAGTCCGGAATAGTGGGCTAAAAATTGCTGGACAACCAGGTTCAACACGTGAGCCATACAAGGCACGTGTGTGACATTGCCCCGGCGAAGGGCCGCACCCAGGTTTGCAGCATTGTCGCACACGGCCTTCCCTGGTTTCAGGTCCAGTGGAGACAACCATTCATGAAATTGGTTCTCCAGAGCTGACCACAACTCCTCAGCTGTGTGACTCACATTTCTCAGACATTTCAAAGTAAAAACCGCCTGATAACGTTGAGCTCTACTGCCAGCATAGTAAGGACGTGTGCAGGATCCCTTCTGCGCAGTTAGAAAGCTTGTGGCATGACCAGACAGGCTTTGGGTGCAGGTGGAGGACCGAGAGGAGGTTGAGGAGGCAGAAGCAGTGGAGGAACTTTGACATAAAGAGGATTGACGCACAACTCGTGGGGACGGCAAGACTTGGACAGCAGCCCCTTGTCCTGCTGTCACCATATTTACCCAGTGCCCAGTCAGCGACATGTAACGCCTCTGTCCATGCCTACTCGTCCAAGTGTCTGTGGTGAAATGCACCCTGTCACACACAGAGTTTCTCAAAGAAGCGGTGATGTTGTGTGCGACATGCTGGTGGAGCGCAGGCACACCTTTCTTTGAGAAGTAGTGCCGACTGGTCATCTGGTACTGGGGCACTGCGACGGACATAAGGTCTCGAAAATCCTCTGTGTCCACCAGGCGGAAAGGCAGCATTTCTGTAGCCAAGAGCTTGCAGATGGTGAAATTCAACCTCTTAGCTTTCTCATGGCTAGGAGGAAATGGTCTTTTACTTGTCCACATCTGAGGGACCGAGGGCTGGCTATTGTGCTTAGACGGGGTTGATAAGGGTGTCCCCGGCAAACTGCCGGTCTGTGAGGAAGATGCAGGCAGACATGTTAGGTTGCCTTGATCCAAAGGTGGTGCTATCGATGTCGGACAGCGCTCAACACCAGCTGGTGTTAAAACCTGCAAAGAAAATGATGACCTGCCAATCACGCTGGCTGTTGCGGGTAAAGAGGTGGCAGGTCTGCGCCCCAAAACAGGTGTGACTGCTGTCCCCCCAGTCACAGAGGATGAAGAGGCCACGGCTGCACAAGATATGGCAGACGGCGGTTGGCCCGGCCGGCTAGGCCGCATTGTAGCACAGTGAGCTTCCCACTGCAACTTATGCTTCATGTCCATGTGCCGGTTCATGCATGAAGTACTCAAACTATGTATTTTTTGGCCTCTACTTAGCTTTTGCTGACAAATGTTACAGATAACACGAGTTGGGTCATCTTTATCGATCTGAAAAAATGCCCAGGCTATGCAAGGCTTAGCACCCATGCGACCTGAAGAGCCACCACGACTTGTGGTGAGAGGCAGAGTTGTGTTTGAGGATGCAGTTGTTGACGTGCTTCCAGTACTACGTCTCTGTCCAGGAAGGCGCAACCTGACCTAGTCGTCACTAGCATTCTCCTCCACCTCCTCTGCTGACATCATCTCTTTGCTGACTGTGGGTTGACAGTAAGTGGGATCTCCAACCTCATCATCATCACCCTGTGCGTTATCACACCCGTAGTCCTCAGAGCCAACCTGTTCCGGTCCTGACAAAAAACTAAAGTTGTCGCTCCAATCAGGTATTTGAGTCTCATCATCGTCTTCCTCATTGTCTCCACCAACAGGAGTTACAGTTCGGGAATGAGGGTTTAAATTATGGTCAGAACCTTCAGCGTCTGGTCCTGGATCCGACTCATAAAGATTCTGGGCATCAGTGCAGATCATTTCCTCGTCTGGATTCACAGAAGCGCTGGAGCCGACCTCTGATTACCAGACTATAGTATGAGTAAACAGCTCTGCAGACTCAACCATCTGTTCTACCTCATACTCAGACGGGCAGCTGGAGATTTGGGAGCTGTGAGGAAGCAAGTGCGATTGGGGTGACACCTTTGAGGACTGGAGTATTTGTAATGTTGAAGTTGATGTGGAGGAGAGCCCACTTAAAGGAACACTTGATATCCGTTGAAGAACCTGCTGTTTTTGTGCCTCATCTGGAATTTGAAGCGATTGGCGTGGCCGTAAGAAAGGGATCGTATCACATTGTCCGCTAAAAGATGTAGACATTTTAGTTTGGCTGGAAGATGGTCTTTCTTCTGCAGATGTTACTGTTGCTTTAACACCTACCCCATGGACACAACCTTTTTTTCCCTTCCCAACACGCCTATTCCCCTTTCCACCAGCAGCAGGCCTTTTTCCACTCATTTTGGTGGTTAACTAATTCACAACTCTGGAGTTGTTTGCACAAAAAAACAATGAATGGGAACCGAACAGAGCTGAGTGGCCAAACTGTGGTATTAGGCCAAAACTATTGGCTGGGTTAGATGCAGAAAAAAATTATATTCAATTTGCAACCTGATGGAGATCAGTATAGATGGACTAATAGAACAAGTACCACACACAGGTAGAAGCCCAAATATTTTTTCAGAGGTAGATGCAGAAAAAAATTATATTCAGTTTGCAACCTGATGGAGGTCAGTATAGATGGACTAATAGAACAAGTCCCACACTGCTAGAAGGCCAAATATTTTTTCAGAGCTAGATGCAGAAAAATATTATATTCAATTTGCAACCTGATGGAGGTCAGTATAGATGGACTAGTAGAACAAGTCCCACACACTGCTAGAAGGAGAAATATTTTTTCAGAGCTAGATGCAGAAAAAAATTATATTCAATTTGCAACCTGATGGAGGTCAATATAGATGGACTAATAGACCAAGTCCCACACACTGCTAGAAGGACAAATATTTTTTCAGAGCTAGATGCAGACAAAAAAGTATTTTTAATTTGCAAAGAGATGGAGGTCAGTATAGATGGACTAATAGAACAAGTCCCACACACAGCTAGAAGCCCAAATATTTTTTCAGAGGTAGATGCAGAAAAAAATGATATTCAGTTTACAAACTGATGGAGGTCAGTATAGATGGACTAATAGAACAAGTCCCACACACTGCTAGAAGGCCCAATATTTTTTCAGAGCTAGATGCAGACAAAAAATTATTTTTAATTTGCAACCTGATGGAGGTCAGTATAGATGGACTAATAAAACAAGTCCCACACACTGCTAGAAGCCCAAATATTTTTTCAGAGGTAGGTGCAGAAAAAAATTATATTCAGTTTGCAACCTGATGGAGTTCATTATAGATGGACTAATAAAACAAGTCCCACACACTGCTAGAAGCCCAAATATTTTTTCAGATGTAGATGCAGAAAAAAATTATATTCAGTTTGCAACCTGATGGAGGTCAGTATAGATGGACTAATAGAACAAGTCCCACACTCTGCTAGAAGCCCAAATATTTTTTCAGAGCTAGATGCAGACAAAAAAATTATTTTGAATTTGCAACCTGATGGAGGTCAGTATAGATGGACTAGTAGAACAAGTCCCACACACTGCTAGAAGGACAAATATTTTTTCAGAGCTAGATGCAGAAAAAAATTATATTCAATTTGCAACCTGATGGAGGTCAGTATAGATGGACTAATAGAACAAGTCCCACACACTGCTAGAAGGCCAAATATTTTTTCAAAACTAGATACAGACAAAAAAAAATTTTAATTTGCAACCTGATGGAGGTCAGTATAGATGGACTAATAGAACAAGTCCCACACACTGCTAGAAGCCCAAATACTTTTTCAGAGCTAGATGCAGACAAAAAATTATTTTGAATTTGCAACCAGATGGAGGTCAGTATAGATGGACTAATAGAACAAGTCCCACACTGCAAGAAGGCCAAATATTTTTTCAGAGCTAGATGCAGAAAAATATTATTTTCAATTTGCAACCTGATGGAGGTCAGTATAGATGGACTAATAGAAAAAGTCCCACACACTGCTAGAAGCCCAAATATTTTTTCAGAGCTAGATGAAGAAAAATATTATATTCAATTTGCAACCTGATGGAGGTCAGTATACATGGACTAATAGAACAAGTCCCACACTGCTAGAAGGCCAAATATTTTTTCAGAGCTAGATGCAGAAAAATATTATATTCAATTTGCAACCTGATGGAGGTCAGTATAGATGGACTAGTACAACAAGTCCCACACACTGCTAGAAGGAGAAATATTTTTTCAGAGCTAGATGCAGAAAAAAATTATATTCAATTTGCAACCTGATGGAGGTCAATATAGATGGACTAATAGACCAAGTCCCACACACTGCTAGAAGGCCAAATATTTTTTCAGATCTAGATGCAGACAAAATGTATTTTTAATTTGCAACCTGATGGAGGTCAGTATAGATAGACTAATAAAACAAGTCCCACACACTGTTAGAAGCCCAAATATTTTTTCAGAGGTAGATGCAGAAAAAAATTATATTCAGTTTACAACCTGATGGAGGTCAGTATAGATGGACTAATAAAACAAGTCCCACACACTGCTAGAAGGCCAAATATTTTTTCAGAGTTAGATGCAGACAAAAAATTATTTTTAATTTGCAACCTGATGGAGGTCAGTATAGATGGACTAATAAAACAAGTCCCACACACTGCTAGAAGCCCAAATATTTTTTCAGAGGTAGATGCAGAAAAAAATTATATTCAGTTTGCAACCTGATGGAGGTCAGTATAGATGGACTAATAGAACAAGTCCCACACTCTGCTAGAAGCCCAAATATTTTTTCAGAGCTAGATGCAGACAAAAAATTATTTTGAATTTGCAACCTGATGGAGGTCAGTATAGATGGACTAGTAGAACAAGACCCACACACTGCTAGAAGGACAAATATTTTTTCAGAGCTAGATGCAGAAAAAAATTATATTCAATTTACAACCTGATGGAGGTCAGTATAGATGGACTAATAGAACAAGTCCCACACACTGCTAGAAGGCCAAATATGTTTTCAAAACTAGATGCAGACAAAAAAATATTTTTAATTTGCAACCTGATGGAGGTCAGTATAGATGGACTAATAGAACAAGTCCCACACACTGCTAGAAGCCCAAATATTTTTTCAGAGCTAGATGTAGACAAAAAATTATTTTGAATTTGCAACCAGATGGAGGTTAGTATAAATGGACTAATAGAGAAAGTCCCACACACTGCTAGAAGGCCAAATATTTTTTCAGAGCTAGATGCAGATAAAAATTATTTTTAATTTGCAACCTGATGGAGGTCAGTATAGATGGACTAATAGAACAAGTCCCACACACTGCTAGAAGCCCAAATATTTTTTCAGAGCTAGATGCAGACAAAAAATTATTTTGAATTTGCAACCAGATGGAGGTCATTATAAATGGACTAATAGAGAAAGTCCCACACACTGCTAGAAGGCCAAATATTTTTTCAGAGCTAGATGCAGATAAAAATTATTTTTAATTTGCAACGTGATGGAGGTCAGTATAGATGGACTAATAAAATAAGTCCCACACACTGCTAGAAGCCCAAACATTTTTTCAGAGGTAGATGCAGAAAAAAATTATATTCAGTTTGCAACCTGATGGAGGTCAGTATAGATGGACTAATAGAACAAGTCCCACACACTGCTAGAAGGCGAAATATTTTTTCAGAGCTAGAAGCAGACAAAAAATTATTTTGAATTTGCAACCTGATGGAGGTCAGTATAGATGGACTAGTAGAACAATTCCCGCACACTGCTAGAAGGACAAATATTTTTTCAGAGCTAGATGCAGAAAAAAATTATATTCAATTTGCAACCTGATGGAGGTCAGTATAGATGGACTAATAGAACAAGTCCCACACACTGCTAGAAGGCCAAATATTTTTTCAGAGCTAGATGAAGACAAAAAAATATTTTTAATTTGCAACCTGATGGAGGTCAGTATAGATGGACTAATAGAACAGTCCCACACACTGCTAGAAGGCCAAATATTTTTTCAGAGCTAGATGCAGATATAAATTATTTTGAATTTGCAACCTGATGGAGGTCAGTATAGATGGACTAATAGAACAAGTCCCACACACTGCTAGAAGCCCAAATATTTTTTCAGAGCTAGATGCAGATAAAAATTATTTTTAATTTGCAACCTGATGGAGGTCAGTATAGATGGACTAATAGAACAAGTCCCACACACTGCTAGAAGGACAAATATTTTTTCAGAGAAAGATGCAGACAAAAAAATATTTTTAATTTGCAACCTGATGGAGGTCAGTATAGATGGACTAATAGAACAAGTCCCACACTTTGCTAGAAGCCCAAATATTTTTTCAGAGCTAGATGCAAACAAAAAATTATTTTGAATTTGCAACCTGATGGAGGTCAGTATAGATGGACTGGTAGAACAAGTCCCACACACTGCTAGAAGGACAAATATTTTTTCAGAGCTAGATGCAGAAAAAAATTATATTCAATTTGCAACCTGATGGAGGTCAGTATAGATGGACTAATAGAACAAGTCCCACACACTGCTAGAAGGCCAAATATTTTTTCAAAACTAGATGCAGACAAAAAAATATTTTTAATTTGCAACCTGATGGAGTTCAGTATAGATGGACAAATAGAACAAGTCCCACACACTGCTAGAAGCCCAAATATTTTTTCAGAGCTAGATGCAGGCAAAAAATTATTTTGAATTTGCAACCAGATGGAGGTCAGTATAGATGGACTAATAGAGAAAGTCCCACACACTGCTAGAAGGCCAAATATTTTTTCAGAGCTAGATGCAGACAAAAAATTATTTTTAATTTGCAACCTGATGGAGGTCAGTATAGATGGACTAATAAAACAAGTCCCACACACTGCTAGAAGCCCAAATATTTTTTCAGAGGTAGATGCAGAAAAAAATTATATTCAGTTTGCAACCTGATAGAGGTCAGTATAGATGGACTAATAGAACAAGTCCCACACACTGCTAGAAGGCCAAATATTTTTTCAGAGCTAGATGCAGACAAAAAATTATTTTGAATTTGCAACCTGATGGAGGTCAGTATAGATGGACTAGTAGAACAATTCCCGCACACTGCTAGAAGGACAAATATTTTTTCAGAGCTAGATGCAGAAAAAAATTATATTCAATTTGCAACCTGATGGAGGTCAGTATAGATGGACTAATAGAACAAGTCCCACACACTGCTAGAAGGCCAAATATTTTTTCAGAGCTAGATGCAGACAAAAAATATATTTAATTTGCAACCTGATGGAGGTCAGTATAGATGGACTAATAGAACAAGTCCCACACACTGCTAGAAGGTCAAATATTTTTTCAGAGCTAGATGCAGATTAAAATTATTTTGAATTTGCAACCTGATGGAGGTCAGTATAGATGGACTAATAGAACAAGTCCCACACACTGCTAGAAGCCCAAAGATTTTTTCAGAGCTAGATGTAGATAAAAATTATTTTTAATTTTCAACCTGATGGAGGTCAGTATAGATGGACTAATAGAACAAGTCCCACACACTGCTAGAAGGCCAAATATTTTTTCAGAGCTAGATGCAGACAAAAAAATATTTTTAATTTGCAACCTGACGGAGGTCAGTATAGATGGACTAATAGAACAAGTCCCACACACTGCTAGAAGCCCAAAGATTTTTTCAGAGCTAGATGCAGATAAAAATTATTTTTAATTTTCAACCTGATGGAGGTCAGTATAGATGGACTAATAGAACAAGTCCCACACACTGCTAGAAGGCCAAATATTTTTTCAGAGCTAGATGCAGACAACAAATTATTTTGAATTTGCAACCTGATGGAGGTCAGTATAAATGGACTAGTAGAACAATTCCTGCACACTGCTAGAAGGACAAATATTTTTTCAGAGCTAGATGCAGAAAAAAATTATATTCAATTTGCAACCTGATGGAGGTCAGTATAGATGGACTAATAGAACAAGTCCCACACACTGCTAGAAGGCCAAATATTTTTTCAGAGCTAGATGGAGACAAAAAAATATTTTTAATTTGCAACCTGATGGAGGTCAGTATAGATAGACTAATAGAACAAGTCCCACACACTGCTGGAAGGCCAAATATTTTTTCAGAGCTAGATGCAGATTAAAATTATTTTGAATTTGCAACCTGATGGAGGTCAGTATAGATGGACTAATAGAACAAGTCCCACACACTGCTAGAAGCCCAAAGATTTTTTCAGAGCTAGATGCAGATAAAAATTATTTTTAATTTTCAACCTGATGGAGGTCAGTATAGATGGACTAATAGAACAAGTCCCACACACTGCTAGAAGGACAAATATTTTTTCAGAGCTAGATGCAGACAAAAAAATATTTTTAACTTGCAACCTGATGGAGGTCAGTATAGATGGACTAATAGAACAAGTCCCACACTCTGCTAGAAGCCCAAATATTTTTTCAGAGCTAGATGCAGACAAAAAAATATTTTGAATTTGCAACCTGATGGAGGTCAGTATAGATGGACTGGTAGAACAAGTCCCACACACTGCTAGAAGGACAAATATTTTTTCAGAGCTAGATGCAGAAAAAAATTATATTCAATTTGCAACCTGATGGAGGTCAGTATAGATGGACTAATAGAACAAGTCCCACACACTGCTAGAAGCCCAAATATTTTTTCAGAGCTAGATGCAGACAAAAAATTATTTTTAATTTGCAACCTGATGGAGGTCAGTATAGATGGACTAATAAAATAAGTCCCACACACTGCTAGAAGCCCAAATATTTTTTCAGAGGTAGATGCAGAAAAAAATTATATTCAGTTTGCAACCTGATGGAGGTCAGTATAGATGGACTAATAGAACAAGTCCCACACACTGCTAGAAGGCCAAATATTTTTTCAGAGCTAAATGCAGACAAAAAATTATTTTGAATTTGCAACCTGATGGAGGTCAGTAAAGATGGACTAGTAGAACAATTCCCGCACACTGCTAGAAGGACAAATATTTTTTCAGAGCTAGATGCAGAAAAAAATTCTATTCAATTTGCAACCTGATGGAGGTCAGTATAGATGGACTAATAGAACAAGTCCCACACACTGCTAGAAGGCCAAATATTTTTTCAGAGCTAGATGCAGATTAAAATTATTTTGAATTTGCAACCTGATGGAGGTCAGTATAGATGGACTAATAGAACAAGTCCCACACACTGCTAGAAGCCCAAAGATTTTTTCAGAGCTAGATGCAGATAAAAATTATTTTTAATTTGCAACCTGATGGAGGTCAGTATAGATGGACTAATAGAACAAGTCCCACAAACTGCTAGAAGGAGAAATATTTTTTCAGAGCTAGATGCAGACAAAAAAATATTTTTAATTTGCAACCTGATGGAGGTCAGTATAGATGGACTAATAGACCAAGTCCCACACACTGCTAGAAGGCCAAATATTTTTTCAGAGCTAGATGCAGACAAAAAATTATTTTGAATTTGCAACCTGATGGAGGTCAGTATAGATGGACTAGTAGAACAAGTCCCACACACTGCTAGAAGGACAAATATTTTTTCAGAGCTAGATGCAGAAAAAAATTATATTCAATTTGCAACCTTATGGAGGTCAGTATAGATGGACTAATAGAATGATGCTATGCCCAAAAGGTTTTACTTCACTAGGTGCAATAAAAAAATTGGTATTCTATACACTGGTGGTGTATCTTGCAACACAGATAGGCTACTCCATTGACTAACACACTCTGCAATAGGCCAAAAAGGATTAGCTTTGCTAGATTCAGCCAAATGCTGTGAAAAAAACTTGCCCAGCACTGGCACAGACCTGCCTGGCAAAAACTGATAGGAACTGATGTAACTTAGTCCTGAAAACTACTGCAATTACAATTAGTCTTTACTCCCACAATCTATCTATTTAAGAGAACAGACTAGCCTGATAAAAGTCGTAGGAAATGCTGTAACCTAGTCCTTAAAAGGACTGCAATCATAACTATTCCCTACTCCCAAGCTATCTGTAGATTTGTGCGAAAATTGGCTTGAAATTAACAAGGTATAGCGCACACAGCAACAGCGGTGGCGTCTAACACGCAGCTGCAGCTGCAGCAGTGAGAAAATGGTGGCGACGGGGAAAATGGCTGGGTCTTATAGGGCAAGGACATGTGACATACACTGCCAATGACACATGCCTTAGCTTGTGTGAAAAAAAGCACTTCGCTCCGTGTGTGCACTGCTGATTAGAGATGAGCGTTGTTCTACTCGAACTGTTCGCCAATCTCAAATTCGAGCTGTTTTGGGCGGTGTTCGAGCCATTCGGCAAACACGAACAATTTGAGAAAAATTCGGCTGTTCGAGGTTATGTTCGATAACTGTTCGTGCACCAAAATCATAACTGGATTTTTTCTCAGTAATGATGAAAATTAATGTTAATACGCAGTTTGAGTGTACAGCGGGGTGGGGGGAGGGGCAGGGGATGGATCTCTGCAGGAACAATGAAGATCTCCATTTTTTTTTCTCTTTCCCGCATTTGCAGTGGGGAGGTGCAATCTGTCAGCCTATCAGCAGCGCACACACGTAGCGAAGTGCTTTTTTTCACACAAGCAAGGGCATGTGTCATTGGCAGTGTATGTCACATGTCCTTGCCCTATAAGACCAAGCCATTTTCCCCGTCGCCACCATTTTCTCACTGCTGCAGCTGCGTGTTAGACGGCACCGCTGTTGCTGTGTGCGCTATACCTTGTTAATTTCAAGCCAATTTTCGCACAAATATACAGATAGCTTCGGAGTAGGGAATAGTTGTGATTGCAGTCCTTTTAAGGACTAGGTTACAGCATTTCCTACGACTTTTATCAGGGAGGTCTGTGCTCTTAAATAGATAGGTTGTGGGAGTAAAGACTAATTGTAATTGGAGTCCTTTTCAGGACTAGGTTACATGAGTTCCTATCAGTTTTTGCCAGGCAGGTCTGTGCCAGTGCTGTGCAAGTTTTTTTCACAGCATTTGGCTGAATCTAGCAAAGCTAATCCTTTTTGGCCTATTGCAGAGTGTGTTAGTCAGTGGAGTAGCCTATCTGTGTTGCAAGATATAACACCTGTGTATAGAATACCAATTTTTTTACTGCACCTAGTGAAGTAAAATCTTTTGGGCATAGCATCATTCTATTAGTCCATCTATACTGACCTCCATCAGGTTGCAAACTGAATATAATTTTTTTCTGCATCTAGCTCTGAAAAAATATTTGGGCTTCTAGCAGTGTGTGGGACTTGGTCTATTAGTCCATCTATACTGACCTCCATCAGGTTGCAAATTAAAAATAATTTTTTTCTTCATTTAGCTCTGAAAAAATATTTGGGCTTCTAGCAGTGTGTGGGACTTGTTCTATTAGTCCTTCTATACTGACCTCCAGCAGGTTGCAAATTGAATATAATTTATTTCTGCATCTAGCTCTGAAAAAATAGTTGGGCTTCTAGCGGTGTGTGGGACTTGGTCTATTAGTCCATCTATACTGACCTCCATCAGGTTGCAAATTAAAAATAATTTTTTTCTGCATCTAGCTCTGAAAAAATATTTGGGCTTCTAGCAGTGTGTGGGACTTGGTCTATTAGTCCATCTATACTGACCTCCATCAGGTTGCAAATTAAAAATATTTTTTTTCTGCATCTAGCTCTGAAAAAATATTTGGGCTTCTAGCGGTGTGTGGGACTTGGTCTATTAGTCCATCTATACTGACCTCCATCAGGTTGCAAATTAAAAATAATTTTTTTCTGCATCTAGCTCTGAAAAAATATTTGGGCTTCTAGCGGTGTGTGGGACTTGGTCTATTAGTCCATCTATACTGACCTCCATCAGGTTGCAAATTAAAAATAATTTTTTTCTGCATCTAGCTCTGAAAAAATATTTGGGCTTCTAGCAGTGTGTGGGACTTGGTCTATTAGTCCATCTATACTGACCTCCATCAGGTTGCAAATTAAAAATAATTTTTTTCTTCATTTAGCTCTGAAAAAATATTTGGGCTTCTAGCAGTGTGTGGGACTTGTTCTATTAGTCCTTCTATACTGACCTCCAGCAGGTTGCAAATTGAATATAATTTTTTTCTGCATCTAGCTCTGAAAAAATAGTTGGGCTTCTAGCGGTGTGTGGGACTTGGTCTATTAGTCCATCTATACTGACCTCCATCAGGTTGCAAATTAAAAATATTTTTTTTCTGCATCTAGCTCTGAAAAAATATTTGGGCTTCTAGCAGTGTGTGGGACTTGGTCTATTAGTCCATCTATACTGACCTCCATCAGGTTGCAAATTAAAAATAATTTTTATCTGCATCTACAGTACCTCTGAAAAAATATTTGGGCTTCTAGCAGTGTGTGGGACTATTTGTATTAGTCCATCTATACTGACCTCCATCAGGTTGCAAATTCAAAATAATTTTTTTCTGCATCTAACCCAGCCAATAGTTTTGGCCTAATACCACAGTTTGGCCACTCAGCTCTGCTTGGTTACCATCCATTGTTTTTTTGTGCAAACAACTCCAGAGTTGTGAATTAGTTAACCACCAAAATGAGTGGAAAAAGGCCTGCTGCTGGTGGAAAGGGGAATAGGCGTGTTGGGAAGGGGAAAAAAGGTTGTGTCCGTGGGGTAGGTGTTAAAGCAACAGTAACATCTGCAGAAGAAAGACCATCTTCCAGCCAAACTAAAATGTCTACTTCTTTTAGCGGACAATGTGATAAGATCCCTTTCTTACGGCCACGCCAATCGCTACAAATTCCAGATGAGGCACAAAAACAGCAGGTGCTTCAACGGATATCAAGTGCTCCTTTAAGTGGGCTCTCCTCCACATCAACTTCAACATCACAAATACTCCAGTCCTCAAAGGTGTCACCCAAATCGCACTTGCTTCCTCACAGCTCCCAAATCTCCAGCTGCCCGTCTGAGTATGAGGTAGAACAGATGGTTGAGTCTGCAGAGCTGTTTACTCATACTATAGCGTGGGAATCAGAGGTCGACTCCAGCGCTTCTGTGAATCCAGACGAGGAAATGATCTGCACTGATGCCCAGAATCTTTATGAGTCGGATCCAGGACCAGACGCAGAAGGTTCTGACCATAATGTAGACCCTCATTCCCAAACTGTAACTCCTGTTGGTGGAGACAATGAGGAAGACGATGATAAGACTCAAATACCTGATTGGAGCGACAACTTTAGTTTTTTGTCAGGGCAGGAACAGGTTGGCTCTGAGGACGACGGGTGTGATAACGCACAGGGTGATGATGATGAGGTCGGAGATCCCACTTACTGTCAACCCACAGTCAGCCAAGAGATGAGGTCAGCAGAGGAGGTGGAGGAAGATGCTAGTGACGACGAGGTCAGGTTGCGCCTTCCTGGACAGAGACGTAGTACTGGAAGCACGTCAACAACTGCATCCTCAAACACAACTCTGCCTCTCACCACAAGTCGTGGTGGCTCTTCAGGTCGCATGGGTGCTAAGCCTTGCATAGCCTGGGCATTTTTTCAGATCGATAAAGATGACCCAACTCGTGTTATCTGTAACATTTGTCAGCAAAAGCTAAGTAGAGGCCAAAAAATACATAGTTTGAGTACTTCATGCATGAACCGGCACATGGACATGAAGCATAAGTTGCAGTGGGAAGCTCAGTGTGCTACAATGCGGCCTAGCCGGCCGTGCCAATCACCGTCTGCCATATCTTGTGCATCCGCGGCCTCTTCATCCTCTGTGACTGGGGGGACAGCAGTCACACCTGTTTTGGGGCGCAGACCTGCCACCTCTTTACCCGCAACAGCCAGCGTGATTGGCAGGTCATCATTTTCTTTGGAGGTGGTAACACCAGCTGGTGTTGAGCGCTGTCCGACATCGATAGCACCACCTTTGGATCAAGGCAACCTAACATGTCCGCCTGCATCTTCCTCACAGACCGGCAGTTTGCCGGGGACACCCTTATCAACCCCGTCTAAGCACAATAGCCAGCCCTCGGTCCCTCAGATGTGGACAAGTAAAAGACCATTTCCTCCTAGCCATGAGAAAGCTAAGAGGTTGAATTTCACCATCTGCAAGCTCTTGGCTACAGAAATGCTGCCTTTGCGCCTGGTGGACACAGAGGATTTTCGAGACCTTATGTCCGTCGCAGTGCCCCAGTACCAGATGCCCAGTCGGCACTACTTCTCAAAGAAAGGTGTGCCTGCGCTCCACCAGCATGTCGCACACAACATCACCGCTTCTTTGAGAAACTCTGTGTGTGACAGGGTGCATTTCACCACAGACACTTGGACGAGTAGGCATGGACAGGGGCGTTACATGTCGCTGACTGGGCACTGGGTAACTATGGTGACAGCAGGACAAGGGGCTGCTGTCCAAGTCTTGCCGTCCCCACGAGTTGTGCGTCAATCCTCTTTATGTCAAAGTTCCTCCACTGCTTCTGCCTCCTCAACCTCCTCTCGGTCTTCCACCTGCACCCAAAGCCTGTCTGGTCATGCCACAAGCTTTCTAACTGCGCAGAAGGGATCCTGCACACCTCCTTACTATGCTGGCAGTAGGGCTCAACGTCATCAGGCGGTTTTTACATTGAAATGTCTGGGAAATGTGAGTCACACAGCTGAGGAGTTGTGGTCAGCTCTGGAGAACCAATTTCATGAATGGTTGTCTCCACTGGACCTGAAACCAGGGAAGGCCGTGCGCGACAATGCTGCAAACCTGGGTGCGGCCCTTCGCCGGGGCAATGTCACACACGTGCCTTGTATGGCTCACGTGTTGAACCTGGTTGTCCAGCAATTTTTAGCCCACTATCCCAGACTAGATGGCCTTCTGCAGAGGGCACGGTCGCTGTGTGCTCACTTCCGCCGTTCGCATCCCGCAGCTCAGCGACTTACATCTCTACAGAAGTCGTTGGGCCTGCCACTTCACCGGCTAAAATGCGATGTGCCTACCCGGTGGAATTCAACTCTGCACATGTTGCAGCGACTGTGGCAGCACCGACAAGCCCTGGTGCAATACGTTCTGACGTATAGCCTGGGCCAACGAGATTCAGAGGTGGGGCAAATCACGCTGGAGGAGTGGTCTCAGATCAGGGACCTATGCACCCTTCTGCACAGTTTTGAAATGGCGACGAAGATGTTTAGTGCTGACGATGCCATTATCAGCATGACTATTCCGGTGATTTACATGCTGGAGCACATGTTAAACAGAATTTGGAGTCAGGTGGTGGCACAAGAGGAGGTGGAGGAAGTAGAGGAGGAGGAGTTGTATGCGGAAGGGCTAACATCTGCAAGGTCCAGACGGTCGGCAGCACCAAGGCGGCAGGCATGTGAGGGTGGGGGAGATGGTTTTACCAGGGCGCATGGTAGCAGCCAAACTAGTGAGGAAGGTGCAGGAGCCCAAGAAGAAGTGGAGGACGAACTGATGGAAGACTCATCAGATGAGGGAGACCTTGATCACATTTCTGTTGTGCGAGGTTGGGGGGAGAGGACAGAGGAAGGAAGCATGATTGTTACCTCGCCACCAGCACAACAGGGATTTGGTGCTCCTGGATGCGCAACACACATGAGTGCCTTCTTGCTGCACTACCTGCAACATGACCCTCGAATTGTGAGAATTAGAAATAATCCTGACTACTGGGTTGCCACACTGTTAGATCCCCGGTACAAAAGTAAATTTGCAGAAATTATTCCTGCCATAGAAAGGGATGCACGCATGCAGGAGTATCAGCAGAGACTGTTGCAGAATCTTACATGTGCTTTTCCACAAAATACCAGTGGTGCACGTAGTGAATCTCACAGTTCCAACTTGCCAACCGTGGGACCGTTAAGTGTACAGCACTCAAACCGTAACAGAACCACAGTATCTGCTGGTAACATCAATTTTGCGGAATCATTTCACCACTTTTTTAGCCCATCCTTTGCAAGGCCACAGGAGACAAGAAGTCTGACACATAGTCAACGCCTAGAGACGATGGTACAGGAGTATCTCCAAGTAAACATTGAAGCCACGACTGTGTCACTGGACCCTTGCTCTTTTTGGGCTTCCAATCTGGATAAATGGCCGGAGCTAGCCACTTACGCCTTGGAGATCTTGTCATGCCCCGCAGCCAGCGTTCTGTCTGAACGTGTGTTCAGCGCTGCTGGTGGTGTGCTGACAGATAAGCGCACGCGGCTCTCCACTGATAATGTAGACAGACTCACGTTCATAAAGATGAACAAATCATGGATCCGAAACGAATTTTCTACCCCTGTGTCATCCTGGGGAGAGTAAAAGCTTGATGATTGGTTAAAATCACCCTACCAACCGTTTTAAGCTTTCAAATTACTAATCATGTTTATCTGTATCTTGACTGGAAAATAATTTGGGCTTTGTAGCAGTGTGCAGCACTGATCCTATTAGGCCATCTATACTAAAGCTTCACCAGATTTAAAATTAAAAATAATTTTTAGCTGCATCTAGCCCGGAAAATAATTTTGGGGCTCCGAGATGCGCAAGGCACATAAGTGCCTTCTTGCTGCACTACCTGCAGCATGACCCTCATATTGTCAGAATTCGAAGTAATCATGACTACTGGGTTGCCACACTCTTAGATCCCCCAAACTTTTCGATCAACCTTTTCATTTTAATAAAGACCAAAAAAATGGTCATTTTTGAAATTATAAGCATTAGCAGGTTGTTAGAAACTGAAATCAAACAGTTTTCAACTCAAAACTTTATTCTAGGTGATGTTACATTTTCACATAGGACCCCTTGTTCGAAAGGAGCTTCTGAACTCTCTCGTCCATTGAATTTGTCAGGTTTTGGATGGTTTCTGCTTCAATTGTTTTGCATGAGGACAGAATACCCTCCCAGAGCTGTTGCTTAGATGTGAACTGCCTCCCGCCATCATAGACACTCCTTTTAATGATGCTCCAAAGGTTCTGAATGGGGTAGAGGTCAGGGGAGCATCGGGGTCACACCATAAGTTTGTCCCCTTTTATGCCCATATCAGCCAGAGATGCAGATGTTTTATGTGCAGCATGAGATGGTGCATTATCATGCAGAAAAATGATCTTGCTGTGAAATACACGGTTCTTCTTCTTGAACCATGGCAGGAAGTGCTGTTTGAGAAAATCCACATACATTATGGAGTTCATCTTTAGCGCCTTCAGGGATCCTAAAGGGGCCGACAATCTCTCTCCCCATGATTCCAGCCCAAAACATTACTCCACCTCCTCCTTGTTGGCGCTGTAGCCGTGTTTGCGTGGGGTGTCCATCAACCAGCCATCCTCCACTCCATCCATCTGGACCATCGAGCGCTGCACGGCACTCATCCGTGAACAAAACAGTTTTGAAATCAGTCTTCATGTAATGTTTGGCCCACTGGAGCCGTTTCTGCTTGTGTGAAGTGGATAGAGGAGGTCGACAGGATGGCGCATGCACAGCTGCAAACCTCTGAAGGACCCTGCATCTTGTTGTTCGGGGGACGTTGGAGGCACAAGCAGCTTCAAAAACTTGTCTGCTGCTATGACAAGGCTTTTTTGCCGCTGCTCTTTCAACCTGACGTAATTGCCTGTAGGAAAGAGTCCTCAATTTGCCCTTATCAGCACGCACACGTGTGTACTGTGAATCAGCTACATACTTCTAGATTGCCAAGACACTTCATCCTGATCATCGCACAATGTTGATTGTAGTCATGCCTTGACCTAAACACTCCACAATCTGTTGCTTCTCAGCAGCCGACACATCCTTTTTCTTTCCCATTTTGGCAGAAAATGTAGGCTGCTTAATAATGTGAGAGAGCCTTCTTAAGTAGTCTTGCCTTTCATTGGACACACCTGCCAAACTAATTAGCACAGGTGTCTGCAATTGCTTACAGTGATATAAAGAGCCCTGACACACATCACCATCAATGAGTTTAACTGACAAACAAACAAATTCTTCCCTTATCACTCCTAAACACTTTTTGTATAATAATTTGGAACGCAGTGTACATGTGCTTTTCCACAAAACACCAGTGGTTCACGTAGTGAATCTTACAGTTCTAACTTGCCAACCGTGGTCTGTATGGAGTTGTTCAATAATGGGCCCAAAATTAAGATAACATAGATGGGAGAGGTCTCTATGAATAGGAATTCCTAAGTATTTGATACCCTGTGAGGGCCAGGCAAAGGGAAAGTTGGACTGGATGGAATCCTATATGGATTTGGGGAGGGAGACATCGAGGGCCTCAGACTTCGCTGCATTGATTTTAAAATTTTACCATGTAACAAAGTGATCTATTTCAGCCATAACAGCATGGATGGATATATGTGATTGAGTGATATATACTAGGACATCATCAGCAAATAGAGAGCACTTGTACTCGGTGCCTCCCACCTCAATCCACCTAATATTGGGGTTATGGCGAATTGATGAGAGCAGGTGCTCCGTCACTAGGATGTATAAGAGAGGGGACAGAGGACATCACTGCCTTGTCCCATTGGTGATTGTGAAAGGTGATGAAAATGTTCTGACGCACCCCCTGGGCCTTGGGACACCCGGAGCCGGACGCTTTTTGGTGGATGCTGGTGGTTGTAGTCTTCGTGGCGGCGACCCAGTTCCGTGGCTCAGGGCGGTCAAACCAGTGGCGGAACTATTTATGTGGTTTTGATGTTTAAATGTCCGACTACGCCACCCGTGGATTGCGGTCAGAGTGAACCGCCGCTACAGGGCAGACCACTGAGGCTGGTGTTGTGGGTGCAGCAGAGCGTAGCATAACTCCCCACGGGAGGAGTATAGCCTCAGGGCAGTGTATGCGGAAGATGGGGGTGATGGTGCAGGGCAGCAGCAGTAACGACACGGAGTCAGTGATGCAGTTCAGGGCCTTTACTCACAGTTCCTATTATCCAGACCACGTCTGCAGGTAACGGCTGCCCACGTCGTACTGTGCTCACCAGGTGAGGGGCTCAGACAACTCCCAGATAACTTTGGAGCACTTCACAGGACCCCCTTTGTGTGTCCTTTGTCTGGCCTTTCTTACCAACCCTTCTGTCCGGCTGCCTCGGGCCTCCTCTTGGTAAACTTGGCGCCAGTTTCCCTGACCCTATGTGGTGCCTTCCTAGCGGGTGTAGCGAGGGGCTGCGCCACATAAAATGTCAGAGCCTCCGGTTTCTAGCTGAGGGTCGTTTCCTGCCTCCACTAGTTCGGGGACCGGTCTCCCCCTTTGGCCTGACCCCTCCACGCAGGTGGATTCGGGCGTGCGGTGGCGACTCGCCCGTCCGCACCCCTGGGATCCCTTCATTCCTCGTTCCTGGAGCCTTCTCCGCTCCTCTTCCTTCCTTCTCCCTCTTCCAGGCCTGGGCCTCTGTTACTAGGCCCGCCTCCGGAGCGGAGCTCATGCAGAGCCCCTGCTCCCTGCCACTTCTGCTCAGACTTCTCTGCACTGAACTAAGATGGTGCCCACCTTTTATACTCCCTTCTCAATGCACCCAGGAACTGCTTCCTCCCTGCTCCTGCACTACAGGGTTCCCCTTCCTCAGTGTTCCCTCCCCCCACTCCAGCCAGGGACAGGGACTGTCGTGCCCATCTCAGGGGCATATTGGTCGCCCTGCCCCACGGCAATGTGGTGTAATGCATGCAGGTGTCGGGTCCTGATCCACACTCCATCCTTACCTGAGAGTGAGATATCACACCTCTGGGTGAGGTGCAATACGTCTGTAGCAACCGAGCCCTCAGGGTGCTACAGTTCCATTTATCTTCAGCCTAGGTGACGTATTGCGATACAGGGCCGTGATTTTGGCTATAAAAGGGTCCCCTAGACCCCTACCCCAAGCTTTTTAAGAGAATCATATATGGCGTGCCAGGAGACTCTATGGAATGCTTTCTCAGCATCCAACGAGAGTATCTAATTACAAATTTTTAACTGCATCTAGCCCAGGAAATACTTTGTGCCTAGTAGCAGTGTCTGCTAGTGAGCGGATTATCCCGGCTGTTAAGCAAGCTGCACCACCTGTAGTTTAGACACTTAATTTTTTCAAAGGAAATGCTTCGGGACCATGGGATACTTAGTGAAGAGCATCAGGAGGCACCCCAAGGCATAGGGGCTGGGACTGGCAGTAGGATGCCTTGCGGTGGACAGCCGAGCTCGATCCTTATAAAAGCTTTTTAACTGCAGCAGCTTTAGTGGACGCTACTGGAGCTGGAATTACCGCGGCTGCTGGCATGAGACTTGCCCTCCAATAGATCCTTGTAAATGGATTTAAAGTGTATTCATTCAAATTAGAGAGACAATTTAAATTAAAAAGCTTAGAGCTGCCTCCACCACAGGGGGCTCGCTCGACCCACCAGCGGACAGGCACCAGTATTGGGAGAGGGGGGCTGGCCGTCAGGGTTCACCGCGGCTCTGGCACAAACCCGGCGACACGGAGGTGGCACGGGCAGGAGCGGACTGGCCGTGTCGGCTTCTCACTTTTTGGATTTTAGAAGGGCATGACATGCCTATATCTGTGTCTCCCCCTCCTTTTACTCCTCCACCTCTTTTATTTTCGCATGACTATATGTACTTGTCACTTTTCCATGTGTTAGTTATGTCTTCTGAGCAGTTTGTCAGCATTTGGACACCTTTGAAGGTGTTTTCTATGTGTTTCTATGTGTTTTTGTTTGCCTGCCATTGGTTTTAACGGTGTTCGAAGGTGTTCGACGAACAGTTCGACGAACAGTTCGGCGAACACACGGGTGTTCGACGAACCGAACCGAACTCGAACACTACGGGGGTGGCTCAACACTACTCAACACTACTGCTGATAGGCCGACAGATTGCACCTCCCAACTGTATATGCGGGAAAGAGAAAAAAAAATGGAGATCTTCATTATTCCTGCAGAGATCCATCTCCTGCCCCTCCCCCCTCCCCGCTGTACACTCAAATTGTGTATTAACATTAATTTTCATCATTACTGAGAAAAAATCCAGTTATGATTTTAGTGCACTCACAGTTATCGAACCTAACCTCCAACAGCCGAATTTTTCTCAAATCGTTCGTGTTCGCCAAACGGCTCGAACACCACCCAAAACAGCTCGAATTTGAGATTGGCGAACAGTTCGAGTCGAACAACGCTCATCTCTAGTTTGGGCGGTGTTCGAACAGTTCGGCGAACACGACCGATTTGAGAAAAATTCGGCTGTTCGAGGTTATGTTTGATAACTGTTCGTGCACCAAAATCATAACTGGATTTTTTCTCAGTAATGATGAAAATTAATGTTAATACGCAGTTTGAGTGTACAGCGGGGAGGGGGGAGGGGCAGGGGATGGATCTCTGAAGGAATAATGAAGATCTCCATTTTTTTTTCTCTTTCCTGCATTTACAGTGGGGAGGTGCAATCTGTCAGCCTATCAGCAGCGCACACACAGAGCGAAGTGCTTTTTTTCACACAAGCAAGGGCATGTGTCATTGGCAGTGTATGTCACATGTCCTTGCCCTATAAGACCCAGCCATTTTCCCCATCGCCACCATTTTCTCACTGCTGCAGCTGCGTGTTAGACGGCACCGCTGTTGCTGTGTGCGCTATACCTTGTTAATTTCAAGCCAATTTTCGCACAAATCTACAGATAGCTTGGGAGCAGGGAATAGTTGTGATTGCAGTCCTTTTAAGGACTAGGTTACAGCATTTCCTATGACTTTTATCAGGCTGTTCTGTGCTCTTAAATAGATAGGTTGTGAGAGTAAAGACTAATTGTAATTGCAGTCCTTTTCAGGACTAAGTTACATCAGTTCCTATCAGTTTTTGCCAGGCAGGTCTGTGCCAGTGCTGTGCAAGTTTTTTTCACAGCATTTGGCTGAATCTAGCAAAGCTAATCCTTTTTGGCTTATTGCAGAGTGTGTTAGTCAGTGGAGTCGCCTATCTGTGTTGCAAGATACACCAGCTGGTGTATAGAATACCAATTTTTTTACTGCACCTAGTGAAGTAAAACCTTTTGGGCATAGCATCATTCTATTAGTCCATCTATACTGATCTCCATAAGTTTGCAAATTGAATATAATTTTTTTCTGCATCTAGCTCTGAAAAAATATTTGTCCTTCTAGCTGTGTGTGGGACTTGTTCTATTAGTCCATCTATACTGACCTCCATCAAGTTGCAAATTAAAAATATTTTTTTGTCTGCATCTAGCTCTGAAAAAATATTTGGCCTTCTAGCAGTGTGTGGGACTTGTTCTATTAGTCCATCTATACTGACCTCCATCAGGTTGCAAATTAAAAATAATTTTTATCTGCATCTAGCTCTGAAAAAATATTTGGGCTTCTAGCAGTGTGTGGGACTTGTTTTATTAGTCCATCTATACTGACCTCCATCAGGTTGCAAATTAAAAATAATTTTTTGTCTGCATCTAGCTCTGAAAAAATATTTGGCCTTCTAGCAGTGTGTGGGACTTGTTCTATTAGTCCATCTATACTGACCTCCATCAGGTTGCTAACTGAAAAAAAAAAATTTCTGCATCTACCTCTGAAAAAATATTTGGGCTTCTAGCAGTGTGTGCGACTTGTTTTATTAGTCCATCTATACTGACCTCCATCAGGTTGCAAACTGAATATAATTTTTTTCTGCATCTACCTCTGAAAAAATATTTGGGTTTCTAGCAGTGTGTGGGACTTGTTTTATTAGTCCATCTATACTGACCTCCATCAGGTTGCAAATTAAAAATATTTTTTATCTGCATCTAGCTCTGAAAAAATATTTGGCCTTCTAGCAGTGTGTGGGACTTGTTCTATTAGTCCATCTATACTGACCTCCATCAGGTTGCAAATTCAAAATAATTTTTTGTCTGCATCTATCTCTGAAAAAATATTTTGCCTTCTAGCAGTGTGTGGGACTTGGTCTATTAGTCCATCTATACTGACCTCCATCAGGTTGCAAATTAAAAATATTTTTTTGTCTGCATTAAGCTCTGAAAAAATATTTGGCCTTCTAGCAGTGTGTGGGACTTGTTCTATTAGTCCATCTATACTGACCTCCATCAGGTTGCAAATTAAAAATAATTTTTATCTGCATCTAGCTCTGAAAAAATATTTGGGCTTCTAGCAGTGTGTGGGACTTGTTCTATTAGTCCATCTATACTGACCTCCATCAGGTTGCAAATTAAAAATAATTTTTATCTGCATCTAGCTCTGAAAAAATATTTGGCCTTCTAGCAGTGTGTGGGACTTGTTCTATTAGTCCATCTATACTGACCTTCATCAGGTTGCAAATGAAAAATAATTTTTTGTCTGCATCTAGCTCTGAAAAAATATTTGGCCTTCTAGCAGTGTGTGGAACTCGTTCTATTAGTCCATCTATACTGACCTCCATCAGGTTGCAAATTGAATATAATTTTTTTCTGCATCTAGCTCTGAAAAAATATTTGTCCTTCTTGCGGTGTGTGGGACTTGTTCTACTAGTCCTTCTATACTGACCTCCATAAGGTTGCAAATTCAAAATATTTTTTTGTCTGCATCTAGATCTGAAAAAATATTTGGCCTTCTAGCAGTGTGTGGGACTTGTTCTATTAGTCCATCTATACTGACCTCCATCAGGTTGCAAACTGAATATAATTTTTTTCTGCATCTACCTCTGAAAAAATATTTGGGCTTCTAGCAGTGTGTGGGACTTGGTCAATTAGCCCATCTATACTGACCTCCATCAGGTTGCAAATTAAAAATATTTTTTTGTCTGCATCAAGCTCTGAAAAAATATTTGGCCTTCTAGTAGTGTATGGGACTTGTTCTATTAGTCCATCTATACTGACCTCCATCAGGTTGCAAATTAAAAATAATTTTTATCTGCATCTAGCTCTGAAAAAATATTTGGGCTTCTAGCAGTGTGTGGGACTTGTTCTATTAGTCCATCTATACTGACCTCCATCAGGTTGCAAATTAACAATAATTTTCATCTGCATCTAGCTCTGAAAAAATATTTGACCTTCTAGCAGTGTGTGGGACTTGTTCTACTAGTCCATCTTTACTGACCTCCATCACGTTGCAAATTCAAAATTATTTTTTGTCTGCATCTAGCTCTGAAAAAATATTTGGCCTTCTAGCAGTGTGTGGGACTTGTTCTACTAGTCCATCTATACTGACCTCCATCAGGTTGCAAATTCAAAATAATTTTTTGTCTGCATCTAGCTCTGAAAAAATATTTGGCCTTCTAGCAGTGTGTGGGACTTGTTCTATTACTCCATCTATACTGTCCCCCATCAGGTTGCAAACTGAATATAATTTTTTTCTGCATCTACCTCTGAAAAAGTATTTGGGCTTCTAGCTGTGTGTGGCACTTGTTCTATTAGTCCATCTATACTGACCTCCATCTGGTTGCAAATTGAATATAATTTTTTTCTGCATCTAGCTCTGAAAAAATATTTGGGCTTCTAGAAGTGTGTGGGACTTGGTCTATTAGTCCATCTATACTGACCTCCATCAGGTTGCAAATTCAAAATAATTTTTTTTCTGCATCTAGCTCTGAAAAAATATTTGGCCTTCTAGCAGTGTGTGGGACTTGTTCTATTAGTCCATCTATACTGACCTCCATCAGGTTGCAAACTGAATATAATTTTTTTCTGCATCTACCTTTGAAAAAATATTTGGGCTTCTAGCAGTGTGTGGGACTTGGTCAATTAGCCCATCTATACTGACCTCCATCAGGTTGCAAATTAAAAATATTTTTTTGTCTGCATCAAGCTCTGAAAAAATATTTGGCCTTCTAGCAGTGTATGGGACTTGTTCTATTAGTCCATCTATACTGACCTCCATCAGGTTGCAAATTAAAAATAATTTTTATCTGCATCTAGCTCTGAAAAAATATTTGGGCTTCTAGCAGTGTGTGGGACTTGTTCTATTAATCCATCTATACTGACCTCCATCAGGTTGCAAATTAACAATAATTTTCATCTGCATCTAGCTCTGAAAAAATATATGACCTTCTAGCAGTGTGTGGGACTTGTTCTACTAGTCCATCTTTACTGACCTCCATAACGTTGCAAATTCAAAATTATTTTTTGTCTGCATCTAGCTCTGAAAAAATATTTGGCCTTCTAGCAGTGTGTGGGACTTGTTCTACTAGTCCATCTATACTGACCTCCATCAGGTTGCAAATTCAAAATAATTTTTTGTCTGCATCTAGCTCTGAAAAAATATTTGAGCTTCTAGCAGTGTGTGGGACTTGTTCTATTAGTCCATCTATACTGTCCCCCATCAGGTTGCAAACTGAATATAATTTTTTTCTGCATCTACCTCTGAAAAAATATTTGGGCTTCTAGCTGTGTGTGGCACTTGGTCTATTAGTCCATCTATACTGACCTCCATCTGGTTGCAAATTGAATATAATTTTTTTCTGCATCTAGCTCTGGAAAAATATTTGGGCTTCTAGAAGTGTGTGGGACTTGGTCTATTAGTCCATCTATACTGACCTCCATCAGGTTGCAAATTGAATATAATTTTTTTTCTGCATCTAACCCAGCCAATAGTTTTGGCCTAATATCAACGTTTGGCCACTCAGCTCTGCTCGGTTCCCATCCATGGTTATTTGTGCAAACAACTCCAGAGTTGTGAATTAGTTAACCACCAAAATGAGTGGAAAAATGCCTGGTCCTGGTGGAAAGGGGAATAGGCGTGTTGGGAAGGGGAAAAAAGGTTGTGTCCGTAGGGTAGGTGTTAAAGCAACAGTAACATCTGCAGAAGAAAGACCATCTTCCCGCCAAACTAAAATGTCTACTTCTTTTAGCGGACAATGTGATAAGATCCCTTTCTTACGGCCACGCCAATCGCTACAAATTCCAGATGAGGCACAAAAACAGCAGGTGCTTCAATGGATATCAAGTGTTCCTTTAAGTGGGCTCTCCTCCACATCAACTTCAACATCACAAATACTCCAGTCCTCAAAGGTGTCACCCCAATCGCACTTGCTTCCTCACAGCTCCCAAATCTCCAGCTGCCCGTCTGAGTATGAGGTAGAACAGATGGTTCAGTCTGCAGAGCTGTTTACTCATACTATAGCCTTGGAATCAGAGGTCGGCTTCAGCGCTTCTGTGAATCCAGACGAGGAAATGATCTGCACTGATGCCCAGAATCTTTATGAGTCGGATCCAGGACCAGACGCAGAAGGTTCTGACCATAATGTAGACCCTCATTCCCAAACTGTAACTCCTGTTGGTGGAGACAATGAGGAAGACGATGATGAGACTGAAATACCTGATTGGAGCGACAACTTTAGTTTTTTGTCAGGGCAGGAACAGGTTGGCTCTGATGATGACGGGTGTGATAACGCACAGGGTGATGATGATGAGGTTGGAGATCCCATTTATTGTCAACCAACAGTCAGCCAAGAGATGAGGTCAGCAGAGGAGATGGAGGAGAATGCTAGTGATGACGAGGTCAGGTTGCGCCTTCCTGGACAGAGACGTAGTACTGGAAGCATGTCAACAACTGCATCCTCAAACACAACTCTGCCTCTCACCACAAGTCGTGGTGGCTCTTCAGGTCGCATGGGTGCTAAGCCTTGCATAGCCTGGGCATTTTTTCAGATCGATAAAGATGACCCAACTCATGCTATCTGTAACATTTGTCAGCAAAAGCAAAGTAGAGGCCAAAAAATACATAGTTTGAGTACTTCATGCATGAACCGGCACATGGACATGAAACATAAGTTGCAGTGGGAAGCTCACTGTGCTACAATGCGGCCTAGCCGGCCGGGCCAAACACCGTCTGCCATATCTTGTGCATCCGCGGCCTCTTCATCCTCTGTGACTGCGGGGATAGCAGTCACATCTGTTTAGGGGTGCAGACCTGCCACCTCTTTACCCGCAACAGCCAGCGTGATTGGCAGGTCATCATTTTCTTTGGAGGTGGTAACACAAGCTGGTGTTGAGCGCTGTCCCACATCGATAGCACCACCTTTGGATGAAGGCAACCTAACATGTCCGCCTGCATCTTCCTCACAGACCGGCAGTTTGCCGGGGACACCCTTATCAACCCCGTCTAAGCACAATAGCCAGCCCTCGGTCCCTCAGATGTGGACAAGTAAAAGACCATTTCCTCCTAGCCATGAGAAAGCTAAGATGTTGAATTTCACCATCTGCAAGCTCTTGGCTACAGAAATGCTGCCTTTCCGCCTGGTGGACACAGAGGATTTTCGAGACCTTATGTCCGTCGCAGTGCCCCAGTACCAGATGCCCAGTCGGCACTACTTCTCAAAGAAAGGTGTGCCTGCGCTCCACCAGCATGTCGCACACAACATCACCGCTTCTTTGAGAAACTCTGTGTGTGACAGGGTGCATTTCACCACAGACACTTGGACGAGTAGGCATGGACAGGGGCGTTACATGTCGCTGACTGGGCACTGGGTAACTATGGTGACAGCAGGACAAGGGGCTGCTGTCCAAGTCTTGCTGTCCCCACGATTTGTGCGTCAATCCTCTTTATCTCAAAGTTCCTCCACTGCTTCTGCCTCCTCAAACTCCTCTTGGTCCTCCACCTGCACCCAAAGCCTGTCTGGTCATGCCACAAGCTTTCTAACTGCGCAGAAGTGATCCTGCACACCTCCTTACTATGCTGGCAGCAGAGCTCAACGTCATCAGGCGGTTTTTACTTTGAAATGTCTGGGAAATGTGAGTCACACAGCTGAGGAGTTGTGGTCAGCTCTGGAGAACCAATTTCATGAATGGTTGTCTCCACTGGACCTGAAACGAGGGAAGGCCGTGTGCGACAATGCTGCAAACCTGGGTGCGGCCCTTCGCCGGGGCAATGTCACACACGTGCCTTGTATGGCTCACATGTTGAACCTGGCTGTCCAGCAATTTTTAGCTCACTATCCTGGACTAGATGGCCTTCTGCAGAGGGCACGATCGCTGTGTGCTCAGTTCCGCCGTTCGCATCCCGCAGCTCAGCAACTTACATCTCTACAGAAGTCGTTGGGCCTGCCACTTCACCGGCTAAAATGCGATGTGCCTTCCCGGTGGAATTCAACTCTGCACATGTTGCAGCAACTGTGGCAGCACCGACAAGCCCTGGTGCAATACGTTCTGACGTATAGCCTGGGCCAACGAGATCCAGAGGTGGGGCAAATCACTCTGGAGGAGTGGTCTCAGATCAGGGACCTATGCACCCTTCTGCACAGTTTTGAAATGGCGACGAAGATGTTTAGTGCTGACGATGCCATTATCAGCATGACTATTCCGGTGATTTACATGCTGAAGCACATGTTAAACAGAATTTGGAGTCAGGTGGTGGCACAAGAGGAGGTGGAGGAAGTAGAGGAGGAGGAGTTGTATGCGGAAGGGCTAACATCTGCAAGGTCCAGACGGTCGGCAGCACCAAGGCGGCAGGCATGTGAGGGTGGGGGAGATGGTTTTACCAGGGCGCATGGTAGCAGCCAAACTAGTGAGGAAGGTTCAGGAGCCCAGGAAGAAGTGGAGGACAAACTGATGGAAGACTCAAAAGATGAGGGAGACCTTGATCACATTTCTGTTGTGCGAGGTTGGGGGGAGAGGACAGAGGAAGGAAGCATGATTGTTACCTCGCCACCAACACAACAGGGACTTTGTGCTCCTGGATGCACAACACACATGAGTGCCTTCTTGCTGCACTACCAGCAATATGACCCTCGAATTGTGAGAATTAGAAATAATCCTGACTACTGGGTTGTCACACTGTTAGATCCCCGGTACAAAAGTAAATTTGCAGAAATTATTCCTGCCATAGAAAGGGATGCATGCATGCAGGAGTATCAGCAGAGACTGTTGCAGAATCTTACATGTGCTTTTCCACAAAACACCAGTGGTGCACGTACTGAATCTCACAGTTCCAACTTGCCAACCGTGGGACCGTCGAGTGTTCAGCACTCAAACCGTAACAGAAACACAGTATCTGCTGGTAGCATCAATTTTGCGGAATCATTTCACCACCTTTTTAGCCCATCCTTTGCAAGGCCACAGGAGACAAGAAGTCTGACACATAGTCAACGCCTATAGACGATGGTACAGGAGTATCTCCAAGTAAACATTGAAGCCATGACTGTGTCACTGTACCCTTGCTCTTTTTGGGCTTCCAATATGGATAAATGGCCGGAGCAAGCCACTTACGCCTTGGAGATCTTGTCATGCCCCGCAGCCAGCGTTCTGTCTGAACGTGTGTTCAGCGCTGCTGGTGGTTTGCTGACAGATAAGCGCACGCGGCTCTCCACTGATAATGTAGACAGACTCACGTTTATAAAGATGAACAAATCATGGATCCGAAATGACTTTTCTACCACTGTGTCATCCTGGGGAGAGTAAAAGCTTGATGATTGGTTAAAATCACCTCACCAACCATTTTAAGCTTTCAAATTACTAATCATGTTTATCTGTATCTTGGCTGGAAAATTATTTGGGCTTTGTAGCAGTGTGCAGTACTGATTCTATTAGGCCATCTATACTAAGCTCCACCAGATTTAAAATTACTAATCATGTTTATCTGTATCTTGGCTGGAAAATAATTTGGGCTTTGTAGCAGTGTGCAGTAGTGATTCTATTAGGCCATCTATACTAAGCTCCACCAGATTTAAAATTAATGATAATTTTTAGCTGCATCTAGCCCGGAAAATAATTTTGGGGCTCCGAGATGCGCCAGACACATAAGTGCCTTCTTGCTGCACTACCTGCAACATGACCCTCAGATTGTCAGAATTCGAAGTAATCCTGACTACTGGGTTGCCACACTCTTAGATCCCCCACACTCTTCGATCAACGTTTTCATTTTAATAAAGACCAAAAAAATGGTCATTTTTGAAATTATAAGCATTAGCAGGTTATTAGAAACTGAAATCAAACAGTTTTCAACTCAAAACTTTATTCTAGGTGATGTTACATTTGCACATAGGACCCCTTGTTCGAAAGGAGCTTCTGAACTCTCTCTTCCATTGAATTTGTCAGGTTTTGTATGGTTTCTGCTTCAATTGTTTTGCATGAGGACAGAATACTCTCCCAGAGCTGTTGCTTAGATGTGAACTGCCTCCCGCCATCATAGACACTCCTTTTGATGATGCTCCAGAGGTTCTGAATGGGGTTAAGGTCAGGGGAGCATGGGGGTCACACCATAAGTTTGTCCCCTTTTATGCCCATGTCAGCCAGAGATGCAGATGTGTGTAGCGTCGGCGTCCCTGCCTCCTGCTAGGCAGGGACGCTGTTCCCCTCACCTCTCCGCTCTGTGCCCGGCGTCTTCCTCCCGCTCTGCTGGCAGCGCGCGCTGCTTCCCGGCCACGGTGCTTAGGGCGCGCGCGCGCACGCTCCCCCTCTCTTAAAGGGGCCGCGCGCGCCATCCTAAGGAGTCCCCGGCCAATGGCCGGAGGACTTCACCATATATAAGGCACCTCCTCCAAAATGGAGGTGCCCGAGCAATGTTGTTGCAAAGCCTTCACTCTGCTTCAGCCCTCAGGTTCCGTTTCCAGTTACCTGCCAGTCACCTGCCAGATTCCTGCGTGTTACCTGCCAGTCACCTGCCCGATTCCTGCCTGTTACCTGCCAGTCACCTGCCAGATTCCTGCTTGATACCTGCCAGATATCCATTTACCTGCTTGCAAGCCTGCGGTCCGACGGTCTGCCTTCCGACACCTGTCAGTCTGTCTATGGACCAGCCTGCCCGCTCACCTGGGAGCGCTCGTCTGCTACCTGCCTGCTAGCCTACCTGGAGGCTCCGCCGTCACTTGCCGTGACCACCTGCCTGTCCAGAGACTCTTGTCTGCTCACCTGGGAGCACTCATCTGCTACCTGCCTGCTAGCCTACCTGGAGGCCCCACCGTCACTTGCCATGACCACCTGCCTGTCCAGAGACTCTTGTCTGCTCACCTGGGAGCGCTCATCTGCTACCTGCCTGCTAGCCTACCTGGAGGCTCCGCCGTCACTTGCCGTGACCACCTGCCTGTCCAGAGACTCTCGCCTGCTCACCTAGGAGCGCTCACCTGCTACCTGCCTGCTAGCCTACCTGGAGGCTCTGCCGTCACTAGCCGTGACCACCTGCCTGTCCAGAGACTGTCCCTGTCACTTGCCGTGAGTACCTGCCCTTCTACCCAGAGACTGTAACTGTCACTTGCCGTGACTACCTTCCCTTCTACCCAGAGACTGTCCCTGTCACTTGCCGTGACTACCTGCCCTTCTACCCAGAGACTGTCCCTGTCACTTGCCGTGATTACCTGCCCGTCTTCCCTGGGAGCCACCTGCTTCCTTACAAGGACCGCCCCCTTGTATAGTTGCTCAGAGGTTCCGCCTCCCAGACCCGTTACAGTTTGCTCGGGCCATGGAATCCGGTGGCACCCAAGCTCCCTCGCTCTCGGACCTATGTCATGAACTGTCCCGTCAGAGGTCCCAACAGGAGTCCATCCTGAGTCACCTGCGGAGTGTCAACTCTCGCCTGGACACTCTGTCTGCTCCACCTGCAACCACCGCTAGTGTCATGACTCGCAACCCGGCAGCGCCGCTGCCCACCAATACCATGGTATCCTGTCCCGGACCCCGGTTTTCTGCACCTCCTCGTTTCGGAGGTGACTCCGCTCAAGCTCGGGGCTTCATAAACCAGTGCACCCTGCACTTTGAACTCTTGTCCCACCAGTTTATCTCCGACCGGTCCAAAGTAGCCTTTATCATGTCCCACCTCACGGGGGAGGCTCTGGCTTGGCTAAATCCTCTGTGGGAGAGAGGAGATCCCCTGGTGTCCGACCTGCCAGCCTTTCTCACGGCTTTCCGGAAAGTCTTCGACAAACCCGGACGGAAGACCTCATCCGCATCGTCTCTGCTACGCCTCCATCAAGGAGATCTCACCGTGGGCCAATATGCCATACGGTTCCGTACCCTTGCTTCGGAGCTGGCCTGGGATAACGACGCTCTGGTGTCTGTCTTCTGGGAGGGTCTGTCTGGCCGTATTAAAGATGAACTCGCCGGTCGGGACATTCCTACCACTCTCGACGACTTAATAACACTTGCCACCCGAATTGACATCCGATTCCAGGAGCGCGCCAAAGAGGTCACCCATGAGAGGAGGTTTCCACGTCTAGCTCCCACCTTCCAGAAACTCGTCTCTCCCTCCGTTACTCCCCAGGCACACTCACCTGAGCCTATGCAGGTCGACCAGACCAAGATGGTCAAAACCCGTCAAGACTTACGCCGTGCCGAGGGGAGCTGCTTCTACTGTGGCAGTAAGGAGCACCGGATCCGTTCCTGCCCAGAGAGGTCGGGAAACGCCTGTGTCTAGGATCACTCAGAGAGGTCGCCCTAGACAAAAGTAAACCCTCTCCATCTCTGATGCTGTCAGTCTCTATCACCTGCGGAGAGAACCGCTATTTCGAACTGGCTCAACTTGACTCAGGAGCTGCTGGAAATCTCATTTCTCAGTCTCTGGTAGAGAAATACTGCATTCCCACCAAACCTCTGGCTGTACCCTTATCTGTCGCCGCCGTGGATGGGGGCCTCTTACCACATCCCATCCAACTCATCACCGAATCCATAACTCTGCAGGTAGGAATGCTGCATTCTGAGAGCATCTCCTTTCATGTTCTGCCTGGACTCTCTCACGCACTCTTGTTAGGCCTACCTTGGCTCCAGAAACATGCACCCGTGCTTTACTGGCAGACCGGAGAAATCCTTCGCTGGGGACAGGACTGCCATAGGACTTGTCTAGTTCCCGTTCATCCTGCTCGTCCTTCTCCTACCCCAGTCAGTCTACCCGGTCTACCGGTTCCCTATTGGTCTTATGCGGATGTCTTCAATAAAAAAGAAGCAGAGACATTACCCCCTCATAGACCATACGATTGTCCAATCGACCTGATACCCGGCACTACTCCTCCCCGTGGGCGTATCTACGCTTTGTCCGCAGCGGAGACCTGGTCCATGTCAGAATATATTGAGGAGAATCTGGCCCGGGGATTTATCCGGAAATCTACCTCCCCGGCGGGAGCAGGCTTCTTCTTCGTCAAAAAAAGGACTGCTCACTCCGTCCATGTATAGATTATAGAGGCCTTAACCAGATTACAGTGAAGAATAAATACCCCCTCCCGCTCATTCCTGAATTATTTGACCGCCTGAGGGGGGCTAGAATCTTCACCAAACTGGATCTCCGTGGGGCGTATAACCTGGTCCGTATCCGTCAGGGGGATGAGTGGAAGACGGCATTCAACACCCGGGACGGCCACTATGAGTACCTTGTAATGCCCTTCGGTCTCTGTAACGCTCATGCCGTCTTTCAAGAGTTGGTCAATGACATCTTCCTTGACCTTCTCTACTCCTGCGTGGTGGTGTACCTGGACGACATCTTGGTCTTCTCTCCGGACCTTCCTACTCACCGGAGGGATGTTCGTCGGGTCCTGCTCAGGCTCAGGCAGAACCACCTGTACGCTAAATATGAGAAGTGCATCTTTGAGCAGACCTCTCTTCCATTTCTGGGCTACATAATCTCTCAGACCGGCCTACAAATGGATCCTGAGAAACTGTCTGCCATCCAGAAGTGGCCCCGACCAGAGGGGTTGAAGGCTATTCAGCGGTTCCTGGGCTTCGCCAACTATTACCGCCTCTTCATACCGCACTTCTCTTCCCGGACTGCCCCTATCTCTGCGCTCACCCGTAAGGGTACTAATCCCAGAAGATGGCCGCCCGAAGCTGAGGAGGCCTTTCTTTCCTTAAAACAGGCCTTCTCCTCCGCCCCGGTGCTGCATCGTCCGGACGGCAACAAACAATTCTTCCTAGAAGTTGACGCTTCCTCCTCCGGAGCCGGGGCGGTACTTACCCAAAAGTCATCTTCCGGGAGAATGGTAACCTGCGTTTTTTTCTCCAAACTCTTCTCCTCTTCTGAGCGCAACTATTCTATTGGAGATCGTGAATTGTTAGCCATCAAGCTGGCACTGGAGGAGTGGCGTTACCTGCTCGAGGGGGCTCTTCACCCGGTAATAATTTACATGGACCACAAGAACTTGGCTTACCTTCAGAGCGCCCAGAGACTTAACCCGCGCCAAGCCCGGTGGTCCTTGTTTTTTGCCCGCTTTGATTTTGTTCTTCATTTTCGCCCGGCAGACAAAAACATCAAAGCTGACGCCTTGTCCCGATCCTTCCTGGTGTCTGATCTAGAGGAGGAACCTAAGCACATCATTGATCCCGCCAGAGTAATGCAAGTGGCTCCCGTGAATCTAAATCGTCTCCCTCCCGGTAAGATGTTTGTAACTGTACCTGATCGGAAGAAGGTCCTACACAGGGGTCATTCGTCTAAGCTAGCTGGCCACGCCGGTCAGAAAAAGACCCTCCAGCTCATTACCCGGCATTACTGGTGGCCTACCCTGCACAAGCATGTAATAGACTTTGTTTCTGCCTGTGTGTCCTGCGCCCGCAACAAAGTTCCGAGACACCTGCCAGCCGGTCGCCTTCTTCCTCTTCCAGTACCTGCTGCCCCGTGGCAGCATATTGCTATGGACTTTATAACGGATCTTCCTGTCTCTGCCGGTTGTACGGTCATTTGGGTGGTCGCTGATCGCTTCTCCAAGATGGTGCACTTCATTCCCCTGCCGGGTCTCCCGTCTGCACCCGAACTGGCTAAAGACTTTATCCACCACATCTTCCGTCTCCATGGCCTGCCCCTCCACATCGTGTCAGATCGTGGGGTTCAGTTCACCTCACGCTTCTGGAGAGCCACATGTAAGTTGCTTGACGTCACTCTGGACTTCTCCTCCGCTTACCATCCACAGTCCAATGGTCAAGTGGAGCGGATCAATCAGAACCTGACCAGTTACCTCCGGCACTTCGTTAATGCCCACCATTCGGACTGGGTGGATCTCCTACCATGGGCCGAGTTCTCTTACAATAATCACGAGAGCAAATCTTCCTCCAAATCCCCGTTTTTTGTAGTCTTCAGTCAGCATCCTCGGATCCCATTTCCAGTCTCCACCTCGGTGGAAAATCCGGCTGCGGAATCTCTCGTTCGCGAATTCTCCTCCATTTGGGAGAGTACCCGATCCGCACTCCTTCAGTCGTCCGAACGGATGAAAAAACACGCTGACAAGAAACGCCTGGATCCTCCACAATTCCGTCCTGGAGATAAAGTCTGGCTCTCGTCCAAATATGTCCGGCTCAAGATTCCCTCCTACAAGTTAGGGCCTCGGTTCATCGGCCCACTGGAAGTTATCAAACAGATCAACCCGGTGGCCTATAAATTAAAACTCCCGGCCAACTTGCGGATCCCTAACTCCTTCCATGTATCTCTCCTCAAACCCGTGGTAGTTAACTCTTTTTCCAAGTCTACAGGTACGCCTCCTGCTCCGGTTTCCGCTGAGAACGAGTTTGAGGTAGAGAACATTCTGGCCACCAAAAGGGTAAGAGGAAAAACCTTTTTTTCTGGTAGATTGGAAGGGGTTTGGTCCTTTGGAGAGAACGTGGGAGCCCCGGGAGAACATCCATGCCCCTCTCATCCTTGATAAATTTCTCTCTGGCCTAAAAAAGGGGGGGCCTAAAGGAGGGGGTACTGTAGCGTCGGCATCCCTGCCTCCTGCTAGGCAGGGACGCTGTTCCCCTCACCTCTCCGCTCTGTGCCCGGCGTCTTCCTCCCGCTCTGCTGGCAGCGCGCGCTGCTTCCCGGCCACGTTGCTTAGGGCGTGCGCGCGCACGCTCCCCCTCTCTTAAAGGGGCCGCGCGCGCCATCCTAAGGAGTCCCCGGCCAATGGCCGGAGGACTTCACCATATATAAGGCACCTCCTCCAAAATGGAGGTGCCCGAGCAATGTTGTTGCAAAGCCTTCACTCTGCTTCAGCCCTCAGGTTCCGTTTCCAGTTACCTGCCAGTCACCTGCCAGATTCCTGCGTGTTACCTGCCAGTCACCTGCCAGATTCCTGCCTGTTACCTGCCAGTCACCTGCCAGATTCCTGCTTGATACCTGCCAGATATCCATTTACCTGCTTGCAAGCCTGCGGTCCGACGGTCTGCCTTCCGACACCTGTCAGTCTGTCTATGGACCAGCCGCCCGCTCACCTGGGAGCGCTCGTCTGCTACCTGCCTGCTAGCCTACCTGGAGGCTCCGCCGTCACTTGCCGTGACCACCTGCCTGTCCAGAGACTCTTGTCTGCTCACCTGGGAGCGCTCATCTGCTACCTGCCTGCTAGCCTACCTGGAGGCTCCGCCGTCGCTTGCCGTGACCACCTGCCTGTCCAGAGACTCTCGCCTGCTCACCTAGGAGCGCTCATCTGCTACCTGCCTGCTAGCCTACCTGGAGGCCCCACCGTCACTTGCCATGACCACCTGCCTGTCCAGAGACTCTTGTCTGCTCACCTGGGAGCGCTCATCTGCTACCTGCCTGCTAGCCTACCTGGAGGCTCCGCCGTCGCTTGCCGTGACCACCTGCCTGTCCAGAGACTCTCGCCTGCTCACCTAGGAGCGCTCACCTGCTACCTGCCTGCTAGCCTACCTGGAGGCTCTGCCGTCACTAGCCGTGACCACCTGCCTGTCCAGAGACTGTCCCTGTCACTTGCCGTGAGTACCTGCCCTTCTACCCAGAAACTGTCCCTGTCACTTGCTGTGACTACCTGCCCTTCTACTCAGAGACTGTCCCTGTCACTTGACGTGACTACCTGCCCTTCTACCCAGAGACTGTCCCTGTCACTTGCCGTGATTACCTGCCCGTCTTCCCTGGGAGCCACCCGCTTCCTTACAAGGACTGCCCCCTTGTATAGTTACTTGGAGGTTCCGCCTCCCAGACCCGTTACAATGTGTTATGTGCAGCATGAGACGGTGCATTATCATGCATAAAAATGATCTTGCTGTGGAATACACGGTTCATCTTCTTGAACCATGGCAGGAAGTGCTGTTTGAGAAACTCCACATACATTATGGAGTTCATATTTACCCTTCAGGGATCCTAAAGGGGCAGACAATCTCTCTCCCCATGATTCCAGCCCAAAACATTACTCCACCTCCTCCTTGTTGGCGCTGTAGCCGTGTTTGCGTGGGGTGTCCATCAACCAGCCATCCTCCACTCCATCCATCTGGACCATCGAGCGTTGCACAGCACTCATTCGTGTACAAAACAGTTTTGAAATCAGTCTTCATGTAATGTTTGGCCCACTGGAGCCATTTCTGCTTGTGTGAAGTGGATAGAGGAGGTCTACAGGATGGCGTATGCACAGCTGCAAACCTCTGAAGGACCCTGCATCTTGTTGTTCGGGGGACGTTGGAGGCAACAGCAGCTTCAAAAACTTGTCTGCTGCTATGACAAGGCTTTTTTGCCGCTGCTCTTTTAACCTGACGTAATTGCCTGTAGGAAAGAGTCCTCAATTTGCCCTTATCAGCACACACACGTGTGTACTGTGAATCAGCTACATACTTCTTGATTGCCAAGACACTTCATCCTGATCATCGCACAATGTTGATTGTAGTCATGCCTTGACCTAAACACTCCACAATTTGTTGCTTCTCAGCAGCCGACACATCCTTTTTCTTTCCCATATTGGCAGGAAATGTAGGCTGCTTAATAATGTGGAACAGCCTTCTTAAGTAGTCTTGCCTTTCATTGGACACACCTGCCAGACTAATTAGCCAGGTGTCTGCAATTGCTTACAGTGATATAAAGAGCCCTGAAACACATCGCCATCAATGAGTTTAACTGACAAACAAACAAATTCTTCCCTTATCACTCCTAAACACTTTTTGCATAATAATTTGGAACACAGTGTACATGTGCTTTTCCACAAAACACCAGTGGTTCATGTAGTGAATCTTACAGTTCTAACTTGCCAACCGTGGTCTGTATGGAGTTGTTCAATAAAGGGCCCAAAATTAAGATAACATAGATGGGAGAGGTCTCTATGAATAGGAATTCCTAAGTATTTGATACCCTGTGAGGGCCAGGCAAAGGGAAAGTTGGACTGGATGGAATCCTGTATGGATTTAGGGAGGGAGACATCGAGGGCCTCAGACTTCGCTGCATTGATTTTAAAATTTGACCATGTAACAAAGTGATCTATTTCATCCATAACAGCAGGGATGTATATATGTGATTGAGTGATATATACTAGGACATCATCAGCAAATAGAGAGCACTTGTACTCGGTGCCTCCCACCTCAATCCACCTAATATTGGGGTTATGGCGAATTGATGAGAGCAGGTGCTCCGTCACTAGGATGTATAAGAGAGGGGACAGAGGACATCCCTGCCTTGTCCCATTGGTGATTATAAAAGGTGATGAAAATGTTCTGACGCGCCCCCTGGGCCTTGGGACACCCCAAGCCGGACCCTTTTTGGTGGATGCTGGTGGTTGGAGTCTCCGTGGCGGCGACCCGGTTCCGTGGCTCAGGGCGGTCAAACCAGTGGTGAAACTATTTATGTGGTTTTGATGTTTAAATGTCCGACTACGCCTCCCGTGGATTGCGGTCAGAGTGAACCGCCGCTGCAGGGCAGACCGCTGAGGCTGGTGTTGTGGGTGCAGCTGAGCGTAGCATAACTCCCCACGGGAGGAGTATAGCCTCAGGGCAGTGTATGCGGAGGATGGGGGTGATGGTGCAGGGCAGCAGCAGTAACGACACGGAGTCAGTGATGCAGTCCAGGGCCTTTACTCACAGTTCTTATTATCCAGACCACATCTGCAGGTAAAGGCTGCCCACGTCGTACTGCGCTCACCAGGTGAGGGGCTCAGACAACTCCCAGATAACTTTGGAGCGCTTCACAGGACCCCCTTTGTGTGTCCTTTGTCTGGCCTTTCTAGCCAACCCTTCTGTCCTGCTGCCTCGGGCCTCCTCTTGGTAAACTTGGCGTCAGTTTCCCTGACCCTATGTGGTGCCTTCCTAGCGGGTGTAGCGAGGGGCTGCGCCACATAAAATGTCACAGCCTCCGGTTTCTAGCTGAGGGTCGTTTCCCGCCTCCACTAGTTTCGGGGACCGGTCTCCCCCTTTGGCCTGACCGCTCCACGCAGGTGGATTCGGGCGTGCGGTGGCGACTCGCCCGTCCGCACCCCTGGGATCCCTTCTTTCTTCGTTCCTGGAGCCTTCTCCGCTCCTCTTCCTTCCTTCTCCCTCTTCCAGGCCTGGGCCTCTGTTACTAGGCCCGCCTCCGGAGCAGAGCTCATGCAGAGCCCCTGCTCCCTGTCACTTCTGCTCAGACTTCTCTGCACTGAATTAAGATGGTGCCCACCGTTTATACTCCATTCTCAATGCACCCAGGAACTGCTTCCTCCCTGCTCCTGCACTACAGGGTTCCCCTTCCTCAGTGTTCCCGCCCCCCACTCCAGCCAGGGACAGGGACTGTCGTGCCCATCTCAGGGGCATATTGGTCGTCCTGCCCCATGGCAATGTGGTGTAATGCTTGCAGGTGTCGCGTCCTGATCCACACTCCATCCTTACCTGAGAGTGAGATATCACACCTCTGGGTGAGGTGCAATACCTCTGTAGCAACCGAGCCCTCAGGGTGCTACAGTTCCATTTATCTTCAGCCTAGGTGACGTATTGTGATACAGGGCCGTGATTTTGGCTATAAAAGGGTTCCCTAGACCCCTACCCCAAACTTTTTAAGAGAATAATATATGGCGTGCCAGGAGACTCTATGGAATGCTTTCTCAGCATCCAACGAGAGTATCTAATTACAAATTTTTAACTGCATCTAGCCCAGGAAATACTTTGTGCCTAGTAGCAGTGTCTGCTAGTCAGCGGATTATCCCGGCTGTTAAGCAAGCTACACCACCTGTAGTATGGACACTTAATTTTTTCAAAGGAAATGCTTCGGGACCACGGGATACTCAGTGAAGAGCATCAGGAGGCACCCCAAGGCATAGGGGCTGGGACTGGCAGTAGGATGCCTTGCGGTGGACAGCCGAGCTCGATCCTTATAAAAGCTTTTTAACTGCGGCAGCTTTAGTGGACGCTACTGGAGCTGGAATTACGCGGCACATAGAAACACATAGAAAACACCTTCAAAGGTGTGCAAAAGCTGACAAACTGCTCAGAAGACATAACTAAAACGTGGAAAAGTGACAAGTACATATAGTCATGCGAAAATAAAAGAGGTGGAGGAGTAAAAGGAGGGGGAGACACAGATATAGGCATGTCATGTCCTTCTAAAATCCAAAAAGTGAGAAGCCGACACGGCCAGTCCGCTCCTGCCCGTGCCACCTCCGTGTCGCCGGGTTTGTGCCAGAGCCGCGGTGAACCCTGATGGCCAGCCCCCCTCTCCCAATACTGGTGCCTGTCTGCTGGTGGGTCGAGCGAGCCCCCCTGTGGTGGAGGCAGCTCTAAGCTTTTTAATTTAAATTGTCTCTCTAATTTGAATGAATACACTTTAAATCCATTTACAAGGATCTATTGGAGGGCAAGTCTCATGCCAGCAGCCGCGTAATTCCAGCTCCAGTAGCGTCCACTAAAGCTGCTGCAGTTAAAAAGCTTTTATAAGGATCGAGCTCGGCTGTCCACCACAAGGCATCCTACTGCCAGTCCCAGCCCCTATGCCTTGGGGTGCCTCCTGATGCTCTTCACTGAGTATCCCATGGTCCTGAAGCATTTCCTTTGAAAAAATTAAGTGTCTAAACTACAGGTGGTGTAGCTTGCTTAACAGCCGGGATAATCCGCTGACTAGCAGACACTGCTACTAGGCACAAAGTATTTCCTGGGCTAGATGCAGTTAAAAATTTGTAATTAGATACTCTCGTTGGATGCTGAGAAAGCATTCCATAGAGTCTCCTGGCACGCCATATATGATTCTCTTAAAAAGCTTGGGGTAGGGGTCAAGGGGACCCTTTTATAGCCAAAATCACGGCCTGTATCAAAATACGTCACCAAGGCTGAAGATAAATGGAACTGTAGCACCCTGAGGGCTCGGTTGCTACAGAGGTATTGCACCTCACCCAGAGGTGTGATATCTCACTCTCAGGTAAGGATGGAGTGTTGATCAGGACCCGACAAATGCATGCATTACACCACATTGCCGTGGGGCAGGGCGACCAATATGCCTCTGAGATGGGCACGACAGTCCCTGTCCCTGGCTGGAGTGGGGGGAGGGAACACTGAGGAAGGGGAACCCTGTAGTGCAGGAGCAGGGAGGAAGCAGTTCCTGGGTGCATTGAGAAGGGAGTATAAAAGGTGGGCACCATCTTAGTTCAGTGCAGAGAAGTCTGAGCAGAAGTGGCAGGGAGCAGGGGCTCTGCATGAGCTCCGCTCCGGAGGCGGGCCTAGTAACAGAGGCCCAGGCCTGGAAGAGGGAGAAGGAAGGAAGAGGAGCGGAGAAGGCTCCAGGAACGAGGAATGAAGGGATCCCAGGGGTGCGGACGGGCGAGTCGCCACCGCACGCCCGAATCCACCTGCGTGGAGGGGTCAGGCCAAAGGGGGAGACCGGTCCCCGAAACTAGTGGAGGCAGGAAACGACCCTCAGCTAGAAACCGGAGGCTGTGACATTTTATGTGGCGCAGCCCCTCGCTACACCCGCTAGGAAGGCACCACATAGGGTCAGGGAAACTGGCGCCAAGTTTACCAAGAGGAGGCCCGAGGCAGCCGGACAGAAGGGTTGGTAAGAAAGGCCAGACAAAGGACACACAAAGGGGGTCCTGTGAAGTGCTCCAAAGTTATCTGGGAGTTGTCTGAGCCCCTCACCTGGTGAGCACAGTACGACGTGGGCAGCCTTTACCTGCAGACGTGGTCTGGATAATAAGAACTGTGAGTAAAGGCCCTGGACTGCATCACTGACTCCGTGTCGTTACTGCTGCTGCCCTGCACCATCACCCCCATCCTCCGCATACACTGCCCTGAGGCTATACTCCTCCCGTGGGGAGTTATGCTACGCTCTGCTGCACCCACAACACCAGCCTCAGCGGTCTGCCCTGCAGCGGCGCTTCACTCTGACCGCAATCCACGGGTGGCGTAGTCGGACATTTAAACATCAAAACCACATAAATAGTTCCGCCACTGGTTTGACCACCCTGAGCCACGGAACCGGGTCGCCGCCACGAAGACTACAACCACCAGCATCCACCAAAAAGGGTCCGGCTCCGGGTGTCCCAAGGCCCAGGGGGTGCATCAGAACATTTTCATCACCTTTCACAATCACCAATGGGACAAGGCAGGGATGTCCTCTCTCCCCTCTCTTATACATCCTAGTGACGGAGCACCTGCTCTCATCAATTCGCCATAACCCCAATATTAGGTGGATTGAGGTGGGAGGCACCGAGTACAAGTGCTCTCTATTTGCTGATGATGTCCTAGTATATATCACTCAATCACATATATCCATCCATGCTGTTATGGCTGAAATAGATCACTTTGTTACATGGTCAAATTTTAAAATCAATGCAGCGAAGTCTGAGGCCCTCGATGTCTCCCTCCCCAAATCCATATAGGATTCCATCCAGTCCAACTTTCCCTTTGCCTGGCCCTCACAGGGTATCAAATACTTAGGAATTCCTATTCATAGAGACCTCTACCATCTATGTTATCTTAATTTTGGGCCCTTTATTGAACAACTCCATACAGACCACGGTTGGCAAGTTAGAACTGTAAGATTCACTACGTGAACCACTGGTGTTTTGTGGAAAAGCACATGTACACTGCGTTCCAAATTATTATGCAAAAAGTGTTTAGGAGTGATAAGGGAAGAATTTGTTTGTTTGTCAGTTAAACTCATTGATGGTGATGTGTGTCAGGGCTCTTTATATCACTGTAAGCAATTGCAGACACCTGTGCTAATTAGTTTGGCAGGTGTGTCCAATGAAAGGCAAGACTACTTAAGAAGGCTGTCTCACATTATTAAGCAGCCTACATTTTCTGCCAAAATGGGAAAGAAAAAGGATGTGTCGGCTGCTGAGAAGCAACAAATTGTGGAGTGTTTAGGTCAAGGCATGACTACAATCAACATTGTGCGATGATCAGGATGAAGTGTCTTGGCAATCAAGAAGTATGTAGCTGATTCACAGTACACACGTGTGCGTGCTGATAAGGGCAAATTGAGGACTCTTTCCTACAGGCAATTACGTCAGGTTGAAAGAGCAGTGGCAAAAAAGCCTTGTCATAGCAGCAGACAAGTTTTTGAAGCTGCTTGTGCCTCCAACGTCCCCCGAACAACAAGATGCAGGGTCCTTCAGAGGTTTGCAGCTGTGCATACGCCATCCTGTCGACCTCCTCTATCCACTTCACACAAGCAGAAACGGCTCCAGTGGGCCAAACATTACATGAAGACTGATTTCAAAACTGTTTTGTTCACGGATGAGTGCCATGCAGCGCTCGATGGTCCAGATGGATGGAGTGGAGGATGGCTGGTTGATGGACACCCCACGCAAACACGGCTTCAGCGCCAACAAGGAGGAGGTGGAGTAATGTTTTGGGCTGGAATCATGGGGAGAGAGATTGTCTGCCCCTTTAGGATCCCTGAAGGCGCTAAAGATGAACTCCATAATGTATGTGGATTTTCTCAAACAGCACTTCCTGCCATGGTTCAAGAAGAAGAACCGTGTATTTCACAGCAAGATTATTTTTCTGCATGATAATGCACCATCTCATGCTGCACATAAAACATCTGCATCTCTGGCTGATATGGGCATAAAAGGGGACAAACTTATGGTGTGACCCCCATGCTCCCCTGACCTGTACCCCATTCAGAACCTTTGGAGCATCATTAAAAGGAGTGTCTATGATGGCGGGAGGCAGTTCACATCTAAGCAACAGCTCTGGGAGGGTATTCTGTCCTCATGCAAAACAATTGAAGCAGAAACCATCCAAAACCTGACAAATTCAATGGACGAGAGAGTTCAGAAGCTCCTTTCGAACAAGGGGTCCTATGTGAAAATGTAACATCACCTAGAATAAAGTTTTGAGTTGAAAACTGTTTGATTTCAGTTTCTAACAACCTGCTAATGCTTAAAATTTCAAAAATGACCATTTTTTTGGTCTTTATTAAAATGAAAAGGTTGATCGAAAAGTTTGGGGGATCTAAGAGTGTGGCAACCCAGTAGTCATGATTACTTCGAATTCTGACAATATGAGGGTCATGCTGCAGGTAGTGCAGCAAGAAGGCACTTAGGTGTCTTGCGCATCTCGGATCCCCAAAATTATTTTCCGGGCTAGATGCAGCTAAAAATTATTATTAATTTTAAATCTGGTGAAGCTTTAGTATAGATGGCCTAATAGGATCAGTGCTGCACACTGCTACAAAGCCCAAATTATTTTCCAGCCAAGATAGAGATAAACATGATTAGTAATTTGAAAGCTTAAAACGGTTGGTAGGGTGATTTTAACCAATCATCAAGCTTTTACTCTCCCCAGGATGACACAGGGGTAGAAAAGTCGTTTCGGATCCATGATTTGTTCATCTTTATGAACGTGAGTCTGTCTACATTATCAGTGGAGAGCCGCGTGCGCTTATGTGTCAGCACACCACCAGCAGCGCTGAACACACGTTCAGACAGAACGCTGGCTGCGGGGCATGACAAGATCTCCAAGGCGTAAGTGGCTAGCTCCGGCCATTTATCCAGATTGGAAGCCCAAAAAGAGCAAGGGTCCAGTGACACAGTTGTGGCTTCAATGTTTACTTGGAGATACTCCTGTACCATCTTCTCTAGGCGTTGACTATGTGTCAGACTTCTTGTCTCCTGTGGCCTTGCAAAGGATGGGCTAAAAAAGTGGTGAAATGATTCCGCAAAATTGATGTTACCAGCAGATACTGTGGTTCTGTTACGGTTTGAGTGCTGAACACTTGACGGTCCCACGGTTGGCAAGTTGGAACTGTGAGATTCACTACGTGCACCACTGGTATTTTGTGGAAAAGCACATGTAAGATTCTGCAACAGTCTCTGCTGATACTCCTGCATGCGTGCATCCCTTTCTATGGCAGGAATAATTTCTGCAAATTTACTTTTGTACCGGGGATCTAACAGTGTGGCAACCCAGTAGTCAGGATTATTTCTAATTCTCACAATTCGAGGGTCATGTTGCAGGTAGTGCAGCAAGAAGGCACTCATGTGTGTTGCGCATCCAGGAGCACCAAGTCCCTGTTATGTTGGTGGCGAGGTAACAATCATGATTCCTTCCTCTGTCCTCTCCCCCCAACTTCGCACAACAGAAATGTGATCAAGGTCTCCCTCATCTGATGAGTCTTCCATCAGTTCGTCCTCCACTTCTTCCTGGGCTCCTGCACCTTCCTCACTAGTTTGGCTGCTACCATGCGCCCTGGTAAAACCATCTCCCCCACCCTCACATGCCTGCCGCCTTAGTGCTGCCGACCGTCTGGACCTTGCAGATGTTAGCCCTTCCGCATACAACTCCTCCTCCTCTACTTCCTCCACCTCCTCTTGTGCCACCACCTGACTCCGAATTCTGTTTAACATGTGCTCCAGCATGTAAATCACCGGAATAGTCATGCTGATAATGGCATCGTCAGCACTAAACATCTTCGTCGCCATTTCAAAACTGTGCAGAAGGGTGCATAGGTCCCTGATCTGAGACCACTCCTCCAGCGTGATTTGCCCCACATCTGAATCTCGTTGGCCCAGGCTATACGTCAGAACGTATTGCACCAGGGCTTGTCGGTGCTGCCACAGTCGCTGCAACATGTGCAGAGTTGAATTCCACCGGGTAGGCACGTCGCATTTTAGCCGGTGAAGTGGCAGGCCCAACGACTTCTGTAGAGATGTAAGTCGCTGAGCTGCGGGATGCGAACGGCGGAAGTGAGCACACAGCGACCGTGCCCTCTGCAGAAGGCCATCTAGTCTGGGATAGTGGGCTAAAAATTGCTGGACAACCAGGTTCAAAACGTGAGCCATACAAGGCACGTGTGTGACATTGCCCCGGCGAAGGGCCGCACCCAGGTTTGCAGCATTGTCGCACACGGCCTTCCCTGGTTTCAGGTCCAGTGGAGACAACCATTCATGAAATTGGTTCTCCAGAGCTGACCACAACTCCTCAGCTGTGTGACTCACATTTCCCAGACATTTCAATGTAAAAACCGCCTGATGACGTTGAGCCCTACTGCCAGCATAGTAAGGAGGTGTGCAGGATCCCTTCTGCGCAGTTAGAAAGCTTGTGGCATGACCAGACAGGCTTTGGGTGCAGGTGGAAGACCGAGAGGAGGTTGAGGAGGCAGAAGCAGTGGAGGAACTTTGACATAAAGAGGATTGACACACAACTCGTGGGGACGGCAAGACTTGGACAGCAGCCCCTTGTTCTGCTGTCACCATAGTTACCCAGTGCCCAGTCAGCGACATGTAACGCCCCTGTCCATGCCTACTCGTCCAAGTGTCTGTGGTGAAATGCACCCTGTCACACACAGAGTTTCTCAAAGAAGCGGTGATGTTGTGTGCGACATGCTGGTAGAGCGCAGGCACACCTTTCTTTGAGAAGTAGTGCCGACTGGGCATCTGGTACTGGGGCACTGCGATGGACATAAGGTCTCGAAAATTGTCTGTGTCCACCAGGCGGAAAGGCAGCATTTCTGTAGCCAAGAGCTTGCAGATGGTGAAATTCAACCTCTTAGCTTTCTCATGGCTAGGAGGAAATGGTCTTTTACTTGTCCACAACTGAGGGACCGAGGGCTGGCTATTGTGCTTAGACGGGGTTGATAAGGGTGTCCCCGGCAAACTGCCGGTCTGTGAGGAAGATGCAGGCGGACATGTTAGGTTGTCTTGATCCAAAGGTGGTGCTATCGATGTCGGACAGCGCTCAACACCAGCTGGTGTTACCACCTCCAAAGAAAATGATGACCTGCCAATCACGCTGGCTGTTGCGGGTAAAGAGGTGGCAGGTCTGCGCCCCAAAACAGGTGTGACTGCTGTCCCCCCAGTCACAGAGGATGAAGAGGCTGCGGATGCACAAGATATGGCAGACGGTGGTTGGCCCGGCCGGCTAGGCCGCATTGTTGCACACTGAGCTTCCCACTGCAACTTATGCTTCATGTCCATGTGCCGGTTCATGCATGAAGTACTCAAACTATGTATTTTTTGGCCTCTACTTAGCTTTTGCTGACAAATGTTACAGATAACACGAGTTGGGTCATCTTTATCGATCTGAAAAAATGCCCAGGCTATGCAAGGCTTAGCACCCATGCGACCTGAAGAGCCACCGCGACTTGTGGTGAGAGGCAGAGTTGTGTTTGAGGATGCAGTTGTTGACGTGCTTCCAGTACTACGTCTCTGTCCAGGAAGGCGCAACCTGACCTCGTCGTCACTAGCATCTTCCTCCACCTCCTCTGCTGACCTCATCTCTTGGCTGACTGTGGGTTGACAGTAAGTGGGATCTCCAACCTCATCATCATCACCCTGTGCGTTATCACACCCGTCGTCCTCAGAGCCAACCTGTTCCTGCCCTGACAAAAAACTAAAGTTGTCGCTCCAATCAGGTATTTGAGTCTTATCATCGTCTTCCTCATTGTCTCCACCAACAGGAGTTACAGTTTGGGAATGAGGGTCTACATTATGGTCAGAACCTTCTGCGTCTGGTCCTGGATCTGACTAATAAAGATTCTGGGCATCAGTGCAGATCATTTCCTCGTCTGGATTCACAGAAGCGCTGGAGTCGACCTCTGATTCCCAGGCTATAGTATGAGTAAACAGCTCTGCAGACTCAACCATCTGTTCTACCTCATACTCAGACGGGCAGCTGGAGATTTGGGAGCTGTGAGGAAGCAAGTGCGATTGGGGTGACACCTTTGAGGACTGGAGTATTTGTGATGTTGAAGTTGATGTGGAGGAGAGCCCACTTAAAGGAGCACTTGATATCCATTGAAGCACCTGCTGTTTTTGTGCCTCATCTGGAATTTGTAGCGATTGGCGTGGCCGTAAGAAAGGGATCTTATCACATTGTCCGCTAAAAGAAGTAGACATTTTAGTTTGGCTGGAAGAAGGTCTTTCTTCTGCAGATGTTACTGTTGCTTTAACACCTACCCCACGGACACAACCTTTTTTCCCCTTCCCAACACGCCTATTCCCCTTTCCACCAGCAGCAGGCCTTTTTCCACTCATTTTGGTGGTTAACTAATTCACAACTCTGGAGTTGTTTGCACAAAAAAACAATGGATGGTAACCGAGCAGAGCTGAGTGGCCAAACTGTGGTATTAGGCCAAAACTATTGGCTGGGTTAGATGCAGAAAAAAATTATATTCAATTTGCAACCTGATGGAGGTCTGTATAGATGGATTAATAGAACAAGTCCCACACACAGCTAGAAGCCCAATATTTTTTCAGAGGTAGATGCAGAAAAAAATATATTCAGTTTGCAACCTGATGGAGGTCTGTATAGATGGATTAATAGAACAAGTACCACACACAGCTAGAAGCCCAATATTTTTTCAGAAGTAGATGCAGAAAAAAATATATTCAGTTTGCAACCTGATGGAGGTCTGTATAGATGGATTAATAGTACAAGTCCCACACACAGCTAGAAGCCCAATATTTTTTCAGAGGTAGATGCAGAAAAAAATATATTCAGTTTGCAACCTGATGGAGGTCTGTATAGATGGATTAATAGAACAAGTCCCACACACAGCTAGAAGCCCAATATTTTTTCAGAGCTAGATGCAGAAAAAAATATATTCAGTTTGCAACCTGATGGAGGTCTGTATAGATGGATTAATAGAACAAGTCCCACACACAGCTAGAAGCCCAATATTTTTTCAGAGGTAGATGCAGAAAAAAATATATTCAGTTTGCAACCTGATGGAGGTCAGTATAGATGGACTAATACAACAAGTCCCACACACAGCTAGAAGCCCAATATTTTTTCAGAGGTAGATGCAGAAAAAAATATATTCAGTTTGCAACCTGATGGAGGTCAGTATAGATGGACTAATACAACAAGTCCCACACACAGCTAGAAGCCCAATATTTTTTCAGAGGTAGATGCAGAAAAAAATATATTCAGTTTGCAGCCTGATGGAGGTCTGTATAGATGGATTAATAGAACAAGTCCCACACACAGCTAGAAGCCCAATATTTTTTCAGAGGTAGATGCAGAAAAAAATATATTCAGTTTGCAACCTGATGGAGGTCTGTATAGATGGATTAATAGAACAAGTCCCACACACAGCTAGAAGCCCAATATTTTTTCAGAGGTAGATGCAGAAAAAAATATATTCAGTTTGCAACCTGATGGAGGTCTGTATAGATGGATTAATAGAACAAGTCCCACACACAGCTAGAAGCCCAATATTTTTTCAGAGCTAGATGCAGAAAAAAATATATTCAGTTTGCAACCTGATGGAGGTCTGTATAGATGGATTAATAGAACAAGTCCCACACAAAGCTAGAAGCCCAATATTTTTTCAGAGGTAGATGCAGAAAAAAATATATTCAGTTTGCAACCTGATGGAGGTCTGTATAGATGGATTAATAGAACAAGTCCCACACAAAGCTAGAAGCCCAATATTTTTTCAGAGGTCGATGCAAAAAAAAATATATTCAGTTTGCAACCTGATGGAGGTCAGTATAGATGGATTTATAGAACAAGTCCCACACACAGCTAGAAGCCCAATATTTTTTCAGAGCTAGATGCTGAAAAAAATTATATTCAATTTGCACCCTGATGGAGGTCAGTATAGATGGACTAATAGAATGATGCTATGCCCAAAAGATTTTACTTCACTAGGTGCAGTAAAAAAATTGGTATTCTATACACAGGTGGTATATCTTGCAACACAGATAGGCTACTCCACTGACTAACACACTCTGCAATAGGCCAAAAAGGATTAGCTTTGCTAAATTCAGCTAAATGCTGTGAAAAAAACTTGCACAGCACTGGCACAGACCTGCCTGGCAAAAACTGATAGGAACTGATGTAACCTAGTCCTGAAAAGGACTCCAATTACAATTAGTCTTTACTCCCACAATCTATCTATTTAAGAGCACAGACCTGCCTGATAAAAGTCGTAGGAAATGCTGTAACCTAGTCCTTAAAAGGACTGCAATCACAACTATTCCCTACTCCCAAGCTATCTGTAGATTTGTGCGAAAATTGGCTTGAAATTAACAAGGTATAGCGCACACAGCAACAGCGGTGCCGTCTAACACGCAGCTGCAGCAGTGAGAAAATGGTGGCGACGGGGAAAATGGCTTGGTCTTATAGGGCAAGGACATGTGATATACACTGCCAATGACACATGCCCTTGCTTGTGTGAAAAAAAGCACTTCGCTCCGTGTGTGCGCTGCTGATAGGCTGACAGATTGCACCTCCCTACTGCAAATACGGGAAAGAGAAAAAAAATGGAGATCTTCATTGTTCCTGCAGAGATCCATCCCCTGCCCCTCCCCCCACCCCGCTGTACACTCAAACTGCGTATTAACATTAATTTTCATCATTACTGAGAAAAAATCCAGTTATGATTTTGGTGCACGAACAGTTATCGAACATAACCTCGAACAGCCGAATTTTTCTCAAATTGTTCGTGTTCGCCGAACGGCTCGAACACCGCCCAAAACAGCTCGAATTTGAGATTGGCGAACAGTTCGAGTAGAACAACGCTCATCTCTAGTCATTACCGGTTGGTGACACTTTTATACCCCCGCTACAATGAGAACGTTCACTCTCTTATTCCTGAGGTGGAAAGGTCTACAAAATGGGGCAGTACCAGAAGGCCCTTGCTGCAGAACTGTTAAAAAAATTCCCATTTGAACATGCTAGCGGCAGAGGTCACACTTTGTTGCCCAACCAAGCCGTACATGCGAGAGAGACGCATATCCAATCCAGCAGAGGCAGGGGAATACTGGCAACGTTCTGGGACAGTTTTCTCAGACCCTCCCTTCGAACAGACCCTGAGGCGCGGGGTACTCTCACAAGGAGTGGAAAGTTTCAAAAGATGTTGAGGAAGCACCTTGCCGACCATACCAGCATCCTCCGTGATTTCCCTGTGCCCTTTAATTATTGGGTAGCCAAGCTGGACACTTGGAATGAACTCGCTCTGTACGCCTTGGAGGTCCTGGCCTGCCCTGCCGCTAACATATTATCAGAGCGTGTTTTTAGTGCCGCTGGGGGAGTTATAACTGATAAGCGCACTCGCCTGTCAACTGACAATGCTGACAAGCTGACCCTTATCAAAATGAACAATGGCTGGTTTGGGCCAGACTTCTCATCACCACCAAATGACAACAGAGTAACAAAGTCAAATTCACTGTGTTATTTCAGGAGGTGTTTTCACATGCACAGCTTCACACACACACATGGGTATATGCTTCCTCATTTCGGCTGTTTTATATTCTACTCCTTATCCTCACCCTCCACCACCACTATACCACCAGGGTGACCGTGGTCCATGTTGCCATTATTGAAAGTTCCTCCATCCTTATTTTTGTCAGATTTTGCTTGGAAGGCATAAGCAAAGACTGTGGGAGACCCACTACCCAATAATGGGAATAATATTTTTAAGATGCTGTACTGTATGGCTCTTGTAAGGGGCATTAAAACTGTCTTGTTAAGCTACTGCGACCTCCACCACTTTTCCAAAGTGCATTCAAACCATCTTGTTAAGCTACTGGGACCTCCACCACTTTTCCAAGGGGCATTAAAACCGTCTTGTTAAGCTACTGCGACCTCCACGTCTCTTCCAAGGGGCATTCAAACCATCTTGTTAAGCTACTGTGACCTCCACCACTTTTCCAAGGGGTATTCAAACCGTCTTGCTAAGCTACTGGGACCTCCACCACTTTTCCAAGGGGCATTAAAACCATCTTGTTAAGCTACTGCGACCTCCACCACGTTTCCAAAGGGCATTCAAACCATCTTGTTAAGCTGCTGTGACCTCCACCTCTTTTCCAAGGGGCATTAAAACCGTCTTGTTAAGCTACTGCGACCTCCACGTCTCTTACGAGGGGCATTATAACCGTCTTGTTAAGCTACTGTGACCTCCTCCACTTTTCCAAGGGGCATTCAAACCGTCTTGTTAAGATACTGGGACCTCCACCACTTTTCCAAGGGGCATTAAAACCGTCTTGTTAAGCTACTGCAACCTCTACGTCTCTTCCGAGGGGCATTAAAACCATCTTGTTAAGCTACTGTGACCTCCACTACTTTTCCAAGGGGCATTCAAACCATCTGGTTAAGCTACTGTGACCTCCACCACTTTTCCAAGGGGCAATAAAACCGTCTTGTTAAGCTACTGCGACCTCCGCTTCTCTTCCTAGGGGCATTAAAACCATCGTGTTAAGCTACTGGGACCTCCACCTCTCTTCCAAGTGACATTAAAAACGTCTTGTTAAACCATTCTGAAATCCACAGCTCTTCCAAGGGGCATTGATATGTTGTTTTAATTAACTCTAACCTTCAGGACTCTTCGAATGGGCATTGCATTTCCGCCTAATTTTTGGCAGCTTTTGCTTGGAAAGCATAAGCAAAGACTATGGGAGAACCACTCCCCATAATGGGAAAAATGTTTGTAATATGCTGTACTGCATGGCTCTTGTAAGAGGCATTGCAAGTTCCTCCATCCTAATTTTTGGCAGCTTTTGCTTGGAAGGCATAAGCAAAGACTATGGGAGACCCACTCCCCAATAGTGGGAATAATGTTTGTAATATGCTGTACTGCATGGCTCTTGTAAGGGGCATTGCAAGTTCCTCCGTCCTAATTTTTGGCATCTTTTGCTTGGAAGGCATAAGCAAAGATTATGGGAGACCCACTCCCCATAAATGGGAATAATGTTTGTAATATGCTATACTGCATGGCTCTTGTAAAGGACATTGCAAGTTCCTCCATCCTAATTTTTGGAAGCTTTTGCTTGGAAGGCATGAGCAAAGACTATGGGCGACCCACTCCCCAATAATGGGAATAATGTTTGTAATATGCTGTACTGCATGGCTCTTGTAAGGGGCATTGCAAGTTTCTCCGTCCTAATTTTTGGCAGCTTTTACTTGGAAGGCATAAGCAAAGACTATGGGAGACCCATTCCCCAATAATGGGAATAATGTTTTAAGATGCTGTACTCTATGGCTCTTGTAAGGGGCATTAAAACCGTCTTGTTAAGCTACTGCAACCTCCACCACTTTTCCAAGGGGCATTCAAACCGTCTTGTTAAGCTACTGCGACCTCCACGACTCTTCCAATGGGCATTGCATTTCCTCCTAATTTTAGTCAGCTTTTGCTTTTCAATGCATTGGCGAATACTAAGGGAGACCCACTCCCCATTAATGGGTAGAAGGTTTTTAGTACGCTGTAATCCACGTCTGTTTCAAGGGGACCGAGTGTGGACACTTGGCCGCCGGGCGGCTGAGGACTGAGTACGGATACCAGGTCGCCGGATCAGCAATGAGGTAGTGGCCAGCTTCGGCCTACTCCAAACTAAAAGGCCTCATTTCAAGTGCAAGCTAGCAGTATGGCATTGCAGCCTGGGGGTGAGTGGGTGGCAGACTGCACACTTATGCTTGCATTAAAAGAAAACAAAGCAGATGCTAACGCCTATCATCATCATCATGCTCCTCACCTTGGCACTCTCAACTCCCATGATGGAGAAAACAGGGCCCACCGGAGGAGTCTGGTTCTCTGGTGGGCTCGTCCAATGCTGCCCTAAAGCAGGTCAGGCTAAGAAACGTGTGGGAGAAGGTGACAGGAGAAATAGGAGCAGCTGGGGACCGTTTATGGACACCCGGCCGCCGGGCGACTGGGGACTGATTATGGATACCAGGCCGCTGAAGCAGCCATGAGGTAGTGGCCAGCTTCGGCCTCCTCCAAACTAAAAGGCCCCATTTCAAGTACAAGCTAGCAGTATGGCCTTACAGCCTGGGGGTGAGTGGGTGGCAGGCTGCACACTTATGCTTGCATTAAAAGAAAACAAAGCAGATGCTAACTCCTATCATCATCATCATGCTCCTCACCTTGGCACTCTCAACTCCCATGATGGAGAAAACAGGGCCCACCGGAGGAGTCTGGTTCTCTGGTGGGCTCGTCCAATGCTGCCCTAAAGCAGGTCAGGCTAAGAAACGTGTGGGAGAAGGTGACAGGAGAAATAGGAGCAGCTGGGGACCGTTTATGGACACCCGGCCGCCGGGCGACTGGGGACTGAGTATGGATACCAGGCCGCTGAAGCAGCCATGAGGTAGTGGCCAGCTTCGGCCTCCTCCAAACTAAAAGGCCCCATTTCAAGTACAAGCTAGCAGTATGGCATTACAGCCTGGGGGTGAGTGAGTGGCAGGCTGCACACTTATGCTTGTGACGCACCCCTGGGCCTGTGTCGCACAGCGTTGCGCATGCAGGAGCTTACCCGGAGCCGGATCTGTTGAGGGTTGTAGTCTCGTGGCGGTGACCCGGTCCGTGCCCAGGGAGTCAGACTAAGTGGCGTTGTATTAGCGGTAGATGTTGGACGACTACGCCACCCGTTGAATGCAGCGAAGGAGCTGCCGCTGCAGGGCAGACCGCTGAGGCCGGTGGTAGGATTGTGCAGCGTGATAGTATCACCCCCAACGGGAGGGGTATGGCCTCAGGGCAGCCGACGTGGATGATGGGGGTAGCAGGAATCACTCAGAGACGGTGCGGTGTAGTTCAAGGTCTTTACTGGTGATAAAGATAGACCCTCCCGGAGTACTGGCTAGCGATCGGGGCCTGGTCAGTCCTTGAGCAGATGGGATCTCCCCTGGCCAGGCGGAGTTGTAGGCCTCCCAAATAGAGATGAGCGTTGTTCTACTCGAACTGTTCGCCAATCTCAAATTCGAGCTGTTTTGGGCGGTGTTCGAGCCGTTCGGCGAACACGAACAATTTGAGAAAAATTCGGCTGTTCGAGGTTATGTTCGATAACTGTTCGTGCACCAAAATCATAACTGGATTTTTTCTCAGTAATGATGAAAATTAATGTTAATACGCAGTTTGAGTGTACAGCGGGGTGGGGGGAGGGGCAGGGGATGGATCTCTGCAGGAACAATGAAGATCTCCATTTTTTTTTCTCTTTCCGCATTTACAGTGGGGAGGTGCAATCTGTCAGCCTATCAGCAGCGCACACACGGAGCGAAGTGCTTTTTTTCACACAAGCAAGGGCATGTGTCATTGGCAGTGTATGTCACATGTCCTTGCCCTATAAGACCAAGCCATTTTCCCCGTCGCCACCATTTTCTCACTGCTGCAGCTGCGTGTTAGACGGCACCGCTGTTGCTGTGTGCGCTATACCTTGTTAATTTCAAGCCAATTTTCGCACAAATATACAGATAGCTTGGGAGTAGGGAATAGTTGTGATTGCAGTCCTTTTAAGGACTAGGTTACGGCATTTCCTACGACTTTTATCAGGGAGATCTGTGCTCTTAAATAGATAGGTTGTGGGAGTAAAGACTAATTGTAATTGGAGTCCTTTTCAGGACTAGGTTACATGAGTTCCTATCAGTTTTTGCCAGGCAGGTCTGTGCCAGTGCTGTGCAAGTTTTTTTCACAGCATTTGGCTGAATCTAGCAAAGCTAATCCTTTTTGGCCTATTGCAGAGTGTGTTAGTCAGTGGAGTAGCCTATCTGTGTTGCAAGATATACCACCTGTGTATAGAATACCAATTTTTTTACTGCACCTAGTGAAGTAAAATCTTTTGGGCATAGCATCATTCTATTAGTCCATCTATACTGACCTCCATCAGGTTTCAAATTAAAACTAATTTTTATCTGCATCTACAGTACCTCTGAAAAAATATTTGGGCTTCTAGCAGTGTGTGGGACTTGTTCTATTAGTCCATCTATACTGACCTCCATCAGGTTGCAAACTGAATATATTTTTTTCTGCATCTACCTCTGAAAAAATATTGGGCTTCTAGCTGTGTGTGGGTCTTGTTCTATTAATCCATCTATACTGACCTCCATCAGGTTGCAAACTGAATATAATTTTTTTCTGCATCTAGCTCTGAAAAAATATTTGGCCTTCTAGTAGTGTGTCGGACTTTCTCTATTAGTCCATCTATACTGACCTCCATCAGGTTGCAAATTAAAACTAATTTTTATCTGCATCTACAGTACCTCTGAAAAAATATTTGGGCTTCTAGCTGTGTGTGGGACTTGTTGTATTAGTCCATCTATACTGACCTCCATCAGGTTGCAAACTGAATATATTTTTTTCTGCATCTACCTCTGAAAAAATATTTGACCTTCTAGTAGTGTGTCGGACTTTCTCTATTAGTCCATCTATACTGACCTCCATCAGGTTGCAAATTAAAAATAATTTTTATCTGCATCTACAGTACCTCTGAAAAAATATTTGGGCTTCTAGCTGTGTGCGGGACTTGTTGTATTAGTCCATCTATACTGACCTCCATCAGGTTGCAAACTGAATATATTTTTTTCTGCATCTACCTCTGAAAAAATATTTGGCATTCTAGTAGTGTGTCGGACTTTCTCTATTAGTCCATCTATACTGACCTCCATCAGGTTGCAAATTAAAACTAATTTTTATCTGCATCTACAGTACCTCTGAAAAAATATTTGGGCTTCTAGCAGTGTGTGGGACTTGTTCTATTAGTCCATCTATACTGACCTCCATCAGGTTGCAAACTGAATATATTTTTTTCTGCATCTACCTCTGAAAAAATATTTGGCCTTCTAGTAGTGTGTCGGACTTTCTCTATTAGTCCATCTATACTGACCTCCATCAGGTTGCAAATTAAAACTAATTTTTATCTGCATCTACAGTACCTCTGAAAAAATATTTGGGCTTCTAGCAGTGTGTGGGACTTGTTCTATTAGTCCATCTATACTGACCTCCATCAGGTTGCAAACTGAATATATTTTTTTCTGCATCTACCTCTGAAAAAATATTGGGCTTCTAGCTGTGTGTGGGTCTTGTTCTATTAATCCATCTATACTGACCTCCATCAGGTTGCAAACTGAATATATTTTTTTCTGCATCTACCTCTGAAAAAATATTTGGCCTTCTAGTAGTGTGTCGGACTTTCTCTATTAGTCCATCTATACTGACCTCCATCAGGTTGCAAATTAAAACTAATTTTTATCTGCATCTACAGTACCTCTGAAAAAATATTTTTGCTTCTAGCAGTGTGTGGGACTTGTTCTATTAGTCCATCTATACTGACCTCCATCAGGTTGCAAACTGAATATATTTTTTTCTGCATCTACCTCTGAAAAAATATTGGGCTTCTAGCTGTGTATGGGTCTTGTTCTATTAATCCATCTATACTGACCTCCATCAGGTTGCAAACTGAATATATTTTTTTCTGCATCTACCTCTGAAAAAATATTTGGCCTTCTAGTAGTGTGTCGGACTTTCTCTATTAGTCCATCTATACTGACCTCCATCAGGTTGCAAATTAAAACTAATTTTTATCTGCATCTACAGTACCTCTGAAAAAATATTTGGGCTTCTAGCAGTGTGTGGGACTTGTTCTATTAGTCCATCTATACTGACCTCCATCAGGTTGCAAACTGAATATAGTTTTTTCTGCATCTACCTCTGAAAAAGTATTGGGCTTCTAGCTGTGTGTGGGTTTTGTTCTATTAATCCATCTATACTGACCTCCATCAGGTTGCAAACTGAATATATTTTTTTCTGCATCTACCTCTGAAAAAATATTTGGCCTTCTAGTAGTGTGTCGGACTTTCTCTATTAGTCCATCTATACTGACCTCCATCAGGTTGCAAATTAAAACTAATTTTTATCTGCATCTACAGTACCTCTGAAAAAATATTTGGGCTTCTAGCAGTGTGTGGGACTTGTTCTATTAGTCCATCTATACTGACCTCCATCAGGTTGCAAACTGAATATAGTTTTTTCTGCATCTACCTCTGAAAAAATATTGGGCTTCTAGCTGTGTGTGGGTCTTGTTCTATTAATCCATCTATACTGACCTCCATCAGGTTGCAAACTGAATATATTTTTTTCTGCATCTACCTCTGAAAAAATATTTGGCCTTCTAGTAGTGTGTCGGACTTTCTCTATTAGTCCATCTATACTGACCTCCATCAGGTTGCAAATTCAAAATAATTTTTTTCTGCATCTAACCCAGCCAATAGTTTTGGCCTAATACCACAGTTTGGCCACTCAGCTCTGCTCGGTTACCATCCATTGTTTTTTTGTGCAAACAACTCCAGAGTTGTGAATTAGTTAACCACCAAAATGAGTGGAAAAAGGCCTGCTGCTGGTGGAAAGGGGAATAGGCGTGTTGGGAAGAGGAAAAAAGGTTGTGTCCGTGGGGTAGGTGTTAAAGCAACAGTAACATCTGCAGAAGAAAGACCATCTTCCAGCCAAACTAAAATGTCTACTTCTTTTAGCGGACAATGTGATAAGATCCCTTTCTTACGGCCACGCCAATCGCTACAAATTCCAGATGAGGCACAAAAACAGCAGGTGCTTCAACGGATATCAAGTGCTCCTTTAAGTGGGCTCTCCTCCACATCAACTTCAACATCACAAATACTCCAGTCCTCAAAGGTGTCACCCCAATCGCACTTGCTTCCTCACAGCTCCCAAATCTCCAGCTGCCCGTCTGAGTATGAGGTAGAACAGATGGTTGAGTCTGCAGAGCTGTTTACTCATACTATAGCCTGGGAATCAGAGGTCGACTCCAGCGCTTCTGTGAATCCAGACGAGGAAATGATCTGCACTGATGCCCAGAATCTTTATGAGTCGGATCCAGGACCAGACGCAGAAGGTTCTGACCATAATGTAGACCCTCATTCCCAAACTGTAACTCCTGTTGGTGGAGACAATGAGGAAGACGATGATAAGACTCAAATACCTGATTGGAGCGACAACTTTAGTTTTTTGTCAGGGCAGGAACAGGTTGGCTCTGAGGATGACGGGTGTGATAACGCACAGGGTGATGATGATGAGGTCGGAGATCCCACTTACTGTCAACCCACAGTCAGCCAAGAGATGAGGTCAGCAGAGGAGGTGGAGGAAGATGCTAGTGACGACGAGGTCAGGTTGCGCCTTCCTGGACAGAGACGTAGTACTGGAAGCATGTCAACAACTGCATCCTCAAACACAACTCTGCCTCTCACCACAAGTCGTGGTGGCTCTTCAGGTCGCATGGGTGCTAAGCCTTGCATAGCCTGGGCATTTTTTCAGATCGATAAAGATGACCCAACTCGTGTTATCTGTAACATTTGTCAGCAAAAGCTAAGTAGAGGCCAAAAAATACATAGTTTGAGTACTTCATGCATGAACCGGCACATGGACATGAAGCATAAGTTGCAGTGGGAAGCTCAGTGTGCTACAATGCGGCCTAGCCGGCCGGGCCAACCACCGTCTGCCATATCTTGTGCATCCGCGGCCTCTTCATCCTCTGTGACTGGGGGGACAGCAGTCACACCTGTTTTGGGGCGCAGACCTGCCACCTCTTTACCCGCAACAGCCAGCGTGATTGGCAGGTCATCATTTTCTTTGGAGGTGGTAACACCAGCTGGTGTTGAGCGCTGTCCGACATCGATAGCACCACCTTTGGATGAAGGCAACCTAACATGTCCGCCTGCATCTTCCTCACAGACCGGCAGTTTGCCGGGGACACCCTTATCAACCCCGTCTAAGCACAATAGCCAGCCCTCGGTCCCTCAGATGTGGACAAGTAAAAGACCATTTTCTCCTAGCCATGAGAAAGCTAAGAGGTTGAATTTCACCATCTGCAAGCTCTTGGCTACAGAAATGCTGCCTTTCCGCCTGGTGGACACAGAGGATTTTCGAGACCTTATGTCCGTCGCAGTGCCCCAGTACCAGATGCCCAGTCGGCACTACTTCTCAAAGAAAGGTGTGCCTGCGCTCCACCAGCATGTCGCACACAACATCACCGCTTCTTTGAGAAACTCTGTGTGTGACAGGGTGCATTTCACCACAGACATTTGGACGAGTAGGCATGGACAGGGGCGTTACATGTCGCTGACTGGGCACTGGGTAACTATGGTGACAGCAGGACAAGGGGCTGCTGTCCAAGTCTTGCCGTCCCCACGAGTTGTGCGTCAATCCTCTTTATGTCAAAGTTCCTCCACTGCTTCTGCCTCCTCAACCTCCTCTCGGTCTTCCACCTGCACCCAAAGCCTGTCCGGTCATGCCACAAGCTTTCTAACTGCGCAGAAGGGATCCTGCACACCTCCTTACTATGCTGGCAGTAGGGCTCAACGTCATCAGGCGGTTTTTACATTGAAATGTCTGGGAAATGTGAGTCACACAGCTGAGGAGTTGTGGTCAGCTCTGGAGAACCAATTTCATGAATGGTTGTCTCCACTGGACCTGAAACCAGGGAAGGCCGTGTGCGACAATGCTGCAAACCTGGGTGCGGCCCTTCGCCGGGGCAATGTCACACACGTGCCTTGTATGGCTCACGTGTTGAACCTGGTTGTCCAGCAATTTTTAGCCCACTATCCCAGACTAGATGGCCTTCTGCAGAGGGCACGGTCGCTGTGTGCTCACTTCCGCCGTTCGCATCCCGCAGCTCAGCGACTTACATCTCTACAGAAGTCGTTGGGCCTGCCACTTCACCGGCTAAAATGCGATGTGCCTACCCGGTGGAATTCAACTCTGCACATGTTGCAGCGACTGTGGCAGCACCGACAAGCCCTGGTGCTATACGTTCTGACGTATAGCCTGGGCCAACGAGATTCAGAGGTGGGGCAAATCACGCTGGAGGAGTGGTCTCAGATCAGGGACCTATGCACCCTTCTGCACAGTTTTGAAATGGCGACGAAGATGTTTAGTGCTGACGATGCCATTATCAGCATGACTATTCCGGTGATTTACATGCTGGAGCACATGTTAAACAGAATTCGGAGTCAGGTGGTGGCACAAGAGGAGGTGGAGGAAGTAGAGGAGGAGGAGTTGTATGCGGAAGGGCTAACATCTGCAAGGTCCAGACAGTCGGCAGCACCAAGGCGGCAGGCATGTGAGGGTGGGGGAGATGGTTTTACCAGGGCGCATGGTAGCAGCCAAACTAGTGAGGAAGGTGCAGGAGCCCAGGAAGAAGTGGAGGACGAACTGATGGAAGACTCATCAGATGAGGGAGACCTTGATCACATTTCTGTTGTGCGAGGTTGGGGGGAGAGGACAGAGGAAGGAAGCATGATTGTTACCTCGCCACCAACACAACAGGGACTTGGTGCTCCTGGATGCGCAACACACATGAGTGCCTTCTTGCTGCACTACCTGCAACATGACCCTCGAATTGTGAGAATTAGAAATAATCCTGACTACTGGGTTGCCACACTGTTAGATCCCCGGTACAAAAGTAAATTTGCAGAAATTATTCCTGCCATAGAAAGGGATGCACGCATGCAGGAGTATCAGCAGAGACTGTTGCAGAATCTTACATGTGCTTTTCCACAAAATACCAGTGGTGCACGTAGTGAATCTCACAGTTCCAACTTGCCAACCGTGGGACCATCAAGTGTTCAGCACTCAAACCGTAACAGAACCACAGTATCTGCTGGTAACATCAATTTTGCGGAATCATTTCACCACTTTTTTAGCCCATCCTTTGCAAGGCCACAGGAGACAAGAAGTCTGACACATAGTCAACGCTTAGAGACGATGGTACAGGAGTATCTCCAAGTAAACATTGAAGGCACGACTGTGTCACTGGACCCTTGCTCTTTTTGGGCTTCCAATCTGGATAAATGGCCGGAGCTAGCCACTTACGCCTTGGAGATCTTGTCATGCCCCGCAGCCAGCGTTCTGTCTGAACGTGTGTTCAGCGCTGCTGGTGGTGTGCTGACAGATAAGCGCACGCGGCTCTCCACTGATAATGTAGACAGACTCACGTTCATAAAGATGAACAAATCATGGATCCGAAACGACTTTTCTACCCCTGTGTCATCCTGGGGAGAGTAAAAGCTTGATGATTGGTTAAAATCACCCTACCAAACGTTTTAAGCTTTCAAATTACTAATCATGTTTATCTGTATCATGACTGGAAAATAATTTGGGCTTTGTAGCAGTGTGCAGCACTGATCCTATTAGGCCATCTATAATAAGCTCCACCAGATTTAAAATGAAAAATAATTTTTAGCTGCATCTAGCCCGGAAAATAATTTTGGGGCTCCGAGATGCGCAAGACACATAAGTGCCTTCTTGCTGCACTACCTGCAGCATGACCCTCATATTGTCAGAATTCGAAGTAATCATGACTACTGGGTTGCCACACTCTTAGATCCCCCAAACTTTTCGATCAACCTTTTCATTTTAATAAAGACCAAAAAAATGGTCATTTTTGAAATTATAAGCATTAGCAGGTTGTTAGAAACTGAAATCAAACAGTTTTCAACTCAAAACTTTATTCTAGGTGATGTTACATTTTCACATAGGACCCCTTGTTCGAAAGGAGCTTCTGAACTCTCTCGTCCATTGAATTTGTCAGGTTTTGGATGGTTTCTGCTTCAATTGTTTTGCATGAGGACAGAATACCCTCCCAGAGCTGTTGCTTAGATGTGAACTGCCTCCCGCCATCATAGACACTCCTTTTAATGATGCTCCAAAGGTTCTGAATGGGGTAGAGGTCAGGGGAGCATGGGGGTCACACCATAAGTTTGTCCCCTTTTATGCCCATATCAGCCAGAGATGCAGATGGTTTATGTGCAGCATGAGATGGTGCATTATCATGCAGAAAAATGATCTTGCTGTGAAATACACGGTTCTTCTTCTTGAACCATGGCAGGAAGTGCTGTTTGAGAAAATCCACATACATTATGGAGTTCATCTTTAGCGCCTTCAGGGATCCTAAAGGGGCCGACAATCTCTCTCCCCATGATTCCAGCCCAAAACATTACTCCACCTCCTCCTTGTTGGCGCTGTAGCCGTGTTTGCGTGGGGTGTCCATCAACCAGCCATCCTCCACTCCATCCATCTGGACCATCGAGCGCTGCACGGCACTCATCCGTGAACAAAACAGTTTTGAAATCAGTCTTCATGTAATGTTTGGCCCACTGGAGCCGTTTCTGCTTGTGTGAAGTGGATAGAGGAGGTCGACAAGATGGCGTATACACAGCTGCAAACCTCTGAAGGACCCTGCATCTTGTTGTTTGGGGGACGTTGGAGGCACAAGCAGCTTCAAAAACTTGTCTGCTGCTATGACAAGGCTTTTTTGCCGCTGCTCTTTCAACCTGACGTAATTGCCTGTAGGAAAGAGTCCTCAATTTGCCCTTATCAGCACGCACACGTGTGTACTGTGAATCAGCTACATACTTCTTGATTGCCAAGACACTTCATCCTGATCATCGCACAATGTTGATTGTAGTCATGCCTTGACCTAAACACTCCACAATTTGTTGCTTCTCAGCAGCCGACACATCCTTTTTCTTTCCCATTTTGGCAGAAAATGTAGGCTGCTTAATAATGTGAGAGAGCCTTCTTAAGTAGTCTTGCCTTTCATTGGACACACCTGCCAAACTAATTAGCACAGGTGTCTGCAATTGCTTACAGTGATATAAAGAGCCCTGACACACATCACCATCAATGAGTTTAACTGACAAACAAACAAATTCTTCCCTTATCACTCCTAAACACTTTTTGCATAATAATTTGGAACGCGGTGTACATGTGCTTTTCCACAAAACACCAGTGGTTCACGTAGTGAATCTTACAGTTCTAACTTGCCAACCGTGGTCTGTATGGAATTGTTCAATAAAGGGCCCAAAATTAAGATAACATAGATGGGAGAGGTCTCTATGAATAGGAATTCCTAAGTATTTGATACCCTGTGAGGGCCAGGCAAAGGGAAAGTTGGACTGGATGGAATCCTATATGGATTTGGGGAGGGAGACATCGAGGGCCTCAGACTTCGCTGCATTGATTTTAAAATTTTACCATGTAACAAAGTGATCTATTTCAGCCATAACAGCATGGATGGATATATGTGATTGAGTGATATATACTAGGACATCATCAGCAAATAGAGAGCACTTGTACTCGGTGCCTCCCACCTCAATCCACCTAATATTTGGGTTATGGCGAATTGATGAGAGCAGGTGCTCCGTCACTAGGATGTATAAGAGAGGGGACAGAGGACATCCCTGCCTTGTCCCATTGGTGATTGTGAAAGGTGATGAAAATGTTCTGACGCACCCCCTGGGCCTTGGGACACCCGGAGCCGGACCCTTTTTGGTGGATGCTGGTGGTTGTAGTCTTCGTGGCGGCGACCCGGTTCCGTGGCTCAGGGCGGTCAAACCAGTGGCGGAACTATTTATGTGGTTTTGATGTTTAAATGTCCGACTACGCCACCCGTGGATTGCGGTCAGAGTGAACCGCCGCTACAGGGCAGACCGCTGAGGCTGGTGTTGTGGGTGCAGCAGAGCGTAGCATAATTCCCCACGGGAGGAGTATAGCCTCAGGGCAGTGTATGCGGAGGATGGGGGTGATGGTGCAGGGCAGCAGCAGTAACGACACGGAGTCAGTGATGCAGTCCAGGGCCTTTACTCACAGTTCTTATTATCCAGACCACGTCTGCAGGTAACGGCTGCCCACGTCGTACTGTGCTCACCAGGTGAGGGGCTCAGACAACTCCCAGATAACTTTGGAGCACTTCACAGGACCCCCTTTGTGTGTCCTTTGTCTGGCCTTTCTTACCAACACTTCTGTCCGGCTGCCTCGGGCCTCCTCTTGGTAAACTTGGCGCCAGTTTCCCTGACCCTATGTGGTGCCTTCCTAGCGGGTGTAGCGAGGGGCTGCGCCACATAAAATGTCAGAGCCTCCGGTTTCTAGCTGAGGGTCGTTTCCTGCCTCCACTAGTTCGGGGACCGGTCTCCCCCTTTGGCCTGACCCCTCTACGCAGGTGGATTCGGGCGTGCGGTGGCGACTCGCCCGTCCGCACCCCTGGGATCCCTTCATTCCTCGTTCCTGGAGCCTTCTCCGCTCCTCTTCCTTCCTTCTCCCTCTTCCAGGCCTGGGCCTCTGTTACTAGTGTGGGGGTCGTGATGACATTCCACTCGTCCTCCAGTCACTCCAAATTCAAACTATGAGCATGGGTCAACCATTCAAAGAATGAGTCAGACAACAAGCTGGTTCAAGCTCAGAGCATGCTCAGAAGGCTACTACAGACAACGTCCTCAGCAATGTTCTGAATTTATTTTTTACATGCACAAATCTAAATACACTACATAATGGGAGGGAAAAGGGGTTGTCCGGAGCGGGGTAAGCCATGAAAGTCCAATGTCTGGCCACTCCTGATTGGTCCACATCTCCTTATCTCAGTCTCTGGGCAGATATTGCAGCCGTCAGCTTATAATCTTGTTTCGTTTCTCTGAAATAAGTCTTGGCAACACTAGAACTGTCTTAGTTTAAGTTTCGATTTGAGTATTACGTAGCAAGGAAAGCTTATTGTTATATGACACAAAATGGTGGTTAGTACATTAGCAAAAAAGCGTATAAAAATTACAAAAAATATAAAAGTTACAAATATATATATTCTCTTTTACCCCGACATTCCCCCCTAAACACTAAGCTTTCCTTTGCTTCGGGGCCTTTGAGACTGTCCATGTGTGGGGAGAGGGGAGGTGGATTTCTTCACCCAATCATCTTAGAAGCTGCCCCCTTATGGGACGCCCCCAGACAATCGAGCCCTATCCTGGGTGACACATGGAGTTCTCCCAACTGATCCTAAACTGAATCTTTCAATTGAACTTTGTTATGGGGGGGTCTGGTCAGACTTGTTCAAAGAAGTGTATTTCTCCATATGTTCTCTTGATTCAGAAAGGTCCCGGAGGTTGGGACAGCATTGGTTATAGCTTTCCTGTATAAGGGGACTATGCAGCACAGGACCACCAGGCCCAATACTAGTAGACCTCCCATTACTAGACAAACTTGTTGGAGGAATCCCTTGAGCCCTCCCAACCAACCTGAGAAGAAGGAAGTATCTACCCCTGTGTGGTAGCTGTCCACCCTGGGACAGACAGTAAGCATATGGAAAGGATATAGAAGAAGGTAGTCATCTTTTATAGACTCGTTCTGTCTCTCTTGCAGTGGGAGGCGTGAATCCAGGTGCTCTTGCCCTGAAGCTTCAGAGCCGTCGGGGTGGTGAGAAGCACAGTGTACGGTCCCTCGAACCGCGGCTGGAGGCAGTCTTTCCGGACAAACTTCTTCACATACACTAGATCGCCTGGGATGAAATCATGTACTGCATCACCTGTAGATTCTGGGAGAGAAACAGATACTGGAGAGCGGGTGTTAGTCAATTCTCTAGACAAGGCAATCACAAATTTTACCACTCTATCATATGTTTCAGACAACTCTTGGGGCCTAATCTCTCCTATCTTGGGTGGGGTCCCAAACAAAATTTTATACGGAGTCAGCCCATGTTTGGCCTGAGGAGTGTGTGTGATATGATACAATACTATAGGGAGTAGGTCGGGCCAGGGGAGGGGATGATCTTGGGTCATTTTCAAGAGCTGGGTCTTGAGTGTGGAATTCATTCTCTCCACTTTGCCTGAACTGGCAGGATGGTATGGAGTGTGGAGGCCCAAATCTGTTCCCAACATGTTCCAGAGTTCTTCGTAGATATTTGCTGTGAAAGCTGGTCCTTGATCCGATTCTATGACTTGGGGAACTCCAAATCTGCAGGCAATTTCGGTGATCAGTTTCTTGGCTGTGACTTTAGCAGTCATGTTGACAACCGGGTAGGCCTCGGGCCAGGCTGAGAACATATCCACGGCTACCAAAACGTACTCCTATTTTCTTGCTTTAGACATTTGGATATGGTCGACTTGTATTCTCTGCCAAGGGGAGTCTGGTTTAGCCAGGTGTTGGAGAGGGACCCGTGCCGTACACGTTGGGTTGCAGGTAGCGCAGACAGAGCAGGATTTTGAGTATGCAGTCACAGTGGAAGAGATTCCGGGTGCAAAGTACAGTTTCTTGATACATGCCAGGGCTTGATTCTTTCCTCTGTGTGTAGGCCCGTGAGCCCATGCTGCCACAGCTGAGTACATGCGTCTAGGCAAGCAAGGCTTCCCATCCACTTGGTAAAGAGTCGAGTTGACCTTTGAATCTTTGCGACCTGCCAGCACGGCTCCTGCCGCTTCCCATTGCTTGACTTCTTCAGTGGGGGGTCTTCCTTTGTTCCTCACACAATTTTTCTTCAGGCATCCTGACCCCCCTGGATTCCACTCGTGTCTCCGCTGGACTTGTATGGTCTTCCGCCGGCTGTTCCTTGGCTCTTGCTCTAGTGAGCGCCACAGCTACGGTTTGCAGAGTCTCTCCCATCTCTTCTTCCTTTTCCTGCCACTTTGATGACACATTCTCCACTGCTGCAGTCTTGGCTGCTTGGTCAGCTAGGTGATTGCCCCTGGCTTCTCTGGATTCTAGTCTTCCATGAGCCTTGACCTTCATAACAGCAACCTAAATGGGTAGTTCCAGGGCCTTCATTAGGGCCTTAATCCATGAGACATGTTTCACTGGTGTACCTGCAGCTGTGATGAATCCTCTAGACTTCCACAAGAGTCCAGAATCATTGCAAATTCCATGTCCATACCTGGAATCGGTATATACATATTCGCCTTTGTTCCTGCTGCCAGGTGGCAGGCCTCTGTGAGAGCCACAAGTTCAGCTTCTTGTGCAGACATGTATGGTGGTAGAGCTTCAGCCTTGAGGACTGTTAGGTCTGTTGTGACAGCATATCCCGTGTGGAACCTCCCTTGAGGGTCTGCGAAACGGGATCCATCAGTCCATAGGTGCAAGACAGGGTCTGCGAGCGGATGTGCCACCATATTCTCTGGAGCAGAAGTCTCTTCCTGCAAAATTTTTATACAATCATGAGGTTCTACCAATGGACCTTCACCCTCTTCACCTTCCCCCCTAGAAGGTGGAAGCAAAGTGGCAGGGTTGATAGTCAGACATCTGGTAAATGTTATATTGGAGGGCAACAATAGGGAACACTGCAGCCGCAGGTGTCTTTGGTTGGTGAGATGTTTCGGAAATGTTTGTTGCAGAACAGCTGAGAGATCATGGCCAGCCTGTATAACTAGATCATGTCCAAGGACGATATCAGCTGACTTGTCAAAAAGGATGTGAGCAGCGTGGACCGCCTTAAGGCACGTGGGGGCAGTTCGGGCGACAGGGTCCAGGCGGGCTGAGTAGTAGCCCAAAGGCCGACACTTATGATCATAGCGTTGTGCTAGAACTCCAGAGACATGACCTTCCGATTCAGAGACAAAAAAGTGAAATGGCTGAGTATAGTCTGGTAAGCCCAAGGCCGGGGCAGAGACAACAGCCTGTTTAAGGCGGTCAAAACATAGTCTGTGTTGATGAGAAACACGTGGATCTTCAGCATGAAGCCAGACTGAGCCTTCATCCTTGAGACAGTCGTACAGAGGTTGCATGAGCTTTGAGGCATCAGGGATCCATTGCCTGCAGTAAGTGATGAGGCCAAGGAAAGTCTGCATAGCGGAGTAGGTGGTTGGGAAGGTGATATCCATGATGGCTTGTTTTCTTTCTTCAGTCAGATGTCTAGTACCTTGTGATATACAATGTCCGAGGAAAATGACCTTGGGCAGACACCATTGGACTTTGCCTTTCGAGACTTTACAGTTAGCTGAGTGAAGAAACCAGAGAAGGGATGCTGACATCTCTGGCAAATTTTCTTCAGTGCCACAGAGTAAAAGATTATCCACAAACTGTAGAAGGGTGACCTGAGGGTTCTCTTGAACCCATGGCTCCAGAATAGACTTCATAGAATGAGTGAATTGGTTAGGAGAGTTCTGGGCTCCTTGTGGAGTCCTGGTCCATGTAAACTGTGCTCCTTGAAAGGTGAAGGCAAAAAGAAACCACGAATCTTCATGTAAGGGTATACTGAAGAAGGCGTTGGCCAGATCTAACACCGTAAACAAGGTGGCCATTGGAGGCAGCTGAGACAAGAGGGTGTTTGGGTTGGGTACCACTGGAGTTTCTAAAATGGTAGCTGCATTGACGGCTCTGACATCCTGAACCAACCGGTATCTTGGAGGCTCTCTCGGAGCGGTTTTCTTTTTTACAGGAAAGAGGGGTGTATTGCATGGAGATACACATCTGACAAGGACTCCTGATTCCAGGAGGGAAGCGATTTGGGTACCCAAGCTTTGTTCTTGTGCAGCCTTGAGGGGGTATTGTGGCAACCGTGGGTACCTGTGTCCAGGCTTGAGGTGTACTCGGACCGGGGGAACCTGCAGGAGGCCGACGTCCTCTGGCCCACTGGACCACAGAGAATAAGGGAACTGTGAAATATCAAGAAGAGTGTGAGGTTGTATGGTCATCATCATGAGAGGGAAGGCTTTAAGAACACAGCGGTCTTCAGTCCCTTGTTCGGAATGAGGGTCCCGCAAAAGAAGCTCCATACCATGGTTTCCGAAGGTAATTGTTGCCTTCATCCGCTCTAAGAGATCGGCTCCCAACAGATTGACAGGGCAAGTTTCAGAGACCAAGAATCTTGTGAGCACTCCGGTGAACGGTCCTGCAGACACAGGGACTGTGAGTGGAGAGGAAATATGTTGGCCTTCCACCCCAACACAGGTGAGGGTATCCGGTGATAGGGATACAGAAGGAGGGAGCTGTGCAGAGGAAATGACAGATGTGGCCGCCCCAGTGTCCACCAGGAACTCCAGTGGTTGATGGTCCACCTGTAAAATGACAGTCTCTGAGGATGTGGTGAAGGCTACCACACTCCCAACATAACATTCATCCTTCAGAATCACGAGGTTGTCTTCTGTTTCTAGATGATCCCTTGTCATTTCTTCTGTCCTGTTTTCTATATCTGGGAGGAGTATCATCACCTGTGCCTTTAACCATTACCCACTTGATTCCATGTTGGTTGCCAGGGGGTGGATAGCTTTCTTGAGCTTGATATACCATGGCAGGAGCGGCTTTCTTCTTTGGCTTAGTATCCTTTTCCATTTTGAGCATGGATTTTTGGAAAGCTTTAACGATGTCCACTACGTCATTAAAAGAAGAAGAACGAATCTCGGGGCATACCCTCAGAACGTCATCTCTGAAAACGTCTTGTAGGCCATCTACTAGGGCCTGAACCAACAGGGCGGCCTGCGTCTTGACGTGAGAACTGTATCCGAGATCCTCAAAATGCATGCTGAGTCTTGCAGCATATCTTTCCACAGATTCATCAGGGTCTTGTTGAACATCTTGTACAGACCCAGCTTGATCTGACAAGCGATCCTGAGCCCAGGCTTTTAACTGTTTCATGTATTCTAGGCCGGATTCATACGTACTAAGGGGTCCTGCTTTTATGGAATCCATGGCCTTTTGAAAGCTCTCCGTTTTTGGCTAAGTGAGCCTGGCATTCTGCAGCCAGAGTAGAACCAGCAGCAAGGGAAATTTTGCGAGCCAATCCTCCAACATGGCTCATACAGGTGTTTGCAGGGTTGACTATGGCCCCCACCCGATGTGTAAGGATATCACCATAGCCTATTGACAGAGTGACAGGGCGTCCTGATGGGTCTACTAGATTACGGGAGCGGCAGGGGTCCTAAACTTCTGAAAGACTGGGGGGTGGTGGTGCTCTTTCAGCAGTTGCTTGGAGCAAGGGCCGGAGTACGGGTAATGGATGTGGGGTGGAGGATGCCATAGGAGACGTATGGGGTAAAGGGTGGGGGCTGGAGTATCTTGAGCCCATCCCTCATCTGGCACCGTATCGTCTTGAGTAACAGTATGTTGGCGGAGGGAGAGCAGTCTGGCCTGAAATTCTGGGGAGTTGAGGAGGATATCCCCAGAGTTGTGGGTGACTCCCATAGGAAACAGGGGAAGCGTCTCAGCATCGTGGACTGGAGCAGAGGGTGTCACATTAGTTTCAGATGGGTGCTCTGGGACTGTGGGCTTTTCCACCTGTGCTGGTGGCTGGTAATATGCACCGGACGGATCTAGTAGTGGATATAGGCTGGATTGGGGCTTTCCGGGCCTCCCACAACAAGTAAGAGGTGTAGCAAGATGGCTGTGGGAGGGAGGAGTTGGAGTGGAAATGGGATAGTTCTTGGAGGCAGGAAAAGGTGTAGTAAGATGGCCGTTGGAGGGAGGAGGGGGGAGTGGGGGTGGGATTGTTCTTGGGGGCAGGCTGGGCATCGTGCCATGGGCGGCCCCCCCCCCACAGACACAGCAGAACTTCGGGTTCTGCTGTCAGCACATACGACACATCCATCCTTCCGATGATTTAGCGTCGGCGCCATTATAGGGTGGTGGCTGAGGGCTCGGTGTAGTGACAGGCATCAACGGGGTTACGGCCAATTTAGGGTCACATAACAAATCACATTCTGCAGCTTTCATGTATCCGAGCAAAGGCTCGGCATTCTCTGTTCCCCCCTGCACCATCTACTCTAAGATGTGCTTGCAGAAATCCTCACCCAACTTTCCCAACTTCTGTGTAACACATTCTTTCTAAACTGAAGACTAAAGCCTGCCTGTACTGGATAAGCTTATCATGTTATACAAATTCCTAACATTCTTCTTGCCTTCTTGCCTTCCCGTAACTCCACTAATTGGCTTAACTCCTACAGCAGCATTCCACAACTTACGAGATCTTTCAAATTTGAATATACTCAACATTTTCTTATAGAATGCAATGATCTGTCGCGACTCAGATCACTGGTGCAGTCCACAGGTCGCCATTCCTCAGTGTAGAGCACACCTCAATACACTGATGAGATAGAGAGACACCTCAATCTAACTCCTTTCCTAGCCTTGAATGGCGACTTTACAGTGCGACTCACCACGGCACCCTGACTACAGGTCACCACCCGTCAGTGTAGAGACACCTCGATACACTGATGAGATAGAGAGACACCTCAATCTATCTCCTTTCCTACCACGGCACCACCCGACAGTGTAGAGACACCTCAATACACTGTTTAGATAGAGAGACACCTCAATCTATCTGCTTTCCTACCACAGTACCACCCGACAGTGTAGAGACACCTCAATACACTGTTTAGATAGAGAGACACCTCAATCTATCTGCTTTCCTACCACAGTACCACCCGACAGTGTAGAGACACCTCAATACACTGTTTCCTAACCTTGACTTTACAGCAGTCTCTGTGTTAGACGAAGAGCACACCTCAATTCGTCACAGATTCTGACAGCACAACACCTCCTTTACACTACAATTCAGGAATGCTTTGAAACTTCGACTATCAGTTACGGGAGGCAGCTATCTAAGAAAAGTACAGTGACCGGGGGAGGAGGAGGTGGTGTGCACACGAGCACGCGCAGGCATGCGACGTCACTCGTTTTAACACTTGCTGGTTCAGGACGTGGTGCGGGACGCCCAAGGTCTCACCACTTGACCGGTCACCCACCCAGATCCAACCTGACAACCCAACAGGAACCGCTGCGGCTGACACACAGGCAAGTGAGACATATAAAATACATCTCAACTTACCGTGTTCGATGGAGGTTGATCAGGCCTCAAATTCAGCCACCGCGGTCACCACCAGGGAAATCAGCGATATGGGTCCGGGAGGGCGGCGTACCGCTAGCCACGCCGCACGTTGAGCGCCATTTGTGGGGGTCGTGATGACATTCCACTCGTCCTCCAGTCACTCCAAATTCAAACTATGAGCATGGGTCAACCATTCAAAGAATGAGTCAGACAACAAGCTGGTTCAAGCTCAGAGCATGCTCAGAAGGCTACTACAGACAACGTCCTCAGCAATGTTCTGAATTTATTTTTTACATGCACAAATCTAAATACACTACATAATGGGAGGGAAAAGGGGTTGTCCGGAGCGGGATAAGCCATGAAAGTCCAATGTCTGGCCACTCCTGATTGGTCCACATCTCCTTATCTCAGTCTCTGGGCAGATATTGCAGCCGTCAGCTTATAATCTTGTTTCGTTTCTCTGAAATAAGTCTTGGCAACAATAGAACTGTCTTAGTTTAAGTTTCGATTTGAGTATTACGTAGCAAGGAAAGCTTATTGTTATATGACACAAAATGGTGGTTAGTACATTAGCAAAAAAGCGTATAAAAATTACAAAAAATATAAAAGTTACAAATATATATATTCTCTTTTACCCCGACACTAGGCCCGCCTCCGGAGCAGAGCTCATGCAGAGCCCCTGCTCCCTGCCACTTCTGCTCAGACTTCTCTGCACTGAACTAAGATGGTGCCCACCTTTTATACTCCCTTCTCAATGCACCCAGGAACTGCTTCCTCCCTGCTCCTGCACTACAGGGTTCCCCTTCCTCAGTGTTCCCTCCCCCCACTCCAGCCAGGGACAGGGACTGTCGTGCCCATCTCAGGGACATATTGGTCGCCCTGCCCCACGGCAATGTGGTGTAATGCATGCAGGTGTCGGGTCCTGATCCACACTCCATCCTTACCTGAGAGTGAGATATCACACCTCTGGGTGAGGTGCAATACGTCTGTAGCAACCGAGCCCTCAGGGTGCTACAGTTCCATTCATCTTCAGCCTATGTGACGTATTGCGATACAGGGCCGTGATTTTGGCTATAAAAGGGTCCCCTAGACCCCTACCCCAAGCTTTTTAAGAGAATCATATATGGCGTGCCAGGAGACTCTATGGAATGCTTTCTCAGCATCCAACGAGAGTATCTAATTACAAATTTTTAACTGCATCTAGCCCAGGAAATACTTTGTGCCTAGTAGCAGTGTCTGCTAGTCAGCGGATTATCCCGGCTGTTAAGCAAGCTACACCACCTGTAGTTTAGACACTTAATTTTTTCAAAGGAAATGCTTCGGGACCATGGGATACTCAGTGAAGAGCATCAGGAGGCACCCCAAGGCATAGGGGCTGGGACTGGCAGTAGGATGCCTTGCGGTGGACAGCTGAGCTCGATCCTTATAAAAGCTTTTTAACTGCAGCAGCTTTAGTGGACTCTACTGGAGCTGGAATTACGCGGCTGCTGGCATGAGACTTGCCCTCCAATAGATCCTTGTAAATGGATTTAAAGTGTATTCATTCAAATTAGAGAGACAATTTAAATTAAAAAGCTTAGAGCTGCCTCCACCACAGGAGGGCTCGTTCGACCCACCAGCGGACAGGCACCAGTATTGGGAGAGGGGGGCTGGCCATCAGGGTTCACCGCGGCTCTGGCACAAACCCGGCGACACGAAGGTGGCACGGGCAGGAGCGGACTGGCCGTTTTGGCTTCTCACTTTTTGGATTTTAGAAGGGCATGACATGCCTACATCCGTGTCTCCCCCTCCTTTTACTCCTCCACCTCTTTTATTTTCGCATGACTATATGTACTTGTCACTTTTCCATGTGTTAGTTGTGTCTTCTGAGCAGTTTGTCAGCTTTTGGACACCTTTGAAGGTGTTTTCTATGTGTTTCTATGTGTTTTTGTTTGCCTGCCATTGGTTTTAACGGTGTTCGAAGGTGTTCGACGAACAGTTCGACGAACAGTTCGGCGAACACATGGGTGTTCGACGAACCGAACCGAACTCGAACACTACGGGGGTGGCTCAACACTACTCCCAAACTGACTGTACTCTTCTGGCTACCTTGCTAGAGGCGGGTATAAGTAGCCCACGTCCCTGAGTGTACCGTGTGGTGCTCACCCGTATGGCCGGTGACTCGGGGCCTTCTAGTAGCTTCCGCTCCACGACGGCGGTGCTGGTCCCACGCGTGTGACCGTGCCTTCGGGTTTCTTGGCCGGAGGACCTGAAATCCCCTGCCGGTCGGTTTCTGCTGCTGGGTAGAAGTTAGTCCCCACAGCCTCGGACTCCGGGTCCGGTGATATCTTCCCAGTCAGGGCGAGCTCTGCAGCTGCCAGCCCCTGACTCCTTATAGCACTGCTCCCATAGAGCTCCTGATGTTCTTTTCCTATATCTGCTTCTCTTCTCTACTTCTTCTCTACACACTAACCCTGCCTCAGCCCTAGGTTTATATAGGGGAAGTTCTTCCCCTCCCAGGACTGGGCAGGAGGTGTGGCATGCATAGGATCCCTGACCAAGAGACCTCCCACCTGCTCTCAGACATAACATTGCTGTTACTGTGGAAACCAGACCCCTGGGGTGCCACATTCCCCCCTAGTGAAATTTAGTACTCCGGGACTAAACATATTTTTAGAAAAACATAACAAGGTATAAACAATAATAATACAATAAGAAAAACACATAAAGATGGTTACGGCGTGTCCGCAACCGGGTGCAGTTTTGAAGAAAAGCAAGGTGTCCATTTCACCAAAACAGGGAGACGTAACCAGGTAGGGGTCTGTCCTGCCCCGAGTCCTTAACAGTCTTTAGTCCATTCCTAGGTTACGCTCCAACCAATTGTACAAGGATTCCCGGTAAATCCACCAAGGACTCCTAAAAATAACTAGAAACACATAATTATTTACAAGTAACAGACAGGTGACCACAAATAAAACAATTTAAACACTTCAAATCCTCCAACGTGCGGGTAACTGGCCTTTAGTGGCCCTAGTGGACCTACGGAGCTGACTGTCTGGCCCTGAACTACAGGGTGTAGGAGCTGTCAAAGGGTAAACTGGGCAGCTGTCTACGGGCTCTTTGGCTCACTAGGGGTACGGCAGGCTCACTATGAGCAGAGGGTTGATCCTCCTGTTCTGCTTGTGTGGAGTCTGCTGCCTCCTGGACCGGCTGCTCTTCCAGCTCTACCTGTTGCTCCATAGGCACTTGGGATGCTGGTTGGAGGAACGTGAGGACGGGTACCACAACTGCACCATTGACTTGAGTCCAGGACCGAGGGAAGTCTCCGAGCACAGTACTAACCATATCTTCCCTTTCCTCTACGGGTCGAGGGTCTTCTTGCTCTCCTTCTGGGTTCCGTAGCTGTTCGGGACACTTCTTCAGGTGATCCCGGGATACAATGGCTGTGGTTTCCCCTCCGTCTTTACTGATGGTACAGACCTTTGGGTTGTCGTGGCTTGAGGGCAGTACGGTGTACGGGTCCTTCTCCCACTGGTCGTCCAACTTGTGGAGCCGTCTCTTCCTCTTCAAGACCTGCTCTCCGGGTACCAGGGGAACAGCGGGAGCATACTGGATGTAAGTTTTCTCTTGTCTTTCCCTAGCGAGACAGAGACTTCGCTCCACGCTCTCCTGTACTTTCCGGTACTGCTGCTGCCTCTCTGTGTCCCAGTCTGCTTCCGGTGAAGTGTCCTCGGGTGTCAGGACTCCCATCTCCAGGTCAACAGGTAGCTTACCAGGCCTTGCCCTCATTAGGTAAGCCGGGGTACAGTTGGTGGAACCTACAGGGATGTAGTTGTATAGGTCCACCAGGTCGGGCAGCTTCTCAGGCCACAGACTGCGTTCTTCCAGGGGCAACATTTTCAGAAGATCCATTACCACCTGGTTCATTTTCTCACAAAGTCCATTAGTTTGCGGATGATAGGGTGTCGTCCTTATCTTCCGGCAGCCATACAGATTGCAGAATTCCTGGAAGACCTCCGCTTCAAAGGCAGGTCCCTGGTCCGTCAGCACTTGGTCCGGGTACCCGTGTGGACGGCAGAAGTGCTGCTGGAAGGCTCTAGCTGCTGTTTGAGCTATTAAGTCCTTAACGGGGACGACAACCAAGAACCGGGAGTAATGATCCACAATGGGTAACGCGTAGACGTAGCCACTTCTGCTTGGGGTCAGTTTTACATGATCCAAGGCTACCAGTTCCAACGGCTGCTTGGTGACGATGGACTGAAGGGGGGTCTTCTGGCTGGCACGGTCCTTCCTTCTTAGGTTGCACGGGCCACAGTCTCTGCACCACCTCTCGATGGTTCCCCTCATGCCTACCCAGTGGAACCGCCCGCGCAGCAGGAACTCCAGCTTCTTCCATCCGAAGTGTCCAGCCCCGTCGTGGTATGCCTCCATCACCATGGCTGCGTCTCTTCGTGGCACCACTACTTGCCAGATTAGTTCATGCATCCGGGAGTTAACCATTCTGCGGCACAACTTCCCCTTGTAAAGGAACAGTCGACTCTTCTCAGCCCACAGTTGTTTGGCTTCCTCCGGAGCGTCTGGGTCAAGGCGAGCCTCTGGCCGAGTCAGCATCTACTTCACCAGTCGGACGGCAGGGTCACTGTCTTGCGTTTCCTCCCAGTTGTAGTGAGGCAAGGGGTTAAACGTAGCGGCTTGCTTACTCCTTACCCGATGGGAATACTGGATAGTCCCATGACGGTGGAACGCGGGGAGTTCGACTTCTTCCAGTCCCTCTGGATCTTCTCCTACGTCCGGTAGGTTTGGCATCCTGGACAGGGCGTCCGCGTTGGTATTGGAGCGTCCTGCCCGGTATTTGATTGTGAACTCGTAGTTGGACAGACGGGCCATCCATCTCTGCTCTAGGGCACCGAGTCTTGCCGTGTCCAGGTGTGTCAACGGGTTGTTATCCGTGTACACGGTGAACCGGGAAGAAGCGAGGTAGTGCTTAAAGCGTTCGGTGACTGCCCACACCACTGCCAGGAACTCTAGCTTAAATGAGCTGTAATTCTCAGGGTTTCTTTCGGTGGGTCGCAGTTTTCGACTGGCGTAAGCGATTACTCGTTCTTTCCCCTGCTGGATCTGGGACAGTACGGCTCCTAGCCCGATGTTACTTGCGTCGGTGTAGAGGATAAAGGGCTGGCTGTAATCAGGGTACGCCAGGATTTCATCCCCCGTGAGGGCCATCTTCAGCTGGCGGAAGGACTCTTCTTCTAACTTCTCCCATTTGAAGGGCGGCTTCTGGTTCTTGGCCTTCCGGGACTGGCCTATCAGGAGGTCCTGCATAGGAGCTGCCTTTTTGGTAAAACCGGGGATGAAGCTGCAGTAATAGCCTACCAACCCGAGGAACTGCCGCACTTCCTTTACACTGGAGGGACTTGGCCATTCCTTAATTGCGGTGATCTTATCAGGGTCGGGAGCCACTCCGTCAGCGCTCACCACGTGTCCCAGGTACTGCACCTTTGGTTTTAGGAGGTGACACTTGGAGGGTTTTACCTTTAGGCCGTAGTTTGCCAGAGCTTCGAACACTTCCGCCAGGTGTTTCAGGTGGTCCTCATAAGTCTTGGAATATACGATGACATCGTCCAGGTACAACAGGACCGTCTCGAAGTTTTTGTGGCCCAGACAGCACTCCATTAATCGTTGAAAGGTTCCTGGTGCGTTACAGAGTCCGAACGGCATGCAGGTAAACTCGCTAAGTCCCATCGGGGTGGTGAATGCGGTCTTCTCCCGGTCCGCCTCTGCTACAGGAACCTGCCAGTACCCGCTAGTGAGATCCAAGGTAGAGAAGAAGTTAGCAGATCTTAAAGCAGCCAAAGACTCCTCTATCCTTGGTAAGGGGTACGCATCCTTGTGTGTGATACGGTTGATTTTCCGGTAATCTACACACATCCTCATGGTGTTGTCTTTCTTTTTGACTAAGACTAGTGGAGCTGCCCAGGGGCTACAGCTATCCCTGATCACCCCAGCCTCCTTCATGTCCCTAAGCATCCCCTTGGCGTGTTGGTAGTGTGCAGGGGGTACGGGTCGATACCTCTCTTTTATGGGAAGATGGTCTCCCGTGGGGATGTGGTGTTCTACCCCCTTGACTCGCCCGAAGTCTAACGGGTGTTTACTAAACACTCTCTCGTACTCTTGAACCACCCGATAGACTCCCTGTCTCTGGTGTGAGGGAGTGGAGTCAGTACCCAAATGTAGTTGCTGACACCAGTCCTCCATTGTTTCCTTAGAGCCGTTACCTTCCTCCGGGGAAGATGGAGGCAAGGGTTCTACGGACTGTATGGAATTTTGATTGATGGTATACAATTTGGCTAGCGTGGCATACCGGGGCAGGTACACTTCCCTCTTCCCGATATTTATTATGCGAACGGGCACCCTCCCATGGCGTACATTGACCACCCCCCGTGCTGTCAAAATGGTGGGCCTACTGTCTGAGTAAACTGGTTCTACCATTGCCTGGTAATCTCTACCTCTCAGACCAATAGCTGCCCGGCACCAAATCATCATTTCACTTTTTGGGGGCATGGCAATAGGAAAAGGGTCACACATTCTTACGCTACCAATCTCACCACCGGAGAGTTCTATCTGTTGCCGTCGCATCAGTGCCCGGATCTCTTTCTGGAGCACTCGCTGCTGGCCGGAGCTGGCGTTCTTGGCAACCTGCTGTAAAAGGAAAATCACCTCTGCAAGACAATTTTCAATTACATTAGTTCCTAGAGTTATCTTTGGGTGACTCTCGTGCTTGTCAATGTCTACAATGATCAGTCCCTGTGCCGCCAATTCGACTCTACCGATTTTAATGGTCACCTCTTTAAATCCAATCTGTGGCACGGGCTGACCATTGCTGGCGATGATACTCAAGTCGTCGTCAGGGTAGCGGGTGATATCCGAGTCATTCCAGTACTGCTTGAAGAGCACGTACGGGATAGTGGCAACCTGTGACCCGGTGTCCAGTAGGGCACTCATGGGGATGCCATCCAGTACCACAGGCAAGACTGGACGTCCTCCCACATATTTGTCGCGCCAGTTCGATGGGCCTGATGATCTTTTTCCTGGGGTTTGGCCCTCTACCCCAGGTTGTGCCAGTTTAAAGGACAGTACCTTGCCATATGTCCGGGTTGATTGCAGCGGCGGCAGATGGGTTGTCCGTCCTCGTTGTATCGGTCGCTGGGTCTTCCTCTGGCCGGTGGGGTCCTCCTTGGTCGACGCCACGGGATGTCCTCCGGTCCGGATGCCAGCTGGATCTTCCCTGGAGTGGAAACCTGTAAAGACTGCACAGTTCGGGTTAGCACGGCAACGCTTTTAGCTAGCTCTTGGACCTGATGGTGCAGGTCTGGAGCCGGGTCATTGTTCAAAGCCTGCGCATCAGCTCCCACAGGCCCTGCCGACAAGGGTGCCGACTCCTGGTGGTAAGTGGTAGTGGGGCATCTGTGGGTCACAACGCCACCTGGTGCCGGTTCTCGGAGCACCCGGATGGCTCTGTCCTTGAACTGTGCAAATCCCAGATGAGGGTCCTGTAAGGCCATTGCCCGCAACTGGGTTCGGTGGGCATTGCAATATAAACCCTCTATAAATTGTTCAGTCAACAGCCTGTCCTCGTCTCCCACGCCGTCAGGGTCGGTCTGCTTAATGGCTCTCAGGGCCTCTTGTAGGTTCAGGGCATAGTCCCTTATACTCTCGTGTGCTCGCTGCTTGCACCCGTAGAATCTAAGCTTGATCTCGGCTGAGGTGCGGGTATCAAAGGTGTCCCTCAGCCGGGTTAGTATCCCTGCAACAGTCCTCCCCCCAGGTGGCCAGGACTTTACCTCCCTTTGGGCTGCCCCGGTTAATTGGGCCACCAGGATGCTCACTTTTTGCTCTTCTGTGAGGGGATACACCTGGAAGAGGCTATCCAGCTTTTCTCTAAAGTCATGCAGGGTATGTGACTCCCCTGAGTACTGGGGTAGCCAGGCCGCTCCCGGGATATAGGGCATGGTGAAAGGCATGACTGCAGCAGCGGTGGCGCTGGCGGGGGTTGAGGCAGTGAAGGTCTCCTCCGTTTCCGAGATCTTCCTCCCCCCTAGTGGACCGTGGCCTACCTTGCGATGATCCTCTTCCGTAGGCCGCGGCTCCGCAGTGGATCGTCAGGGTTGAGGACCTTCCGTCGCGCTCCTGTGACGTCGGCGTCTGCTGGGCTACTTCCAGGACCTTACGCAACGTCCGGACGTGAGGCGGGGCTTCAGTTCTCGCGCGCTTTCGGAGTCCACGCCCCTCTTCTTCCCGCGCGGCGTCTTCAAGATGGCGTCCAACGGCGGGAAAACTCCACGGATGGCGGGAAGAAGGCAGAAGATGGCGCCGGATGGCGGGAAAACTTCGCGGATGGCGGGAAGAAGGTAGAAGATCGCGCCGGATGGCGGGAAACCTCCACGGATGGCGGGAAAACTTCACCACTGGTAAGTTTGAACAGTCTTTTTCAGGCACGCAGTACCCGGTGGTTGCGAGCTCGAGATCCTGCCGACTACGCCAAAAGTTGACGCACCCCTGGGCCTGTGTCGCACAGCGTTGCGCATGCAGGAGCTTACCCGGAGCCGGATCTGTTGAGGGTTGTAGTCTCGTGGCGGTGACCCGGTCCGTGCCCAGGGAGTCAGACTAAGTGGCGTTGTATTAGCGGTAGATGTTGGACGACTACGCCACCCGTTGAATGCAGCGAAGGAGCTGCCGCTGCAGGGCAGACCGCTGAGGCCGGTGGTAGGATTGTGCAGCGTGATAGTATCACCCCCAACGGGAGGGGTATGGCCTCAGGGCAGCCGACGTGGATGATGGGGGTAGCAGGAATCACTCAGAGACGGTGCGGTGTAGTTCAGGGTCTTTACTGGTGATAAAGATAGACCCTCCCGGAGTACTGGCTAGCGATCGGGGCCTGGTCAGTCCTTGAGCAGATGGGATCTCCCCTGGCCAGGCGGAGTTGTAGGCCTCCCAAACTGACTGTACTCTTCTGGCTACCTTGCTAGAGGCGGGTATAAGTAGACCACGTCCCTGAGTGTACCGTGTGGTGCTCACCCGTCTGGCCGGTGACTCGGGGCCTTCTAGTAGCTTCCGCTCCACGACGGCGGTGCTGGTCCCACGCATGTGACCGTGCCTTCGGGTTTCTTGGCCGGAGGACCTGAAATCCCCTGCCGGTCGGTTTCTGCTGCTGGGTAGAAGTTAGTCCCCACAGCCTCGGACTCCGGGTCCGGTGATAGCTTCCCAGTCAGGGCGAGCTCTGCAGCTGCCAGCCCCTGACTCCTTATAGCACTGCTCCCACAGATCTCCTGATGTTCTTTTCCTATATCTGCTTCTCTTCTCTACTTCTTCTCTACACACTAACCCTGCCTCAGCCCTAGGTTTATATAGGGGAAGTTCTTCCCCTCCCAGGACTGGGCAGGAGGTGTGGCATGCATAGGATCCCTGACCAAGAGACCTCCCACCTGCTCTCAGACATAACATTGCTGTTACTGTGGAAACCAGACCCCTGGGGTGCCACACTTGCATTAAAAGAAAACAAAGCAGATGCTAACTCCTATCATCATCATCATGCTCCTCACCTTGGCACTCTCAACTCCCATGATGGAGAAAACAGGGCCCACCGGAGGAGTCTGGTTCTCTGGTGGGCTCGTCCAATGCTGCCCTAAAGCAGGCCAGGCTAAGAAAAGTGTGGGAGAAGGTGACAGGAGAAATAGGAGCATCTGGGGACCGTTTATGGACACCCGGCCGCCGGGCGACTGGGGACTGAGTATGGATACCAGGCCGCTGAAGCAGCCATGAGGTAGTGGCCAGTTTCGGCGTCCTCCAAACTAAAAGGCCCCATTTCAAGTACAAGCTAGCAGTATGGCATTACAGCCTGGGGGTGGGTGGGTGGCAGGCTACACACTTATGCTTGCATTAAAAGAAAACAAAGCAGATGCTAACTTCTATCATCATCATCATGTTCCTCACCTTGGCACTCTCAGTTCTCCTGATGGAGAAGCCAGGGCCCACCGGAGGAGTCTGGCTCTCTGGTGGGCTCACCCAATGCTGCCCTAAAGCAGGCCAGGCTAAAAAATGTGTGGGGGAAGGTGACAGGAGAAATAGGGGCGGCTGGGGACCGTTTATGGACACCCGGCCGCCCCCAGGCGGCTGGGGACCGTGTTTGGACACCCGGCCACGGGGCGGCTGGGGACCGAGTATGGACACCCGGCCGCCCCCTGGACAGCAGCCATGAGGTAGTGGCCAGCTTCGGCCTCCTCCAAACTAAAAGGCCCCATTTCAAGTGAAAGCTAGCAGAATGGTATTGCAGCCTGCGGGTGGGTGGGTGGTTGGCTGCATATTTGCGCTTGCATTGCAAGTAATGGGGGAGGTACACTTGAACACTGCCCTGGGACAAGGACTTGCACGGGGATAGTTGCAAGTCTGCATCTTCTGATGCGGCAAGGATCACTTCTAATTGGCACACTTTTAGGCAGTGACCTGCGAGTCAGAGATGCTTCCAGGGGTCTTCCCCATGCTGTTCCCATGTCTTTTCAGCACTTTATGCATGTGTCACACAGCACATGGCCAGTTAAGGTTGTAAAATGTTAAAATGACATTTCCCGGTGAATGCATTTGTCATGGTTGAAAGCAATACAAAAGTGCAAAAACACATGAAAAATGCTACTTATGAACATAGCCCAAGGTGTGGAGGAGTATTTTTTTGGGGGGTTATTTATTTTACCTTATACACAAGTCTTTACCCTGGAAAGGAAATTCCTAAACATATTTCACAGGAAAGCAGTTTCAGTTTCGTTTTTGAACGTTTTATTGTGAGCCCTTAAAAGTGGCTTAATACCTCTGACCGCGTGGTTGACAGCAGTGACCTGGGGGTCATAAATGCTTCCAGGGGCGATCCCCATCCTGCCCCCATGTCTTTTGAGCACTGTCACTATCGTTTTGGGCACTTTTTAAGCTTTCTACAGACTGCCGGGGGTGCCGCCACAAAAATGCTCAGGTCTCCCATAGACTAACATTGGGCTCGTTGCTCGAGTCGAGCACCCGAGTATCACGGCGAGCTCGGCCAGAGCTTCGAGCACCCGAGCATTTTAGTGGTTGCTCAACACTAATTTTTACTTATCCATGATAAATCCTGGTTACGATATATTGTTAAGTCTTTTGATTTTGCGTTAATTAATTGATCGAGATTAGAAGAAATTATAGTTTTGACATCCTTTGTTATTATAATACCTAAGTAATTAAGATCTTTGTCTGCCCAACTAAAAGAAGAGAGCCTTTTAATGTTATTAAGTCATCTTTTAAATTGAAGCAGGGTATTTTTGATTTATCATTATTTATCTTAAAATAAAATACATTAGAAAATATTTTAAGAAGATTAATTAACTCCTTTATTGAGTTTAAAGGGTCCGAGAGGGTTAAAAGTATATCGTCTGCGTATAAACTAATCTTAAAATGGCGCGAGGGAGTAGATGTGCTGACAATATTTTGGCTTTCTCTAATCTTTTGAGCTAGAGGTTCCATGTCTATTGCAAGTAACAAAGGGGAGAGGGGACATCCCTACCTAGTACAATTTGAAGTTAAAAAGGAATTAGATAGATGGTTGTTTACATAAATTTTTGCACTCGGGTTTGAATATAGTGCCATGATATTGGTCAAAAATTGATTATTAAATCCAAATTTCAATAAAGTGTGTTTTAAAAAGTTCCAATTCCAACTATTAAATGCCTTTTCAGCGTCTAAAGCAAGTAAAATAGATGGAATTTTAAAGGAGTTAATAATTTGATGGTATTAATTATCCTTCTTGTGCCGTCTATGGATTGCCTACCTTTAATGAAACCAATTTGTTCGTTGTTGATTAAATTGGGCAAAACTTTGTTCAACCTATTCGCTAAAATGTTTGAATATATTTTTGTATCTCCACATTTATTAATGAAATAGGCCTATAATTTTTGACTTTCTCTAAATCACTATTTGGTTTGGGGATTAAAACGATCATTGCTTCCAACATCTCTGCCGGAAAGGAACCTTGAGAGGATGCTAAATTAAATGTTTGGGTTAAGTGTGGGGCTAAAATTTCGCTAAACTTTTTAAAGTACCATCTGGACCAGGGGATTTCGCATTTTAAAGATGTTGAATTAGTTCAGCTGTTTCTTTAAGCGTCAATAAGGCTAACTCTTTGTTATTTAGTTTTGGTAACTCAATAGAAGAAAGGAATGATTCAATGCTACTCTCTTCTGGTTGTGGGGTATGGGACTGGAGATTTATATTATATAGGTTGCGATAAAAATTAGCAAATATTTCTGCAATATCTTTGGGGTGTGATTTAAAGGAGCCATCAGCTGAATTAATTCTGTCGATTCTATTCTGAATTCTTTTTTTTTTATACGATTCATCATGAACCTAGTTGGCTTATTAAGAGACGAATATGATTTAAATTTTAATGTTCTAATCAAGGGATCATATGAAGAAAAAAATTCTGCCTTCAACTCCTGTCTAAGTTTAAGAATTTTGCTTTAGAGTGCGGATGAGGGAGATGAAAGGTTAATTTGTTGAGATTCTTTGTCTTCGATTAGGGATTGAAGTTTTGTAATTTTGGCTCTGTTGATTTTTTTTATGCCTTGAAGAAATTTGGATTAGTATTCCTCTAATGAATGCTTTGTGGGCATTCCAACGTACAATAGGATTTATTGAGTCAGAATTATTGTCGATAAAATAATTTTTTAGGGATGTTTCTATTTCAGATTTATATTAGGGATGTGAGATTAGAGATGAATTACACTTCCATAAAAAATAATTTCTTATTGGCGTTCCTAAATTAACTGCTCCAATAACAAAGGGAATGATCCGATATAGTTTTTGCATTTATCATGACCTTTTTAAACTTGGAAAGAGCAAAAACCTCTGTGTACAATTAAATCTATACATGAGTAGTGTTGAGCCACCCCCGTAGTGTTCGAGTTCGGTTCGGTTCGTCGAACACCCGTGTGTTCGCCGAACTGTTCGTCGAACTGTTCGTCGAACACCTTCGAACACCATTAAAACCAATGGCAGGCAAACAAAAACACATAGAAACACATAGAAAACACCTTCAAAGGTGTCCAAAAGCTGACAAACTGCTCAGAAAACACAACTAACACATGGAAAAGTGACAAGTACATATAGTCATGCGAAAAGAAAAGAGGTGGAGGAGTAAAAGGAGGGGGAGACACAGATATAGGCATGTCATGCCCTTCTAAAATCCAAAAAGTGAGAAGCCGACACGTTCAGTCCGCTCCTGCCCGTGCCACCTCCGTGTCGCCGGGTTTGTGCCAGAGCCGCGGTGAACCCTGACGGCCAGCCCCCCTCTCCCAATACTGTCCGCTGGTGGGTCGAGCGAGCCCCCCTGTGGTGGAGGCAGCTCTAAGCTTTTTAATTTAAATTGTCTCTCTAATTTGAATAAATACACTTTAAATCCATTTACAAGGATCTATTGGAGGGCAAGTCTCATGCCAGCAGCCGCGTAATTCCAGCTCCAGTAGCGTCCACTAAAACTGCTGCAGTTAAAAAGCTTTTATAAGGATCGAGCTCGGCTGTCCACCACAAGGCATCCTACTGCCAATCCCAGCCCCTATGCCTTGGGGTGCCTCCTGATGCTCTTCACTGAGTATCCCGTGGTCCCGAAGCATTTCCTTTGAAAAAGTGAAGTGTCCAAACTACAGGTGGTGTAGCTTGCTTAACAGCCGGGATAATCCGCTGACTAGCAGACCCTGCTACTAGGCAAAAAGTATTTCCTGGGCTAGATGCAGTTAAAAATTTGTAATTAGATACTCTCGTTGGATGCTGAGAAAGCATTCCATAGAGTCTCCTGGCACGCCATATATGATTCTCTTAAAAAGCTTGGGGTAGGGGTCTAGGGGACCCTTTTATAGCCAAAATCACGGCCCTGTATCGCAATACGTCACCTAGGCTGAAGATAAATGGAACTGTAGCACCCTGAGGGCTCGGTTGCTGCTGAGGTATTGCACCTCAACCAGAGGTGTGATATCTCACTCTCAGGTAAGGATGTAGTGTGGATCAGGACCCGACACCTGCATGCATTACACCACATTGCCATGGGGCAGGGCGACCAATATGCCCCTGAGATGGGCATGACAGTCCCTGTCCCTGGCTGGAGTGGGGGGAGGGAACACTGAGGAAGGGGAACCCTGTAGTGCAGGAGCAAGGAGGAAGCAGTTCCTGGGTGCATTGAGAAGGGAGTATAAAAGGTGGGCACCATCTTAGTTCAGTGCAGAGAAGTCTGAGCAGAAGTGGCAGGGAGCAGGGGCTCTGCATGAGCTCTGCTCCGGAGGCGGGCCTAGTAACAGAGGCCCAGGCCTGGAAGAGGGAGAATGAAGGAAGAGGAGCGGAGAAGGCTCCAGGAACGAGGAACAAAGGGATCTCAGGGGTGCGGACGGGCGAGTCGCCACCGCACGCCCGAATCCACCTGCGTGGAGGGGTCAGGCCAAAGGGGGAGACCGGTCCCCGAAACTAGTGGAGGCAGGAAACGACCCTCAGCTAGAAACAGGAGGCTGTGACATTTTATGTGGCGCAGCCCCTCGCTACACCCGCTAGGAAGGCACCACATAGGGTCAGGGAAACTGGCGCCAAGTTTACCAAGAGGAGGCCCGAGGCAGCCGGACAGAAGGGTTGGTAAGAAAGGCCAGACAAAGGACACACAAAGGGGGTCCTGTGAAGCACTCCAAAGTTATCTGGGAGTTGTCTGAGCCCCTCACCTGGTGAGCACAGTACGACGTGGGCAGCCGTTACCTGCAGACGTGGTCTGGATAATAAGAACTGTGAGTAAAGGCCCTGGACTGCATCACTGACTCCGTGTCATTACTGCTGCTGCCCTGCACCATCACCCCCATCCTCCGCATACACTGCCCTGAGGCTATACTCCTCCCGTGGGGAGTTATGCTACGCTCTGCTGCACCCACAACACCAGCCTCAGCGGTCTGCCCTGCAGCGGCGGTTCACTCTGACCGCAATCCACGGGTGGCGTAGTCGGACATTTAAACATCAAAACCACATAAATAGTTCCGCCACTGGTTTGACCGCCCTGAGCCACGGAACCGGGTTGCCGCCACGGAGACTACAACCACCAGCATCCACCAAAAAGGGTCCGGCTCCGGGTGTCCCAAGGCCCAGGGGGCGCGTCAGAACATTTTCATCACCTTTCACAATCACCAATGGGACAAGGCAGGGATGTCCTCTGTCCCCTCTCTTATACATCCTAGTGACGGAGCACCTGCTCTCATCAATTCGCCATAACCCCAATATTAGGTGGATTGAGGTGGGAGGCACCGAGTACAAGTGCTCTCTATTTGCTGATGATGTCCTAGTATATATCACTCAATCACATATATCCATCCATGCTGATATGGCTGAAATAGATCACTTTGTTACATGGTCAAATTTTAAAATCAATGCAGCGAAGTCTGAGGCCCTCGATGTCTCCCTCCCCAAATCCATATAGGATTCCATCCAGTCCAACTTTCCCTTTGCCTGGCCCTCACAGGGTATCAAATACTTAGGAATTCCTATTCATAGAGACCTCTCCCATCTATGTTATCTTAATTTTGGGCCCTTTATTGAACAACTCCATACAGACCACGGTTGGCAAGTTAGAACTGTAAGATTCACTACGTGAACCACTGGTGTTTTGTGGAAAAGCACATGTACACTGTGTTCCAAATTATTATGCAAAAAGTGTTTAGGAGTGATAAGGGAAGAATTTGTTTGTTTGTCAGTTAAACTCATTGATGGTGATGTGTGTCAGGGCTCTTTATATCACTGTAAGCAATTGCAGACACCTGTGCTAATTAGTTTGGCAGGTGTGTCCAATGAAAGGCAAGACTACTTAAGAAGGCTGTCTCACATTATTAAGCAGCCTACATTTTCTGCCAAAATGGGAAAGAAAAAGGATGTGTCGGCTGCTGAGAAGCAACAAATTGTGGAGTGTTTAGGTCAAGGCATGACTACAATCAACATTGTGCGATGATCAGGATGAAGTGTCTTGGCAATCAAGAAGTATGCAGCTGATTCACAGTACACACGTGTGCGTGCTGATAAGGGCAAATTGAGGACTCTTTCCTAAAGGCAATTACGTCAGGTTGAAAGAGCAGCGGCAAAAAAGCCTTGTCATAGCAGCAGACAAGTTTTTGAAGCTGCTTGTGCCTCCAACGTCCCCCGAACAACAAGATGCAGGGTCCTTCAGAGGTTTGCAGCTGTGCATACGCCATCCTGTCGACCTCCTCTATCCACTTCACACAAGCAGAAACGGCTCCAGTGGGCCAAACATTACATGAAGACTGATTTCAAAACTGTTTTGTTCATGGATGAGTGCCGTGCAGCGCTCGATGGTCCAGATGGATGGAGTGGAGGATGGCTGGTTGATGGACACCCCACGCAAACACGGCTACAGCGCCAACAAGGAGGAGGTGGAGTAATGTTTTGGGCTGGAATCATGGGGAGAGAGATTGTCGGCCCCTTTAGGATCCCTGAAGGCGCTAAAGATGAACTCCATAATGTATGTGGATTTTCTCAAGCAGCACTTCCTGCCATGGTTCAAGAAGAAGAACCGTGTATTTCACAGCAAGATCATTTTTCTGCATGATAATGCACCATCTCATGCTGCACATAAAACATCTGCATCTCTGGCTGATATGGGCATAAAAGGGGACAAACTTAAGGTGTGACCCCCATGCTCCCCTGACCTCTACCCCATTCAGAACCTTTGGAGCATCATTAAAAGGAGTGTCTATGATGGCGGGAGGCAGTCCACATCTAAGCAACAGCTCTGGGAGGGTATTCTGTCCTCATGCAAAACAATCGAAGCAGAAACTATCCAAAACCTGACAAATTCAATGGACGAGAGAGTTCAGAAGCTCCTTTCGAACAAGGGGTCCTATGTGAAAATGTAACATCACCTAGAATAAAGTTTTGAGTTGAAAACTGTTTGATTTCAGTTTCTAACAACCTGCTAATGCTTATAATTTCAAAAATGACCATTTTTTTGGTCTTTATTAAAATGAAAAGGTTGATCGAAAAGTTTGGGGGATCTAAGAGTGTGGCAACCCAGTAGTCATGATTACTTCGAATTCTGACAATATGAGGGTCATGCTGCAGGTAGTGCAGCAAGAAGGCACTTATGTGTCTTGCGCATCTCGGAGCCCCAAAATTATTTTCCGGGCTAGATGCAGCTAAAAATTATTATTAATTTTAAATCTGGTGAAGCTTTAGTATAGATGGCCTAATAGGATCAGTGCTGCACACTGCTACAAAGCCCAAATTATTTTCCAGTCAAGATACAGATAAACATGATTAGTAATTTTAAATCTGGTGGAGCTTATTATAGATGGCCTAATAGAATCAGTGCTGCACACTGCTACAAAGCCCAAATTATTTTCCAGCCAAGATACAGATAAACATGATTAGTAATTTGAAAGCTTAAAACGGTTGGTAGGGTGATTTTAACCAATCATCAAGCTTTTACTCTCCCCAGGATGACACAGGGGTAGAAAAGTCATTTCGGATCCATGATTTGTTCATCTTTATGAACGTGAGTCTGTCTACATTATCAGTGGAGAGCCACGTGCGCTTATCTGTCAGCACACCACCAGCAGCGCTGAACACACGTTCAGACAGAACGCTGGCTGCGGGGCATGACAAGATCTCCAAAGTGTAAGTGGCTAGCTCCGGCCATTTATCCAGATTGGAAGCCCAAAAAGAGCAAGGGTCCAGTGACACAGTCGTGGCTTCAATGTTTACTTGGAGATACTCCTGTACCATCGTCTCTAGGCGTTGACTATGTGTCAGACTTCTTGTCTCCTGTGGCCTTGCAGAGGATGGGCTAAAAAAGTGGTGACATGATTCCGCAAAATTGATGTTACCAGCAGATACTGTGGTTCTGTTACGGTTTGAGTGCTGAACACTTGACGGTCCCACGGTTGGCAAGTTGGAACTGTGAGATTCACTACGTGCACCACTGGTATTTTGTGGAAAAGCACATGTAAGATTCTGCAACAGTCTCTGCTGATACTCCTGCATGCGTGCATCCCTTTCTATGGCAGGAATAATTTCTGCAAATTTACTTTTGTACCGGGGATCTAACAGTGTGGCAACCCAGTAGTCAGGATTATTTCTAATTCTCACAATTCGAGGGTCATGTTGCAGGTAGTGCAGCAAGAAGGCACTCATGTGTGTTGCGCATCCAGGAGCACCAAGTCCCTGTTGTGTTGGTGGCGAGGTAACAATCATGCTTCCTTCCTCTGTCCTCTCCCCCCAACCTCGCACAACAGAAATGTGATCAAGGTCTCCCTCATCTGATGAGTCTTCCATCAGTTCATCCTCCACTTCTTCCTGGGCTCCTGCACCTTCCTCACTAGTTTGGCTGCTACCATGCGCCCTGGTAAAACCATCTCCCCCACCCTCACATGCCTGCCGCCTTGGTGCTGCCGACCGTCTGGACCTTGCAGATGTTAGCCCTTCCGCATACAACTCCTCCTCCTCTACTTCCTCCACCTCCTCTTGTGCCACCACCTGACTCCGAATTCTGTTTAACATGTGCTCCAGCATGTAAATCACCGGAATAGTCATGCTGATAATGGCATCGTCAGCACTAAACATCTTCGTCGCCATTTCAAAACTGTGCAGAAGGGTGCATAGGTCCCTGATCTGAGACCACTCCTCCAGCGTGATTTCCCCCACCTCTGGATCTCGTTGGCCCAGGCTATACGTCAGAACGTATTGCACCAGGACTTGTCGGTGCTGCCACAGTCGCTGCAACATGTGCAGAGTTGAATTCCACCGGGTAGGCACATCGCATTTTAGCCTGTGAAGTGGCAGGCCCAACGACTTCTGTAGAGATGTAAGTCGCTGAGCTGCGGGATGCGAACGGCGAAAGTGAGCACACAGCGACCGTGCCCTCTACAGAAGGCCATCTTGTCTGGGATAGTGAGCTAAAAATTGCTGGACAACTGGGTTCAACAAGTGAGCCATACAAGGCACGTGTGTGACATTGCCCCGGCGAAGGGCCGCACCCAGGTTTGCAGCATTGTCACACACGGCCTTCCCTGGTTTCAGGTCCAGTGGAGACAACCATTCATGAAATTGGTTCTCCAGAGCTGACCACAACTGCTCAGCTGTGTGACTCACATTTCCCAGACATTTCAATGTAAAAACCGCCTGATGACGTTGAGCCCTACTGCCAGCATAGTAAGGAGGTGTGCAGGATCCCTTCTGCGCAGTTAGAAAGCTTGTGGCATGACCAGACAGGCTTTTGGGTGCAGGTGGAAGACCGAGAGGAGGTTGAGGGGGCAGAAGCAGTGGAGGAACTTTGACATAAAGTTGATTGACGCACAACTCGTGGGGACGGCAAGACTTGGACAGCAGCCCCTTGTCCTGCTGTCACCATAGTTACCCAGTGCCCAGTCAGCGACATGTAACGCCCCTGTCCATGCCTACTCGTCCAAGTGTCTGTGGTGAAATGCACCCTGTCACACACAGAGTTTCTCAAAGAAGCAGTGATGTTGTGTGCGACATGCTGGTGGAGCGCAGGCACACCTTTCTTTGAGAAGTAGTGCCGACTGGGCATCTGGTACTGGGGCACTGCGACGGACATAAGGTCTCGAAAATCCTCAGTGTCCACCAGGCGGAAAGGCAGCATTTCTGTAGCCAAGAACTTGCAGATGGTGAAATTCAACCTCTTAGCTTTCTCATGGCTAGGAGGAAATGGTCTTTTACTTGTCCACATCTGAGGGACCGAGGGCTGGCCCCAAAACAGGTGTGACTGCTGTCCCCCCAGTCACAGAGGATGAAGAGGCCGCGGATGCACAAGATATGGCAGACGGTGGCTGGCCCGGCCGGCTAGGCCGCATTGTAGCACACTGAGCTTCCCACTGCAACTTATGCTTCATGTCCATGTGCCGGTTCATGCATGAAGTACTCAAACTATGTATTTTTTGGCCTCTACTTAGCTTTTGCTGACAAATGTTACAGATAACACGAGTTGGGTCATCTTTATCGATCTGAAAAAATGCCCAGGCTATGCAAGGCTTAGCACCCATGCGACCTGAAGAGCCACCACGACTTGTGGTGAGAGGCAGAGTTGTGTTTGAGGATGCAGTTGTTGACGTGCTTCCAGTACTACATCTCTGTCCAGGAAGGCGCAACCTGACCTCGTCGTCACTAGCATCTTCCTCCACCTCCTCTGCTGACCTCATCTCTTGGCTGACTGTGGGTTGACAGTAAGTGGGATCTCCAACCTCATCATCATCACCCTGTGCGTTATCACACCCGTCGTCCTCAGAGCCAACCTGTTCCTGCCCTGACAAAAAACTAAAGTTGTCGCTCCAATCAGGTATTTGAGTCTTATCATCGTCTTCCTCATTGTCTCCACCAACAAGAGTTACAGTTTGGGAATGAGGGTCTACATTATGGTCAGAACCTTCTGCGTCTGGTCCTGGATCCGACTCATAAAGATTCTGGGCATCAGTGCAGATCATTTCCTCGTCTGGATTCACAGAAGCGCTGGAGTCGACCTCTGATTCCCAGGCTATAGTATGAGTAAACAGCTCTGCAGACTCAACCATCTGTTCTACCTCATACTCAGACAGGCAGCTGGAGATTTGGGAGCTGTGAGGAAGCAAGTGCGATTGGGGTGACACCTTTGAGGACTGGAGTATTTGTGATGTTGAAGTTGATGTGGAGGAGAGCCCACTTAAAGGAGCACTTGATATCCGTTGAAGCACCTGCTGTTTTTGTGCCTCATCTGGAATTTGTAGCGATTGGCGTGGCCGTAAGAAAGGGATCTTATCATATTGTCCGCTAAAAGAAGTAGACATTTTAGTTTGGCTGGAAGATGGTCTTTCTTCTGCAGATGTTACTGTTGCTTTAACACCTACGCCACGGACACAACCTTTTTTCCCCTTCCCAACACGCCTATTCCCCTTTCCACCAGCAGCAGGCCTTTTTCCACTCATTTTGGTGGTTAACTAATTAACAACTCTGGAGTTGTTTGCACAAAAAAACAATGGATGGGAACCGAGCAGAGCTGAGTGGCCAAACTATGGTATTAGGCCAAAACTATTGGCTGGGTTAAATGCAGAAAAAAATTATATTCAACTTGCAACCTGATGGAGGTGAGTATAGATGGACTAATAGAGAAAGTCCCACACACTGCTAGAAGGCAAGTATTTTTTCAGAGCTAGATGCAGAAAAAAATATATTCAGTTTGCAACCTGATGGAGGTCTGTATAGATGGATTAATAGAACAAGTCCCACACACAGCTAGAAGCCCAATATTTTTTCAGAGGTAGATGCAGAAAAAAATATATTCAGTTTGCAACCTGATGGAGGTCTGTATAGATGGATTAATAGAACAAGTCCCACACACAGCTAGAAGCCCAATATTTTTTCAGAGGTAGATGCAGAAAAAAATATATTCAGTTTGCAACCTGATGGAGGTCAGTATAGATGGACTAATACAACAAGTCCCACACAAAGCTAGAAGCCCAACATTTTTTCAGAGGTAGATGCAGAAAAAAATATATTCAGTTTGCAACCTGATGGAGGTCTGTATAGATGGATTAATAGAACAAGTCCCACACACAGCTAGAAGCCCAATATTTTTTCAGAGGTAGATGCAGAAAAAAATATATTCAGTTTGCAACCTGATGGAGGTCAGTATAGATGGACTAATACAACAAGTCCCACACACAGCTAGAAGCCCAATATTTTTTCAGAGGTAGATGCAGAAAAAAATATATTCAGTTTGCAACCTGATGGAGGTCTGTATAGATGGATTAATAGAACAAGTCCCACACACAGCTAGAAGCCCAATATTTTTTCAGAGGTAGATGCAGAAAAAAATATATTCAGTTTGCAACCTGATGGAGGTCTGTATAGATGGATTAATAGAACAAGTCCCACACACAGCTAGAAGCCCAATATTTTTTCAGAGGTAGATGCAGAAAAAAATATATTCAGTTTGCAACCTGATGGAGGTCAGTATAGATGGACTAATACAACAAGTCCCACACAAAGCTAGAAGCCCAATATTTTTTCAGAGGTAGATGCAGAAAAAAATATATTCAGTTTGCAACCTGATGGAGGTCTGTATAGATGGATTAATAGAACAAGTCCCACACACAGCTAGAAGCCCAATATTTTTTCAGAGGTAGATGCAGAAAAAAATATATTCAGTTTGCAACCTGATGGAGGTCAGTATAGATGGACTAATACAACAAGTCCCACACACAGCTAGAAGCCCAATATTTTTTCAGAGCTAGATGCAGAAAAAAATTATATTCAATTTGCAACCTGATGGAGGTCAGTATAGATGGACTAATAGAATGATGCTATGCCCAAAAGATTTTACTTCACTAGGTGCAGTAAAAAAATTGGTATTCTATACACAGGTGGTATATCTTGCAACACAGATAGGCTACTCCACTGACTAACACACTCTGCAATATACGAAAAAGGATTAGCTTTGCTAGATTCAGCCAAATGCTGTGAAAAAAACTTGCACAGCACTGGCACAGACCTGCCTGGCAAAAACTGATAGGAACTGATGTAACCTAGTCCTGAAAAGGACTCCAATTACAATTAGTCTTTACTCCCACATTCTATCTATTTAAGAGCACAGACCTGCCTGATAAAAGTCGTAGGAAATGCTGTAACCTAGTCCTTCAAAGGACTGCAATCACAACTATTCCCTACTCCCAAGCTATCTGTAGATTTGTGCGAAAATTGGCTTGAAATTAACAAGGTATAGCGCACACAGCAACAGCGGTGCCGTCTAACACGCAGCTGCAGCAGTGAGAAAATGGTGGAGACGGGGAAAATGGCTTGGTCTTATAGGGCAAGGACATGTGACATACACTGCCAATGACACATGCCCTTGCTTGTGTGAAAAAAAGCACTTCGCTCCGTGTGTGCGCTGCTGATAGGCTGACAGATTGCACCTCCCCACTGCAAATGCGGGAAAGAGAAAAAAAAATGGAGATCTTCATTGTTCCTGCAGAGATCCATCCCCTGCCCCTCCCCCCACCCCGCTGTACACTCAAACTGCGTATTAACATTAATTTTCATCATTACTGAGAAAAAATCCAGTTATGATTTTGGTGCACGAACAGTTATCGAACATAACCTCGAACAGCCGAATTTTTCTCAAATTGTTCGTGTTCGCCGAACGGCTCGAACACCGCCCAAAACAGCTCGAATTTGAGATTGGCGAACAGTTCGAGTAGAACAACGCTCATCTCTATACATGAGGCGGACTGATGGGCTTCTGAAAAAATGTGTGAATTCTTTAGAAGAAGAGTTTATACATCAGAAAACGTCAAATAACTCATTTTTGAATAACCAACCATTAAGAGAAGAAGATAGATGATGAAGAATCCATAAAACCGTCAGGAACGATGTTAAAATCCCCCAACATGATCAAAATTCCTTTTTTTATTAGTGATATTTTTTTCAATAACTTGTTGAGGAAATCAATATGACCTCTGTTAGGGGCATATAAATTGACAATGGTGCAGGGTTGGTCATTTAGATAACAGACTAGTATATGAAACCTACCATTGCTATCCTTATATTCTTCAATAAGTCTGAAAGGAGTGGAATTTTTTATTATAGTAATCACACCTGCTTTTTTCCTAGTATTGAGGGATTCGAAGATATGTGGAAAATTTTTATGGTAAAATCTAGGATGAGGATTTTGTTTCCTGGATACAAATTACATCCGCTTGAAGATTAGTAACTTCTTTCCAGAATGTAAACCTTTTTTATGACTATTCAGTCCCCTAACATTGTATGTTGAAACTCATCTTTGGGAATTACAAGATGCAATTTGAGGGTCATTATGCACTTTGCTAACCCAAAGATAAGACTCCAATGACACTCAGGCGAAAAATGTATGTAACAATTCAAGTTCAAATTATAACAATGTGTACGAGATAATAATATAACCAAAGAAATATGAAATAATAGAATAAATAAAAATAAGGATTAAATCAGAAAAAACTTAAATCTTCTAAACAGAGTCCTCTTGAAGGAATCCAACTTTCTGATGGATTCTACTTCTTCTTTCGGGGACAGTTCGTGAAGAGTCCGTAGAAACTACTCCAGTTGATAGAGGATATTATAAAAGTTCAGTAGATACATGACACTAGAATATGTGAAATCAGTCTAAGAGTAGAATGAAATGTTAAATACTTCATTATATCCATCAACGGGTATCATTGAGCGGAGACCTATACTTAGCGGGAGAGTTATATTTTATTTTATCTATAAAGTTTCTACCTTCTAGCGGAGAGTGGATAAGTACAGATTTCCCTTTGTAAAAAAAGATTAGTTTCAAAGGAAAACCACATTTATAGGGAATTCCTTTATCCCGCAGATAAGTTGTAATGTCATTGAAACTTTTCCTGCCATCAATTGTGGCTTTGGATAAATCTGAAAATATTTTAAGTTGATTAAATGGAGCTGGAAAACACTTTTTTTCTCTAATAAAATAAAAAAATTTCTCTTTTGCATTATAATAATGAATACGAAGCAATACATCTCTGGGTATGTCTGGTGAGATGAAAGTAGGTCGAGGGAGCCTATGAATTCTGTCAATAGTTAGGTCCATATTGGACAATGAAGGAATAGCCTTTTTGAAAATCGATCTAACAAATTCAGGTAATTCTCCTGAAAAAAACATTTTCCGAGATCCCCCTTATTTTAATATTATTCCTTCTACTTCTGTCCTCTATATCTGCAACTTTTATTTTAAGTTTTTGGATTTCTTGGACTAAATTTTGATAAGTTTTAGTAAGTTGAATGTTTTTTTTTCCTCTACATTTATTATTCTTTTTTTCCTGTTCCTCCATCTTTTTATTGAAGAGATCAAATGTCGATTGGAAAATCCCTGCTTGCTTTTCAAAGGCTATCTTCATGTTAAAATTAATCTTTTTTGGCAAGATCCATCATAAACAATGCTATATCATTCCTCACAGGTAAAGATAGATCATCCTTATTAATAGGAATTTTACCTATGATGTTTGAGGAAGGAGAATCCGTATGTTTTCTAAAATGGTTTCTATCTGGGCTTAAGCTAGGGGAAGCATTATCAAGTTCATTTCCTGAATCCTCATGTGAAGATCTGTAGCCCCAACTTCCGGGCCTCTTCCTTTTTGATGATACCGAAAGATCCATGCTGTCTATCTGTGTTGAATCAGTATTCGGTAGTAAGGAATTGTTCTTTTCCAGTATTTTCTCTGACGGACCTTTGGGTTTTGACAAATTTTTATTATTTCCTTCATACCTAACGGCTTTATTGTATGATAAAGATGTGTTTGATTTATTTGAATCAAATTTATCTGTGACGTTTTTTAATGGGGATCTGGATTTAATAGGGCTTAGGAGGTTAGGAATCGTAACTGAAGGATCAATAAAAGAATGGAGCTGTTTTGGTATACCTTTTTGTGATTTGGGGGACTTCTTGGATGTCGGGATGTTAGATTTGGGGATAGCTCCTAATTTACTCATTTTGTATTGGAGAGATCGGATTATTTAGTTTGTTTTATGGAAATCCAATAAGTCACTACTTATAAATATAAATAAGTTAATTGTTTTTAAATACCCCAAATCTACATTGAATAATCATACATTGGAATATGAGAAAACTAATAGGATCTTAAAGAGATCAACGAGGCTTTAAATTTAGAAACAGTATTTCTCAAATCTATGTCTAACTGTGCAATCCTTCCCCCTTTGCCTTCAGTACTCCGAGGTTTTAATAACAAATCCTTGCAGATATACACTATATCATATCATTTCATTCAGCAACATTACAGCGATACGACCCAACAGGGATCGCAGCTGCGTCACCACGCGATCACGGATGAGACTGCAAAAAATCAGATCCTCTCAGCAGCGCAGCAAGGATACCCCGCAACGGTAATTCTTCCTATAGCGCAGCGACAGGATTGTTAGTACAAGGTTTATAAAAGTTGGTAGTCAGCTATAAGACCCCTGGTAGGTGTAAACCAACAATATAGATTAAACGTTGAAGGTTCTCAGTTTCTATAGAAGCACTTTCACTTTATAACCATAGTAAATAATAACACCGCAGACACTCCAGTAAAGCAGAGCGATTCCTTTCTTTTATAAATGTTTCCTTCCAAATAATCAAGAAGACTTTCAAAGTGTGTTATCAGACAAATTATAATGTTTAATTAATGCAGAGTCCAAGGAGACAACAGCTGATCAGGGGATTCACTCTAAAGCCGCAAATGCCGGTAAACGTTGAGACCGCCGGCTTTTCCTTTCAAAAGCTCCGCTGTGCACCTGTCAAATATGACTTGTGGGGTTTATTCTTTTTCAGTGGAGACCCCAGAATCTTTTAGTTCATAAATCCAGATGGACCATGTCTTCAGGATGGCAGCAATTAACAATAAAGGATCCTTAGCCACTGCAAGACAGTGAAAACCTTATATACTGCAAATTGCCGGTTAGCTTAAATACCGCCGACTTTGATCCTTTGTAACTTTTTTGTACCACCGCCAAACTTTGACTATAGGGTTTCTATCAATTCAGGTGAGCCTTCCACAACTGTTTATCAAAAAGACTAAGCAGACCATAGACTATGGAAAGCGGTAACCATCAAAGTATATCAGTCTATAGTGATATCCATTATAATGGAGACCTCTGCGCTCGAGCTCCTAACGGTTACCTCAACAGGTATTGGCGATTAACCACACCAATGACGCAGGTAAAACTTAATCTGTAAAAGGTATCTGTGCCAAAAATTAAAAACTTCTCAAAACTTTCTCTTACCCAGTATCAGGGTTTCAGGATAAGCTGACAGCAGATTTTAAAGGTGGTCCCAATGGAGAGAAATCCACCACTTACCTCAGTAAGCACGCGCTGACTTCAGAGGTGTATATCATAGACTTTATACAGTACAGACCAAAAGTTTGGACACACCTCATTTAAAGATTTTTCTGTATTTTCATGACTATGAAAATTGTACATTCACACTGAAGGCATCAAAACTATGAATTAACACATGTGGAATTATATACTTAACAAAAAAGTGTGAAACAACTGAAAATATGTCTTATATTCTAGGTTCTTCAAAGTAGCCACGTTTTGCTTTGATGACTGCTTTGCACACTCTTGGCATTCTCTTGATGAGCTTCAAGAGGTAGTCACTAGAGTTGAGCCACCTCCGCAGTGTTCAGGTTCAGTTCGGTTCGTCGAGCACCGGTATGTTCGCCCAACTGTTCGTCAAACACCGTCGAACACCGTTAAAACCAATGGCAGACAAACAAAAACACATAGAAACACATAGAAAACACATTCAAAGGTGTCCAAAAGCTGACAAACTGCTCAGGAGACACAACTAGCACATGGAAAAGTGACAAGTACATATAGTCATGCAAAAAGAAAGGAGGGGGAGACACAGATATAGGCATGTCATGCCCTTCTAAAACCAAGAAAGGCTGGAGTAAAAATCCAAAATCAGCCTACCAACACCCAGACGTCGTGACAAGAAAATTTAAAAAAGAAATATCTTTAGGTAGAATGGCGGTTCCATTCAGAACACTTTCCTTACAAGACGTAGTGGTATCCCCATTGGGAGTCGTGCCAAAAACGGAACCCAATACATTTGGACTAATCCACCATTTGTCATATCCAAGGGGCAGGTCAGTAACGACAACATCGATGCGGAACCAAGTACAATAGTATATACTGTACATCCTTTGACAAGGCAATCAGGCGGGTCAAGAAGTTGGGAAGGGGCACCCTAATGGCCAAAACAGACCTTGAGGGGGCGCCTATTGGACTGCTTCTGGGAAGGAGCATACTATATAGATTGCTGTTTGCCCATGGGGTGGTCCAGATCCTGCTCACTATTTGAGGCGTTTAGTTGCTTCCTCGAATGGGTTGTCATGGACGTTTCTAAGGGGCCACAGATTATCCATTACCTCGACAACTTCTTATGCCTGAGCCCAAAAGATTTGCCACAGTGTGAATACACGCGGTAGTCCACCTGTGAGAAGGAGAGAGCTGGAGGGACAGCAGACACCACAGAGCCATGGGGTTAGATGGAGAACGGAAGAAGGAAAGAGGGCGAGGGAGGTAAGGAAGTACAGTGGAAGGCCGACCTGAGCTCCCCCACATTCCTGCTGGATGGGGAACAGCCCTTGGAAGAAAAGCCGCTTGCGCATCCCTTTGAGGTTACGGGCGCGAGCGGGCAGAGGGACTATGCTGGAGTGCGAAGTCGACATGGCCAGTCCGTTCCTGCCCGTGCGATCTCCGTGTCACTGGGTTTGTGCCAGAGCCGAGGTGGACCCTGACGGCCAGCCCCCCTCTCCCAATACTGGTGCCTGTCCGCTGGTGGGTCGAGACCCCCGGCGGTGGAGGCAGGTCTAATCTCTGAAATTTAAATTGGCTCTGTAATTTGAATGAGTACACTTTAAATCCTTTTACAAGGATCTATTGGAGCCAGATGCCAGCAGCCGCGATAGCAGGAAGAGGCGGAGCCTGCCATGTGCTGCTGTGTTTGGGGTGAGGAGAGAGCTCCTGGGAAGCGAGGTTTTGTTTCTCCATCTGGGACTTGTTGTCTGCCCCCTTCCCAGGAAAGCAGGCTTGTTATTGGATTGGCCTCCGGGGCTGGGCCCCTGGCTTCTGCCCCCCGGTCCAAGCCGGCGGGGGGCAGGAGGAATATCATCCCGGCCCGGGATGACCAGGACCAGGTCCAGAAAAGGCAAGGGGTCCGGCATGAAGACCAGAGGGACCCCCGAGGCCATGGCCATGGCGGCTCCTCCCCCCGGAGGTAGGCCGAGTATGAGCAGGGGTGCTGCAGCGGTGCCCCTTGATTGGGGCACCAAGGTGGTGAAGAAATCCATGGTCAGCTATGGCTCCCGCATCCATGCGCACCTCTGCGAGTATGAGGACATCTCTAGGAAGCTAAAATCTCTCTGGGGGGAGTTGAGGGTAGCTCAGGAGAGGTCCGAAAGGGCCTCTAGCAGCAAAAAGCCTGAGCTATCCGCCGCGGTCAGAAAGATCAAGGAAATCATTCAGGAGGTGGAGAGCCCGCGGTGTACCATCCTGGCCGGCAGCGGGCCATTCCGGGAGAAACGCAAGAATGATGATTGGTTCTGAGCCATGGCCGGTGGATCTCTGGAGGGGTCATGGAGCTCCAGCCAGGTGGCGGTGGTGGAGGATGAGGAGGAGGAAGAGGACTGTGAGGAAGAGGTCACTCCCTACCCACGATCTGGTGGCCTGGTAAGTGATCTCCAGGAATCGCATAGCGGGATAGCCCCTGAGCAGATGGCTCTCCGGTCTGATTCTGGCCCTTCAGAGGGCAGCGGAAGAGAAGGGGAGGATGAGGAGGGCGGTAGTAGCAGCAGTGAGGGGGGTTGACTCGTCATGAAGCAGATCAGGCAGATCGAGTCCCCGGTACGTTTTAACCAGCTGATGTTCGGGGACGAGATCTGCGAGGATGAGGCAACCGGGAGGGAGACGAAAGAGGAAGAAAGTAAAGAAAAAGCAAAAAACTGCTGTGGCACATAAGTTTGGGTATGTCCCCCTCTCTGGGGCCCCCCGGTCCCGTTGTGCGGCACCCGCTACCCACCCCGGCTCGGGCTCTGTTGTGGGTCTGCAGCGAGGCAGCGGGGAGAATGTAGGCCATGGCATGCAGAGCGCCGCCTCTGTTTGTAGTAACGAAGGTGGTGAGTCGGATGTGTCTGACATGTAGCATGGCACGGAGGGCGGCCCGGCGGCGGGCAAAACCTGTGGTGGTGCTCAGGCTGGGTCCCCTGTGAGGGAAGGGACTTTTCTGGCACCTTGTGTGCCTGCTGGCGTGCGGGGGGCGGCGAGCGTAACTGCCGCTGCCACCCGCACTGCTGGCGGCACACCGGTAGCCGGGGCCGCATCTCTGGCGGCGTGTGCTGGGAAGGTGTCTGGGCCCCCCACTCACGGATCCGTTATAAAAACTGGATCACCTTTGGGAACCCAGGCACCCAGTAAGGCATCTGGCAAGGCAAAAGGTGCATGGCCAGCGAATCTGGCAGAGCAGGCTCATAAAAAGAAGGTGGTGGGTCCTGCTCCCCTGGCGAGGTCCGCGGCGAAGTCAGGGCCCCCGGCGCAGGGGCTCAGTAGTGGGTCGGCGCCGGGGGCTCCGCCGCCGGTGGACGCCGAGGTGGAGTGGCCTAGCCTGGGACCGGCCGCTGGAGTTGCTGTGGCCAAGAAAGTGATAATGGGGAGTGCTGTGCCTCCGGGAATTGGTGCCGCTGGACCGGGGACTCCTGAGAGTAGACCCGGCTCCGGGTCAGTTTTGGGGGTCCCGTCTCGGCCTTTTTTGGGGGGCGTGGCCTCCCTGACATCCCCCGCCCATGTGGGAGTGGCCTCAGAGGGTTGCACTCTGCTGCCAGGTGCAAGGGGCGTGGTTTTACAGGCGGGGCCCACCCATGTAGGAGTAGCTCCAGAGAGCAGTGCTGTGCTGCCGGGTGCTGGGGGCGTGGCTTCCCGGGCCGGATCTGCCCAAGTGGGTGTGGCCACACCCTGGAGGGCTGGGCTTAGCGCCGATGGCCGCCGCCGCTCCTGGAACCATATGGACCGCAGCTGCGGTCAGCACCAATGTGGGGGCTGCTGTGGGTGCCTGCGTGTCGGGGTCCCCTGTGTCTGGTGGCTTACCTGGGGCAGGGGCTCCGGCAGTGCAGGTGTCCAGGAAAGCTGCAGCAGGGCTGGAAGGTGCAGGGGGAGGAGCTATGCCTGGCTCTCTTCCTGCCAGTAAAGCAGGAAGCTCTAGGAATACTGGGAGCAGTGGTGCTGCACTGCTTAAGGCATGCAGTGTGGTCCTTAAAGGGCCGGCAGCACACTGTGTACAGAACCCCCCGGCAGTGGAGACGCCACCTGCAGGTGGCAATACCAACAGCACAGGTAACGTGGAAGGTGGAAATAATGCAGTGCATAGTAAGTGTGCCCAAAAAACAAAACACATCGACCCCAGTGCGCATGGGAGTGGGAGGGGGGCGAGTGGGGTGATTGCCAGGCCACCTTCCAAGATAAAAGGGAGGGGGAAACAGTGTGGTCCCTCCCGACAGCTGGACAGGGGGTGGCCAGGAGGAATGTGGTCCGTCTTCGGTGGAGGGGCAGTGAAGCGTGCCCGCCTAGAGCGAAGGTCGTGGAGCTCCTCCTATAGATGGACTTCAGGGCGATTGACATCTTTGCCCTGATCCATCCTTTTGGTACCTCCATCTTTGACATCAGTTTTGTTCAGCCAGAGGGCTTAGAGCTTTTCTGGTCGAATTTTGAACTGGTGAAGGGGTAGCCCGGCTGGCGAGTCTTTGCCGTACAGGCGGTGTCTCGCCAAAATGGCGTAAAGAGGGTGACCGTTCTAACAAATAACGAGTCACTCTCTGGGATTGATATTATGACGTGGCTTTCTCGCTATGGGGAAGTCACGGAGGTCCCAAAAAAGAACCGGGATGAGTTTGGCATTAGCTCAGGGGGCTGGACCTTCATGATGAAGTTGAAGGTTTCAGGTGGTACCGTCACCCACATCCCCTCCTCGGCATTCCTGGGGAGGGACAGGATCCTGATCTTCTACCAGGGGCAACCGAAGGTCTGCCACAGGTGCGGTGACCCGCGCCACTTCAGCGCGGGCTGCAAGGTGCAGAAATGTGCCTTGTGTGGCGGGGTAGGTCATCTGGCCGCGGCCTGTGGTGACATTAGGTGTCACCTGTGTGGTGATCTAGGTCACCCTTATAGCCGCTGCCCCCGTTCCTTTTCCAACACCATCTCTGGTCAGGCAGAGGAGAGCCATGGGGGGTCCACAGTGGTTCATCCTCTGCTGGAACTGGAGGTGGGGGCAGGAGGGGAGCTGAGGGGTCAGTGAGGAAAGGCGAGGCGAATAAATCTGCCCGCCAGTGGCAACAGGTGGGGCGCCGAAGGGACAGGGGGCAGGATTAGCCTCAGGCGACTGGGGTGATGACTGTCCCCTCCCCGGAGGCTGCAGTCGGTGTCTCAGAGGCCCTGGGGGAGAAGGCGGTGAGCGAGGAGATCAGGAGGATGGAGAGGGAGGAGGCGGCTGCTTCCGATAACTCCTCCCAGTATGAAAGTCTGGATGAGGAGGTGGTGGAGCAGCCAAAAAAATCGGGTGACAAAAGTACCAGTAGTCAGAGGAAAAAGAAGAGGAAAATGGAAAAAAAATCTAAAGCTCCCCCCCCGACCACTATGGTTCCTCTGGAAGGGCTTACCGGCTCCCCTCTGATCCCCATCTCCAATCGGTTGCAAGCCCTCGATGACTCTGCTGTGTCGGAGGTCGGGGGTAAGGAGCCGGAGACAACATCTGAGATGCCTTCAGAGGGCGGCGGGGTCTGTCCCCCAGGGGACTCAGTTGCCCCTGGAGGGGGACTGTCCCGGGGTCCAGAGGCGAGGAAACCTGTGCTGGGAATGAGGTGTCCGATGCTGGAGGGGCGGGCATGGACACCTCGGTATCCCTAATGAGGAGGGGTGACTCGGGCTCCTCCTCAGACAGCGAGAGGAAGAAGGGGGGTACGGTGAAAAAGAAGGCCATCTAACTCAATCACCCATGATGGCGGAACTTACCCCGTTGACTCTGGTGTCGATTAATGTCGCCAGTATAAAGTCAGATGCGGCCTGATTTACGGCCTTTGATTTTTTCACCTGAGTTGAGGCTGACATTTTATTTTTGCAGGAAACCAGACTAACAGACATGGGGGCCATTTATAAAGCAAAGAGGGAGTGGAGGTGTGGGCCCTCATACTGGTCTCTTGCGGACGAGCCGTATAGCGGGGTAGCGGTCCTTTTTAAGTCAGCTTCGGTGGAATGCAGACGGATGATTGAGGCTGAAATGGGGAGGTGCTTGGTTCTTGACTTCTTCATGAGGGGACAGGAGCTCAGGCTCATTAATATCTATGGCCCGCAGTCTAAGTGGGACCGTAAATGTCTCTTCCTGAAGGACAAGCCCTATCTTTTTACGAGCCGGCAGGTGGTCTTCGGTGGGGATTTTAACACTATAACTAGATCCCGTGAAAGGGGAGGCACCGGAGACCGCTGGCTTATGATAGCATAGCCCTGAATAGCATAGCAAGTGAAGCTCACCTGGTGGATGTCCACATCCTGCACACCCCAGGTCACGGCGGTTTCACCTTTCATAGGGGTAGCAGTAGGTCTAGGATAGATAGGTTTTTTTTAAAGGAGGAGGCCGTCTCTTCTGCAGTGTCCGCTGTTGAGGTGGAATTCTCTGACCACTGTTTCATTTTCTTTTCCTTGAATGTTACAGAGACCCCCCGGATGGGGAGAGGCCTATGGAAGCTGAATTCATCCCTGTTGGAAGAAGCGGATGTAAGACAATCCTTTGAGGAATTTCTCCAGAGCCAGGTACCTCTCTTGGGTCTCTGTAGTACTAAGTCTGAGTGGTGGGAGATCTTCAAAAGAATGGTTGCAAGGTTCTTCCGTCAGCTCTCGAGCCTCAGGGGCCTGAACAGGTACCGCCTGTATCAGGATCTGGGGAGGAAACTCGAGCAGCTCGTCTCGACTGGAGGGGACCGCGAGGAAATCTCCATGGTGAAGACCTTGCTCAAGGGGTGCCAGTATGATAGGCATGCATCCTTGGTTTTTGAGAGGGAATTCGGGAGGTACCGCTCGCCCAACCCTTACAGGAACTGCCGGATGTCAGTGAGTTGTAATGTGGTAACAGGACTGATCGACAGTACGGGGTCCCTGAACAGATCCAAATCAGGGATCCTGGAGGTGGTCAGATCCTTCTACTCGCACCTCTTGGGGAGGAGGGAACCTGATTGGGAAGAGATGTCGGCTTTCCTGGCTGAAACCATCCCTGAGCCAGTGGATGACCCCTCTCTTCATGTTTTGGCAGAAGCAATCAGGGAAGAGGAAGTTAGACGGGCGATTGATGGGCTTCAGCCCAAAAAGCCGCCTGGTCCAGATGGCTTAACATCTGAGTTTTACAAGACCTTTAGGGACTCTTTGGTCCCCCTCTTGACTGATGTGTTTAATGAGTGTCTCTCCTCGGAAACTCTGCCCAGTTCAATGAGGAAGTCAGCCTTGATTATTCTGTCAAAGGGTAAAGACTCGTCACGTATTGAGAATTGGAGTCCCATAGCGCTTCTCAATCCAGACCGAAAGGTTCTGGCAAAGGTGCTTTTTAATCGGTTGGTGAAATTTGCACCCCGGCTCCTTTCGGGGGCCCAGCTGTTAGAACCTTGCTCTTAGGTTTTTTCCTTTGCTGGTCACATGACCTTGTTGGCCTATTTAATCCTGCTCCGCCCTTCTGGCTTTGCTGGACTTCATTGTATAACTACTTTCTAGCTAGCCTGTGCTCTGTATCTAACTCTGTTAGTTTGCTTGGTCTACGGACCTCTATGTTCTATATATTTTGTTTGTTCGTCTGTCTGCTACTATTTCTGTTAGGAGGTGTCCCATTTTCCTCCCAGTCCTTAGTACTTGTAGGGATTCCTTCCCCACATCTATAGGTCTCCGTACAGACTAGCTTAGGACTTTAGCAGGTCTGATCGCAGGATCAGGTTCCCTGTTACATCGTAGGGATTCAGCTGAGTTCTATCGTAGGGACAGATCTCCTCTCTTTCCTTAGCTCTGGTAGCAGAACATAACAGTAAGTCCAGCCTGCAAATTCTCTAAGGAAAGATTTTTCTGTTCCATCATGGTGTCGGTTCAGGATTTGGCTCATCGCCTGCAGGGACTCTCACTGGAGGTGGCCGAGCTCAGTCAGCACGTGAGTAACTGTCCTGGAGCACATTTCTTGGAGCCTAAGGTATGTTTGCCGGATTTATTTTTTGGTGAACACCGAGAATTTTTTTCATTTAAAAATGCTTGCTTATTGTATTTTCGTTTGAGACCCAAGTCCTCTGGGGATGAATCCCAGCGCATAGGGTTCATAATGTCACTTTTGCGCAAAGAGCCTCAGGAGTGGGCCTTTTCTTTGCAACCTAGTGATACATGCTTCAGATCAGTGGATAGTTTTTTTTCTGCTTTGGGACTATTATATGATGATCCTGACCGTGTCGCATCAGCTGAGACTGAGTTGAGACGTTTGAAACAGGGATCAGGTAATGTGGAAAAATATTGTACTCATTTCCGTCGATGGTCTACTCAAACAGGGTGGAACGATTCTGCTCTGAAAAGTCTATTTCTTGCTGGGCTCAATGAAAGGAAAAACCAGGATGTTGAGCAGTTCTTGCGTTGTTTTGTGGCAGACAATCAAGAGGGGTGGTCTGAGTTTCTGCCACTTGCTGAATTTGCTCTGAACAATCATACATCTTCTTCTGCTGGTTGTTCGCCTTTTTTTTGTTGTTCTGGGAGACATCCGTCGTTTGGGTCGTTCTCCAAGTTGGGATCTGCCGTGCCTGAGGAGGAGAATTTTTCCGGTGATTTGGAGAGAGTTTGGACGGATGTGCGTGGTAATCTTCAGGAGGCCAACAGAAAATCTAAAGACTACTTTGATAGGAAACGACAGGAGGTTTTGTTCGCTGTTGGTGACATGGTTTGGTTGTCCTCTAGGAATCTGCGGTTGAGGATTCCTTCTAAGAAATTGGGTCCCAAGTTTGTAGGGCCCTTTAAGGTGCTTCAGGTTGTCAACCAATCTGCTGTTAGGTTGGAGGTTCCTACCTCCTGGAGAATTAATCCGGTATTTCATGTCTCTCTGTTAAAAAAAGCTGTTGTGTCGGATGGTGACGCCTCTGCCTCTGTTCCTCCGGTGGTGGAGGACGGGGAATATGAAATTTCTCGCATCCTTAACTCTAGACGGTATAGAGGTAGTTTGCAGTATCTTGTGGCCTGGAAAGGTTTCGGACCCGAGGATAACTCTTGGGTGAGGTCAGATGATGTTTCCGCGTCCAGACTTATCAGAGCGTTTCACAGGAGATTTCCTGATAAGCCTGGTCCTAGGGGATCCAGAGGATCCTCTTAGAAGGGGGGGTACTGTTAGAACCTTGCTCTTAGGTTTTTTCCTTTGCTGGTCACATGACCTTGTTGGCCTATTTAATCCTGCTCCGCCCTTCTGGCTTTGCTGGACTTCATTGTATAACTACTTTCTAGCTAGCCTGTGCTCTGTATCTAACTCTGTTAGTTTGCTTGGTCTACGGACCTCTATGTTCTATATATTTTTTTTGTTCGTCTGTCTGCTACTATTTCTGTTAGGAGGTGTCCCATTTTCCTCCCAGTCCTTAGTACTTGTAGGGATTCCTTCCCCACATCTATAGGTCTCCGTACAGACTAGCTTAGGACTTTAGCAGGTCTGATCGCAGGATCAGGTTCCCTGTTACATCGTAGGGATTCAGCTGAGTTCTATCGTAGGGACAGATCTCCTCTCTTTCCTTAGCTCTGGTAGCAGAACATAATACCAGCACTACTCTGTTCCAGGCCGCAGTACATTTAGTGCTGTGCTCAGTGTCTGAGAGGCAGTAGCAGGGCAGGTCACTGGAAGGGGTACTTGCTGTCCTTAGACCAGGTGAAAGCCTTTGACAGGGTTAACCATGAGTACCTCTGGTCCATCCTTCTGAGGTACGGTCTGCCCGGGAGGTTTGTTGATTGGTTGAGAGTGTTATACAAAGGGGCAGAGACTTTTCCGCTTGTGAACGGTTGGGTCGGACACCCTTTTGAGGTGAATTCTGGTGTCCACCAGGGCTGTCCTCTGAGCCCACTGTTTTACGTGTTCGCGATCGACCCCCTTCTAAGGAGGGTGGAGCGTGAACCATTGGTGGGAGTCAGGATGGACCAGGCGGAGCCAGAGGCCACCTTTCGGGTAGTGGCATACGCCGATGATGTTTTCCTTTTTGTATCCTCGAGAGAGGAGGCAGATTGGGTCATGTCTCAGGTTGAGCGCTAATCGGTGGCTTCCGGGTCCAAGATCAACCGGGATAAGTGTGAGAGTCTCTGGCTGGGAAGGGGAGATCCTTGTTTTGATCTGCCAGGGCCTTCCAGGGCCTCAGGCCATAGCAAAAATTTTAGGCATCAGTTTCGGCCCGGGAGACTATCCCCAGCAAAATTGGGAGGGCAGACTTAAGATCGCCACCCAGAAGGTGGATCAGTGGAAGGGTCGGTCCTTGACCCTGAGGGAAAGGGTTAGCCTGGCCAAAGGTTATTTTCTCCCTTTATTAATATACCTGGGCAGCGTCTGCATCTTGCCAGAGCCTCTTTGTACACGGGTCGACAGCCTGTTCTTCCAACTATTATGGGGGAATAGGCTGAACCTAATCAAGAGGGAGGTCACGTACCGCTCGAGGAGACTAGGAGGGTTGGGTATGGTCAACCCAGTGGTGTTCCTTGTAAACACCTTTATTAAGGCAAACATCGCCAACCTCTGGTTAGAGAGGGCTCCTCCGTGGGTATTCTCCTGTAGGAGGTGGTTTCGGCCTTTCTTCCAAGAATGGGAGACAGGAGGGCAGGTGGAGGACCTTTGAGCGCCTCATGAGCATCTTCCGGCTTATACTACCCCAGTTCTGAAGGTGATCCGTCGGTGGGGTATGGGAGTGTGGGAGATCAGGACCTTGTCAAGGAGGTTACTTGACAATAGGGTCCTGTTGACCCACTTTCAGAAGCCCCTGGCGCTCAAGGATTGCCCAAGCCGGGATCTGGAGGTAGGGCTTGGGTTATTGAACTCTAAGCGGATCCCCTTGAAGTTTGGGACTTGGCTTGGCGCTGCTTCCGTGGGAGACTGTATGTGAGGGACAACCTGAAGTACAGGAACTCTGATGACCGGGATTGTCCCTGTGAGGAGTGTGGTGGCATGCTTGAAAGCAAGGAGCACTTCCTGCTTCGGTGTCCCTTTAATACAGAGGTCTACAGTAGGGTGGGTGCTTCCATTGGCTGGCCAAGGCTGGCAGGCCTTTCCTATGCGGAGTGGGCCTATGGGGCATTCAGTTCCCTTGGTGGCCGGGAATGGGGCACTGTTTTCTTAGTTAGCTTAGTGACTAGGTTCTACACGTGGAATGCACGGTGTTTAGTGTCCACCCAGCAGAAAGCCCTCCCCCGGGAAGAGGTGATTAGGAACATCCTGGGTGACTTGGCAAAAGTGCGCTCGCTGGAGTATGAGAGGCTGGGTGCAGGGAGGGCTTCCCTCTATGGAGGGGTTCTCATTTACTGCGCCCTAGGGAGAGTTAGGTTACGTGTGTCTGTGATAGGGTGAGTTTAGTCTCTTTCTATATTTTATATTTATTTGTAGGGTCAGATAGGTGTGTAGGGTCAGGGAGGGACAGACAGGGACAGTCTTCAGGGATAGGTAGTTAGTATTAGTTTGGTAGGGAGGGTCAGAGAGGGACAGGTAGGGACAGATAGGGAAAGATTGGTAGGGTGGTAGGGACAGGTTTTTCTCTTTCTTTAATAGGGAGGGACAGGGTGTTGTGTGTTAGATTGGGATGAGAGCCTCGGTAGTCTCCAGTTTCCTGGTGGTGGGCTGCTCCCCTCACATTGTAGTTTTTTGTTTTATGGTATTGGAGACCCGAATATAGGGCTTGCAAGCACTGAACTTGGGTCTGACTTTTGGTTCATGGTTTTGGTCAGTTGTTATGTCATGGTAAGTAGTTAAAAGTTGTTCAAGTATATTGTTCTATTGTTATGTTGTGTTCATTGTTATAGTTATGTTGTATAGTGTATGTACATGTATATTTATATTGTGTATTGTATGTATATGTATGTGTAATTTGCGTGTGGGGGGGTTTAGTGTAGGTTGGGTGGGGGGTTTCAGGGGGGGGAGGGGTGTAGGGGTTTTGGGAAAATGGACGTCCTACGGGATGCGGGAAAAAGGACCCGTTATGTGTGAAGAATTTAATGAAAGCCACAAACTTTCGTGGGACCTTGCTGTGATAAGGCCACAGACTATCGTGGGACCTTGGGTGATTATAAAAGAAAAAAAATAAGAAAAAATGGTGGTGGGAAAGAAAAAAGAAAAAAAAAAAAAGGAGTGGTTTTCCTGAGTGCATAGTAGTAAGTTTAAGTTTTTGGCTAGGTTGGCCTATCTCTTATTTCTTTGGGCGATGGGCCAGTCTTTTGTGTTTTTTGTTTTTTTTCCCTAGGGGGTTAGGTGTGAATGTGCAGGTATGAATGTGGTAAATGGAAGGGGTCATGGCTATGAGGGGTGAGTTGAGATCTTCCCTAGCCGGGGGAGAGACTTTTTCTTAATGTACATGTGATTTTAACTGGACTCTGTGATTTTGGATTTGGGCTATGTCTTGTTGGGGTTTTTTGTTTCTTCTATGTTTGTATTTGTGGTTATATTTGCGTTTTGTATGTGTTTTGTATTTTTATAATAAAAAAAGAGTTCCTGCTCCAGTAGCGTCCACTAAAGCTGCTGCAGTTAAAAAGCTTTTATAAGGATCGAGCTTGGCGGAACACTGCAAGGTGTGCTACCACCAGTCCCAGCCCCTCTGCCTCGGGGCGCCTCCCCGATGCTCTTCACTGAGTGTCCCAGGGGCCCGAAGTGTTTTCTTTGAAAAAATGAAGTGTCCAAACCACAGGTCGTGTAGCTTGCTTAACAGCTGGGCTACTCCGCTGACTAGCAGACACTGCTACTAGGTCCAAAGTATTGCCTGGGCTAGATAGAGTTAAAAATTTGTAATTAGATCTACAGGCGATGGCTACTCCGCTGACTAGCAGACACTGAAGCTTTGGAGCAGACCTCTGATTCCCAGGCTATAGTATGAGTAAACAGCTCTTCAGACTCAACCATCTGTGTTACCCCAAGCCATAGTGTATGTAGTTTCTTACAGTTAAAAGGAGGGGGAGAGACCCGACCCACCTCTAATTGATGATGCCAACATCATGTAAAACACAGCAAGGGGACTCCAAAAAGAGTCTCCATTTTTTCCAAAAATTGTGGCACAGACACCACTTAAGTGCCATCAATTGTCCCAGAGTTGCTTAAAATGGTTGGTGAGGTGATTTTCCAAAATCCTCAAGCTTTTAGTCTCCCCAGGATGACACAGGTGGTGCAGATGGTGGTTGGTCTGGCCCGCTAGGAGACATTGTAGCACAGTGAGCTTCGCACTGCAACTTATGCTTCATATCCATGTGACGGTTCATGCATAAAGTACTCAAACTATTGTTTTTTGGGCCTCTACTTTGCTTTTGGTGACAAATGTTACAGATAACATGAGTTGGGTCATCCTTAGCGATCTCAAAAAATGCCCAGGCTATGCAAGGTTTAGAGCCCATGCGACTCTGCTACTAGCAATACTAGCAAATGATTGGCTGGGTTAGATGCAGTAAAAAATAGTTATTAGATACACAGGCGGTGCAGCTGGCTTCACAGCTGGGCTACTATGCCCAAAGTATTGGTAGACTCTATACTAAATAAGGAAGGAGTCACTGACTGTGGTGGCCCCTCAGCGGGCTGTGGCGATTGGTCATCCCCTTTCTCTGTCCCTTACTCAACGAATTCACAAACATCTCCCATCGGTTGGGTGTCCCATTATGCCCAACATAAACCATAGGCCCCACAACAAATATATCATTCTTAGGCATCGAGAATGACACCACAGCAAGGTTGTTCCGCCTCCCATGGGAAAAAATACTAAAACATTACACCTGATCGAGGGTTTTTGCGCAGTATGGAAAGTTACACTACAGCAGATGCAAGTATTACTAGGTCGCCTTGTGTTTGCGAGCCGGGTGATGCCAGTCGGAAGGGTTTTTTCTCGTCATTTATCGCCTGCAACAAAAGGGGCATCAAAACCGAGTCATAGAATCAGAATCAGCAGGCAGCTACAGGCGGACTTAGAGATGTGGAAAACCTTCTTATAATCATTCAACGGTCACACGTTATTTATGTCAGCAGAACAGTCCAACATTGAACTAAGATTATTCACCGGGGCGGCAGAATCAGGCGGATATGCAGCGATACTAAATAACCAATGGTGCACAAGCTTATGGCCTCTGTATTGGGCAGAACAAGTGCTGACAAAAAAACAGACACTCCTGGAACTCTTCCCAATAGTGGTAGCAATAGAAATATGGGGCGCGCGCCTGGCTAACAAAAATATATGCTTCATAACAAAAAACACCAGCCTAGCGCACTGCATTAATAAGATGGCATCATCGTCTCTCCCAGTGCTAGGCCTACTACGCCGGCTAGCATTCCTGTGCCAAAAACACAATGTATGGGTCCGCGCTAGCCACGATGCTGAGGGGTTTAACGCTGCTGCTAGCGCTTTATCACAATTCAATTGGCAGATTTTAACAGAGCTCCTCCCCAACGCCCACCCATGGGGCAACAGTTGCCCACCCTCCCTATGGGATCTAGTGGTGAATAGTTGATGCCATTAATCAGAGCGTCAGTTGACCCGTCGACGTTGCAAGCATACGGTAAGGCATGGGAACAGTGGACACGACTAGTAGCAGACAGACGGGTTGACCAATGTGAACAAGCCAGATTACAAGTCACCATAGAATTTCTCCACCAGCTAATGATGAGGGGCATATCAGCGGCGTCAGAGCAGCGGTGGCTGACTGGAGTAGCATTTCACTTCCAACTACTGAATTGGGGAGATGTGACAAAGCGATTCATCATCAGACAATACATAAAAGGGTGGAAAAGGGGTCAGCCAAGTCGTAGACGTCCCGTGTCACTAAAACTGATTTCTCACATCATATCCCTAAACACCATTAACATAACACTCACAATTTGAGTCAACACTACTGTCTACTGCATTTGCGATCGCCTTCTTCGGGGCGCTATGCATAAGCGAATTAGTCCCTCAATCCAAAATTACCACCAGTGGAGGCTTATTACACCAGGACGTAGTCATAGCCAATAATGCAATACGTCTACGCATACGCAAGTCGAAAAAGGTTCCAGTGGGCAGGGGCACTTGGGTACTTCTACAACCCACAAACGGTACACTGAGTCAGGTAACAACAGTAAAAACATATATAACCATCAGATCACAAAGTAATTTCTTCCTATCACACATTGATGGAACGCAATTATCAAGATACCAGTTCCAAGCTAAATTTAATAAATGCCTAACATCGGCAGGGAACCACCCCAAAGATTACGGGACACACTCATTCCGAATAGGCGCTGCCACAGAAGCAGCAAGTGCAGGACTGTCAGAAACGGAAGTTCAGAGGATAGGGAGATGGCGATCCACGTGTTTGGCGAGATACATAAGACCGGACTTGTTATCCTAACGTGGTTTGTTTCTTTTACAGGTTACGCTAAGCCAACAGTGTGGGTGATAGGCCACTCGTATATATATTGAATATATATTGGGCAGAAAAAAAGGCGAAAGTCCGCCCAGGCGGGAGGAAATTAGAGTTTTATAACACATATTTCAACTGGAGAGGTATTAGAGGCCTGCAGTGGCCACAGGTACTAATGGAGGTAATCAAGGTAATGGAGGCAAGAGGTCCGGTCATCTTAGTTATACAGGCCGGGGCAAACGACCTAGGTCATCACAAGAGCGCAGAACTTATGGCAATAATGAAACTAGACACTGAGCGCTTCAGAGAATTTTTCACAAAACTAACTAAAGTATGGTCAGAGATTGTGCCGACAGTGGTATGGCAAGGTGCACGAGACATCACGGCCATCGAATGGACAAGGCGGGTAATAAATATTCGAATGGCAAAATGTATAAGAGACAGAGGCGGTGTAGTGATACGACACCGACAACTCGAAGGAGATAAAGCAGGCCTTATACGGCCCGACGGTGTTCACTTAATGGATATTGGACTGGACATATTCCTGTCTGGACTCCAGGACGGAGTGGAACAAGCGTTAAGAGTGATGAATGGGGGTCAGAGTCCTGCATACGAGTACGCAGGATCATTCGTGGCCTGGAAATAGAAAGGACATGTTGGAGAGTTACACTTGTTGGCCAACTTGCCAGTGTGGAGACCCAGGGCATGCTGCAACAAGCTGAATTATTTTAGAAATAAAATGCCTTTCTAATGGAATGAGTATAAACAGTTAATAAAGCTGTGACCGATCCTCACCCATCCAGTTGCAAGAGTTACATTATTGTATTGTCAAAGAAAGGGGGGAGGTAGGGGGGCTGAGTGTCTGGGTTTGGTTGGGGGTCCCCACAGTCTGCCTAGGCTAAATGCAGTTAAAAATTATTATTAGATACACAGGCATTGCAGCTTTCTTCACAGCTGGGCTACTACGCTGACTAGCAGACACTGAAGATTTGGAGCAGACCTCTGAGTAAACAGCTCTTGAGACTCAACCATCTGTGTTACCCCAAGCCATAGTGTATGTATTTTCTTATGGTTAAAAGGGGGGGGCAGCGACCCAACCCACCTGGAATTGACGATGCCAACGTCACGTAAAACACAGCAAGGGGACTCCAAAAAGAGTCTCCATTTTTTTCAAAAATTTTGGCACAGACAACACTTAAGTGGCATCAATTGCCCCAGAGTTGGTTAAAATGGTTGGTGAGGTGAGTGATTTTACCAAATCCTCATGCTTTTAGTCTCCCCAGGATGACACAGGGGTTGAAAAGTCCTTGCGGATCCATGATTTGTTCATCTTTATAAACGTGAGTGTGTCTACGTTCTCAGTGGAGAGCCGCGTGCGCTTATCTGTCAGCACACCACCAGCAACGCTGAACACACATTCAGAGAGAACGCTGGCTGCGGAGCATGACAAGATCTCCAAGGCGTGAGGAGCGAGCTCCGGCCATTTATCCAGATTGGAAGCCCAAAATGAGCCAGGGTCCAGTGACACAGTCATGGCTTCGAGGTTCACTTGGAGATACTCCTGTACAATCCTCTCTAGGCATTGACTATATGTCAGACTTCTTGTCTACTGTGGCCTTGCAAAGGATGGTCTAAAAAAGTGGTGAAATGATTCCAAAAAATTGCTGGTACCAGCAGATACTGTGTTACTGTTACGGCTTGAGTGAAGACTCGACAGTCCCATGGTTGGCAAGTTAGAACTGTGAGATTTACTATGTGCACCACTGGTGTTTTGTGGAAAAGCACATGTAAAATTCTGCAACAGCCTCTGCTGATACTCCTGCATGCGTGAATCCCTTTCTATGGCAGGAATTATTTTGGCAAATTTACTTTTGTTCCGGGGATCTAAAAGTGTGGCAACCCAGTAGTCGGAATTACTTCGAATTCTGACAATCCGAGGGTCATGTTGCAGATAGTGCAGCAAGAAGGCACTGATGTGTCTTGCACATCCCGGAGCACCAAGTGCTTGTTGTGTTGGTGGCGAGGTAAGAATCATGCTTCCTTCCTCTGCCCTCTCCCCCCCCCCATGCACAAAAGAAATGTGATCAAGGTCTCCCTCATCTGATGAGTCTTCCATGCCCATTGCCACTTTGTCCTCCAGTTCTTCCTGGGCTCCTGCACCTTCCTCAACAGTTTGGCTGCTACCATGCGCCCTGGTAAAACCCTCTCCCCCACCCTCACATGCCTGCCACATTGGTGCTGCCGACCGTCTGGACCTTGGAGATGTTATCCCTTCTTACGACTCCTCCTCTACTTCCTCCACCACCTCTTGTCCCACCACCTGACTCCGAATTCTGTTTAACGTGTGCTCCAGCATGTAAATCACCGGAATAGTCATGCTGATAATGGCATCGTTAGCACTAAACATCTTCGTCGCCATTTCAAAACTGTGCAGAAGGGTGCATAGGTCCCTGATCTGAGACCACTCCTGCAGCGTGATTTGCTCGACCTTTGGATCTCATTGGCCCAGGCTATACGTCAGAACGTATTGCACCAGGGCTTGTCGGTGCTGCCACAGTCGCTGCAACATGTGCAGATTTGAATTCCACAGTGTCGGCACATCGCATTTCAGCCGGTCAACTGGCAGGCCCACCGACTTCTGTAGAGATGTAAGTCGTTGAGCTGCGGGATGCGAACGGCAGAAGTGAGCACACAGCGACCATTCCCTCTGCAGAAGGCCATCTAGTCCGGGATAGTGGGCTAAAAATTGCTGGACAACCAGGTTCAACATGTGAGCCTTACAAGGCACTAGAGATGAGCGTTGTTCTACTCGAACTGTTCGCCAATCTCAAATTCGAGCTGTTTTGGGCGGTGTTCGAGCCGGTCGGCGAACACGAACAATGTGAGAAAAATTCGGCTGTTCGAGGTTATGTTCGATAACTGTTCGTGCACCAAAATCATAACTGGATTTTTTCTCAGTAATGATGAAAATTAATGTTAATACCCAGTTTGAGTGTACAGCGGGGCGGGGGGAGGGGCAGGGGATGGATCTCTGCAGGAACAATGAAGATCTCCATTTTTTTTTCTCTTTCCCGCATTTGCAGTGGGGAGGTGCAATCTGTCAGCCTATCAGCAGCGCACACACGGAGCGAAGTGCTTTTTTTCACACAAGCAAGGGCATGTGTGATTGGCAGTGTATGTCACATGTCCTTGCCCTATAAGACCAAGCCATTTTCCCCGTCGCCACCATTTTCTCACTGCTGCAGCTGCGTGTTAGACGGCACCGCTGTTGCTGTGTGCGCTATACCTTGTTAATTTCAAGCCAATTTTCGCACAAATATACAGATAGCTTGGGAGTAGGGAATAGTTGTGATTGCAGTCCTTTTAAGGACTAGGTTACAGCATTTCCTACGACTTTTATCAGGCAGGTCTGTGCTCTTAAATAGATAGATTGTGGGAGTAAAGACTAATTGTAATTGGAGTCCTTTTCAGGACTAGGTTACATCAGTTCCTATCAGTTTTTGCCAGGCAGGTCTGTGCCAGTGCTGTGCAAGTTTTTTTCACAGCATTTGGCTGAATCTAGCAAAGCTATCATAGAATCATAGAATCATAGAATGGTAGAGTTGGAAGGGACCTCCTGGGTCATCTGGTCCAACCCCCTGCTCAAAGCAGGTTTCACTAAATCATCTCAGACAGATGTCTGTCCAGCCTCTGTTTGAAGAGGCTGGACAGACTAAAAGCTAATCCTTTTTGGCCTATTGCAGAGTGTGTTAGTCAGTGGAGTAGCCTATCTGTGTTGCAAGATATACCACCTGTGTATAGAATACCAATTTTTTTACTGCACCTAGTGAAGTAAAATCTTTTGGGCATAGCATCATTCTATTAGTCCATCTATACTGACCTCCATCAGGTTGCAAACTGAATATAATTTTTTTCTGCATCTAGCTCTGAAAAAATATTTGGGCTTCTAGCGGTGTGTGGGACTTGGTCTATTAGTCCATCTATACTGACCTCCATCAGGTTGCAAATTAAAAATAATTTTTTTCTGCATCTAGCTCTGAAAAAATATTTGGGCTTCTAGCAGTGTGTGGGACTTGGTCTATTAGTCCATCTATACTGACCTCCATCAGGTTGCAAATTAAAAATAATTTTTTTCTTCATTTAGCTCTGAAAAAATATTTGGGCTTCTAGCAGTGTGTGGGACTTGGTCTATTAGTCCTTCTATACTGACGTCCAGCAGGTTGCAAATTGAATATAATTTTTTTCTGCATCTAGCTCTGAAAAAATATTTGGGCTTCTAGCGGTGTGTGGACTTGGTCTATTATTCCATCTATACTGACCTCCATCAGGTTGCAAATTAAAAATAATTTTTTTCTGCATCTAGCTCTGAAAAAATATTTGGGCTTCTAGCAGTGTGTGGGACTTGGTCTATTAGTCCATCTATACTGACCTCCATCAGGTTGCAAATTGAATAAAAAAATTTTCTGCATCTAGCTCTGAAAAAATATTTGGGCTTCTAGCGGTGTGTGGGACTTGGTCTATTAGTCTATCTATACTGACCTCCATCAGGTTGCAAATTAAAAATAATTTTTTTCTGCATCTAACCCAGCCAATAGTTTTGGCCTAATACCACAGTTTGGCCACTCAGCTCTGCTCGGTTACCATCCATTGTTTTTTTGTGCAAACAACTCCAGAGTTGTGAATTAGTTAACCACCAAAATGAGTGGAAAAAGGCCTGCTGCTGGTGGAAAGGGGAATAGGCGTGTTGGGAAGGGGAAAAAAGGTTGTGTCCGTGGGGTAGGTGCAGAAGAAAGACCATCTTCCAGCCAAACTAAAATGTCTACTTCTTTTAGCGGACAATGTGATAAGATCCCTTTCTTACGGCCACGCCAATCGCTACAAATTCCAGATGAGGCACAAAAACAGCAGGTGCTTCAACGGATATCAAGTGCTCCTTTAAGTGGGCTCTCCTCCACATCAACTTCAACATCACAAATACTCCAGTCCTCAAAGGTGTCACCCAAATCGCACTTGCTTCCTCACAGCTCCCAAATCTCCAGCTGCCCGTCTGAGTATGAGGTAGAACAGATGGTTGAGTCTGCAGAGCTGTTTACTCATACTATAGCCTGGGAATCAGAGGTCGACTCCAGCGCTTCTGTGAATCCAGACGAGGAAATGATCTGCACTGATGCCCAGAATCTTTATGAGTCGGATCCAGGACCAGACGCAGAAGGTTCTGACCATAATGTAGACCCTCATTCCCAAACTGTAACTCCTGTTGGTGGAGACAATGAGGAAGACGATGATAAGACTCAAATACCTGATTGGAGCGACAACTTTAGTTTTTTGTCAGGGCAGGAACAGGTTGGCTCTGAGGACGACGGGTATGATAACGCACAGGGTGATGATGATGAGGTCGGAGATCCCACTTACTGTCAACCCACAGTCAGCCAAGAGATGAGGTCAGCAGAGGAGGTGGAGGAAGATGCTAGTGACGACGAGGTCAGGTTGCGCCTTCCTGGACAGAGACGTAGTACTGGAAGCACGTCAACAACTGCATCCTCAAACACAACTCTGCCTCTCACCACAAGTCGTGGTGGCTCTTCAGGTCGCATGGGTGCTAAGCCTTGCATAGCCTGGGCATTTTTTCAGATCGATAAAGATGACCCAACTCGTGTTATCTGTAACATTTGTCAGCAAAAGCTAAGTAGAGGCCAAAAAATACATAGTTTGAGTACTTCATGCATGAACCGGCACATGGACATGAAGCATAAGTTGCAGTGGGAAGCTCAGTGTGCTACAATGCGGCCTAGCCGGCCGGGCCAACCACCGTCTGCCATATCTTGTGCATCCGCGGCCTCTTCATCCTCTGTGACTGGGGGGACAGCAGTCACACCTGTTTTGGGGCGCAGACCTGCCACCTCTTTACCCGCAACAGGCAGCGTGATTGGCAGGTCATCATTTTCTTTGGAGGTGGTAACACCAGCTGGTCTTGAGCGCTGTCCGACATCGATAGCACCACCTTTGGATCAAGGCAACCTAACATGTCCGCCTGCATCTTCCTCACAGACCGGCAGTTTGCCGGGGACACCCTTATCAACCCCGTCTAAGCACAACAGCCAGCCCTCGGTCCCTCAGATGTGGACAAGTAAAAGACCATTTCCTCCTAGCCATGAGAAAGCTAAGAGGTTGAATTTCACCATCTGCAAGCTCTTGGCTACAGAAATGCTGCCTTTCCGCCTGGTGGACACAGAGGATTTTCGAGACCTTATGTCCGTCGCAGTGCCCCAGTACCAGATGCCCAGTCGGCACTACTTCTCAAAGAAAGGTGTGCCTGCGCTCCACCAGCATGTCGTACACAACATCACCGCATCTTTGAGAAACTCTGTGTGTGACAGGGTGCATTTCACCACAGACACTTGGACGAGTAGGCATGGACAGGGGCGTTACATGTCGCTGACTGGGCACTGGGTAACTATGGTGACAGCAGGACAAGGGGCTGCTGTCCAAGTCTTGCCGTCCCCACGAGTTGTGCGTCAATCCTCTTTATGTCATTTTTCCTCCACTGCTTCTGCCTCCTCAACCTCCTCTCGGTCTTCCACCTGCACCCAAAGCCTGTCTGGTCATGCCACAAGCTTTCTAACTGCGCAGAAGGGATCCTGCACACCTCCTTACTATGCTGGCAGTAGGGCTCAACGTCATCAGGCGGTTTTTACATTGAAATGTCTGGGAAATGTGAGTCACACAGCTGAGGAGTTGTGGTCAGCTCTGGAGAACCAATTTCATGAATGGTTGTCTCCACTGGACCTGAAACCAGGGAAGGCCGTGTGCGACAATGCTGCAAACCTGGGTGCGGCCCTTCGCCGGGGCAATGTCACACACGTGCCTTGTATGGCTCACGTGTTGAACCTGGTTGTCCAGCAATTTTTAGCCCACTATCCCAGACTAGATGGCCTTCTGCAGAGGGCACGGTCGCTGTGTGCTCACTTCCGCCGTTCGCATCCCGCAGCTCAGCGACTTACATCTCTACAGAAGTCGTTGGGCCTGCCACTTCACCGGCTAAAATGCGATGTGCCTACCCGGTGGAATTCAACTCTGCACATGTTGCAGCGACTGTGGCAGCACCGACAAACCCTGGTGCAATACGTTCTGACGTATAGCCTGGGTCAACGAGATTCAGAGGTGGGGCAAATCACGCTGGAGGAGTGGTCTCAGATCAGGGACCTATGCACCCTTCTGCACAGTTTTGAAATGGCGACGAAGATGTTTAGTGCTGACGATGCCATTATCAGCATGACTATTCCGGTGATTTACATGCTGGAGCACATGTTAAACAGAATTCGGAGTCAGGTGGTGGCACAAGAGGAGGTGGAGGAAGTAGAGGAGGAGGAGTTGTATGCGGAAGGGCTAACATCTGCAAGGTCCAGACGGTCGGCAGCACCAAGGCGGCAGGCATGTGAGGGTGGGGGAGATGGTTTAACCAGGGCGCATGGTAGCAGCCAAACTAGTGAGGAAGGTGCAGGAGCCCAGGAAGAAGTGGAGGACGAACTGATGGAAGACTCATCAGATGAGGGAGACCTTGATCACATTTCTGTTGTGCGAGGTTGGGGGGAGAGGACAGAGGAAGGAAGCATGATTGTTACCTCGCCACCAACACAACAGGGACTTGGTGCTCCTGGATGCGCAACACACATGAGTGCCTTCTTGCTGCACTACCTGCAACATGACCCTCGAATTGTGAGAATTAGAAATAATCCTGACTACTGGGTTGCCACACTGTTAGATCCCCGGTACAAAAGTAAATTTGCAGAAATTATTCCTGCCATAGAAAGGGATGCACGCATGCAGGAGTATCAGCAGAGACTGTTGCAGAATCTTACATGTGCTTTTCCACAAAATACCAGTGGTGCACGTAGTGAATCTCACAGTTCCAACTTGCCAACCGTGGGACCGTCATGTGTTCAGCACTCAAACCGTAACAGAACCACAGTATCTGCTGGTAACATCAATTTTGCGGAATCATTTCACCACTTTTTTAGCCCATCCTTTGCAAGGCCACAGGAGACAAGAAGTCTGACACATAGTCAACGCCTAGAGACGATGGTACAGGAGTATCTCCAAGTAAACATTGAAGCCACGACTGTGTCACTGGACCCTTGCTCTTTTTGGGCTTCCAATCTGGATAAATGGCCGGAGCTAGCCACTTACGCCTTGGAGATCTTGTCATGCCCCGCAGCCAGCGTTCTGTCTGAACGTGTGTTCAGCGCTGCTGGTGGTGTGCTGACAGATAAGCGCACGCGGCTCTCCACTGATAATGTAGACAGACTCACGTTCATAAAGATGAACAAATCATGGATCCGAAACGACTTTTCTACCCCTGTGTCATCCTGGGGAGAGTAAAAGCTTGATGATTGGTTAAAATCACCCTACCAACCGTTTTAAGCTTTCAAATTACTAATCATGTTTATCTGTATCTTGACTGGAAAATAATTTGGGCTTTGTAGCAGTGTGCAGCACTGATCCTATTAGGCCATCTATAATAAGCTTCACCAGATTTAAAATTAAAAATAATTTTTAGCTGCATCTAGCCCGGAAAATAACTTTGGGGCTCCGAGATGCGCAAGACACATAAGTGCCTTCTTGCTGCACTACCTGCAGCATGACCCTCATATTGTCAGAATTCGAAGTAATCATGACTACTGGGTTGCCACACTCTTAGATCCCCCAAACTTTTCGATCAACCTTTTCATTTTAATAAAGACCAAAAAAATGGTCATTTTTGAAATTATAAGCATTAGCAGGTTGTTAGAAACTGAAATCAAACAGTTTTCAACTCAAAACTTTATTCTAGGTGATGTTACATTTTCACATAGGACCCCTTGTTCGAAAGGAGCTTCTGAACTCTCTCGTCCATTGAATTTGTCAGGTTTTGGATGGTTTCTGCTTCAATTGTTTTGCATGAGGACAGAATACCCTCCCAGAGCTGTTGCTTAGATGTGAACTGCCTCCCGCCATCATAGACACTCCTTTTAATGATGCTCCAAAGGTTCTGAATGGGGTAGAGGTCAGGGGAGCATGGGGGTCACACCATAAGTTTGTCCCCTTTGATGCCCATATCAGCCAGAGATGCAGATGTTTTATGTGCAGCATGAGATGGTGCATTATCATGCAGAAAAATGATCTTGCTGTGAAATACACGGTTCTTCTTCTTGAACCATGGCAGGAAGTGCTGTTTGAGAAAATCCACATACATTATGGAGTACATCTTTAGCGCCTTCAGGGATCCTAAAGGGGCCGACAATCTCTCTCCCCATGATTCCAGCCCAAAACATTACTCCACCTCCTCCTTGTTGGCGCTGTAGCCGTGTTTGCGTGGGGTGTCCATCAACCAGCCATCCTCCACTCCATTCATCTGGACCATCGAGCGCTGCACGGCACTCATCCGTGAACAAAACAGTTTTGAAATCAGTCTTCATGTAATGTTTGGCCCACTGGAGCCGTTTCTGCTTGTGTGAAGTGGATAGAGGAGGTCGACAGGATGGCGTATGCACAGCTGCAAACCTCTGAAGGACCCTGCATCTTGTTGTTCGGGGGACGTTGGAGGCACAAGCAGCTTCAAAAACTTGTCTGCTGCTATGACAAGGCTTTTTTGCCGCTGCTCTTTCAACCTGACGTAATTGCCTGTAGGAAAGAGTCCTCAATTTGCCCTTATCAGCACGCACACGTGTGTACTGTGAATCAGCTACATACTTCTTGATTGCCAAGACACTTCATCCTGATCATCGCACAATGTTGATTGTAGTCATGCCTTGACCTAAACACTCCACAATTTGTTGCTTCTCAGCAGCCGACACATCCTTTTTCTTTCCCATTTTGGCAGAAAATGTAGGCTGCTTAATAATGTGAGAGAGCCTTCTTAAGTAGTCTTGCCTTTATTGGACACACCTGCCAAACTAATTAGCACAGGTGTCTGCAATTGCTTACAGTGATATAAAGAGCCCTGACACACATCACCATCAATGAGTTTAACTGACAAACAAACAAATTCTTCCCTTATCACTCCTAAACACTTTTTGCATAATAATTTGGAACGCGGTGTACATGTGCTTTTCCACAAAACACCAGTGGTTCACGTAGTGAATCTTACAGTTCTAACTTGCCAACCGTGGTCTGTATGGAATTGTTCAATAAAGGGCCCAAAATTAAGATAACATAGATGGGAGAGGTCTCTATGAATAGGAATTCCTAAGTATTTGATACCCTGTGAGGGCCAGGCAAAGGGAAAGTTGGACTGGATGGAATCCTATATGGATTTAGGGAGGGAGACATCGAGGGCCTCAGACTTCGCTGCATTGATTTTAAAATTTTACCATGTAACAAAGTGATCTATTTCAGCCATAACAGCAGGAATGGATATATGTGATTGAGTGATATATACTAGGACATCATCAGCAAATAGAGAGCACTTGTACTCGGTGCCTCCCACCTCAATCCACCTAATATTGGGGTTATGGCGAATTGATGAGAGCAGGTGCTCCGTCACTAGGATGTATAAGAGAGGGGACAGAGGACATCCCTGCCTTGTCCCATTGGTGATTGTGAAAGGTGATGAAAATGTTCTGACGCACCCCCTGGGCCTTGGGACACCCGGAGCCGGACCCTTTTTGGTGGATGCTGGTGGTTGTAGTCTTCGTGGCGGCGATCCGGTTCCGTGGCTCAGGGCGGTCAAACCAGTGGCGGAACTATTTATGTGGTTTTGATGTTTAAATGTCCGACTACGCCACCCGTGGATTGCGGTCAGAGTGAACCGCCGCTACAGGGCAGACCGCTAAGGCTGGTGTTGTGGGTGCAGCAGAGCGTAGCATAACTCCCCACGGGAGGAGTATAGCCTCAGGGCAGTGTATGCGGAGGATGGGGGTGATGGTGCAGGGCAGCAGCAGTAACGACACGGAGTCAGTGATGCAGTTCAGGGCCTTTACTCACAGTTCTTATTATCCAGACCACGTCTGCAGGTAACGGCTGCCCACGTCGTACTGTGCTCACCAGGTGAGGGGCTCAGACAACTCCCAGATAACTTTGGAGCGCTTCACAGGACCCCCTTTGTGTGTCCTTTGTCTGGCCTTTCTTACCAACACTTCTGTCCGGCTGCCTCGGGCCTCCTCTTGGTAAACTTGGCGCCAGTTTCCCTGACCCTATGTGGTGCCTTCCTAGCGGGTGGAGCAAGGGGCTGCGCCACATAAAATGTCAGAGCCTCCGGTTTCTAGCTGAGGGTCGTTTCCTGCCTCCACTAGTTCGGGGACCGGTCTCCCCCTTTGGCCTGACCCCTCCACGCAGGTGGATTCGGGCTTGCGGTGGCGACTCGCCCGTCCGCACCCCTGGGATCCCTTCATTCCTCGTTCCTGGAGCCTTCTCCGCTCCTCTTCCTTCCTTCTCCCTCTTGCAGGCCTGGGCCTCTGTTACTAGGCCCGCCTCCGGAGCAGAGCTCATGCAGAGCCCCTGCTCCCTGCCACTTCTGCTCAGACTTCTCTGCACTGAACTAAGATGGTGCCCACCTTTTATACTCCCTTCTCAATGCACCCAGGAACTGCTTCCTCCCTGCTCCTGCACTGCAGGGTTCCCCTTCCTCAGTGTTCCCTCCCCCCACTCCAGCCAGGGACAGGGACTGTCGTGCCCATCTCAGGGGCATATTGGTCGCCCTGCCCCACGGCAATGTGGTGTAATGCATGCAGGTGTCGGGTCCTGATCCACACTCCATCCTTATCTGAGAGTGAGATATCAAACCTCTGGGTGAGGTGCAATACGTCTGTAGCAACCGAGCCCTCGGTGCTACAGTTCCATTTATCTTCAGCCTAGGTGACGTATTGTGATACAGGGCCGTGATTTTGGCTATAAAAGGGTCCCCTAGACCCCTACCCCAAGCTTTTTAAGAGAATCATATATGGCGTGCCAGGAGACTCTATGGAATGCTTTCTCAGCATCCAACGAGAGTATCTACTTACAAATTTTTAACTGCATCTAGCCCAGGAAATACTTTGTGCCTAGTAGCAGTGTCTGCTAGTCAGCGGATTATCCCGGCTGTTAAGCAAGATACACCACCTGTAGTTTGGACACTTAATTTTTTCAAAGGAAATGCTTCGGGACCACGGGATACTTAGTGAAGAGCATCAGGAGGCACCCCAAGGCATAGGGGCTGGGATTGGCAGTAGGATGCCTTGCGGTGGACAGCCGAGCTCGATCCTTATAAAAGCTTTTTAACTGCAGCAGCTTTAGTGGACGCTACTGGAGCTGGAATTACGCGGCTGCTGGCATGAGACTTGCCCTCCAATAGATCCTTGTAAATGGATTTAAAGTGTATTCATTCAAATTAGAGGGACAATTTAAATTAAAAAGCTTAGAGCTGCCTCCACCACAGGGGGGCTCTCTTGACCCACCAGCGGACAGGCACCAGTATTGGGAGAGGGGGGCTGGCCGTCAGGGTTCACCGCGGCTCTGGCACAAACCCGGCGACACGGAGGTGGCACGGGCAGGAGCGGACTGGCCGTCTCGGCTTCTCACTTTTTGGATTTTAGAAGGGCATGACATGCCTATATCTGTGTCTCCCCCTCCTTTTACTCCTCCACCTCTTTTCTTTTCGCATGACTATATGTACTTGTCACTTTTCCATGTGTTAGTTGTGTCTTCTGAGCAGTTTGTCAGCTTTTGGACAGCTTTGAAGGTGTTTTCTATGTGTTTCTATGTGTTTTTGTTTGCCTGCCATTGGTTTTAACGGTGTTCGAAGGTGTTCGACGAACAGTTCGACGAACTGTTCGGCGAACACACGGGTGTTCGACGAACCGAACCGAACTCGAACACTACGGGGGTGGCTCAACACTACAAGGCACGTGTGTGATATTGCCCCGGCAAAGGGCCGCACCCAGGTCTGCAGCATTGTCGCACGCGGCCTTCCCTGGTTTCAGGTCCAGTGGCGACAACCATTCATGAAACTGGGTCTCCAGAGCTGACCACAACTCCTCAGCTGTGTGACTCACATTTCCGAGACATTTCAAAGTAAAAACCACCTGATGCCAATGAGCCCTGGTGCCATCATAGTAAGGAGGTGTGCACGATTCCTTCTGCGCAATTAGAAAGCTGGTGGCATTACCAGACAGGCTTTGGGTGCAGGTGGAGGACCGAGAGGAGGTTGAGGAGGCAGAAGCAGTGGAGGAACTTCTAGATAAAGAGGATTGACGCACAACTCGTTGGGACGACAAGACTTGGACAGCAGCCCCTTGTCCTGCTGTTACCACAGTTACTCAGTGCCCAGTCAGCGACATGTAACGCCCCTGTCCATGCCAACTCGTCCAAGTGTCTGTGGTGAAATGCACACTGTCACACACAGAGTTTCTCAAAGAAGCGGTGATGTTATGTGCGACATGCTGGTGTAGCGCAGGCACACTTTTCTTTGAGAAGTAGTGCCGACTGGGCATCTGGTATTCGGGCACTGCGAAGGACATAAGGTCTCGAAAATCCTCTGTGTCCACCAGACGGAAAGGCAGCATTTCTGTAGCCAACAGCTTGCAGATGGTGAAATTCAACCTCTTAGCTTTGTCATGGCTAGGAGGAAATGGTCTTTTACTTGTCCACATCTGAGGGACCGAGGACTGGCTGTTGTGCTTAGACGGGGTTGAGTAGGGTGTCCGCGGCAAACTGCCGGTCTGTGAGGAAGATGCAGGCGGACATGTTAGGTTGCCTTGATCCAAAGTTGGTGCACTCGATGTCGGAGAGCGCTCAACACCAGCTGGTGTTTCCACTTCCAAATGAAATGATGACCTGCCAATCATACTGGCTGTTGCGGGTAAAGAGGTGGCAGGTCTGAGTCCAAAAACATGTGTGACTGCTGTCCTCCCAGTCACAGAGGATGAAGAGGCCGCGGATGCACAAGATGGGGCAGACGGTGGTTGGCCCGGCCCGCTAGGCCGCATTCTAGCACAGTGAGCTTCCCACTGCAACTTATGTTTCACATCCATGTGACGGTTCATGCATGAAGTACTCAAACTATGGATTTTTTGGCCTCTACTTAGTTTTTGGTGACAAATATTACAGATAACACGAGTTGGGTAATCCTTATCGATCTGAAAAAATGCCCAGGCTATGCAAGGCTTTGAGCCCATGTGATCTGAAGAGCAACCACGACTTGTGGTCAGAGGCAGAGTTGTGGTTGAGGATGCAGTTGTTGATGTGCTTCCAGTACTCCTTCTCTGTCCAGGAAGGTGCAACCTAACCTCGTCATCAATAGCATCCTTCTCCACCTCCTCTGCTGACCTTATCGACTGGCTGACTGTGGGTTGACAGTAAGTGGGATCTCCAACCTCATCATCATTATCCTGTGTGTTCTCACACCCGTCGTCCTCAAAGCCAACCACTTCCTGCCCTGACCGAAAAGTCAAGTTGTCGCTCCAATGAGGTATTTGAGTCTCATCATCGTCTTCATCATTGTCTTCACCAACAGGAGTTACAGTTTGGGAACGAGGGTCTAAATTATGCTCAGAACCTTCTTCATCTTGTCCTGGATCCGACTTATAAACATTCTGGGCATCAGTGCAGATCATTTCCTCGTCTGGATTCACAGAAGCTCTGGAGCAGACCTCAGATTCCCAGGCTATAGTATGAGTAAACAGCTCTGCTGACTCAACCATCTGTGTTACCCCATACACAGACGGGCAGCTGGAGACTTGGGAGCTGTGAGGAAGCAAGTGCGATTGGGGTGACACCTCTGAGGACTGAAGTATTTGTGATGTTGAAGTTGAGGTGGAGGAGAGCCCACTTGAAGGAGCACTTGATATCCATTGAAGCACCGGCTGTTTTTGTGCCTCATCTGGAATTTGTAGCGATGGGCGTTTTCGTAAGAAAGGGATCTTATCACTAGAGATGAGCGTTGTTCGACTCGAACTGTTCGCCAATCTCAAATTCGAGCTGTTTTGGGCAGTGTTCGAGCCGTTCGGTGAACACGAACAATTTGAGAAAAATTCGGCTGTTCGAGGTTATGTTCGATAACTGTTCGTGCACCAAAATGATAACTGGATTTTTTCTCAGTAATGATGAAAATTAATGTTAATACGCAGTTTGAGTGTACAGCGGGGTGGGGGGAGGGGCAGGGGATGGATCTCTGCAGGAATAATGAAGATCTCCATTTTTTTTCTCTTTCCCGCATTTACAGTGGGGAGGTGCAATCTGTCAGCCTATCAGCAGCGCACACACGGAGCGAAGTGCTTTTTTTCACACAAGCAAGGGCATGTGTCATTGGCAGTGTATGTCACATGTCCTTGCCCTATAAGACCAAGCCATTTTCCCCGTCGCCACCATTTTCTCACTGCTGCAGCTGCGTGTTAGACGGCACCGCTGTTGCTGTGTGCGCTATACCTTGTTAATTTCAAGCCAATTTTCGCACAAATCTACAGATAGCTTGGGAGTATGGAATAGTTGTGATTGCAGTCCTTTTAAGGACTAGGTTACAGCATTTCCTACGACTTTTATCAGGCAGGTCTGTGCTCTTATATAGATAGATTGTGGGAGTAAAGACTAATTGTAATTGCAGTCCTTTTCAGGACTAGGTTACATGAGTTCCTATCAGTTTTTGCCAGGCAGGTCTGTGCCAGTGCTGTGCAAGTTTTTTTCACAGCATTTGGCTGAATCTAGCAAAGCTAATCCTTTTTGGCCTATTGCAGAGTGTGTTAGTCAGTGGAGTAGCCTATCTGTGATGCAAGATATACCACCTGTGTATGGAATACCAATTTTTTTACTGCACCTAGTGAAGTAAAATCTTTTGGGCATAGCATCATTCTATTAGTCCATCTATACTGACCTCCATCAGGTTGCAAATTGAATAAAAAAAATTTCTGCATCTAGCTCTGAAAAAATATTTGGGCTTCTAGCAGTGTGTGGGACTTGTTCTATTAGTCCATCTATACTGACCTCCATCAGGTTGCAAATTGAATATAATTTTTTTCTGCATCTAGCTCTGAAAAAATATTTGGCCTTCTAGCAGTGTGTGGGACTTGTTCTATTAGTCCATCTATACTGACCTCCATCACGCTGCAAATTCAAAATAATTTTTTGTCTGCATCTAGCTCTGAAAAAATATTTGGCCTTCTAGCAGTTTGTGGGACTTTCTCTATTAGTCCATCTATACTGACCTCCATCAGGTTGCAAATTAAAAATAATTTTTATCTGCATCTACCTCTGAAAAAATATTTGGGCTTCTAGCTGTGTGTGGGACTTGTTCTATTAGTCCATCTATACTGACCTCCATCAGGTTACAAACTGAATATAATTTTTTTCTGCATCTAGCTCTAAAAAAATATTTGGCCTTCTAGCAGTGTGTGGGACTTTCTCTATTAGTCCATCTATACTGACCTCCATCAGGTTGCAAATTAAAAATAATTTTTATCTGCATCTAGCACTGAAAAAATATTTGGCCTTCTAGCAGTGTGTGGGACTTTCTCTATTAGTCCATGTATACTGACCTCCATCAGGTTGCAAATTAAAAATATTTTTTTGTCTGCATCTAGCTCTGAAAAAATATTTGGCCTTCTAGCAGTGTGTGGGACTTTCTCTATTAGTCCATCTATACTGACCTCCATCAGGTTGCAAATTCAAAATAATTTTTTGTCTGCATCTAGCTCTGAAAAAATATTTGGCCTTCTAGCAGTGTGTGGGACTTTCTCTATTAGTCCATCTATACTGACCTCCATCAGGCTGCAAATTAAAAATAATTTTTATCTGCATCTACCTCTGAAAAAATATTTGGCCTTCTAGCTGTGTGTGGGACTTGTTCTATTAGTCCATCTATACTGACCTCCATCAGGTTGCAAACTGAATATAATTTTTTTCTGCATCTAGCTCTGAAAAAATATTTGGCCTTCTAGCAGTGTGTGGGACTTTCTCTATTAGTCCATGTATACTGACCTCCATCAGGTTGCAAATTAAAAATAATTTATATCTACATCTAGCTCTGAAAAAATATTTGGCCTTCTAGCAGTGTGTGGGACTTTCTCTATTAGTCCATCTATACTGACCTCCATCAGGTTGCAAATGAAAAATAATTTTTTGTCTGCATCTAGCTCTGAAAAAATATTTGGCCTTCTAGCAGTGTGTGGGACTTTCTCTATTAGTCCATCTATACTGACCTCCATCAGGTTGCAAATTAAAAATAATTTTTTGTCTGCATCTAGCTCTGAAAAAATATTTGGCCTTCTAGCAGTGTGTGGGACTTTCTCTATTAGTCCATCTATACTGACCTCCATCAGGTTGCAAATTAAAAATAATTTTTTGTCTGCATCTAGCTCTGAAAAAATATTTGGCCTTCTAGCAGTTTGTGGGACTTTCTCTATTAGTCCATCTATACTGACCTCCATCAGGTTGCAAACTGAATATATTTTTTTTCTGCATCTACCTCTGAAAAAATATTGGGCTTCTAGCTGTGTGTGGGACTTGTTCTATTAATCCATCTATACAGACCTCCATCAGGTTGCAAACTTAATATAATTTTTTTCTGCATCTACCTCTGAAAAAATATTTGGGCTTCTAGCTGTGTGTGGGACTTGTTCTATTAGTCCATCTATACTGACCTCCATCAGGTTGCAAACTGAATATAATTTTTTTCTGCATCTAGCTCTGAAAAAATATTTGGCCTTCTAGCAGTGTGTGGGACTTTCTCTCTTAGTCCATCTATACTGACCTCCATCAGGTTGCAAATTAAAAATAATTTATATCTGCATCTAGCTCTGAAAAAATATTTGGCCTTCTAGCAGTGTGTGGGACTTTCTCTATTAGTCCATCTATACTGACCTCTATCAGGTTGCAAATTAAAAATATTTTTTTGTCTGCATCTAGCTCTGAAAAAATATTTGGCCTTCTAGCAGTGTGTGGGACTTTCTCTATTAGTCCATCTATACTGACCTCCATCAGGTTGCAAACTGAATATATATTTTTTCTGCATCTACCTCTGAAAAAATATTTGGGCTTCTAGCTGTGTGTGGAACTTGTTCTATTAGTCCATCTATACTGACCTCCATCAGGTTGCAAACTGAATATAATTTTTTTCTGCATCTAGCTCTGAAAAAATATTTGGCCTTCTAGCAGTGTGTGGGACTTTCTCTGTTAGTCCATCTATACTGACCTCCATCAGGTTGGAAATTAAAAATAATTTTTATCTGCATCTAGCTCTGAAAAAATATTTGGCCTTCTAGCAGTGTGTGGGACTTTCTCTATTAGTCCATCTATACTGACCTCCATCAGGTTGCAAATTAAAAATAATTTTTTGTCTGCATCTAGCTCTGAAAAGTTATTTGGCCTTCTAGCAGTGTGTGGGACTTTCTCTATTAGTCCATCTATACTGACCTCCATCAGGTTGCAAATTCAAAATAATTTTTTGTCTGCATCTAGCTCTGAAAAAATATTTGGCCTTCTAGCAGTGTGTGGGACTTTCTCTATTAGTCCATCTATACTGACCTCCATCAGGCTGCAAATTAAAAATAATTTTTATCTGCATCTACCTCTGAAAAAATATTTGGCCTTCTAGCTGTGTGTGGGACTTGTTCTATTAGTCCATCTATACTCACCTCCATCAGGTTGCAAACTGAATATAATTTTTTTCTGCATCTAGCTTTGAAAAAATATTTGGCCTTCTAGCAGTGTGTGGGACTTTCTCTATTAGTCCATCTATACTGACCTCCATCAGGCTGCAAATTAAAAATAATTTTTATCTGCATCTACCTCTGAAAAAATATTTGGCCTTCTAGCTGTGTGTGGGACTTGTTCTATTAGTCCATCTATACTGACCTCCATCAGGTTGCAAACTGAATATAATTTTTTTCTGCATCTAGCTCTGAAAAAATATTTGGCCTTCTAGCAGTGTGTGGGACTTTCTCTATTAGTCCATCTATACTGACCTCCATCAGGTTGCAAATTAAAAATAATTTATACCTGCATCTAGCTCTGAAAAAATATTTGGCCTTCTAGCAGTGTGTGGGACTTTCTCTATTAGTCCATCTATACTGACCTCCATCAGGTTGCAAATTAAAAATAATGTTTTGTCTGCATCTAGCTCTGAAAAAATATTTGGCCTTCTAGCAGTGTGTGGAACTTTCTCTATTAGTCCATCTATACTGACCTCCATCAGGTTGCAAACTGAATACAATTTTTTTCTGCATCTACCTCTGAAAAAATATTTGGGCTTCTAGCTGTGTGTGGGACTTGTTCTATTAGTCCATCTATACTGACCTCCATCAGGTTGCAAATTGAATATAATTTTTTTCTGCATCTAACCCAGCCAATAGTTTTGGCCTAATACCACAGTTTGGCTACTCAGCTCTGCTCGGTTCCCATCCATTGTTTTTTTGTGCAAACAACTCCAGAGTTGTGAATTAGTTAACCACCAAAATGAGTGGAAAAAGGCCTGTTGCTGGTGGAAAGGGGAATAGGCGTGTTGGGAAGGGGAAAAAGGTTGTGTCCGTGGGGTAGGTGTTAAAGCAACAGTAACATTTGCAGAAGAAAGACCATCTTCCAGCCAAACTAAAATGTCTACTTCTTTTAGCGGACAATGTGATAAGATCCCGTTCTTACGGCCACGCCAATCGCTACAAATTCCAGATGAGGCACAAAAACAGCAGGTGCTTCAACAGATATCAAGTGCTCCTTTAAGTGGGCTCTCCTCCACATCAACTTCAACATCACAAATACTCCAGTCCTCAAAGGTGTCACCCCAATCGCACTTGCTTCCTCACAGCTCCCAAATCTCCAGCTGCCCGTCTGAGTATGAGGTAGAACAGATGGTTGAGTCTGCAGAGCTGTTTACTCATACTATAGCCTGGGAATCAGAGGTCGACTCCAGCGCTTCTGTGAATCCAGACGAGGAAATGATCTGCACTGATGCCCAGAATCTTTATGAGTCGGATCCAGGACCAGACGCAGAAGGTTCTGACCATCATGTAGACCCTCATTCCCAAACTGTAACTCCTGTTGGTGGAGACAATGAGGAAGACGATGATGAGACTCAAATACCTGATTGGAGCGACAACTTTAGTTTTTTGTCAGGCAGGAACAGGTTGGCTCTGAGGACGACGGGTGTGATAACGCACAGGGTGATGATGATGAGGTTGGAGATCCCACTTACTGTCAACCCACAGTCAGCCAAGAGATGAGGTCAGCAGAGGAGGTGGAGGAAGATGCTAGTGATGACGAGGTCAGGTTGCGCCTTCCTGGACAGAGAAGGAGTACTGGAAGCACGTCAACAGCTGCATCCTCAAACACAACTCTGCCTCTCACCACAAGTCGTGGTGGCTCTTCAGGTCGCATGGGTGCTAAGTCTTGCATAGCCTGGGCATTTTTTCAGATCGATAAAGATGACCCAACTCGTGTTATCTGTAACATTTGTCAGCAAAAGCTAAGTAGAGGCCAAAAAATACATAGTTTGAGTACTTCATGCATGAACCGGCACATGGACATGAAGGATAAGTTGCAGTGGGAAGCTCATTGTGCTACAATGCGGCCTAGCAGGCCGGGCCAACCACTGTCTGCCATATCTTGTGCATCTGCGGCCTCTTCATCCTCTGTGACTGGGGGGACAGCAGTCACACCTGTTTTGGGGCGCAGACCTGCCACCTCTTTACCCGCAACAGCCAGCGTGATCTCAGGTCATCATTTTCTTTGGAGGTGGTAACACCAGCTGGTGTTGAGCGCTGTCCGACATCAATAGCACCACCTTTGGATCAAGGCAACCTAACATGTCCGCCTGCATCTTCCTCACAGACCGGCAGTTTGCCGGGGACACCCTTATCAACCCCGTCTAAGCACAATAGCCAGCCCTCGGTCCCTCAGATGTGGACAAGTAAAAGACCATTTCCTCCTAGCCATGAGAAAGCTAAGAGGTTGAATTTCACCATCTGCAAGCTCTTGGCTACAGAAATGCTGCCTTTCCGCCTGGTGGACACAGAGGATTTTCGAGACCTTATGTCCGTCGCAGTGCCCCAGTACCAGATGCCCAGTCGGCACTACTTCTCAAAGAAAGGTGTGCCTGCGCTCCACCAGCATGTCGCACACAACAGCACCGCTTCTTTGAGAAACTCTGTGTGTGACAGGGTGCATTTCACCACAGACACTTGGACGAGTAGGCATGGACAGGGGCGTTACATGTCGCTGACTGGGCACTGGGTAACTATGGTGACAGCAGGACAAGGGGCTGCTGTCCAAGTCTTGCCGTCCCCACGAGTTGTGCATCAATCCTCTTTATGTCAAAGTTCCTCCACTGCTTCTGCCTCCTCAACCTCCTTCTTCGGTCCTCTCGGTCTAAACCAGGGGAGGAGTCCTGAGGAGATAATTTGCATATTCCCACTGCATTTTGGGGTAAGTGAAGAGTCTCCGCGAGTTCAAAGAACACTGGATTTTGGCTGTTGGAGCTGAAAAGAGGACATCGGTAAACCAGGGGAGGAGTCCTGAGGAGATAATTTGCATATTCCCACTGCATTTTGGGGTAAGTGAAGAGTCTCCGCGAGCTCAAAGAACACTGGATTTTGGCTGTTGGAGCTGAAAAGAGGACATTGGTAAACCAGGGGAGGAGTCCTGAGGAGATAATTTGCATATTCCCTAACGGCGCGCGCATTTTGAAGCATTTTTCACTGTTTTCAGAACATTAACAGTAAGAACATGGAAGAGTCCAGGAGCCATTTGGTGAGCTGCATATCCTGCTACATGTTCACAGACTTGCCAGTGGAAAAGCCAAACTTCACATGCCAGAAATGCAAGCTTGTGTCCCTGTTGGAGGAAAAGTTGCGAAATCTAGAAGAGAGGTTAACTACCTTGAAAATCATTAAGGAAGGTGAAGAGTTCTTAGACAGAGCAGAATTATCTCTTCATGATTCAGAAAGAGAAGAAATTCGAACTGCACCTGACGAAACAGAGGAATGGAAGCCTGTGACCCAGAGAAGCAGGAGGATCGAGAGGCAGTCAGCACCCATACTGCTCAGGAACCAGTACCAGGCTCTCACGCAGGAGAACCTTGAAGAAATACAGCAAGATAAGACTTTGCCAGCAATGAATAACCTTGTAAGTCCTCAGAATCCTCCTGGATGGAGAAAGAAGAATGCTGTGAAGAAAAAACGAAGAGTGGTGGTCATGGGGGATTTCCTGTTAAGAGGAACAGAGGCCGCTATCTGCAGACCAGACATAACCTCAAGAGAAATGTGCTGTCTTCCTGGAGCAAAAATTAAAGATGTGTCTGACAGGATATCAAGACTCTTCAGACCTACAGATCACTACCCATTCCTGCTAATACATGTGGGGACAAATGACACCGCAAGAAAGGACCTGGAAACCATCTGCAGTGACTTTGAAGACTTAGGCAAGAAAGTGAAAGAATTGGGAGCGCAGGTGGTCTTCTCATCCATCCTCCCAGTGGATGACCATGGAACAATGAGGTGGAATAAGATTCTACAGGTGAACAACTGGCTACGTCGATTGTGCCGTCAACAAGGATTTGGATTTCTGGATCACGGGATGAATTACCTATACGATGGACTACTTGCTAGAGATGGGGTGCACCTTACGAAGACTGGAAAACATGTATTTGGAAGTTGCCTTGCTACACTCATCAGGAGAGCTTTAAACTAGAACAATGTGGGAAGGGAAGCAAAAGGCCAGAAAAAGCCATACAGCTGACAAATACTATTGAGATCTCTGCTACTGGAAGTGGAAAAAATCTAAATAAAAATATGGGAGAAAGAGAAACCAATCACAAACTAAAATGTTTTTATACAAATGCACAAAGCATGGGCAACAAACAAGGAGAATTGGAACTACTAATGCAGGAAAAGAAATATGATGTCATTGGAATCACTGAAACTTGGTGGGACGATACACATGATTGGAATAAAAGGCTAAAAGGATACAACTTATTTGCAAGAAACAGAATTGATAAACGAGGAGGAGGTGTCGCATTGTATGTTAGAAAAGCGTATATCTGCACAGAGATTGAAGCTTCAGAGACTGGGAGTTCTGTGGAAACTGTTTGGGTAAGAATACAAGGAGAGAACAACGGAAAGGACACCATTGTAGGCATTTACTACAGGCCACCTGGGCAAGCTGAAGATATGGATGAACTCTTTATGTATCAAATGACCAAGTTCTCCAAAAAATATGACGTAGTGGTCATGGGAGATTTCAACTATCCAGACATTTGTTGGGAATCTCTCTCAAGTAAAACTAACAGGTCAAGCAAATTCTTATCCTCTCTTGCTGACAACTTTATCTTCCAAAAGGTAGGGGAGAAAACAAGGGGATCTGCTACTTTGGATCTAATCCTTATAAACAGGGAGGAAATGGTTGAGGAGGTAAAGGTGGCTGGGACCCTAGGAGTCAGCGATCATGCTATTATAGAATTTTGGATAACTAGAGGAGGAAGACATGTGAAGACTCAAACTTCAAGGTTAGATTTTAGAAAGGCAGATTTTAAGAGACTCAGAAAGAGAATAGGAGGGATCCAATGGCTGGATGTCCTTAAGGACAAAAATGTCCAGGAAGGATGGGAAATTTTTAAAAATGAGATTCTCAAAGCACAATCGCTAACAATCCTGAAAAGTAGGAAGAATGGGAAGCATTTAAGGAAACCAGGATGGATGAACACAGAACTTAAACACATGCTAAAAAGAAAGAAAGAAATGTTTATTAAATGGAAAGAGGGAGGCATATCTAAAGAAGATTATAATGCAGTCTGCAGATCCTGTAGGGCACGTATCAGGTTAGCTAAAGCTGAAAATGAATTAAGGCTTGCAAGAGATGTCAAAAGCAATAAAAAAGGATTTTGGGGGTATGTCAAAAGTAAAAGAAAAGTCAAAGATGCTATAGGATTTTTACAGGATGAAAATGGAGAAATGGTAAGAGAGGATGTTGAGAAGGCCGAACTTTTTAATTCCTATTTTGCATCTGTTTTCTCTCAGAAAGAAAATGTAACATCAACTGATTTTCACTGTCCTTTTAAAGGAATAGAAGAATCCAAGTTATCTGTAAACAGAAAGATTGTGAGGGAATATTTAGCTAACATAAATGAGTTCAAGTCTCCAGGTCCAGATGAATTACACCCCAGAGTACTGAAGGAGATCGTAGAAGAAATTTTAGAACCACTCTCCATAATCTTTGAAAATTCTTGGAGAACAGGAGAAGTCCCAGAAGACTGGAGAAGAGCAAATGTTGTTCCTATCTTCAAAAAGGGGAAGAAGGTGGACCCAGGGAACTATAGGCCGGTGAGTCTGACTTCTATACCAGGAAAGATCTTTGAACAAATTATTAAACATCATGTATGTAAGTACCTGGATAAGAATGAAGTGATTAACCAGAGTCAGCATGGGTTTGTAACTAACAAGTCATGTCAGACTAACTTAATTTCCTTCTATGACAGAATCACTGACTGGGTGGATCAGGGAAATGCTGAAGATATAGTATATCTTGACTTCAGCAAAGCATTTGACAAAGTATCTCACACCATCCTTATTGAAAAACTGACCAAGTATGCAATGGACCAGGCAACTGTTAGGTGGATTCATAACTGGCTTAGTGATCGGACTCAAAGGGTGGTTGTAAATGGCTTCACATCCAGCTGGATGAATGTCTCAAGTGGGATACCACAGGGCTCTGTCCTGGGACCTGTATTGTTCAACATCTTCATCAATGATTTAGATGAAGGAATTGAGGGTAAACTGATTAAATTTGCTGATGACACAAAGCTAGGAGGGATAGCTAATACTAGAGAAGAGAGAGAGAGGATTCAAAAAGACCTAAATAAACTGGAGCAGTGGGCAGCAACCAACAGAATGGTTTTTAACAGGGAAAAATGCAAAGTACTACATCTGGGCAATAAAAATGAAAAAAGCATATACAGAATGGGAGGAATAGAGCTAAGCAACAGTACATGTGAAAAAGACTTAGGTATACTAATCGATCATAGACTGAACATGAGTCAACAGTGTGATGCAGCAGCAAAAAAGGCAAATACAATTCTGGGATGTATTAACAGAAGCATACAGTCTAGATCACGTGAAGTCATTATCGGTCTTTACTCCTCTTTGGTCAGACCTCATCTGGAATACTGTGTACAGTTTTGGGCACCACATTTTAAAAAAGACATAGACAAACTGGAACAAGTTCAGAGAAGAGCGACCAGAATGGTGACTGGTCTGCAAACCATGTCCTATGAGGAACGGTTGCAGGATTTGGGAATGTTTAGCATGCAAAAAAGAAGACTGAGAGGAGACTTAATAGCTGTCTACAAATATGTCAAGGGCTGTCACATTGTAGAAGGATCATCTTTATTCTCATTTGCACAGGGAAAGACTAGAAGCAACGGGATGAAACTAAATGGAAGGAGACACAGATTAGATATTAGAAAAAACTTTTTGACAGTTAGGGTGATTAATGAGTGGAACAGGCTGCCACGAGAGGTGGTGAGTTCCCCTTCAATGGACGTCTTCAAACAGAGGCTGGACAGACATCTGTCTGAGATGATTTAGTGAATCCTGCTTTGAGCAGGGGGTTGGACCAGATGACCCAGGAGGTCCCTTCCAACTCTACCATTCTATGATTCTATGATTCTATGATTCTTCCACCTGCACCCAAAGCCTGTCTGGTCATGCCACAAGCTTTCTAACTGCGCAGAAGGGATCCTGCACACCTCCTTACTATGCTGGCTGTAGGGCTCAACGTCATCAGGCGGTTTTTACTTTGAAATGTCTGGGAAATGTGAGTCACACAGCTGAGGAGTTGTGGTCAGCTCTGGAGAACCAATTTCATGAATGGTTGTCTCCACTGGACCTGAAACCAGGGAAGGCCGTGTGCGACAATGCTGCAAACCTGGGTGCGGCCCTTCGCCGGTGCAATGTCACACACGTGCCTTGTATCTCTCACGTGTTGAACCTGGTTGTCCAGCAATTTTTAGCCCACTATCCCAGACTAGATGGCCTTCTGCAGAGGGCACGGTCGCTGTGTGCTCACTTCTGCCGTTCGCATCCCGCAGCTCAGCGACTTACATCTCTACAGAAGTCGTTGTGCCTGCCACTTCACCGGCTAAAATGCGATGTGCCTACCCGGTGGAATTCAACTCTGCACATGTTGCAGCGACTGTGGCAGCACCGACAAGCCCTGGTGCAATACGTTCTGACGTATAGCCTGGGCCAACGAGATCCAGAGGTGGGGCAAATCACGCTGGAGGAGTGGTCTCAGATCAGGGACCTATGCACCTTTCTGCACAGTTTTGAAATGGCGACGAAGATGTTTAGTGCTGACGATGCCATTATCAGCATGACTATTCCGGTGATTTACATGCTGGAGCACATGTTAAACAGAATTCGGAGTCAGGTGGTGGCACAAGAGGATATGGAGGAAGCAGAGGAGGAGGAGTTGTATGCGGAAGGACTAACATCTGCAAGGTCCAGACGGTCGGCAGCACCAAGGCGGCAGGCATGTGAGGGTGGGGGAGATGGTTTTACCAGGGCGCATGGTAGCAGCCAAACTAGTGAGGAAGGTGCAGTAGCCCAGGAAGAAGTGGAGGACGAACTGATGGAAGACTCATCAGATGAGGGAGACCTTGATCACATTTCTGTTGTGCGAGGTTGGGGGGAGAGGACAGAGGAAGGAAGCATGATTGTTACCTCGCCACCAACACAACAGGGACTTGGTGCTCCTGGATGCGCAACACACATGAGTGCCTTCTTGCTGCACTACCTGCAACATGACCATCAAATTGTGAGAATTAGAAATAATCCTGACTACTGGGTTGCCACACTGTTAGATCCCCGGTACAAAAGTAAATTTGCAGAAATTATTCCTGCCATAGAAAGGGATGCACGCATGCAGGAGTATCAGCAGAGACTGTTGCAGAATCTTACATGTGCTTTTCCACAAAACATCAGTGGTGCATGTAGTGAATCTCACAGTTCCAACTTGCCAACCGTGGGACCGTCAAGTGTTCAGCACTCAAACCGTAACAGAGCCACAGTATCTGCTGGTAACATCAATTTTGCGGAATCATTTCACCACTTTTTTAGCCCATCCTTTGCAAGGCCACGGGAGACAAGAAGTCTGACACATAGTCAACGCCTAGAGACGATGGTACAGGAGTATCTCCAAGTAAACATTGAAGCCATGACTGTGTCACTGGACCCTTGCTCTTTTTGGGCTTCCAATCTGGATAAATGGCCGGAGCTAGCCACTTACGCCTTGGAGATCTTGTCATGCCCCGCAGCCAGCGTTCTGTCTGAACGTGTGTTCAGCGCTGCTGGTGGTGTGCTGACAGATAAGCGCACGCGGCTCTCCACTGATAATGTAGACAGACTCACGTTCATAAAGATGAACAAATCATGGATCCGAAACGACTTTTCTACCCCTGTGTCATCCTGGGGAGAGTAAAAGCTTGATGATTGGTTAAAATCACCCTACCAACAGTTTTAAGCTTTCAAATTACTAATCATGTTTATCTGTATCTTGGCTGGAAAATAATTTGGGCTTTGTAGCCGTGTGCAGCACTGATTCTATTAGGCCATCTATACTAAGCTCCACCCGATTTAAAATTACTAATCATGTTTATCTGTATCTTGACTGGAAAATAATTTGGGCTTTGTAGCAGTGTGCAGCACTGATCCTATTAGGCCATCTATACTAAGCTCCACCAGATTTAAAATTAATAATAATTTTTAGCTGCATCTAGCCCGGAAAATAATTTTGGGGCTCCGAGATGCGCAAGACACATAAGTGCCTTCTTGCTGCACTACCTGCAACATGACCCTCATATTGTCAGAGTTCGAAGTAATCATGACTACTGGGTTGCCACACTCTTAGATCCCCCAAACTTTTCGATCAACCTTTTCATTTTAATAAAGACCAAAAAAATGGTCATTTTTGAAATTATAAGCATTAGCAGGTTATTAGAAACTGAAATCAAACAGTTTTCAACTCAAAACTTTATTCTAGGTGATGTTACATTTTCACATAGGACCCCTTGTTTGAAAGGAGCTTCTGAACTCTCTCGTCCATTGAATTTGTCAGGTTTTGGATGGTTTCTGCTTCAATTGTTTTGCATGAGGACAGAATACCCTCCCAGAGCTGTTGCTTAGATGTTAACTGCCTCCCGCCATCATAGACACTCCTTTTGATGATGCTCCAGAGGTTCTGAATGGGGTAGAGGTCAGGGGAGCATGGGGGTCACACCATAAGTTTGTCCCCTTTTATGCCCATATCAGCCAGAGATGCAGATGTTTTATGTGCAGCATGAGATGGTGCATTATCATGCAGAAAAATGATCTTGCTGTGAAATACACGGTTCTTCTTCTTGAACCATGGCAGGAAGTGCTGTTTGAGAAAATCCACATACATTATGGAGTTCATCTTTAGCGCCTTCAGGGATCCTAAAGGGGCTGACAATCTCTCTCCCCATGATTCCAGCCCAAAACATTACTCCACCTCCTCCTTGTTGGCGCTGTAGCCGTGTTTGCGTGGGGTGTCCATCAAACAGCCATCCTCCACTCCATCCATCTGGACCATCGAGCGCTGCACGGCACTCATCCGTGAAAAAAACAGTTTTGAAATCAGTCTTCATGTAATGTTTGGCCCACTGGAGCCGTTTCTGCTTGTGTGAAGTGGATAGAGGAGGTCGACAGGATGGCGTATGCACAGCTGCAAACCTCTGAAGGACCCTGCATCTTGTTGTTCGGGGGACGTTGGAGGCACCAGCAGCTTCAAACACTTGTCTGCTGCTATGACAAGGCTTTTTTGCCGCTGCTCTCTTAACCTGACGTAATTGCCTGTAGGAAAGAGTCCTCAATTTGCCCTTATCAGCACGCACACGTGTGTACTGTAAATCAGCTACATACTTCTTGATTGCCAAGACACTTCATCCTGATCATCGCACAATGTTGATTGTAGTCATGCCTTGACCTAAACACTCCACAATTTGTTGCTTCTCAGCAGCCGACACATCCTTTTTCTTTCCCATTTTGGCAGAAAATGTAGGCTGCTTAATAATGTGAGACAGCCTTCTTAAGTAGTCTTGCCTTTCATTGGACACACCTGCCAAACTAATTAGCACAGGTGTCTGCAATTGCTTACAGTGATATAAAGAGCCCTGACACACATCACCATCAATGAGTTTAACTGAAAAACAAACAAATTCTTCCCTTATCACTCCTAAACACTTTTTGCATAATGATTTGGAACACAGTGTACATGTGCTTTCCACAAAACACCAGTGGTTCACGTAGTGAATCTTACAGTTCTAACTTGCCAACCGTGGTCTGTATGGAGTTGTTCAATAAAGGGCCCAAAATTAAGAAAACATAGATGGGAGAGGTCGCTATGAATAGGAATTCCTAAGTATTTGATACCCTGTGAGGGCCAGGCAAAGGGAAAGTTGGACTGGATGGAATCCTATATGGATTTGGGGAGGGAGACATCGAGGGCCTCAGACTTCGCTGCATTGATTTTAAAATTTGACCATGTAACAAAGTGATCTATTTCAGCCATAACAGCATGGATGGATATATGTGATTGAGTGATATATACTAGGACATCATCAGCAAATAGAGAGCACTTGTACTCGGTGCCTCCCACCTCAATCCACCTAATATTGGGGTTATGGCGAATTGATGAGAGCAGGTGCTCCGTCACTAGGATGTATAAGAGAAGGGACAGAGGACATCCCTGCCTTGTCCCATTGGTGATTGAGAAAGGTGATGAAAATGTTCTGATGCACCCCCTGGGCCTTGGGACACCCGGAGCCGGACCCTTTTTGGTGGATGCTGGTGGTTGTAGTCTTCGTGGCGGCGACCCGGTTCCGTGGCTCAGGGTGGTCAAACCAGTGGCGAAACTATTTATGTGGTTTTGATGTTTAAATGTCCGACTACGCCACCCGTGGATTGCGGTCAGAGTGAACCGCCGCTGCAGGGCAGACCGCTGAGGCTGGTGTTGTGGGTGCAGCAGAGTGTAGCATAACTCCCCATGGGAGGAGTATAGCCTCAGGGCAGTGTATGTGGAGGATGGGGGTGATGGTGCAGGGCAGCAGCAGTAACGACACGGAGTCAGTGATGCAGTCCAGGGCCTTTAATCACAGTTCTTATTATCCAGACCACGTCTGCAGGTAACGGCTGCCCACGTCGTACTGTGCTCACCAGGTGAGGGGCTCAGACAACTCCCAGATAACTTTGGAGTGCTTCACAGGACCCCCTTTGTGTGTCCTTTGTCTGGCCTTTCTTACAAACCCTTCTGTCCGGCTGCCTCGGGCCTCCTCTTGGTAAACTTGGCGCCAGTTTCCCTGACCCTATGTGGTGCCTTCCTAGCGGGTGTAGCGAGGGGCTGCGCCACATAAATTGTCACAGCCTCCGGTTTCTAGATGAGGGTCGTTTCCTGCCTCCACTAGTTTCGGGGACCGGTCTCCCCCTTTGGCCTAACCCCATCACGCAGGTGAATTCGGGCGTGCGGTGGCGACTCGCCCGTCCGCACCCCTGGGATCCCTTCATTCCTCGTTCCTGGAGCCTTCTCCGCTCCTCTTCCTTCCTTCTCCCTCTTCCAGGCCTGGGCCTCTGTTACTAGGCCCGCCTCCGGAGCAGAGCTCATGCAGAGCCCCTGCTCCCTGCCACTTCTGCTCAGACTTCTCTCCACTGAACTAAGATGGTGCCCACCTTTTATACTCCCTTCTCAATGCACCCAGGAACTGCTTCCTCCCTGCTCCTGCACTACAGGGTTCCCCTTCCTCAGTGTTCCCTCCCCCCACTCCAGCCAGGGACAGGGACTGTCATGCCCATCTCAGAGGCATAATGGTCGCCCTGCCCCACGGCAATGTGGTGTAATGCATGCAGGTGTCGGGTACTGATCCACACTCCATCCTTACCTGAGAGTGAGATATCACACCTCTGGGTGAGGTGCAATACCTCTGTAGGAACCGAGCCCTCAGGGTGCTACAGTTCCATTTATCTTCAGCCTAGGTGACGTAATGTGATACAGGGCCGTGATTTTGGCTATAAAAGGGTTCCCTAGACCCCTACCCAAAGCTTTTTAAGAGAATCATATATGGCGTGCCAGGAGACTCTATGGAATGCTTTCTCAGCATCCAACGAGAGTATCTAATTACAAATTTTTAACTGCATCTAGCCCAGGAAATAATTTGTGCCTAGTAGCAGTTTCTGCTAGTCAGCGGATTATCCCGGCTGTTAAGCAAGCTACACCACCTGTAGTTTGGACACTTAATTTTTTCAAAGGAAATGCTTCGGGACCACGGGATACTCAGTGAAGAGCATCAGGAGGCACCCCAAGGCATAGGGGCTGGGACTGGCAGTAGGATGCCTTGCGGTGGACAGCCGAGCTCGATCCTTATAAAAGCTTTTTAACTGCAGCAGCTTTAGTGGACGCTACTGGAGCTGGAATTGCGCGGCTGCTGGCATGAGACTTGCCCTCCAATAGATCCTTGTAAATGGATTTAAAGCGTATTCATTCAAATTAGAGAGACAATTTCAATTAAAAAGCTTAGAGCTGCCTCCACCACAGGGGGGCTCACTCGACCCACCAGCGGACAGGCACCAGTATTGGGAGAGGGGGGCTGGCCGTCAGGGTTCACCGCGGCTCTGGCACAAACCCGGCGACACGGAGGTGGCACGGGCAGGAGCGGACCGAACGTGTCGGCTTCTCACTTTTTGGATTTTAGAAGGGCATGACATGCCTATATCTGTATCTCCCCCTCCTTTTACTCCTCCACCTCTTTTCTTTTCGCATGACTATATGTACTTGTCACTTTTCCATGTGTTAGTTGTGTCTTCTGAGCAGTTTGTCAGCTTTTGGACACCTTTGAAGGTGTTTTATATGTGTTTCTATGTGTTTTTGTTTGCCTGCCATTGGTTTTAACGGTGTTCGAAGGTGTTCGACGAACAGTTCGACGAACAGTTCGGCGAACACACGGGTGTTCGACGAACCGAACCAAACTCGAACACTACGGGTGTGGTTCAACACTACTTATCACATTGTCCACGAAAAGAAGTAGACATCTTAGTTTGGCTGGAAGATAGTCTTTCTTCTGCAGATGTTACTGTTGCTTTAACACCTACCCCACGGACACAACCTTTTTTTCCCTTTCCAACATGCCTATTCCCCTTTCCACCAGCAGCAGGCCTTTTGCCACTCATTTTGGTGGTTAACTAATTGACAACTCTGTAGTTGTTTGCACCAAAAACGATGAATGGAAACCGAGCAGAGCTGAGTGGCCAAACTGTGGTACTAGCCCAAAAGGATTGGCTGGGTTAGATGCAGTAAACAATTTTATTAGATACACAGGTGGTGTATCTTGGTACAGATGGGCTACTACAATGAGTAACAGACACTGCTACATGCACAAAATTATTTACTGGGCTAGATGCAGTAAAAAAATGTTATTAAATTCAAAGGTGGTGGAGCTTGGAAGAGATGGGCTACTACAATGAATAACAGACACTGCTACAGGCGCTAAATTATTTACTGGGCTAGATGCAGTAAAAAATTGTTATTAAATTCAAAGGTGGTGTAGCTAGGTACAGATGGGCTACTACAATGAGTAACAGACACTGCTACAGGCCCAAAATTATTTGCTGGGCTAGATGCAGTAAAAAATGTTATTAAATTCAAAGGTGGTGGAGCTTGGTACAGATGGGCTACTACAATGAGTAACAGACACTGCTACAGGCCCAAAATTATTTACTGGGCTAGATGCAGTAAAAAAATGTTATTAAATTCATAGGTGGTGGAGCTTGGCACAGATGGGCTACTACAATGAGTAACAGACACTGCTACAGGCACAAAATTATTTTCTGGGCTAAATGCAGTAAAAAATTTAATTAAATTCAAAGGTGGTGGAGCTTGGTACAGATGGGCTACTACAATGAGTAACAGACACTGCAACAGGCCCAACATGATTTACTGGGCTAGATGCAGTAAAAAAATGTTATTAAATTCAAAGGTGTTGTAGCTTGGTACAGATGGGCTACTACAATGAGTAACAGACACTACTACTATGACCAAAATTATTTACTGGGCTAGATGCAGTAAAAAGTTGTTATTAAATTCAAAGGTGGTGGAGCTTGGTACAGATGGGCTACTACAATGAGTAACAGACACTGCTACTATGCCCAAAATTATTTACAGGGCTAGGTGCAGTAAAAAATTGTTATTAAATTCAAAGGTGGTGGAGCTTGGCACAGATGGGCTACTACAATGAGTAACAGACACTGCTACTATGCCCAAATGTTTTACTTGGCTAGGTGCAGTAAAAAATGGTATTAGATACACAGGTGGTGTAGCTTGCAATACAGATAGGCTACCCCACTGACTAACTCACACTGCTACAGGCCCAAAAGGATTGGCTTAGCTAAATTTAGCTAAATGCTGTGAAAAACACTTGCACAGCACTGGCACAGACCTGCCTGGCAAAAAGTGCTAGGAACTGCTGTAACCTAGCCCTTAAAAGGGCTGCAATTACAACTAGTCCCTACTCCCTAAACCTATCTGTCTATTTAAGAGAAAATTCACTTGCAATTCACAGTTACACAATATAGCGCTAACAGCAGCAGCGGTGCCGTTTAACACTCAGCTGCAGCAGTAAGAAAATGGTGGCGATGGGGAAAATGGCTGGGTCTTATAGGGCAAGGACATGTGACATACACAGCCAATGACACATGCCCTTGCTTGTGTGAAAAAAAGCACTTTGCTGCGTGTGTGCACTGCTGATAGGCTGACAGACGGCACCGCCCCACTGTAAATGCGGGAAAGAAAAAAAAAATGGAGATCGGCATTATTTCTGCAGAGATCCATCCCCTGCCCCTCCCCCCGCCCGCTGTACTCTGAAAATGTGTATTAACATTGATTAACAGTATTACTGTGAAAAAATCCAGTTACGATTTTGTTGCACGAACAGTTATCGAACAAAATCTCGAACAGCCGGATTTTTTGCAAATCGTTCGGGTTCATCGAATGGCTCGAACACTGCCCAAAACAGCTCGAATTTGAGATTGGTTAACAGTTCGATTCAAACACCGCTCATCTCTAGTAGTCTCCAGAAATGGGCTTCCAACAATCTTGAAGGAGTTCCCAGAGATGATTAGCACTTGTTGGCCCTTTTGCCTTCACTCTGTGGTCCAGCTCACCCCAAATCATCTCGATTGGGTTCAGGTCTGGTGACTGTGGAGGCCAAGTCATCTGGCGTAGCACCCCATCACTCTCCTTCTTGGTCAAATAGACCTTACACAGCCTGGAGGTGTGTTTGGGGTCATTGTCCTGTTGAAAAATAAATAATGGTCCAACTAAACGCAAATTGGATGGAATAGCATGCCACTGCAAGATGCTGTGGTAGCCATGCTGGTTCAGTATGGTTTCAATTTTGAATAAATCCCCAACAGTGTCACTAGCAAAGCACCCCCACACCATCACACCTCCTCCTCCATGCTTCACGGTGGGAACCAGGCATGTAGAGTCCATCCGTTCACCTTTTCTGCGTCTCACAAAGACACGGTGGTTGGAACCAAAGATCTCAAATTTGGACTCACTGGACCAAAACACAGATTTCCACTGATCTAATGTCCATTCCTTGTGTTCTTTAGCCCAAACAAGTCTCTTCTGCTTGTTGCCTGTCCTTAGCAATGGTTTCCTAGCAGCTATTTTACCATGAAGGCCTGCTGCACAAAGTCTCCTCTTAACAGTTGTTGAAGAGATGTGTCTGCTGCTAGAACTCTGTGTGGCATTGACCTGGTCTCTAATTTGAGCTGCTGTTAACCTGCAATTTCTGAGGCTGGTGACTCGGATAAACTTATCCTCAGAAGCAGAGGTGACTCTTGGTCTTCCTTTCCTGGGGCGGTTCTCATGTGAGCCAATTTCTTTGTAGCGCTTGATGGTTTTTGCAACTGCACTTGGGGACACTTTCAAAGTTTTCCCAATTTTTCAGACTGACTGACTTTCATTCCTTAAAGTAATGATGGCCACTCATTTTTCTTTACTTAGCTGCTTTATTCTTGCCATAATACAAATTCTAACAGTCTATTCAGTAGGGCTATCAGCTGTGTATCCACCAGACTTCAGCACAACACAACTGATCGTCCCAACGCCATTTATAAGGCAAGAAATCCCACTTATTAAACCTGACAGGGCACACCTGTGAAGTGAAAACCATTTCCGGTGACTACCTCTTGAAGCTCATGAAGAGAATGCCAAGAGTGTGCAAAGCAGTCATCAAAGCAAAAGGTGGCTACATTGAGGAACCTAGAATATAAGACATATTTTCAGTTGTTTCACACTTTTTTGTTAAGTATAAAATTCCACATGTGTTAATTCATAGTTTTGATGCCTTCAGTGTGAATGTACAATTTTCATAGTCATGAAAATACAGAAAAATCTTTAAATGAGAAGGTGTGTTCAAACCTATGGTCTGTACTGTATATCCACATGTCTCGAAATTGGAATCAACATACTCCCAATATGTTCATTGAAGATATCCAAAAAGAGTATTGAGTAAAATCCTCTTCTTGTTACGAATAGTGTTGGTTTAGGAGAAGTATCCACGGAGCTCAGGTATCCTGTGTGTTACATTGCCGGAGTCCAGGCCATGCCCCCATATATAAAGTCTTTTGTGACACTGAAGCAACCTGCAGAGTCTGGAGGATCCGGAAACACCTTGAGTACCAAGACGGTATATATAATGACCACAACTTATAACAATTGGAAGCCAAAAAGCCCATGCAATAGAAACATGTCAATATTTATTACCAAATATCATAAAAAAACAATAAAAAAATGGGGAGATACTAACAGAAAAAAATCATAAACAGGTTATACCAAACTGCTCCACTAGAGGGAGCATAAGCTCCATTCCATGGTAGAGAAAGATAGATTCTCATATTGTATATAAACTTGTATAGTGAGTAGTGATGATCGAGCACTAAAATGCTCGGGTGCTCGATGCTAGGGTCGAGCAAATTGGAATACGCGGGTGCTCGACCCGAGCAACGAGCCCAATGTAAGTCTATGGGAAACTCGAGCATTTTTCAGGCGGCTTTCCCCGGCGGTCTGCAGAGGGCCTAAAAATTGCCCAAATCGATGGGAACAGTGCTCAAATGACATGGGAACAGCAGGGGGAAGAGCCCTGGAAGCATCTCTGACTTCCAGGTCACTGCTGTCAACAACGTTGTCAGAGTATTACGCCACTTTTACGTACTCACAATAAAACATACAAAAACGAAACCAAAATGGATTTTCCTGGGAAATATATTAAGGAACATCCTTTCCAGGGTAATGACTTGTATATAAGGCAAAATACATAACCAAAAACAAAAATACTCCTCCACACCTTGGGCTATATTCACACGTAGCGCTTTTGATACGTTTTTGCACTTTTGCATTGCTTTCAACCAATACAAATGCATTCACCGGGAAATGTCATTTTAACATTTTACAACCTTATCTGGCCATGTGGTGTGTGACACAACATCAGACACATGCATACAGTGCTGAAAAGACATGGGAACAGCATGGGTAAGACCTCTGGAAGAATCTCTGACACCCAGGTCACTGCCTAAAAGTGTGCCCATCATAAGTGATCCTTGGCGCATGCGAAGATGCCTCCCGCCATACTCCCGTCGTTGCAGACTTGCAACAATCACCGTCCACATCCTTGTCCCAGTGCAGCGTTCAGTTGTCCCTACCCCATTCCTTGAAATGCAAGCACAAGTATGCAGCCAGCCACCCACCAACCCACAGGCTGCAATACGATGCTGCCAAATTTTGACAGCTGCTTGCACTTGAAATGTGGCCTTTTAGGCTCATGGAAGTGGAAGCTGTCCACAATCTTATGATGGAAGTGACCGGGTATCCATACTTGGTCCCCAGCCGCCACTATTTGTCCCGGTGTCGTCTCCGCCTTCCACAAGCATGGGTCCCACAACATTACCTGTGCCCTCCCCAGTGCACTCATTGGGAAGGACCGCCTAACCACAAACACGTGGACAGGTGAATGTTGCCAGGGACAGTACGGAGCCAGTCCACAGCTTTTTTTCTGAGCTGTATTTCACCACAGCCATATTCTTTAGCTTGGTGAAAGGACTTGGGAAACCATATGTACCCACCTGTCATTTCTCCCAGGAAGTCCTTTAAAGCTTCTTTCACTTGAAATGTGGCTTTTTAGGCTCGTGGAGGTGGAAGCTTTTCATGACCTCATGCCGGCGGCAGCCGGATGTCCATACTCGGTCCCCAGCCGCCACTGTTTCTACCGGTGTCTTCTCCGCCTTCCACAAGCATGGGTCCCACAACATTACACGTGCCCTCCCCAGTGCACTTACTGGGAAGGACCACCTAACCACAAACATGTGGACAGGTGAATGTGGCCAGGGACGGTACGGAGCCAGTCCACAGCTTTTTTTGCTGAGAGTTGTATTTCACCACAGCCATATTCTTTAGCTCGGTGAAAGGACTAGAGGGAAACTGTATCTACTCTAGGTGTCATTTCTCCCAGGAAGTCCTATAAAGCAGCTTTTGCAGAAGCAATGGCAGCCAGTTCAACATCAACTCGCACTTCTCGGTGGTGCTTTGACACACAAACATCTTTCTTTGCACATTTAATTTCATGAATACAGAGTTGGACAATGGCCTGATCTGCAATCAGGTTTGAGAAATAACATGCATAAGCACGTCCGATCCACATTAAAAAAAACAGCTATAGAGTGTCCGGGAACCTTCCCTCACACTTTTCTTAGCCAGGGCTGCTTCTTGGCAGGGTTGGACAGACCCACCAGAAAGAGAACGCAGGAGAGTTCATAGTGCCGAGGTGAGGCCGTGATGATGATAGAGGCCACCATCTGATTCGCTTTCTGTTACTTGGAATGCAAGCGCAAGTATGCAGCCAGCCACCCACAGACAGGCTGCAATACTAAACTGACAGATTTCTGGGCAGCTGCTTGCACTTGAAATGTGGCCTTTTAGGCTTGTGGAGGCGGAAGCTTTTCACAACCTCATGCCTCATGCCTCGTCTCCATACTCAGTCCCCAGCCGTCACTATTTCTCCCGATGTTGTCTCCGCCTTCTACAAGCGTGAGTCCCTGAACATTACTGCTGGTACTTTTCTGTGGGAATTTGCGTGCCTCCTACTAGTCTGGAATATTTCCAGCAAACTATGGTATGACGCCATGGTATTAGCACTGCCCCCAGTAACAGTAGCAAAGCCATCCCCAATTTCCTTCTCAGGAATTTTATTTGGTAGACTGAGTGGTGGCCCAAATACATCAGTTTCTCACAAAGGAGTTGAAGATAGAGTGGCAGTAGGTGCAAGTTTCTCCAGCCTGTTAGATATTAGAGGGTGAATGGCAGCACATTGGATAAGTGGTTAGCACTGAAGCCTTGCAGCGCTGGGATCCTGGGTTCAAATCCCAGCAAGGACAACATCTGCAAGGACTTTGTATGTTCTCCCCATGTTTGCGTGGATTTCCTCCTCAGTAAAAAAAAGGAGCCATAGAGTGTCAGGGAACCTTCCCAAACACTTTTCTTAGCCAGTACTGCTTCTCGACAGGGTTGGATGGTCCCACCAGAGAATCCTCTGGTGTGCCCTGGCTTCTACATCAAGAGAGTTCATGATAGCGCTAACTTTGCAGCTGCTATGGGGCTCTTGAGCAGGGGAGAAAGGTGAGCCCTCAGAATCAAATCCTCTGGTGGGCCCAATGTTTTTCAATCTGAAACAGCTTCTAAGTGGGATTTGTATTTCTCCACAGCCATATTCTTTAGCTCGGTGAAAGGACTGGCATAGCGGGAAACCGTATCTACTCCAGCTGTCATTTCTCTGTCACCAGATTCCACCCATTGTCACACACGACCATGCCTGGTTGTATGTTCAGCAGTGAGAGCCACAGATCAGGCTGGTGTGTTACAGCTTTCAACAACTCTGCAGCGCTGTGCGGTTTGTCACCTAAGCATTAAGCATGTTATCTTCAGCACAGCCTGTTGCTGCATAGCCAAGGCAGTGCTGCAGTGCTGGCCGCTTGTGACTGATGTGGTCATTTCGGAGATGGCGGAGGAGGTGCAATGTGATTACATTGAGGTTAAATTGGTGATGCTGTTTTTTATACTAAAGAAAGATCCTATTGTTTTGTTTTTTTTAACGTTTTCTTTTTAAGACAAATGCATTCACCGGAAAATGTCATTTTAACATTTTAAAACCTTATCTGGCAATGTGTTGTGTGACACATCATCAGACACATCCAGTTTCATTGATGATGGAGGGACTCTGAAAGACACATAGAGCAGGGCCACAGTAACGAGTACGACATGTTCCCATTAGAAAGGAGAGAGTCTGCTATACAGTTATAGGGTATGCAGTGAGTCCAACGGGTGACCAAATTTAGGAAAAACCCCACTAAGAAGTTAAAGACACATAGAGCAGGGCCACAGTAACGACAAATTCCCATTAGAAAGGAGAGAGTCTCCCATAGTGTTGGCCTATGCAGTGAATGCAAGGGCTGCCAAAAATTTGGAGGCACTTCAATGCCCCTTGGAAGAGACGTGGAGGAGGGCCTCATAAAAAAATGTTCACATTAGAAAGGAGCGGGCCTCCTATACTTGTAATGCCCATGCACTAAGTGTATGGGCTGACAAACATTTACTCCTGGGGGTATACATGAACATACTGTATAATTTTTTTTTTTTACGGGCATCATAAACACCCTTTAAAATAATTATATGGGTGTTGCATCATGGATCACTGTCACCCTGGTGATATGGTGGTGGAAGATGAGGAGAAGGAGGAGGACAAGAGAAAATGGACCAAATCAGGAAGCGTATACCCATGAGTGGGTGTGAAAAGTTGCATGGGAATACACGTCCCAAGAAAAGACAAAAGACACTGGATTTGCATTTGTTACGCTGCTATCATTCGGTGGTGTTGGGAAGTCTGGCCCAATCCAGCCCTTGTTCATTTTTATAAGAGTCAGCCTGTCAGCATTTTCAGTTGACAGGAGGATGCGCTTATATATTATAATTCCACCAGCGGCACTAAAAACCCGCTCTGATAAAACACTGGCGGCAGGGGAGGCCAGGACCTCCAAGGCATAGAGAGCCAGTTCATTCCACGTATCCAGCTTGGATACCCAATAATTATAAGGCACAGAGGAATCACGGAGGATGTTGGTATGGTCAGCAAGGTACTCCCTCAGCATCAGCCAAAACTTTGCTCTCCTTGTGAGAGTTCCCCACACCTCAGGGCCTGTGTAATGGGAGGGGCTGAGAAAGCTCCCCCAGAACTTTGACAGTGTTCCCCTGCCTCTGCTGGATTGAAGTTGTGTCTCTCTCACCTGTACTCCTTGGTTGTCCAACGAAGTTTACCCTCTGCCGCCAGCATTTTCAGATGGGAATTTTTTTAATAGTTCCGCAACAAGGGCCAGTCTCATTTTTGTAGACCTGTCCGCCTCAGGAATAAGAGATATAAAGTTCTCTTTGAAGCGTGGGTCTAGAAGTGTAACCAACCAGTAATGACTGTCACCCAAAATTTTGAGAACGCGAGGGTCATGGAAAAGGCAGCGTAACATAAAGTCAGCCATGCGTGCCAGACTACTAACAGGCAAGACTTCCGTGTCCTCACCAAGAGGATGACTGACCATGCTCTCCTCCTTCTCTTCCTCCTCCTCTCTATCCTCTGGCCATCCACACTGAACAGACAATATGACAGCTGTGCAGGTAGTACCATCTATAGTGCATGAAACTAGCTCCTGTCCTTCCCCCTCCTCCCCTTCCTCATTGTCACCCAATCCACGTTTGGATGAGATGAGGCTGGGCTGTGTGTAATCACCCTGTATGGGTCTTTGCTCCATCTCATCGTGCTCCGCCTGCAATGCATCCTCTGATTGTGAGCAGAGAGCATTTCAGAAGACAGAGAAGCTGGATGGTGACGATAATTATGGCGTCATCGCCGCTCACCATCTTGGTGGAGTCCTCAAAGTTTTGGAGGATGGTACATATGTCTGACATCCATGTCCACTCCTGAGGTCTTATGTGTGGAGTCTGAACAGAATACCGATGGCCTTGTTCATGCTGGTAGTCAACAACTACCCTCTTCTGCTCACAAATCCTTCCCAACATCTGCAGTGTAGAGTTCCAATGCGTGGGGACATCACACACCAGTTTGTGAGCCGGAAGCTGCAAACGCTGCTTAAGCATGGCAAGGGCAGCAGAAGCTGTAGCTGACTTTCTAAAATGGGCACACAGGTGGCGCACTTTAACAAGCAAATCCGGCAGCTCCGGGTAGGATTTGAGAAACCGCTGAACCATGAGGTTAAGCACATGGGCAAGGCATGGTACATATGTGAGCTCTCCTCTCCTCAGAGCCGTCACCACGTTCCGGCCATTGTCACACATGACCATGCCTGGCTGTAGGTTCAGTGGTGTGAGCCACAGATCTGCCTGCTCTTTCAGAGCTGTCCACAACTCTTCAGCATTTTGCGGTTTGTCACCTAAGCATATTAGCTTCAGCAGAACCTGTTGCCACTTGGCCGAGGCAGTGCTGCAGTGCTTTCAGCTTGTAACTGATGTGGTCATTTCAGAGACGGAGGCTGAAGTGGAGGAGGAGGCTGAGGAGGATGAGGTGCAGGAGCTGTAGACTGTTGGGACTACCCTGATAGACCTAGGGCCCGCAATCCTTGGCGTCGGGAGAATGTGTTCCGTCCCAATGTCCGACTGGGTCCCGGCTTCCACTATGTTAACCCAGTGTGCCGTCAGCGAGATGTACTGTCCCTGCCCACAAGCACTTGTCCACGTGTCCATGGTTAGGTGGACTTTCCCGGTAACTGCGTTGTTGAGGGCTCGGCTAATGTTTTGGGACACGTGCTTGTGTAATGTGGGGACGGCACACCGGGAGAAATAGTGGCAGCTGGGGACCGAGTACTAAGGGACGGCTGCCGCCATCAGGTTGCGGATTCTTCTGTCTCCACGAGCCTAAAAGGCAACATTTCGAGAGCAAGCAGTCGTGACATGTGAGAGTTTAGTAGTGTGGCCTGTGTGGCATTGGCTGCATATTTGCACTTGCGTTCCAAGGACTGGGGTATGGACAAATGAATGCTGTGCTGGGAAAAGGACATGGACGTGCTTCCTGATGCTGCTACTTGAGAGTGCGCAACGACAGGTGCAGGGCAGGAGGCATCTTTGTATGCATCATGGACAGAGGATTGACTTGCATGCACAACAGCGGAAGAAGCAATGGTGCCACCTGCAGACACTGTTCCTGGACCCTGGGGTTCAGCCCACAAAGTCGGGAGCTTTGCTGCCATGTGCCTGATCATGCTGGGTGTGGTCAGGCAGGTCTTTTTGCAACCCCTGCTGATGCTGGCCTGGCAGGTGGTGCAAATGGCCTTTTTAGAGTCTTTGAAAAATAACCAGACTCGGGAAGACCTAACAGTTGTACTGGCAACTTCCTTCATGTTGGTGTTATGGGGAACGGTTGCCTGCCTTCTGTCTGCGGCCACCACACTGCTTCTTCCTGCCTGTTGGGGTGCACTGCCTCCCTCCCCGTTTGCTGCTCTACTCGCTCTGCATGTCCTCCTGCCAGGTTGGGTCAGTCACTATATCATCCACCACCTTGTCTTCCACTTCCGCACCCTGGTACTCCTCCTGACTTTCTGGCAATTGTGTCTCATCATCGTCCACCTCTTGTGACACTTTCCCACCGTCGCCTTCGTGTGACCGTGGCTGCTTATTTGGGCATCGCTACACGTGATCTCTTGCCCCGCTTCAAGTGGACCATGCGAGAGGCCCGAATATATATATGGAAGAGTGAACAGCTCTTCAGAGTGTCCAAGTGCGGAATCAGTTGTCTCCCGGCACTCGGCATGGTTTGGAGGAAGGAGCATCAGGGTGAGGAATATGCGGTCCAGACTCACGACTACTGAGACTTAACCATGTGGAAGACATGGTGATGGTGGTGGCTAAGTGACTAGAAGCATTATCCGCTATCCAACCAACAACCTTTTGACACTGCTCTGCGTTCAAGAGTGGTGTTATGCGGTCCACTAGAAATTGGGACAGGAAGGTCAGGCGAGAAGATGTGGGTGTTTGCTGTGGCACAATTTCAGCTTGCCGACGGCCTTGTCCTCGGCCTCTTCATGAACCATCACCATAACGTCCAGTTCCCTGTCCCTTGCCATGTGGCTTGCCCATTTTAAATGGAGGACAGTATCTTCCACGCTCACTACAAATGACTGATTTTGGAGCAAACTTATATGTGATCTGTGTGACGGAGAAAACAGAGTTTTAAATACCTGGCCTGTAGGTAACTAGTTTGAACAGCAAACCGGTGTCAAAAATGTCACTGACACAGTGAAAAAAAATTGTAATGGTGGCCAAAAATGACAGTATTTTCTGAAAACATATATGTGATCCGTGTGACGGAGAAAACACAGTTTTAGATAGCTGGATTTCTAGCGCTGTAATATGGAAAGGACCTGGCTGTATTCTGCAGTGCCAACAAGCAAATGGCGCAGAAAAACGGTGTTCTCTGGATTGCTTTTAATGCAAATAATGAGGGTTACGATCCAAAGAAAAGTATTCCTGGCCCCTGAGACCTGGGCCTTTGTATAGAAATATCTAACAGCAGCAGAAGGCAGAACTGGAAAGGAGCCTATTGTGCTATATGCACTGTAGTCTGCTATATACACTGCCTGCCTATATACACTGCCTGCCTGATATCTCTGCAGATGGATTAGTTAGTCCTCAAAAGGACTCTTTGTTAAGATGGATATGTGTAATGTACGGTTTTTCTCCCTACACTACCTAATACACAAGCAAATTTCTCCCTGACGCTGCAGCATCTCTCCCCACACTGTCTGATTCCGGAGTTACTGTGACGAGCATGGCGGCGCCAGGTCTTATATAGACCTGATGACACTGTGCGGCCATCCAATAACTGTAATGCCACAACCACCATGGCTGCGGCATTTCAATGAGTGGCAGGCAATTCCTGTATGTTGTTCTGGTGTTGATTGGCGCTCTAAAGAGCGCCATACATGCAGGGAGGGGACCCGAGCTCCTGCCGAGCAACCCCGGAAAAACTCGGCGAGCGCCGAGCATCTCGAGTAGTGAGATGCTTGGGCGAGCACCGAGCAGTAGCAAGCATGCTCGCTCATCACTGATAGCGAGCATGTGCCCAAAGATTAATACAATTTCTACAGCCTCAGTGGCTTAATGTGTACAAGCGCATGAATGTCCACCTGAGAAAACATTGCGTTGCCAAATGTTCCTTAGCATATAATGGCCAATAGCCTAGCATAGTATAGGAGAGACAAAACAAAAGTGCATATTAAGTAAAGTGCATAATATAGTGCAATAGTGCACAGGATGTCAGTCCAATAGGTAAGTATACACTTATTGAGGTAGATGAAAGTAAAGTGCTAGCAGAAATAGGACAAGCAAATACGACCTGATAATGAATTTCTGGCCCCAACGCACGTTTTGCAATGTGCTTCTTCCAGGGGGATTCATCTATAGACTCGAGGCATTGTTATCAATTTATACAGGTGTCCCAAGTTGTTAATACCTGCGGATTTGACAGCCCAAGACCCGGTGATCCGGATGCTGTATCACCGTCAGTCAGCATCTCATGTCGCACATTCACGCCCCCGTCTGACACATCAGGACTAGGGCGCGGCATGCTGAGCACCAAGGACATGAGGCAATCATACTCGAACTCAGCAATGCTATTAAACAGGAGGTAGGGGGGTAGGTAGAGAATTGTTAAGGTGAGTATATAGAACTGACTAATAGCCAAAACAAACTATATCATCTTAATCTAATCTAAATGGTAAATAAAAGAATAAATAACAACTAGTGATCAAGACATGACTAATAAACCAGAGAAGAACCGTGATTACTCAATGATAATTATAAATATGAATATTAATTATAAATATGATTAATAAATAGTAAGGACAGAACACAAAAAGGTGACGTGTTAAAGTGCTGGGTGCATAACAAAGTGACTATATTACATGACCATGGCAGATGTCCATTGATCAATGTATATAATGAAACAACTGAAAGAGACAGACAAAGTAAGATCCCCACATGTCCGAGGAGGGGAAGCAAAATATCGAAACTCAAGTGAGTGAAAAGTGCATAAGTGAAAGGATTTAATGGACACATATATTAAATACAATTGGTTAAACGAATTTGTACTTATAAATTAATATTTTCATCATATAGTCACACACAACACATACGGTAATATAAAAACCATCAACCTCTTTATCCAGCATACAACAATGAGTGACAAATGACTGAGAGCTGATAAACAAAAACGCACAGCGGCACGAGTCTAAGACTTAAACAGTGTGTTTCAGTTGTCATGTTCCATTAATTCAAATTGAAAATAATTCTGCTTCCGGTTTCAAGTACTCCATTTCAATATTGGAGATTATGAAGAGATGAATCCAGATCCTTGGACGAATAGTCACACGTGAAGCGTATGTATTGCAAAAATAAAGAAAGCGAAATATGTAAAAAATATATGTCCAGACCATCAGGTATTATACGTTTTTTTCTAATACATTCCTTTTTAAATCCGCATCCTGAATGGTATCTCCAGTCTATCACAGCCACCCACCAAGAATCCAAGAATTCATGAAGGACCTCATATATCACCAGTAATTTGGCCTCAACAGTTCTAAAAGACTAAAAGAGAGAGGTATTAAAATCACTTAAAATCAAACAAGTATAAACCGATACAATTAAAATATTATAAGAAAGGGGCCAAACATAATATTTCATTGATACCGTGCGGTTGGACCGACCCAATTTTGTGAATCCATTTGGCTTACAATTGTGCCAAGTCCTTTCTCTAATTACCGACTCTTTTGGTTGTATGCACCATGTCAATTCCTTTGACTTTTAAACGTCCATCATCACAATTATGAACCAGTTTCAAGTGTTTGGGTACTGTTTAAGCAAATATACAGGGTGGGCCATTTATATGGATACACCTAAATAAAATGGGAATGGTTGGTGATATCAACTTCCTGTTTGTGGCACATTAGTATATGGGAGGGGGAAAACTTTTACAGATGGGTAGTGACCATGGCAGCCATTTTGAGGTTGGCAATTTTGAATCCAAATTTATTTTCTTCAATGGGAAGAGGGTCATGTGATACATCAAACTTATTGAGAATTTCATAAGAAAAACAATAGTGTGCTTGGTGTTAACGTAACTTTATTCTTACATAGAACACAGGATAAATACAGGAGCAGGGAAACGGGACACGCAGAGCCAGATACACACAAGGTACTTGCTATGAAGTAGCGAGTGGACACACTCACAAACTGAAGTACAGAGATGAGAGATAGGAGATAGGTTCTGGTACAGACACTGCAGGATATCAATTAGGTACTGGAACAGATATAGGAGGTAAAGGGAAGGATCGGATATAGAGTCAAACAGGTAACGGGCTAGGACACAGTTCAGAGAGGAACTGACATAGGAACGAGATACAGGTACGAGCCTTGGCATTCAGCCCCCAGGGTGGCAGAAACAGACTTGATACAGAACACAAGAACAGGCCTGGGTACTCAGCCTCCAGGGTGGCAGAAACAGACAAGATACAAGACATAGGTACAGGCCTGGGTACTCAGCCCCCCAGGGTGGCAGAAACAGACTTGATACAGGACACAGGAACAGGCCTGGGTACTCAGCCCCCAGGGTGGTGGAAAAAGGCAAGAAACAGGACAGGACCTGGCAACTCACAGTTGCACAGAATACACTGAAAGATAGTGTTGCTCAGGCACCTCCCACTGGGCAGAGGTGCCTTAAGTACCCAGTAACTTACAGCAATAGGCTGGGGACGCATTAATAATGCGCGCACTTCCCTTTTAAGAATCAGGAAGTGCTACCGCCACCGCCCTGCACATGCAGACAAGATACATGCAGACAACAGACAGAGGAACACAGTGCGCAGCCTGGACTGATGGGTAAGTTGGCGGCCTTGCATGGTGGAAGATGGAAAGCCATGCCGGCACGTCGCCAGGGATGTTACAATTTGATATTCATATTGTTGTTGTTCAGGATCCCCACAAAAGACATTAATTAGTTCTGACTCTGTTCCCTGCCAAATCATTAAAATGTCATTAATATATCTTAACCATGACAGAACCTTCTCAATGTATGCCATGGGGTTAGTGAAGATTTCCCTCTCCCACGCCCCCAGAAATAAATTTGCGTACAAGGGTGCAAAAGCCACCCTCATTGCAGTTCCCTGTTTCTGCAAATAAATTGTTTCATTGAAAATGAAAAAAATTGTGTTTCAATGCATAATCCAGGGGACTGACCAAAAATTGTACAAAATCTTCCCCATAATCTGTCATGGCAAAATAAGTTTTGGCTGCTCTTATGCCGTCACTGTGCATTATGGATGTGTACAAGGACTCCATAGTGATGAGCCACATATCAACATCCATGGGTATACCATCCAATTTTCTGAGGACATCCCCAGTATCTTTTTACTGTGAAGGTAGGTCCTGGACTAGGGGTTTAAGGAGGAAGTCAAGGTATTTATTTATCCCCTCACATAAGTTCTCATTACCTAAGACAATGAGTCTACTAGGTGGATTTCTTTTGTCCTTATGGATTTTGGGTAGGAAATATATACATGCCATCTTGGGATGTTCAGGTACCAGATTTTCTTTTAGATCTTTCTGAATGACTCCATTAACAATCGCCTTGTCCACAATTTCCAACAGTTCCTCTCGGTAAACTAGAGTAGGATTAAAGGTTAATCACTTATAACTCACCGGATCTCTCAATTGTCTAAAAGCCTCTTTTTCTTATTTAAGAACTGGCTAGACTACCACGTTATCCCCTTTGTCTACAGATTTAATTACTATCTCTTTGTTTTGTTTCAATCCAGTCAGTGCTCTCCTATGTTTAGGTGAGAGCGTTATCATTAGTGTTGAGCCACCCCCGTAGTGTTCGAGTTCGGTTCGGTTCGTCGAACACCCGTGTGTTCGCCGAACTGTTCGTCGAACTGTTCGTCGAACACCTTCGAACACCGTTAAAACCAATGGCAGGCAAACAAAAACACATAGAAACACATAGAAAACACCTTCAAAGGTGTCCAAAAGCTGACAAACTGCTCAGAAGACATAACTAACACATGGAAAAGTGACAAGTACATATAGTCATGCGAAAATAAAAGAGGTGGAGGAGTAAAAGGAGGGGGAGACACAGATATAGGCATGTCATGCCCTTCTAAAATCCAAAAAGTGAGAAGCCGACACGGCCAGTCCGCTCCTGCCCGTGCCACCTCCGTGTCGCCGGGTTTGTGCCAGAGCCGCGGTGAACCCTGACGGCCAGCCCCCCTCTCCCAATACTGGTGCCTGTCCGCTGGTGGGTCGAGCGAGCCCCCCTGTGGTGGAGGCAGCTCTAAGCTTTTTATTTTAAATTGTCTCTCTAATTTGAATGAATACACTTTAAATCCATTTACAAGGATCTATTGGAGGGCAAGTCTCATGCCAGCAGCCGCGGTAATTCCAGCTCCAGTAGCGTCCACTAAAGCTGCTGCAGTTAAAAAGCTTTTATAAGGATCGAGCTCGGCTGTCCACCGCAAGGCATCCTACTGCCAGTCCCAGCCCCTATGCCTTCGGGTGCCTCCTGATGCTCTTCACTAAGTATCCCATGGTCCCGAAGCATTTCCTTTGAAAAAATTAAGTGTCTAAACTACAGGTGGTGCAGCTTGCTTAACAGCCGGGATAATCCGCTGACTAGCAGACACTGCTACTAGGCACAAAGTATTTCCTGGGCTAGATGCAGTTAAAAATTTGTAATTAGATACTCTCGTTGGATGCTGAGAAAGCATTCCATAGAGTCTCCTGGCACGCCATATATGATTCTCTTAAAAAGCTTGGGGTAGGGGTCTAGGGGACCCTTTTATAGCCAAAATCACGGCCCTGTATCGCAATACGTCACCTAGGCTGAAGATAAATGGAACTGTAGCACCCTGAGGGCTCGGTTGCTACAGACGTATTGCACCTCACCCAGAGGTGTGATATCTCACTCTCAGGTAAGGATGGAGTGTGGATCAGGACCCGACACCTGCATGCATTACACCACATTGCCGTGGGGCAGGGCGACCAATATGCCCCTGAGATGGGCACGACAGTCCCTGTCCCTGGCTGGAGTGGGGGGAGGGAACAGTGAGGAAGGGGAACCCTGTAGTGCAGGAGCAGGGAGGAAGCAGTTCCTGGGTGCATTGAGAAGGGAGTATAAAAGGTGGGCACCATCTTAGTTCAGTGCAGAGAAGTCTGAGCAGAAGTGGCAGGGAGCAGGGGCTCTGCATGAGCTCTGCTCCGGAGGCGGGCCTAGTAACAGAGGCCCAGGCCTGGAAGAGGGAGAAGGAAGGAAGAGGAGCGGAGAAGGCTCCAGGAACGAGGAATGAAGGGATCCCAGGGGTGCGGACGGGCGAGTCGCCACCGCACGCCCGAATCCACCTGCGTGGAGGGGTCAGGCCAAAGGGGGAGACCGGTCCCCGAACTAGTGGAGGCAGGAAACGACCCTCAGCTAGAAACCGGAGGCTCTAACATTTTATGTGGCGCAGCCCCTCGCTACACCCGCTAGGAAGGCACCACATAGGGTCAGGGAAACTGGCGCCAAGTTTACCAAGAGGAGGCCCGAGGCAGCCGGACAGAAGTGTTGGTAAGAAAGGCCAGACAAAGGACACACAAAGGGGGTCCTGTGAAGTGCTCCAAAGTTATCTGGGAGTTGTCTGAGCCCCTCACCTGGTGAGCACAGTACGACGTGGGCAGCCGTTACCTGCAGACGTGGTCTGGATAATAAGAACTGTGAGTAACGGCCCTGAACTGCATCACTGACTCCGTGTCGTTACTGCTGCTGCCCTGCACCATCACCCCCATCCTCCGCATACACTGCCCTGAGGCTATACTCCTCCCGTGGGGAGTTATGCTACGCTCTGCTGCACCCACAACACCAGCCTCAGCGGTCTGCCCTGTAGCGGCGGTTCACTCTGACCGCAATCCACGGGTGGCGCAGTCGGACATTTAAACATCAAAACCACATAAATAGTTCCGCCACTGGTTTGACCGCCCTGAGCCACGGAACCGGGTCGACGCCACGAAGACTACAACCACCAGCATCCACCAAAAAGGGTCCGGCTCCGGGTGTCCCAAGGCCGAGGGGGTGCGTCAGAACATTTTCATCACCTTTCACAATCACCAATGGGACAAGGCAGTGATGTCCTCTGTCCCCTCTCTTATACATCCTAGTGACGGAGCACCTGCTCTCATCAATTCGCCATAACCCCAATATTAGGTGGATTGAGGTGGGAGGCACCGAGTACAAGTGCTCTCTATTTGCTGATGATGTCCTAGTATATATCACTCAATCACATATATCCATCCATGCTGTTATGGCTGAAATAGATCACTTTGTTACATGGTAAAATTTTAAAATCAATGCAGCGAAGTCTGAGGCCCTCGATGTCTCCCTCCCCAAATCCATATAGGATTCCATCCAGTCCAACTTTCCCTTTTCCTGGCCCTCACAGGGTATCAAATACTTAGGAATTCCTATTCATAGAGACCTCTCCCATCTATGTTATCTTAATTTTGGGCCCTTTATTGAACAACTCCATACAGACCACGGTTGGCAAGTTAGAACTGTAAGATTCACTACGTGAACCACTGGTGTTTTGTGAAAAAGCACATGTACACTGCGTTCCAAATTATTATGCAAAAAGTGTTTAGGAGTGATAAGGAAAGAATTTGTTTGTTTGTCAGTTAAACTCATTGATGGTGATGTGTGTCAGGGCTCTTTATATCACTGTAAGCAATTGCAGACACCTGTGCTAATTAGTTTGGCAGGTGTGTCCAATGAAAGCAAGACTACTTAAGAAGGCTCTCTCACATTATTAAGCAGCCTACATTTTCTGCCAAAATGGGAAAGAAAAAGGATGTGTCGGCTGCTGAGAAGCAACAAATTGTGGAGTGTTTAGGTCAAGGCATGACTACAATCAACATTGTGCGATGATCAGGATGAAGTGTCTTGGCAATCAAGAAGTATGTAGCTGATTCACAGTACACACGTGTGCGTGCTGATAAGGGCAAATTGAGGACTCTTTCCTACAGGCAATTACGTCAGGTTGAAAGAGCAGCGGCAAAAAAGCCTTGTCATAGCAGCAGACAAGTTTTTGAAGCTGCTTGTGCCTCCAACGTCCCCCGAACAACAAGATGCAGGGTCCTTCAGAGGTTTGCAGCTGTGCATGCGCCATCCTGTCGACCTCCTCTATCCACTTCACACAAGCAGAAACGGCTCCAGTGGGCCAAACATTACATGAAGACTGATTTCAAAACTGTTTTGTTCACGGATGAGTGCCGTGCAGCGCTCGATGGTCCAGATGGATGGAGTGGAGGATGGCTGGTTGATGGATACCCCACGCAAACACGGCTACAGCGCCAACAAGGAGGAGGTGGAGTAATGTTTTGGGCTGGAATCATGGGGAGAGAGATTGTCGGCCCCTTTAGGATCCCTGAAGGCGCTAAAGATGAACTCCATAATGTATGTGGATTTTCTCAAACAGCACTTCCTGCCATGTTTCAAGAAGAAGAACCGTGTATTTCACAGCAAGATCATTTTTCTGCATGATAATGCACCATCTCATGCTGCACATAAAACATCTGCATCTCTGGCTGATATGGGCATAAAAGGGGACAAACTTATGGTGTGACCCCCATGCTCCCCTGACCTCTACCCCATTCAGAACCTTTGGAGCATCATTAAAAGGAGTGTCTATGATGGCGGGAGGCAGTTCACATCTAAGCAACAGCTCTGGGAGGGTATTCTGTCCTCATGCAAAACAAATGAAGCAGAAACCATCCAAAACCTGACAAATTCAATGGACGAGAGAGTTCAGAAGCTCCTTTCGAATAAGGGGTCCTATGTGAAAATGTAACATCACCTAGAATAAAGTTTTGAGTTGAAAACTGTTTGATTTCAGTTTCTAACAACCTGCTAATGCTTATAATTTCAAAAATGACCATTTTTTTGGTCTTTATTAAAATGAAAAGGTTGATCGAAAAGTTTGGGGGATCTAAGAGTGTGGCAACCCAGTAGTCATGATTACTTCGAATTCTGACAATATGAGGGTCATGCTGCAGGTAGTACAGCAAGAAGGCACTTATGTGCCTTGCGCATCTCGGAGCCCCAAAATTATTTTCCGGGCTAGATGCAGCTAAAAATTATTTTTAATTTTAAATCTGGTGAAGCTTTAGTATAGATGGCCTAATAGGATCAGTGCTGCTCACTGCTACAAAGCCCAAATTATTTTCCAGTCAAGATACAGATAAACATGATTAGTAATTTGAAAGCTTAAAACGGTTGGTAGGGTGATTTTAACCATTCATCAAGCTTTTACTCTCCCCAGGATGACACAGGGGTATAAAAGTCCTTTCGGATCCATGATTTGTTCATCTTTATGAACGTGAGTCTGTCTACATTATCAGTGGAGAGCCGCGTGCGCTTATCTGTCAGCACACCACCAGCAGCGCTGAACACACGTTCAGACAGAACGCTGGCTGCGGGGCATGACAAGATCTCCAAGGCGTAAGTGGCTAGCTCCGGCCATTTATCCAGATTGGAAGCCCAAAAAGAGCAAGGGTCCAGTGACACAGTCGTGGCTTCAATGTTTACTTGGAGATACTCCTGTACCATCGTCTCTAGGCGTTGACTATGTGTCAGACTTCTTGCCTCCTGTGGCCTTGCAAAGGATGGGCTAAAAAAGTGGTGAAATGATTCCGCAAAATTGATGTTACCAGCAGATACTGTGGTTCTGTTACGGTTTGAGTGCTGAACACTTGACGGTCCCACGGTTGGCAAGTTGGAACTGTGAGATTCACTACGTGCACCACTGGTATTTTGTGGAAAAGCACATGTAAGATTCTGCAACAGTCTCTGCTGATACTCCTGCATGCGTGCATCCCTTTCTATGGCAGGAATAATTTCTGCAAATTTACTTTTGTACCGGGGATCTAACAGTGTGGCAACCCAGTAGTCAGGATTATTTCTAATTCTCACAATTCGAGGGTCATGTTGCAGGTAGTGCAGCAAGAAGGCACTCATGTGTGTTGCGCATCCAGGAGCACCAAGTCCCTGTTGTGTTGGTGGCGAGGTAACAATCATGCTTCCTTCCTCTGTCCTCTCCCTCCAACCTTGCACAACAGAAATGTGATCAAGGTCTCCCTCATCTGATGAGTCTTCCATCAGTTCGTCCTCCACTTCTTCCTGGGCTCCTGCACCTTCCTCACTAGTTTGGCTGCTACCATGCACCCTGGTAAAACCATCTCCCCCACCCTCACATGCCTGCCGCCTTGGTGCTGCCGACCGTCTGGACCTTGCAGATGTTAGCCCTTCCGCATACAACTCCTCCTCCTCTACTTCCTCCACCTCCTCTTGTGCCACCACCTGACTCCGAATTCTGTTTAACATGTGCTCCAGCATGTAAATCACCGGAATAGTCATGCTGATAATGGCATCGTCAGCACTAAACATCTTCGTCGCCATTTCAAAACTGTGCAGAAGGGTGCATAGGTCCCTGATCTGAGACCACTCCTCCAGCGTGATTTGCCCCACCTCTGAATCTCGTTGGCCCAGGCTATACGTCAGAACGTATTGCACCAGGGCTTGTCGGTGCTGCCACAGTCGCTGCAACATGTGCAGAGTTGAATTCCACCGGGTAGGCACATCGCATTTTAGCCGGTGAAGTGGCAGGCCCAACGACTTCTGTAGAGATGTAAGTCGCTGAGCTGCGGGATGCGAACGGCGGAAGTGAGCACACAGCGACCGTGCCCTCTGCAGAAGGCCATCTAGTCTGGGATAGTGGGCTAAAAATTGCTGGACAACCAGGTTCAACACGTGAGCCATACAAGGCACGTGTGTGACATTGCCCCGGCGAAGGGCCGCACCCAGGTTTGCAGCATTGTCGCACACGGCCTTCCCTGGTTTCAGGTCCAGTGGAGACAACCATTCATGAAATTGGTTCTCCAGAGCTGACCACAACTCCTCAGCTGTGTGACTCACATTTCCCAGACATTTCAATGTAAAAACCGCCTGATGACGTTGAGCCCTACTGCCAGCATAGTAAGGAGGTGTGCAGGATCCCTTCTGCGCGGTTAGAAAGCTTGTGGCATGACCAGACAGGCTTTGGGTGCAGGTGGAAGACCGAGAGGAGGTTGAGGAGGCAGAAGCAGTGGAGGAACTTTGACATAAAGAGGATTGACGCACAACTCGTGGGGACGGCAAGACTTGGACAGCAGCCCCTTGTCCTGCTGTCACCATAGTTACCCAGTGCCCAGTCAGCGACATGTAACGCCCCTGTCCATGCCTACTCGTCCAAGTGTCTGTGGTGAAATGCACCCTGTCACACACAGAGTTTCTCAAAGAAGCGGTGATGTTATGTGCGACATGCTGGTGGAGCGCAGGCACACCTTTCTTTGAGAAGTAGTGCCGACTGGGCATCTGGTACTGGGGCACTGCGACGGACATAAGGTCTCGAAAATCCTCTGTGTCCACCAGGCGGAAAGGCAGCATTTCTGTAGCCAAGAGCTTGCAGATGGTGAAATTCAACCTCTTAGCTTTCTCATGGCTAGGAGGAAATGGTCTTTTACTTGTCCACATCTGAGGGACCGAGGGCTGGCTATTGTGCTTAGACGGGGTTGATAAGGGTGTGCCCGGCAAACTGCCGGTCTGTGAGGAAGATGCAGGCGGACATGTTAGGTTGCCTTGATCCAAAGGTGGTGCTATCGATGTCGGACAGCGCTCAACACCAGCTGGTGTTACCACCTCCAAAGAAAATGATGACCTGCCAATCACACTGGCTGTTGCGGGTAAAGAGGTGGCAGGTCTGCGCCCCAAAACAGGTGTGACTGCTGTCCCCCCAGTCACAGAGGATGAAGAGGCCGCGGATGCACAAGATATGGCAGACGGTGGTTGGCCCGGCCGGCTAGGCCGCATTGTAGCACACTGAGCTTCCCACTGCAACTTATGCTTCATGTCCATGTGCCGGTTCATGCATGAAGTACTCAAACTATGTATTTTTTGGCCTCTACTTAGCTTTTGCTGACAAATGTTACAGATAACACGAGTTGGGTCATCTTTATCGATCTGAAAAAATGCCCAGGCTATGCAAGGCTTAGCACCCATGCGACCTGAAGAGCCACCACGACTTGTGGTGAGAGGCAGAGTTGTGTTTGAGGATGCAGTTGTTGACGTGCTTCCAGTACTACGTCTCTGTCCAGGAAGGCGCAACCTGACCTCGTCGTCACTAGCATCTTCCTCCACCTCCTCTGCTGACCTCATCTCTTGGCTGACTGTGGGTTGACAGTAAGTGGGATCTCCGACCTCATCATCATCACCCTGTGCGTTATCACACCCGTCGTCCTAAGAGCCAACCTGTTCCTGCCCTGACAAAAAACTAAAGTTGTCGCTCCAATCAGGTATTTGAGTCTTATCATCGTCTTCCTCATTGTCTCCACCAACAGGAGTTACAGTTTGGGAATGAGGGTCTACATTATGGTCAGAACCTTCTGCGTCTGGTCCTGGATCCGACTCATAAAGATTCTGGGCATCAGTGCAGATCATTTCCTCGTCTGGATTCACAGAAGCGCTGGAGTCGACCTCTGATTCCCAGGCTATAGTATGAGTAAACAGCTCTGCAGACTCAACCATCTGTTCTACCTCATACTCAGACGGGCAGCTGGAGATTTGGGAGCTGTGAGGAAGCAAGTGCGATTTGGGTGACACCTTTGAGGACTGGAGTATTTGTGATGTTGAAGTTGATGTGGAGGAGAGCCCACTTAAAGGAGCACTTGATATCCGTTGAAGCACCTGCTGTTTTTGTGCCTCATCTGGAATTTGTAGCGATTGGCGTGGCCGTAAGAAAGGGATCTTATCACATTGTCCGCTAAAAGAAGTAGACATTTTAGTTTGGCTGGAAGATGGTCTTTCTTCTGCAGATGTTACTGTTGCTTTAACACCTACCCCACGGACACAACCTTTTTTCCGCTTCCCAACACGCCTATTCCCCTTTCCACCAGCAGCAGGCCTTTTTCCACTCATTTTGGTGGTTAACTAATTCACAACTCTGGAGTTGTTTGCACAAAAAAACAATGGATGGTAACCGAGCAGAGCTGAGTGGCCAAACTGTGGTATTAGGCCAAAACTATTGGCTGGGTTAGATGCAGAAAAAAATTATATTCAATTTGCAACCTGATGGAGGTCAGTATAGATGGATTAATAGAACAAGACCCACACACAGCTAGAAGCCCAATATTTTTTCAGAGGTAGATGCAGGAAAAAAATATATTCAGTTTGCAACCTGATGGAGGTCAGTATAGATGGACTAATACAACAAGTCCCACACACAGCTAGAAGCCCAAATATTTTTTCAGAGGTACTGTAGATGCAGATAAAAATTAGTTTTAATTTGCAACCTGATGGAGGTCAGTATAGATGGACTAATAGAGAAAGTCCGACACACTACTAGAAGGCCAAATATTTTTTCAGAGGTAGATGCAGAAAAAAATATATTCAGTTTGCAACCTGATGGAGGTCAGTATAGATGGACTAATAGAGAAAGTCCGACACACTACTAGAAGGCCAAATATTTTTTCAGAGCTAGATGCAGAAAAAAATTATATTCAGTTTGCAACCTGATGGAGGTCAGTATAGATGGATTAATAGAACAAGACCCACACACAGCTAGAAGCCCAATATTTTTTCAGAGGTAGATGCAGAAAAAAATATATTCAGTTTGCAACCTGATGGAGGTCAGTATAGATGGACTAATACAACAAGTCCCACACACAGCTAGAAGCCCAAATATTTTTTCAGAGGTACTGTAGATGCAGATAAAAATTAGTTTTAATTTGCAACCTGATGGAGGTCAGTATAGATGGACTAATAGAGAAAGTCCGACACACTACTAGAAGGCCAAATATTTTTTCAGAGCTAGATGCAGAAAAAAATTATATTCAGTTTGCAACCTGATGGAGGTCAGTATAGATGGATTAATAGAACAAGACCCACACACAGCTAGAAGCCCAATATTTTTTCAGAGGTAGATGCAGGAAAAAAATATATTCAGTTTGCAACCTGATGGAGGTCAGTATAGATGGACTAATACAACAAGTCCCACACACAGCTAGAAGCCCAAATATTTTTTCAGAGGTACTGTAGATGCAGATAAAAATTAGTTTTAATTTGCAACCTGATGGAGGTCAGTATAGATGGACTAATAGAGAAAGTCCGACACACTACTAGAAGGCCAAATATTTTTTCAGAGGTAGATGCAGAAAAAAATATATTCAGTTTGCAACCTGATGGAGGTCAGTATAGATGGACTAATAGAGAAAGTCCGACACACTACTAGAAGGCCAAATATTTTTTCAGAGCTAGATGCAGAAAAAAATTATATTCAGTTTGCAACCTGATGGAGGTCAGTATAGATGGATTAATAGAACAAGACCCACACACAGCTAGAAGCCCAATATTTTTTCAGAGGTAGATGCAGAAAAAAATATATTCAGTTTGCAACCTGATGGAGGTCAGTATAGATGGACTAATACAACAAGTCCCACACACAGCTAGAAGCCCAAATATTTTTTCAGAGGTACTGTAGATGCAGATAAAAATTAGTTTTAATTTGCAACCTGATGGAGGTCAGTATAGATGGACTAATAGAGAAAGTCCGACACACTACTAGAAGGCCAAATATTTTTTCAGAGCTAGATGCAGAAAAAAATTATATTCAGTTTGCAACCTGATGGAGGTCAGTATAGATGGACTAATACAACAAGTCCCACACACAGGTAGAAGCCCAAATATTTTTTCAGAGGTACTGTAGATGCAGATAAAAATTAGTTTTAATTTGCAACCTGATGGAGGTCAGTATAGATGGACTAATAGAATGATGCTATGCCCAAAAGATTTTACTTCACTAGGTGCAGTAAAAAAATTGGTATTCTATACACAGGTGGTATATCTTGCAACACAGATAGGCTACTCCACTGACTAACACACTCTGCAATAGGCCAAAAAGGATTAGCTTTGCTAGATTCAGCCAAATGCTGTGAAAAAAACTTGCACAGCACTGGCACAGACCTGCCTGGCAAAAACTGATAGGAACTCATGTAACCTAGTCCTGAAAAGGACTCCAATTACAATTAGTCTTTACTCCCACAACCTATCTATTTAAGAGCACAGACCTCCCTGATAAAAGTCGTAGGAAATGCAGCTGCAGCAGTGAGAAAATAGTGGCGACGGGGAAAATGGCTTGGTCTTATAGGGCAAGGACATGTGACATACACTGCCAATGACACATGCCCTTGCTTGTGTGAAAAAAAGCACTTCGCTCCGTGTGTGCGCTGCTGATAGGCTGACAGATTGCACCTCCCCACTGCAAATGCGGGAAAGAGAAAAAAAAATGGAGATCTTCATTGTTCCTGCAGAGATCCATCCCCTGCCCCTCCCCCCACCCCGCTGTACACTCAAACTGCGTATTAACATTAATTTTCATCATTACTGAGAAAAAATCCAGTTATCATTTTGGTGCACGAACAGTTATCGAACATAACCTCGAACAGCCGAATTTTTCTCAAATTGTTCGTGTTCGCCGAACGGCTCGAACACCGCCCAAAACAGCTCGAATTTGAGATTGGCGAACAGTTCGAGTAGAACAACGCTCATCTCTAGTTATCATTCAAGATTCCTGATGAAATTTTTTCCAATTCTTTAGTTAACAATGTCACAAAAAGCTCAACATTAGGGTATATATTTAAAGGAGGGAATCTTTTGGGGACAGTAACTTGAAACTTACCGCTGGTGTCTGGTGTGTCACTTTCACCGCTTAATTCTTCTAATATAGAGATGGCCCTGAGTTCTTCCTCCGTCAATCCTAGATTTTTCATGTAGCTCAGATTTTTCATGTAACTCTTTCAGGACAAGTTTCCGGTCAAACAAGTGAAGATACTTCACCACTGTGAAAAGATCAAAGGGGGCAACAGGGTAGAATGTGAAACCCAAACTTAGAACCTTCACTTGTGGATCACTGAGAATGACATCAGAGAGATTAATCACCTGTGATTTAGATGTTGAGAGTTGATTACTGTTGTATCGTCTGTCTCTTCTATTCTGAAATTTGGCCCCATTTCTCCGGCCATTTTTCCTGAGATTATAGAAACAATTTTCTTTGGTAATCTCTTTATCTTCCTCTTTGGATGAAATTGACGAGAGAGAGGAACTCCTTGTCAAGGAGTACTCTCTATTATGGCTGGACTGCCATCTGTATACTATTCCACTCTTGAAATCCTGGAGATCCCTTTGGAATTTTTTGGATTTAGTGTCTTTCACCTCTTTCTCTCATACCACAAATTGGTTCTCAATTTCTTTATAAAGTCCCTCTAATTCAATTGTCATTAGGGATAACTTAAGTTTACCTCACATGGTCTCAATTTCCGAATCCAATTGTTCAAGACTCTTTTTATTATTACTGATTAATAATACCTTAAAGGAACAAGAGCATGCATTGCAGGCTTCTTCCCATCTGTTTTTTTAAGGGTACGTCTTCTATAGGGAATGAAGGCATGATTTTTATTCGTAATCTCCAAGGGATTAAGTCCTTGGCCAGGTAACTCTACAGGAAAGCTTTGTTCCTCCATGTTTTTGTCCTTTATTTAACAGGAATTTTACAGAGTTTTTTTAAATTCTAGCTTTGACCCACTTTCTTTATTTCCATTCTGATTAGTTTCCCCATTGAATATGGTATCCATACAGGATAACCAGGTAAGATCCCTGGTTTTAGTGTCCTTAATTATGACCACAATCTGTAAATACAATACAGTCAAGCAATTAGATTCAACCTAAATGATGGCAAAGTAGTTTTTAAGGCACTTCCCTATAATTACCACAACCTATATCAATTGGAAGTCAAAAAGTCAATTTTATTAGAAACATGTCAATTTTTACTACAAAATATCATAAAAAAAATTAAAAAATGGGGAGATACTGACAGAAATAAATCATAAACAGGTTGTACCAAACTACTCCACTAGAGGGAGCTTAAGCTCCATTCCATGGTAGAGAAAACTAGATTCTCATATAGTATATAAACTTGTATAGTGAGCATGTGCCCAAAGACTAATACATTTTTTCACCGATGAAAGCAATGCAAAAATGCATCAAAAACGATACGTGTGAACATAGCCCAATGTGTGGAGGAGCATTTTTGTTTTTGATAATTTATTTTGCCTTATATACAAGTCATTATCCTGGAAAGGATGTTCCTTAACATATTTCCCAGGAAAATCCATTTTATATAATAACATAGTTTTTAAGGTTGAAGGAAGACCAAGTCCATCTAGTTCAACCCAAAGCCAAACATGTTGATCCAGAGGAAGTAAAAAAAAAAAACATGTGGCAAACACTAAGCTCCACATTGGGGAAAAAAATTCCTTCCCGACTCCATACGACAATCAGACTAGTTCCCTGGATCAACGTCCTATCAAGGAATCTAGTATATAAAACCTGTAATATTATACTTTTCAAGAAAGGCATTCATGCCCTTCTTAAATTTTAGTAGTGAATCACTCATTATAACATCATGCGGCAGAGAGCTCCATAGTCTCACTGCTATTACAGTAAAGAATCCGCGTCTGTGATTATGATTAAACCTTCTTTCCTCCAGACGTAGAAGATGACCCCTTGTCCCCGTCTAAGGCCTCAGAGTAAAAAGATCAGTAGAAATGTCTTTGTACTGTCCCCTCAAATACTTGTACAAAGTAATAAGATCACCCCTAAGCCTTCTTTTTTTCCACAGTAAATAACACCAAGTATAATAACCTGTTTTGGTATTGCAGACCCCCCAGTCGCTCTTCTCTGCACCCGCTCTAGTTCAGCTATGTCTTTCTTATACACCAGAGACCAGAACTGTACACAGTATTCTAAGTGTGGTCGCACTAGTGACTTGTATAGAGGTAAAATTATCTTCTCCTCAGCATCTATGCCTCTTTTAATGCATCCCATTATTTTATCTGCCTTCATAGCAGCTGCCTGACACTGGCCACTAAACGTGAGCTTGTCGTCCACCAATACACCCAGGTCTTTTTCAGTTACAGTTTTGCCCAGTGTTTTATAATTAAGCATATAATTATACATTTTATTTCCTCTGCCCAAGTGCATTACCTTACATTTATCCCCATTAAAGCTCATTTGCCATTTATCAGCCCAAGCTTCTAGTTTACATAGATCCTCCTGTAATATAAAATTGTCCCACTTACTTGCTTAACCCACATACATATATTTTCCCCTATCCCCGTTGTTCTCATTTTATGTAACAACTAGTGTTGAGCGATACCTTCCGATATCGGGAAATATCGGATTGGATCGGACCGATACCCAAAAAATATCAGATATCGCCGATTCCGATACCGGAAACCAATGCAAGTCAATGGGACACAAATATCGGAATAAAAATAAACCCTTTCTTTCCTTGTAGGTCAATTCTACATGAAGGAAAACAACTAAGAATAATGTAGAATGTATTACGCGAAAAGACGGCAATTCAGCAGCGGCATACACCATTACCCGACAATTTTAAACTGAAAGAATAGAGCATCACACATAGATTAGATAGATAGAAACATGTCAGTCACAGATATAAGAAGTACAGTGACAGTGTTGCTTACTGTACTTGTCATTTAGTGTAAAGGATTTATTAAAAAAAATAATAGTGCTTTCATGCACCGTCTCTTTAAAAAAGCCGGCCGGCAATTCAGCAGCGGTACCCGACAATTTAGAACCGAAAGAATAGAGAATCACACACAGATTAGATAGATAGAAAAATGTCAGTCACATATATATGAAGTACAGTGATAGTGTTGGTTACTGTACTTGTCATTTAGTGTTAAAATAAAGGATTTATAAAAAAAAAAAATTGGTGTGGGGTTTCCCCTAATTTTAGTCTCTAGCGGAGGTTAAGCAGACGGCTGGGGCAGATGTTTGAAGCCTGGGAAGGGGGTAATACCCACGGAGCTTCCCAGGCTACTAATATCAGCCCCCAGCTGAATACCTAGACTTTACTAGCTATTGAAATGGGGGAGCCCCCCAAAAAATGATGTGGGGTCCCCCCTATTTTAATAGCTAGCAAAGGCTAGGCAGACAGCTGGGGGCTGATATTAATAGCCCAGGAAGGGTGCCATGAATATTGGCCCCCTCCCAGGCTAGAAACACCAGCCATCAGCCGCCCCAGAAATGGCACATCCATAGGATGCGCCAATTCTGGCACTTAGCCTCGCTCTTCCCACTGCCCTGTAGCGGTGGCAGTGGGGTAATAGGGCTGGGGTTGATGTCAGCTTATAATGCCAGCTGACATCATGCCCAGGTAATAATGGAGAGGCGTCTATAAGACACCCCCATTAATAACCCCATAGGCAAAATAAAAAAAAAAAAAACACAAACACCCACAATAAAGTCCTTTAATTGAAATAAAGACACAATTCTTTATTGTTCTAAATTAAACCATACTTACCATCACGCCCATTCCAGCTGAAGCCAACGATCTCCTGCAATAAAAGAAAAATAATAAAGCAACCTCATCCTTACCTTTCCATGGTTCCCACGACGGCTCCAGCTCTGCTACATTCACATGACAGGCTGGAGCCGCAGCAGAACGCTGCCATCCAGCTTGGCATGCCGCACACACTGAGAAGCGCAGGCATGCTTGTGCTCCTCAGTGTCTCGCTGTGACTGCATCCAGATGAGCCGAGTTCATGTCCAATGAACTCGGCTCACCTCATGCACGTCACTGACAGCGTGGGAGAATTCTCACGCTGAAGCGCTGAGTGCAGGAGAATTTTCCCACGCTGTCAGTGACGTGCATGAGGTGAGCCGAGTTCATTGGACATGAACTCAGCTCATCTGGATGCCATCACAGCGAGACACTGAAGAGCGCAAGCATGCCTGCGCTTCTCAGTGTCTGCGGCATGGCAAGCTGGATGGCAGCTTTCTGCTGCGATCCAGCCTGTCATGTCAATGTAGCAGAGCTGAAGCTGTCGTGGAAACCATGGAAAGGTAACGATGATGTTGCTTTATTATTTTACTATTATTGCAGGAGATCGTTGGCTTCAGCTGGAATGGACATGATGGTAAGTATGGTTTAATTTAGAACAATAAAGAATTGTGTCTTTATTTCAATTAAAGGACTTTATTCTGGGTGTTTGTGGGTTTTTTTTAACTTTGCCTATGGGGTTAGTAATGGGGGTGTCTTATAGACGCCTATCCATTACTAACCTGGGCTTGATGTCAGCTGGCATTATAAGCTGACATCAACCCCAGCCCTATTACCCCACTGCCACCGCTACAGGGCAGTGGGAAGAGCGAGGCTAAGTGCCAGAATTGGCGCATCCTATGGATGCGCCATTTCTGGGGCGGCTGATGGCTGGTGTTTCTAGCCTGGGAGGGGGCCAATATTCATGGCACCCTTCCTGGGCAATTAATATCAGCCCCCAGATGTCTGCCTAGCCTTTGCTAGCTATTAAAATAGGGGGGACCCTACGTCATTTTTTGGGGGGTCCCCCATTTTAATAGCTAGTAAAGTCTAGGTATTCAGCTGGGGGCTGATATTAGCAGCCTGGGAAGCTCCGTGGGTATTACCCCCTTCCCAGGCTTCAAACATCTGCCCCAGCCGTCTGCTTAACCTCCGCTAGAGCCTAAAATTACGGGGAACCCCACGCCAATTTTTTTAAATAAATCCTTTATTTTAACACAAATGACAAATACAGTAAGCAACACTGTCACTGTACTTATTATATATGTGTCTGACATGTTTCTATCCATCTAATCTATGTGTGATGCTCTATTCTTTATGTTGTAAATTGTCGGGTACCGCTGCTGAATTGCCGGCCGGCTTTTTTAAAAAGACGGTGCATGAAAACACTAATATTTTTTTTAATAAATCCTTTACACTAAATGACAAGTACAGTAAGCAACACTGTCACTGTTCTTCTTATATATGTAACTGACATGTTTCTATCTATCAAATCTATGTGTGATGCTCTATTCTTTCAGTCGTAAATTGTCGGGTACCGGTGTATGCCGCTGATGAATTGCCGACCGGCTTTTTTAAAGAGAGGTACATGAAAACACTATTATTTTTTTAAATAAATCCTTTAACACTAAATGACAAGTACAGTAAGCTGAGCGCTGCCATCCAGCTTGTCACCCTTCAGAGACACTGCAGAGCGCAGGGATTATGAGAACTTCCGATTCCGGTATTCGATATTCTAAAAGTATCGGAACTCAGTATCGGAACTCCGATACCGCGAATATCGGTCGAAACCCGATATTTCAGTATTGGAATGCTCAACACTAGTAACAACCTTTTGTGTGGAACCATATCAGAAGCTTTTGAAAAGTCCATATGACGCGCCCCCTGGGCCGTGGGGCACCCGGAGCCGGGCCTTGTAGATGCTGGGGTTTGTAGTCACCGTGGCGGCGACCCGGTCCGTGACCCAGGGCGGTCAAACCAGGGTAGTCTATGTGTATTTGTTTTATATATTGTCCGACTACGCCACCTGTGGAATGCGGTTATTGTGAACCACCGCTGCGGAGCAGTCCGCTGAAGCTAGTGATATGTGCAGCAAGGTGATGTAACTCCCCAGCTTCAGGGCAGCGTGTATGGATGATGGTGATTATGGTGCAGGTAGTCAGTAATGACACGGAGTCAGATAGTGCAGTCCCAGGTCTTTTACTCATGGTTAAAGCAGTTCCAGTTACAGGGCCAGTGTAAGAGCCCACGGCGTCCTGTGCTCTCGCAGTGAGGGGCTCGGACGACCCTCAGATATCTCCAGAGTATTTATCAGGACCCCCTTCTGGGTGTCCTCTCTGGCCTTCTCCCTGCACCTCACACCTAGCAGCACTCCTGTCCAGTGTCCTCGGGCCTTGGTGGGCGACGTGTGTTCCGTCCCCAGGGTCATATACAGCCACCTTCCTAGTACACTGGTATGGACTTATGGTCTGCGGTATTTGAAATGCTGCAGCCTCCGGTTATTTAGTTAGGCTTTTTAGCTCTTGGCTAGTTAAGGGACCGGTTCCCTTTCTCCGGCCTGACCCCCCTACCTCCTGGTAGCGGCGGGCGTACGGGTGGCTTGCTGCATGGCCCGTACCCCTAGGGTCCCTTCTCTCCTCATCCTGGAGCCTCTCCTGCTCCCATTTTCTCTCCCTTCTCCTTCAGGCTCAGGCCTCCTGACTTGGCCCGCCTGTGGAGCAGAGCTCGTGCAGAACCTCTGCTCCTGTCACTTCTCCTCACAACTCCAACTCCCCACTCCCCGAACCAAGATGGTTCCTTCCTTTTATACCTCCTACTCAGTGCTCCCAGGACCTACGTCCTCCACCCATCTACTACTTAGTTCCCCCTCTCTAAGTGGTTCCTCCCCACTCCAGCCAGGGATCAGGGACTGTGCTCTCCCGTAGGAACAATCTCGCCCTGTCCCCCGGAAATGTGGTGTAGTGGGTGTAGTGGATGTAGTGTTAGGGTCCTGAGCCATACTCCTTCCTTACCTGAGAGTGAGATACCACACCTCTGGATGAGATGTAATACCTCTGTGGCGACCGAACCCTCAAGGGCGCCACACATATACACAACATCCGCTGCATTTCCTTGGTCCAGTCCGGAACTTGCCTCCTCATAAAAGCTGATCAGATTAGTTTGACAGGAGCGGTCCCTCGTAAGCTCATGTTGATATTGGGTCATGAGGTTCTTCTTCTTCAGATACTCTAGTATAGCATCTCTTAGGAAACCCTCCAGGATTTTACCCACAGTAGAGGTTAAGCTTACCGGCCTATAATTTCCAAGGTCGATTTTTGTCCCCTTTTTGAATATTGGCACCACATTTGCTATACACCATACCTGTGGTACAGACCCTGTTATTATGGAATCTTTAAAGATTAAAAATAATGGTCTATCTATGATGTTGCCTAATTCCTGCAGTACTCGCGGGTGTATCCCATCCGGGCCCGGGGATTTGTCAACTTTAGTAATCTTTAGACGCTGCTGTACTTCCTGCTGGGTTAAGCAAGTGACATTTAATGGAGAATTTTTGTTATCACTAATCTTGTTTTCTGTCATGCGATTTTCTTGTATAAATACGATTGAAAAAAAATCATTTAGCATATTGGCTTTTTCCTCATCCTCATCCACCATTTCACCCAGACTATTTTTAAGGGGGCCAACACTACCATTTTTTAGTTTCTTACTATTTATGTAGTTAAAGAATATTTTGGGATTATTTTTACTTTCTCTGGCAATGAGTCTCTCTGTCTCAATCTTTGCTGCCTTGATTTGGATTTTACAGAATTTATTTAATTTTCTGTATTTATTTAATGCCTCATTACTACCTACTTGCTTTAGTTCTCTAAATGCTTTCTTTTTGTCACTTATTGCGCCCCTTACAGCTCTATTTAGCCATAGTGGTTTCCTTCTATTTCTAGCATGTTTATTCCCATAGGGTATATATTGTGCACAGGTCCTATTCAGGATGCTAATTGATGTCTCCCATTTGCTTTGTGCAGCTTTATGTCTCAGGATATCGTCCCAGTTTATTGCACTAAGATCATCTCTCAACCGTTGGAAATTTGCCTTCCTGAAGTTTAGTGTCCTTGTAACCCCTCTACTACACATCTTATTAACCGGTTCAGGACCGCCCACTGTACATAAACGTCGGCGCTGCCTGGGCTCTGTGCAGCGCCGACGTTTAAAAACGGTGGGTGGTCCCGCAGCGCTCAGGACCCCCAGGGTCCTGCTAGCGCTGCGGTACCGGTTCAGAGCGATAGCTCTGACATGTGGCATCATGGGGACCTGATTGGATCAGGTCCCCATGATGTTAACCTGTTCCTATCTTCTAGATGCCGCGATCCATAGCGATCGCGGCATTTAAAAGATAGGGACAGCCGGTGGTCGGCGATCGGGACCCCCCACATACCTGTCAGCGGCGGGGATCCCGGTGCTGTGACCTCTGACATCATCGAGACCTGATTGGCTCAGGTCTCGATGATGTCAGCGTCACACCAGCCAATCAGAGAGATCACCAGGGAAGTTTGTTTTAGCAACAAACTTTCCCGGGCGATCTGCCTGATAAATGCAGTTTCTCCTCCGATCTCAGTGAGAGAGCAGAGGAGAAACAGTGTGACAAGAGCTGTCAGCCTTGCCACTGTGAAAGTAAAAAAAAATAAATAAATAAAAAAGAAAGTAAGAGTTAGGGTTAGTGAGTCTGTCAGATCAGTCAGTCCTGTCAGATCAGTCCAGTCAGATCTGCCAGTCAGATCTGTCAGTCCTGTCAGATCTGTCAGTCAGATCTGTCAGTCCTGTCAGATCTGTCAGTCAGTCAGTCCTGTTCAGATCTGTCAGTCAGATCTGTCAGTCCTGTCAGATCTGTCAGTCAGTCAGTCCTGTCAGTCAGTCCTGTCAGATCTGTCAGTCAGTCCTGTCAGATCTGTCAGTCAGTCAGTCCTGTCAGATCTGTCAGTCAGTCAGTCCTGTCAGATCTGTCAGTCAGTCCTGTCAGATCTGTCAGTCAGTCAGCCCTGTCAGATCTGTCAGTCAGTCAGTCCTGTCAGATCTGTCAGTCAGTCAGTCCTGTCAGATCTGTCAGCCCTGTCAGATCTGTCAGTCAGTCAGTCCTGTCAGATCTGTCAGTCAGTCAGATCTGTCAGTCAGTCAGATCTGTCAGTCAGTCAGTCCTGTCAGATCTGTCAGTCCTGTCAGATCTGTCAGTCAGTCAGTCCTGTCAGATCTGTCAGTCAGTCAGTCCTGTCAGATCTGTCAGTAAGTCAGTCCTGTCAGATCAGTCAGTCAGTCCTGTCACATCAGTCAGTCAGTCCTGTCAGATCAGTCCGGTCACTCCTGTCCGGTCCCGTCCTTTCAGTCCGGTCCGTTCAGTCCAGTCAAAAAATATAAAAATAAAATGGCCCGTCAGACTTATACCGCAGAGGAGGTGTATGCCCTGCTGTGTTCTGACACTGATGACAGCGCAATCTCAGATGGAGATATGGATTTTGAGGGCTTTAGTAGCGGCGACACTGAGAGCCCAGAAATGAGCAGTGATTCTGTTCCATCCTCAAGCCCAAGGACCAGTACAGCAATAGGGGCAAATAGCGCTACTGGAGAAACGTCTCCAAATCAGGGAACACTGCCCAGTACAAGCGCTGTCCCTGCTACTAGTGAATTGGCGCACGCCAGTGTACAAGGGGCTTTGCCACATGATCTAGCATTTCCCATATGGGAGGCTTCGGATTCGGCTGCTCCATTCAGCCCTGATTTCAACGCCATTCCTGGTATAAATGTGGAGGTGGAAGATTTTGGACCAATTCATTTTTTTAATTTGTTTTTTACAGACAGCTTGCTAGAGCATATTGTCGTGCAAACAAATTTATACGCGTCCCAATTCATAAGCCAGAATCCCCGATCTTACTATGCTAGGGCAAATTTATGGACACCAACTAATGTCCCGGAACTAAAAAAATTTTTAGGACTTACATTTGCCATGGGGCTTGTTAAAAAACCGAGCATTCGATCCTACTGGTCCAACCACCCTGTTCAAGCCACCCCTATGTTTTCAGTCATTCTGCCTAGGACCCGTTATGAAATGCTCATGCGGTTTTGGCATTTTAACGACAATAGTCAATGCCTGCCCAGAAATGCCCCAGAACATGACAGGTTATATAAAATTAGACCCATCATTGAAAATTTGTCAGAAAAATTCTTAAGCCTCTACACCCCAACACAAAATATTTCTATAGACGAGTCCCTTGTAAAATTCAAAGGAAGACTGCACCTCAAGCAATTTATCCCATCTAAAAGGGCAAGGTTTGGAATAAAGCTCTATAAAATGTGCGAAAGTTCAACCGGATACACATCCGCTTTTCGCATATATGAGGGGAAAGATAGCCAACTAAACCCACCAGGATGCCCTACTTATCTGGGGACATCTGGAAAAATTGTTTGGGAGCTGATAAGTCCATTTTTTCAAAAAGGCTACAATCTATATGTGGACAATTATTACACCAGCATACCCCTATTTAAAAGTCTGGTTGAACACAACATCGGGGCTTGTGGGACCATCCGTAAAAACCGTCAGGGGTTTCCACAACCATTGGTCAACCAAAAGTTTCAAAAGGGGCAGTCAGGGGCTGTACGCAACGGAGAGCTGCTTGCCCTGAAATATAGGGATAAGAGGGATATTTTTGTCCTCAGCTCGATCCACACAGATGCCACAAGGGCCACTGTAGAACTAGGATCCACCACTCCGAAGCAAAAACCTGTGTCAGTCATTGACTACAACAAACACATGGGGGGTGTGGACCTTGCAGACCAGGTTCTACAGCCATACCAGGTATCAAGAAAGTCCTATACCTGGTATAAAAAGTTGGTTATTTATTTGTTTCAGGTGGCCACATACAATTCTTTTGTGTTGTACAAAAAAGCAGGAAATTCAGATCCTTTTCTTGATTATCAAGAAAAGGTAATTGAAAATCTTGTCTTTCAAAGTGTTAGCCCCGCTCATCCATTAGAATCTGAGGATGTGAAAAGACTCACTGAGCGACATTTTATTGCACTTATTCCAGCAACGGAAACAAGAAGGAACCCCCAGAAAAGATGTCGTGTATGTACTAAGAGAGGAATGAGGCGTGATACCCGCTACTATTGCCCACAATGCCCATCATTGCCAGCCTTATGCGTCACTGACTGCTTTAAAATCTTCCACACAGAACCACATTTTTAAACTGTAAAAATGTATCCCAATTTGTCATTCAAACATTTGGTTCATTTAGTGAATGACACATTCGAGTAGAGCTCACTTAATTTCCAGGGGGGGGTTCTCCAGAATCTAAACCTTCCATTGCGTGCTTGTTTCTGGAAATCATCCATTGAGTTAAAATGGTCACTAAACCCATAGATGAATTCCCAGAGGGGTTTCATTTCCAAAATGGGGTCACTTCAGGGGGGATTCTTTAGCTCTGGTACTCTGAAAAGTGCCAGAACAGCATAATCCCCCCTGAAGTGACCCCATTATAGAAATGACACCTCTGTGGGAATTAATCTATGGGTTTAGTGACCATTTACCTATCTACTTATTTTCCCACCACTAGATTAATTTATACAGAGGAGTAGATTGTAAAATTCGGTCACTTGTTGTGGGTTTCCTCTGTTTAGGCACCTCAGGGGCTCTCCAAATGCAACGTGGCGTCCGCTATCCATTCCAGTCAAATTTCCATTCCAAAACTCAAATGGCGCTCCTTACCTTCCAAGCCATGCCGTGCGCCCAAACAGTGGCTTTGCACCACATATGGGGTATCAGCGTGCTCAGGAGAAATTGCACAACACATTTTGGGGTCCATTTTTTCTGGCTGCCCTTGTGAAAATTAAAAATTTGAGGCTAAAGTAGCAGTTTTGTGTTAAAAATGTGTTTTTTTATTTTCACACTTCAACATTATAAAATTCTGTGAAGCCCCTGGGGGTTCAAGGTGCTCACCACACATCTAGATAAGTTCCTTGAGGGGTCTAGTTTCCAAAATGGGGTCACTTGTTGGGGGTTTCCTCTGTTTAGGCACCTCAGGGGCTCTCCAAATGCAACATGGCGTCCGCTATCCATTCCAGTCAAATTTCCATTCCAAAAGTCAAATGGCGCTCCTTACCTTCCAAGCCATGCCGTGCGCCCAAACAGTGGCTTTGCACCACATATGGGGTATCAGCGTGCTCAGGAGAAATTGCACAACACATTTTGGGGTCCATTTTTTCTGGCTGCTCTTGTGAAAATTAAAAATTTGAGGCTAAAGTAGCAGTTTTGTGTTAAAAATGTGTTTTTTTATTTTCACACTTCAACATTATAAAATTCTGTGAAGCCCCTGGGGGTTCAAGGTGCTCACCACAAATCTAGATAAGTTCCTTGAGGGGTCTAGTTTCCAAAATGGGGTCACTTGTTGGGGGTTTCCTCTGTTTAGGCACCTCAGGGGCTCTCCAAATGCAACATGGCGTCCGCTATCCATTCCAGTCAAATTTCCATTCCAAAAGTCAAATGGCGCTCCTTACCTTCCAAGCCATGCCGTGCGCCTAAACAGTGGCTTTGCACCACATATGGGGTATCAGCGTGCTCAGGAGAAATTGCACAACACATTTTGGGGTCCATTTTTTCTGGCTGCCCTTGTGAAAATTAAAAATTTGAGGCTAAAGTAGCAGTTTTGTGTTAAAAATGTGTTTTTTTATTTTCACACTTCAACATTATAAAATTCTGTGAAGCCCCTGGGGGTTCAAGGTGCTCACCACACATCTAGATAAGTTCCTTGAGGGGTCTAGTTTCCAAAATGGGGTCACTTGTTGGGGGTTTCCTCTGTTTAGACACCTCTGGGGCTCTTCAAATGCAACATGGCGTCCGCTATCCATTCCAGTCAAATTTCCATTCCAAAAGTAAAATGGCGCTCCTTACCTTCCAAGCCATGCCGTGCACCCAAACAGTGGCTTTGCACCACATATGGGGTATCAGCGTGCTCAGGAGAAATTGCACAACACATTTTGGGGTCCATTTTTTCTGGCTGTCCTTGTGAAAATTAAAAATTTGAGGCTAAAGTAGCAGTTTTGTGTTAAAAATGTGTTTTTTTATTTTCACACTTCAACATTATAAAATTCTGTGAAGCCCCTGGGGGTTCAAGGTGCTCACCACAAATCTAGATAAGTTCCTTGAGGGGTCTAGTTTCCAAAATGGGGTCACTTGTTGGGGGTTTCCTCTGTTTAGGCACCTCAGGGGCTCTCCAAATGCAACATGGCGTCCGCTATCCATTCCAGTCAAATTTCCATTCCAAAAGTCAAATGGCGTTCCTTACCTTCCAAGCCATGCCGTGCGCCCAAACAGTGGCTTTGCACCACATATAGAGTATCAGCGTGCTCAGGAGAAATTGCACAACACATTTTGGGGTCCATTTTTTCTGGCTGCCCTTGTGAGAATTAAAAATTTGAGGTTAAAGTAGCAGTTTTGTGAAAAAAAGTTAAATGTTCATTGTTTTCTTCCACATTCCAAAAATTCCTGTGAAGCACCTGAAGGGTTAATAAACTTCTTGAATGTGGTTTTGAGCACCTTGAGGGGTGCAGTTTTTAGAATGGTATCACTTTTGGGTATTTTCTGTCATAAAGGCTCCTCAAAGTCACTTCAAATAAGATGTGGTCCCTAAAAAAAATGTTTTTGTAAATTTTGTTGTAAAAATGAGAAATCGCTGGTCAACTTTTAACCCTTATAGCTTCCTAACAAAAAAAAATTTTGGTTCCAAAATTGTGCTGATGTGAAGTAGACATGTGGGCAATGTTATTTATTAACTATTTTGTGTGATATATCTCTCTGATTAAAGGGCATGAAAATTCAAAGTTTGAAAATTGCAAAATTTTCAAAATTTTCGCCAAATTTCCGATTTTTTCACAATCAAACGCAAGTGATATCAAAGAAATTTTACCACTATCAGGAAGTACAATATGTCACAAAAAAACAATCTCAGAATCAGGGGGATCCGTTGAAGCGTTCCAGAGTAATTACCTCATAAAGTGACAGTGGTCAGAATTGAAAAAATTGGCCCGGTCACGAAGGCAAAAACAGGCTCTGGCGCGAAGTGGTTAAAGGATACATGAAAACTTATTATTTTGTGATCACTATTACCCAAGTGACCCCCAACTTGTATATTTGATATGCGGTCTGGCCTGTTAATATTAGGTCTAGCAGTGCCCCCCCCCCTTCATGTTGGGTCCTGAACCAGCTGTGAAAGGTAATTGTCTCTCAAAGTTGTCAAAAACCTATTAGCTTTGCTGGAACTACAGGTTTCTGTTCCCTAATGTATTTCAGGGTAGTTGAAGTCCTACATAATAATGACTTCTCCTTGAGTCGCTGCTTCATCTCTTTGCTTTATGAGGATACTCTCTGCTGCTTCCATCTTTTTTGGAAACTTATAACAAACCCCTATCAGTAATTTAAAATTTTTCCCCCTCCCCTTATCTCCACCCACAGGAACTCTACATTTTCATTAGATTCACATATATTCTCATGCAAGATGGGTTTTAAGGATGATTTTACATATAAACACCCCCCCTGGCTTGTTTGTACGGTCATTTCAGAACAGACTATAGCCCTGTAAATTAACTGCCCAGTCATGGCTCTCGTCCAGCCATGTCTCAGATATCCCCACCATGTCATAATTATTTTCCAACAAAATTAATTCTAATTCCTCCATTTTGTTGGTGAGGCTTCTAGAATTAGTGTGCATGCATTTTATGTATCTCTCTGTACCTCTATTCCTTCTTACTATATTGACTGTTCTAACCCCACCTTCAATTTCTTTATTTGTGCCCAGGTTACTATCTGCACTATCTTCTCCACCTATGAAATGAATGCCCCCCCCCCCAATCCCTAGTTTAAACACTCCTCCAACCTTCTAGCCATTTTCACCATTAAGGTGCAGCCCGTCCCTAGCATAGAATCTGTAGCCAACTGAGAAGTCTGCCCAGTTCTCCAGGAACCAAAACCCCTCCTTCCTACACCAATTCCTGTGCCTCTTATTTATCTCCCTAATCTCCCATTGACTCTCTGATGTGGTACGTGGTACAGGCAGTATTTCAGAGAATACTACCTTGGAGGTCCTTTCTTTAAGCTTGCAGCCTAATTCCCTGAAATCATATAAGGACTATTGTTGAGCGAGCATGCTCGACACTGCTCGGTACTCGCCCGAGCATCTCACTACTTGGGATGTTCGGCGAGCACCGAGCATTTCTGGGTTACTCGGGCGGGAGCTCGGGTCTCCGCCCTGCACGTTTGGCGCTCTTTACAGAGCCAATGAACATGCAGGGATTGCCAGCCAGTCACTATAATGCCGCAGCCATGTTGTTTGTGGGCATTACAGTGATTGGCTGGCCACATAGCGTCACCTCGAGTATTTAAAACTGGGCGCCACCATCTTGGACACAGTTTCTCCAGGTCAGATGGAGTAGGGAGAGTGCTGCTGAGTTAGGGAGAGATTTAAACTGCGAAATAGGTAGTGTAGGGTCTCTAAAGCCTGCCAAATCAAACAAACAGTCCTTCTTAGGACTAATATCCATCCCAGATATTAGGCAGGCAGGCAGGCAGGCTGTATAGGATACGCCGTGGTTATACCAGCAAACACTGCATTACAGTCCTGTGTGCTGCTTTTCAAATTGCTAGACTTAGCCCCAGGTCTCAGGGGCCAGGAAAAATACTTTTTTTTCATTTAAATCCTCTCTTTTTTTTTTTCCTCAGTCAGACTGTACAAGTCTGTACCTTTTGGTATTCCCCTCCCACAAAAAAAAAAATTGAGTGTGTCTGTGAGTGTTCAGACACAAATATATCGGTTTAAAAGAGTCTGGTGTAGGCCAGATAACTAGAACTGTGGTTTTGGTGTTTCACAGTTCAAATCTCTGTATTATCCACTTTTTTACCTTTTTTCAATAAAAAAAAACATTTTGAGTGTCTCGCTGATTGTTCAATCAGTATGCAAATAGCGGTATCAGAGCGCCAATAACAGGGCAAAAATTAATTAAAATGACTCATTTATTAATACAACGCGTTTCGGTGGACAAGGCCACCTTCATCAGATGTGACAAGCAGCAAACAAATGATCCTTATATACATTTAACCAGGTATACAATTACTTCAGAGGGGCGGGTTAGATACAGAGTGATATCTCTATATTAACCCTTTGAGTTCATTTATGTCCAATAGAGTAAACAGGATTTTTATAAATTAGTACCTAATGAAACATATAGGGTTCTCATAAAAAGGATGCACAGTATAAGAACTTGCGAATCCTATAATCATAATACTTAATAGGATATATTGTTATCTAACACCCTATATTTTTTATTATAAAAAATTACATACAACATAGAACAATATGTGAATATAAAAATTACAATCCCCAGATATAGGTAGGGGAAAAGGGGTAGGAGAGGAACCAAAAGCTCACTTACTGTTTCTATCTTTACGATTAGGAAAATATAATAACGAATAAAAAACAAACAAACAAAAAATAAATAAATAAATAATTTAAAAAGAGACATTTTGTTAAAAAAAAAAAATATTTTTTTTTTTGTAAAAATTATATAATGAAATTGCTAAACATAAAAACAATTGTTTAAAAAGTTGTCTTTTCTATATTAAGATTCAAACCTTCAGGAGACAGAGTTCCCATTTTGAAAATCCAATAATTTTCGCGTGTAATAAGGCAATTTAATTTATCATGATGTGTATCAACTATATGATCAATGCCAGTTAATTTCAGATTATTAGGATTCTTCTGATGTTCTTTTAAGAAATGATTAGAAATGCTATGTGAAGGAAAGCCGTTTCTAATATTTTGGCAATGTTTATTTAGTCTGGAGTGCATTTCCTGGATAGTGCGGCCAATGTATTGCCCTAACCCATCTGGAACACTGCTGTGAGTGTTGGTGAAGCTGGGCATCCATCTCAGCGGTATGCGCAACTAACCTGATCACATGACCCACCACCGTGAGATCAGGATCTGTGAACGGCGCTGAAAGCAGATGACAGCCACAAACAGAGCAGAGCCTGTGGAGCTTAACACTGGGGTTGTGCAGAGGTGCACAACGCCATAAGGTTAGTAGCCATTCCCAACATCCCTCTACAAATTGCATTACTCAGTCACCCATTGCGCCCTGTTCTCTCCTTTTTTATATACTCGCTGACTGTTCAGACACAAATATATCTGTTTCAAAGATTCTGGTGTAGGCCAGATAACTATAACTGTTGTTTTCCTCTTCCACGGTTCAAATCTCTGTATTATCCACTTTTTTGCACTTTTTCAAAAAACAAAAACATTTTGAGTGTCTCGCTGACTGTTCAGACACAAATATATCTGTTTAAAAGATTCTGGTGTAGGCCAGATAACTAAAATTGTGGTTTTCCTCTACCATGATTCAATTCTGGGTGTAATCCATCTTTTTGCATAAAAAAAACATTTTGAGTGTCTCGCTGACTGTTCAGACACAAATATTTCTGTTTAAAAGACTCTGTTGTAGGCCAGATAACGAGAACTGTGGTTTTCCTCTTCCACGGTTCAAATCTCTGTAGTATCCACTATTTTGCTTTTTTTCAATAAAAAAAACATTTTGAGTGTCTCGCTGACTGTTCAGACACAAAAATATCTGTTTAAAAGATTCTGGTGTAGGCCAGATAGCTAGAATTGTGGTTTTCCTCTTCCACGGTTCAAATCACTGTATTATCCACGTTTTGCCTTTTTTCAAAAAACAAAAACATTCTGAGTGTCTCGCTGACTGTTCAGACACAAGTATATCTCTTTAAAAGATTCTGGCGTAGGCCAGATAACCAGAACTGTGGTTTTCCTCTTCCACTGTTCAAATCTCTGTACTATCCACTATTTTTCCTTTTTTTAAAAAAAAAACAACATTTTGAGCATCTCGCTTACTGTCCAGACAAAAAAAGGTGTGGTGCTTGCATTTGGAAGGTTTTGCTGTGAAGTAAACATGCGGACAAAGGAGCTCTCCATGCAGGTGAAACAAGCCATCCTTAAGCTGCAAAAACAGAAAAAAACCATCTGAGAAATTGCTACAATATTTGGAGTGGCAAAATCTACAGTTTGGTACATCCTGAGAAAGAAAGAAAGCACAGGTGAACTCATCAATGCAAAAAGACCTGGGCGCCCATGGAAGACAACAGTGGTGGATGATCGCAGAATAATCTCCATGGTGAAGAGAAACCCCTTCACAACAGACAACCAAGTGAACAACACTCTCCAGGAGGTAGGCGTATCAATATCCAAATCTACCATAAAGAGAAGACTGCATGAAAGTAAATACCGAGGGTTCACTGCACGGTGCAAGCCACTCATAAGCATCAAGAATAAAAAGGCTAGACAGGACTTTGCTAAAAAACATCTAAAAAAGCCAGCACAGTTCTGGAAGAACATTCTTTGGACATATGAAACCAAGATCAACCTCTACCAGAATGATGGAAAAAGAAAAGTATGGCGAAGGCGTGGTACAGCTCATGATCCAAAGCATACCACATCATCTGTAAAACATGGCGGAGGCAGAGTGATGGCGCGGGCATGCATAGCTGTCAGTGGCACTGGGTCACTAGTGTTTATTGATGATGTGACACAGGACAGAAGCAGCCGAATGAATTCTGATGTATTCAGAGCCATACTGTGTGCTCAGATCCAGCCAAATGCAGCCAAACTGATTGGTCGTTGTTTCATACTACAGATGGACAATGACCCAAAACATAAAGCCAAAGCAACCCAGAAGTTTATTAAAGCAAAGAAGTGGAATATTCTTGAATGGCCAAGTCAGTCACCTGCTCTCAACCCAATTGAGCATGCATTTCACTTGTTAAAGACTAAACTTCAGACAGAAAGGCCCAAAAACAAACAGCAACTGAAAACCACCGCAGTGAAGGCCTGGCAGAGCATCAAAAGGAGGAAACACAGCGTTTGGTGATGTCCATGAGTTCAAGAATTCAGGCAGTCATTGCCAACAAAGGGTTTTCAACCAAGTACTAGAAATGAACATTTTATTTACAATTATTTAATCTGTCCAACTACTTTTGGTCCCTTTAAAAACAGGGTGGCACATGTTAAGGAGCTGAAACTCCTAAACCCTTCATCCAATTTTAATGTGGATACTCTCAAATGAAAGCTGAAAGTCTGAACTTCAACTGCATCTGAATTGTTTTGTTTAAAATTCATTGTGGTAATGTCTAGAACCAAAATTAGAAAAATGTTGTCTCTGTCCAAATATATATGGACCTAACTGTATATCTGTTTAATAGAGTCTGGTGTAGGCCACATAACTAGAATTGTGGTTTTCCTCTTCCACGGTTCAAATCTGGGTGTAATCCAAATTTTTGCCTAAAAAAAAAAACATTTTGAGTGTCTCGCTGTATGTTTAGACACAAATATATCTGTTTAAAAGATTCTGGTGTAGGCCAGATAACTAGAACTGTGATATTCCTCTTCCACGGTTCAAATCTCTGTATTATCCACTTTTTTGCCTTTTTTTCATTAAAAAAAACATTTTGAGTGTCTTGTTGACTGTTCAGACACAAATATGTCTGTTTAAAAGATTCTGGTGTAGGCCAGATGACTAGAACTGTGGTTTTCCTCTACCACGGTTCAAATCTGGGTGTAATCCACCCTTTTGCATAAAAAAACATTTTGAGTGTCTCTCTGACTGTTCAGACACAAATATATCTCTTTAAAAGAGTCTGGTGTGGGCCGGAAAACTAGAACTGTGGTTTTCATCTACCACAGTTCAAATCTCTGTATTATCCGCTTTTTTGCCTTTCTTCAATAAAAAAAACATTTTGAGTATCTTGCTGACTGTTCAGACACAAATATATCTGTTTAAAAGAGTCTGGTGTTGGCCAGATTAGAAGAACTGGGGGTTTCCTCTTCCATGTTTCAAATATGGGTGTAATCCACCTTTTTGCATAAAAAAAACATTTTGAGCGTCTCGCTCACTGTTCAGACACAAATATATTTGTTTAAAAGAATCTGGTATAGGCCAGATAAGATGAACTGTGGGTTTCCTCTTAAATGTTTCAAATCTGGGTGTAATCCACCTTTTTGCATAAAAAAACATTTTCAGTGTCTCGCTGTATGTTCAGACACAAATATATCTGTTTAAAAGAGTCTGGTGTAGGCCAGGTAACTAGAACTGTGGTTTTCCTCTTCAACTCTTCTACGGTTCAAATCTCTGTATTATCCGCTTTTTTGCCTTTCTTCAATAAAAAAAAACATTTTGAGTATCTTGCTGACTGTTCAGACACAAATATATCTGTTTAAAAGAGTCTGGTGTAGGCCAGATTAGAAGAACTGTGGGTTTCCTCTTCCATGTTTCAAATCTGGGTGTAATCCACCTTTTTGCATAAAAAAAAGCATTTTGAGTGTCTCGCTGTATGTTCAGACACAAATATATCTGTTTAAAAGAGTCTGGTGTAGGCCACGTAACTAGAACTGTGGTTTTCCTCTTCCACGGATCAAATCTCTGTATAATCTACTTTTTTGCCTTTTTTCAATTAAAAAAAAAATTTTGAGTTAATCTCTGACTGTTCAGACACAAATATATCTGTTTAAAAGAGTCTGGTGTAGGCCATATAACTAGAACTGTGGTTTTCCTCTTCCACGGTTCAAATCTGGGTGTAACCCAAATTTTTGCATTAAAAAAAAAACATTTTGAGTGTCTTGTTGACTGTTCAGACACAAATATGTCTGTTTAAAAGATTCTGGTGTAGGCCAGATAACTAGAACTGTGGATTTCCTCTTCCACGGTTCAAATCTGGGTGTAATCCACCTTTTTGCATAAAAAAAAACATTTTGAGCATCTCGCTGACTGTTCAGACACAAATATATTTGTTTAAAAGAATCTGGTATAGGCCAGATAAGATGAACTGTGGGTTTCCTCTTCCATGTTTCAAATCTGGGTGTAATCCACCTTTTTGCATAAAAAAAAAGCATTTTGAGTGTCTCGCTGTATGTTTAGACTCAAATATATCTGTTTAAAAGAGTCTGGTGTAGGCCAGGTATCTAGAACTGTGGTTTTCCTCTTCCACGGTTCAAATCTCTGTATAATCTACTTTTTTGCCTTTTTTCAATAAAAAAAACATTTTGAGTTAATCTCTGACTGTTCAGACACAAATATATCTATTTGAAAGATTCTGGTGTAGGCCAGATAAATAGAATTGTGGTACTCTTCTTCCATGGTTCAAATTTGGGTGTAATCCACCTTTTTGCATAAAAAAAAATGTTGAATGTCTTGCTGACTGTTCAGACACAAATATATCCGATTTAAAGAGTCTGGTGTAGGCCAGATAACTAGAACTGTGATTTTCCTCTTCCACGGTTCAAATCTCAGTATTGTCCACTATTTTTCCTTTTTTTTAAAAAAAAAACAACATTTTGAGCATCTCGCTTACTGTCCAGATAAAAATATATCTGTTTAAACGATACTTTGTGTAGGCCAGATAACTAGAACTGCGGTTTTCCTCTTCCATGGTTCAAATCAGGGTGCAATCCACCTTTTTGCATAAAAAAAACATTTTGAGCGTATCTCTGACTGTTCAGACACAAATACAGTTAGTTTCAAATATATTTGGACAGAGACAACATTTTTCTAATTTTGGTTCTAGACATTACCACAATGAATTTTAAACAAAAGAATTGAGATGCAGTTGAAGTTCAGACTTTCAGCTTTCATTTGAGGGTATCCACATTAAAATTGGATGAAGGGTTTAGGAGTTTCAGCTCCTTAACATGTGCCACCCTGTTTTTAAAGGGACCGAAAGTAATTGGACAGATTAAATAATTGTAAATAAAATGTTCATTTCTAGTACTTGGTTGAAAACCCTTTGTTGGCAATGACTGCCTGAATTCTTGAACTCATGGACATCACCAGATGCTGTGTTTCCTCCTTTTGATGCTCTGCCAGGCCTTCACTGTGGTGGTTTTCAGTTACTGTTTGTTTGTGGGCCTTTCTGTCTGAAGTTTAGTCTTTAACAAGTGAAATGCATGCTCAATTGGGTTGAGAGCAGGTGACTGACTTGGCCATTCAAGAATATTCCACTTCTTTGCTTTAATAAACTCCTGGGTTGCTTTGGATTTATGTTTTGGGTCATTGTCCATCTGTAGTATGAAACAACGACCAATCAGTTTGGCTGCATTTGGCTGGATCTGAGCACACAGTATGGCTCTGAATACATCAGAATTCATTCGGCTGCTTCTGTCCTGTGTCACATCATCAATAAACAATAGTGACCCAGTGCCACTGACAGCCATGCATGCCCGTGCCATCACTCTGCCTCCGCCATGTTTTACAGATGATGTGGTATGCTTTGGATCATGAACTGTACCACGCCTTCGCCATACTTTTCTCTTTCCATCATTCTGGTAGAGGTTGATCTTGGTTTCATATGTCCAAATAATGTTCTTCCAGAACTGTGCTGGCTTTTTTAGATGTTTTTTAGCAAAGTAATGTCTAGCCTTTTTATTCTTGATGCTTATGAGTGGCTTGCACCGTGCAGTGAACCCTCGGTATTTACTTTCATGCAGTCTTCTCTTTATGGTAGATTTGGATATTGATACGCCTACCTCCTGGAGAGTGTTGTTCACTTGGTTGGCTGTTGTGAAGGGGTTTCTCTTCACCATGGAGATTATTCTGCGATCATCCACCACTGTTGTCTTCCATGGGCGCCCAGTTTTTTTTGCATTGATGAGTTCACCCGTGCTTTCTTTCTTTCTCAGAATGTACCAAACTGTAGATTTTGCCGCTCCTAATATTGTAGAAATTTCTCGGATGTTTTTTTTTGTGTTTTTGCAGCTTAAGGATGGCTTGTTTCACCTGCATGGAGAGCTCCTTTGACCGCATGTTTACTTCACAGCAAAACCTTCCAAATGCAAGCACCACACCTCAAATCAACTCCAGGTCTTTTATCTGCTTAATTGAGAATGACATTACGAAGGGATTACCTTCACCCATCCATGAAATAGCCTTGGAGTCAATTGTCCAATTACTTTTGGTCCCTTTAAAAACAGGGTGGCACATGTTAAGGAGCTGAAACTCCTAAACCCTTCATCCAATTTTAATGTGGATACTCTCAAATGAAAGCTGAAAGTCTGAACTTCAACTGCATCTGAATTATTTTGTTTAAAATTCATTGTGGTAATGTCTAGAACCAAAATTAGAAAAATGTTGTCTCTGTCCAAATATATATGGACCTAACTTTATATCTGTTTAATAGAGTCTGGTGTAGGCCACATAACTAGAACTGTGGTTTTCCTCTTCCACGGTTCAAATCTGGGTGTAATCCAAATTTTTGCCTAAAAAAAAAAACATTTTGAGTGTCTCGCTGTATGTTTAGACACAAATATATCTGTTTAAAAGATTCTGGTGTAGGCCAGATAACTAGAACTGTGATATTCCTCTTCCACGGTTCAAATCTCTGTATTATCCACTTTTTTGCCTTTTTTTCATAAAAAAAAACATTTTGAGTGTCTTGTTGACTGTTCAGTCACAAATATGTCTGTTTAAAAGATTCTGGTGTAGGCCAGATGACTAGAACTGTGGTTTTCCTCTACCATGGTTCAAATCTGGGTGTAATCCACCTATTTGCATAAAAAAAACATTTTAAGCGTCTCGCTGACTGTTCAGACTCAAATATATCTGTTTAAAAGATTCTGTTGTAGGTCAGATAACTAGAACTGTGGCTTTCCTCTTCCACGGTTCAAATCTGGGTGTAATCCACCCTTTTGCATAAAAAAACATTTTGAGTGTCACTCTGACTGTTCAGACACAAATATATCTCTTTAAAAGAGTCTGGTGTAGGCCGGAAAACTAGAACTGTGATATTCTTCTTCCACGGTTCAAATCTCTGTATTATCCACTTTTTTGCCTTTTTTTCATGAAAAAAAACATTTTGAGTGTCTTGTTGACTGTTCAGACACAAATATGTCTGTTTAAAAGATTCTGGTGTAGGCCAGATAACTAGAACTGTGGCTTTCCTCTTCCACGGTTCAAATCTGGGTGTAATCCACCTTTTTGCATAAAAAAACATTTTGAGTGTCTCTCTGACTGTTCAGACACAAATATATCTCTTTAAAAGAGTCTGGATTAGGCCGGAAAACTAGAACTGTGGTTTTCCTCTACCACAGTTCAAATCTCTGTATTATCCGTTTTTTTGCCTTTCTTCAAAAAAAAAACATTTTGAGTATCTTGCTGACTGTCCAGACACAAATATATCTGTTTAAAAGAGTCTGGTGTTGGCCAGATTAGAAGAACTGGGGGTTTCCTCTTCCATGTTTCAAATATGGGTGTAATCCACCTTTTTGAATAAAAAAAACATTTTGAGCGTCTCGCTGATTGTTCAGACACAAATATATCTGTTTAAAAGAATCTGGTATAGGCCAGATAAGATGAACTGTGGGTTTCCTCTTAAATGTTTCAAATCTGGGTGTAATCCACCTTTTTGCATAAAAAAAAACATTTTCAGTGTCTCGCTGTATGTTCAGACACAAATATATCTGTTTAAAAGAGTCTGGTGTAGGCCAGATAACTAGAACTGTGGTTTTCCTCTTCCACGGTTCAAATCTGGGTGTGATCCAAATTTTTCATAAAAAAAACATTTTGAGTGTCTCGCTGACTGTTCAGACACGGATATATCTGTTTAATAGAGTCTGGTGTATGCCAGATAACTAGAACTGTGGTTTTCCTCTTCCATGGTTCAAATCAGGGTGTAATCCACCTTTTTGCATAAAAAAACATTTTGAGTGTCTCGCTGACTGTTCAGAAACAAATATATCTGTTTAAAAGAGTCTGGTGTAGGCCATATAACTAGAACTGTGGTTTTCCTCTTCCACGGTTCAAATCTGGGTGTAACCCAAATTTTTGCATTAAAAAAAAAAGCATTTTGAGTGTCTCGCTGTATGTTCAGACACAAATATATCTATTTAAAAGATTCTGGTGTAGGCCAGATATATAGAATTGTGGTACTCCACTTCCATGGTTCAAATTTGGGTGTAATCCACCTTTTTGCATAAAAAAAATTTTGAGTGTCTCGCTGACTGTTCAGATACAAATATATCTGTTTAAAAGAGTCTGGTGGAGGCCAGATAACTAGAACTGTGATATTCCTCTTCCACGGTTCAAATCTCTGTATTATCCACTTTTTTGCCTTTTTTTCATTAAAAAAAACATTTTGAGTGTCTTGTTGACTGTTCAGACACAAATATGTCTGTTTAAAAGATTCTGGTGTAGGCCAGATAACTAGAACTGTGGATTTCCTCTTCCACGGTTCAAATCTGGGTGTAATCCACCTTTTTGCATAAAGAAACATTTTGAGTGTCTCGCTGACTGATCAGACACAAATATATCTGTTTAAAATATTTTGTTGTAGGCCAGATAGCTAGAACTTTGGCTTTCCTCTTCCACGGTTCAAATCTGAGTGTAATCCACCTTTTTGCATTAAAAAAACATTTTGAGTGTCTCTCTGACTGTTTAGACACAAACATATCTGTTTAACAGAGTCTGGTGTAGGCCGGAAAACTAGAACTGTGGTTTTCCTCTTCCACAGTTCAAATCTCTGTATTATCCGCTTTTTTGCCTTTCTTCAATAAAAAAAAACATTTTGAGTATCTTGCTGACTGTTCAGACACAAATATATCTGTTTAAAAGAGTCTGGTGTAGGCCAGATTAGAAGAACTGGGGGTTTCCTCTTCCATGTTTCAAATATGGGTGTAATCCACCTTTTTGCATAAAAAAAAAAACATTTTGAGTGTCTCGCTGTATGTTCAGACACAAATATATCTATTTAAAAGATTCTGGTGTAGGCCAGATATATAGAATTGTGGTACTCCACTTCCATGGTTCAAATTTGGGTGTAATCCACCTTTTTGCATAAAAAAAACATTTTGAATGTCTCGCTGTATGTTCAGACACAAATATATCTGTTTAAAAGATTCTGGTGAAGGCCAGATATATAGAATTGTGGTACTCCACTTCCATGGTTCAAATTTGAGTGTAATCCACCTTTTTGCATAAAAAAAACATTTTGAATGTCTCGCTGTATGTTCAGACACAAATATATCTGTTTAAAAGATTCTGGTGTAGGCCAGATATATAGAATTGTGGTACTCCACTTCCATGGTTCAAATTTGGGTGTAATCCACCTTTTTGCATAAAAAAACATTTTGAGTGTCTCGCTGTATGTTCAGACACAAATATATCTATTTAAAAGATTCTGGTGTAGGCCAGATATATAGAATTGTGGTACTCCACTTCCATGGTTCAAATTTGGGTGTAATCCACCTTTTTGCATAAAAAAAACATTTTGAATGTCTCGCTGTATGTTCAGACACAAATATATCTGTTTAAAAGATTCTGGTGAAGGCCAGATAACAAGAACTGTTGTATTCCTCTACCCTGGTTCAAATCAGGGTGCAATCCACCTTTTTGCATAAAAAAAACATTTTGAGCGTATCGCTGACTGTTCAGACACAAATACAGTTAGTTTCAAATATATTTGGACAGAGACAACATTTTTCTAATTTTGGTTCTAGACATTACCACAATGAATTTTAAACAAAACAATTCAGATGCAGTTGAAGTTCAGACTTTCAGCTTTCATTTGAGGGTATCCACATTAAAATTGGATGAAGGGTTTTTTAGGAGTTTCAGCTCCTTAACATGTGCCACCCTGTTTTTAAAGGGACCAAAAGTAATTGGACAGATTAAATAATTGTAAATAAAATGTTCATTTCTAGTACTTGGTTGAAAACCCTTTGTTGGCAATGACTGCCTGAATTCTTGAACTCATGGACATCACCAGACGCTGTGTTTCTTCCTTTTGATGCTCTGCCAGTCCTTCACTGCGGTGATTTTCAGTTGCTGTTTGTTTGTGGGCCTTTCTGTCTGAAGTTTAGTCTTTAACAAGTGAAATGCATGCTCAATTGGGTTGAGAGCAGGTGACTGACTTGGCCATTCAAGAATATTCCACTTCTTTGCTTTAATAAACTCCTGGGTTGCTTTGGCTTTATGTTTTGGGTCATTGTCCATCTGTAGTATGAAACAACGACCAATCAGTTTGGCTGCATTTGGCTGGATCTGAGCACACAGTATGGCTCTGAATACATCAGAATTCATTCGGCTGCTTCTGTCCTGTGTCACATCATCAATAAACACTAGTGACCCAGTGCCACTGACAGCCATGCATGCCCGCGCCATCACTCTGCCTCCGCCATGTTTTACAGATGATGTGGTATGCTTTGGATCATGAACTGTACCACGCCTTCGCCATACTTTTCTCTTTCCATCATTCTGGTAGAGGTTGATCTTGGTTTCATATGTCCAAATAATGTTCTTCCAGAACTGTGCTGGCTTTTTTAGATGTTTTTTAGCAAAGTAATGTCTAGCCTTTTTAATCTTGATGCTTATGAGTGGCTTGCACCGTGCAGTGAACCCTCGGTATTTACTTTCATGCAGTCTTCTCTTTATGGTAGATTTGGATATTGATACGCCTACCTCCTGGAGAGTGTTGTTCACTTGGTTGGCTGTTGTTAAGGGGTTTCTCTTCACCATGGAGATTATTCTGCGATCATCCACCACTGTTGTCTTCCATGGGCGCCCAGGTCTTTTTGCATTGATGAGTTCACCTGTGCTTTCTTTCTTTCTCAGGATGTACCAAACTGTAGATTTTGCCGCTCCTAATATTGTAGCACTTTCTCGGATGTTTTTTTTTGTGTTTTTGCAGCTTAAGGATGGCTTGTTTCACCTGCATGGAGAGCTCCTTTGACCGCATGTTTACTTCACAGCAAAATCTTCCAAATGCAAGCACCACACCTCAAATCAACTCCAGGTCTTTTATCTGCATAATTGAGAATGACATTACGAAGGGATTACCTTCACCCATCCATGAAATAGCCTTGGAGTCAAATGTCCAATTACTTTTGGTCCCTTTAAAAACAGGGTGGCACATGTTAAGGAGCTGAAACTCCTAAACCCTTCATCCAATTTTAATGTGGATACTCTCAAATGAAAGCTGAAAGTCTGAACTTCAACTGCATCTGAATTATTTTGTTTAAAATTCACTGTGGTAATGTCTAGAAACAAAATTAGAAAAATGTTGTCTCTGTTCAAATATATATGGACCTAACTGTATATCTGTTTAATAGAGTCTGGTGTAGGCCACATAACTAGAACTGTGGTTTTCCTCTTCCACGGTTCAAATCTGGGTGTAATCCAAATTTTTGCCTAAAAAAAACATTTTGAGTGTCTCGCTGTATGTTTAGACACAAATATATCTGTTTAAAAGATTCTGGTGTAGGCCAGATAACTAGAACTGTGGTTTTCCACTTCCATGGTTCAAATCAGGGTGTAATCCACCTTTTTGCATAAAAAAAACATTTTGAGTATCTCACTGACTGTTCAGATACAAATATATCTGTTTAAAAGAGTCTGGTGGAGGCCAGATAACTAGAACTATGATATTCCTCTTCCAAAGTTCAAATCTCTGTATTATCCACTTTTTTGCCTTTTTTTCAATAAAAAAAACATTTTGAGTGTCTTGCTGACTGTTCAGACACAAATATGTCTGTTTAAAAGATTCTGGTGTAGGCCAGATAACTAGAACTGTGGTTTTCCTTTACCATGGTTCAAATCTGGGTGTAATCCACCTATTTGCATAAAAAAAACATTTTGAGTGTCTCGCTGACTGTTCAGACACAAAAATATCTGTTTAAAAGATTCTGTTGTAGGCCAGATAACTAGGACTTTGGCATTCCTCTTCCACGGTTCAAATCTGGGTGTAATCCACCTTTTTGCATAAAAAAAACATTTTGAGTGTCTCTCTGACTGTTCAGACACAAATATATCTGTTTAAAAGATTCTGATGTAGGCCAGAAAACTAGAACTGTGGTTTTCCTCTTCCACAGTTCAAATCTCTGTATTATCCGCTATTTTGCCTTTCTTCTATAAAAAAAAATTTTTTGAGTATCTTGCTGACTGTTCAGACACAAATATATCTTTTTAAAAGAGTCTGGTGTAGCCCAGATTAGAAGAACTGGGGGTTTCCTCTTCCATGTTTCAAATATGGGTGTAATCCACCTTTTTGCATAAAAAAAACATTTTGAGCGTCTCGCTGACTGTTCAGACACAAATATATTTGTTTAAAAGAATCTGGTATAGGCCAGATAAGATGAACTGTGGGTTTCCTCTTCCATGTTTCAAATCTGGGTGTAATCCACCTTTTTGCATAAAAAAACATTTTGAGTGTCTCGCTGTATGTTCAGACACAAATATATCTGTTTAAAAGAGTCTGGTGTAGGCCAGGTAACTAGAACTGTGGTTTTCCTCTTCCACGGATCAAATCTCTGTATAATCTACTTTTTTGCCTTTTTTCAATTAAAAAAAACATTTTGAGTTAATCTCTGACTGTTCAGACACAAATATATCTGTTTAAAAGAGTCTGGTGTAGGCCATATAACTAGAACTGTGGTTTTCCTCTTCCACGGTTCAAATCTGGGTGTAACCCAAATTTTTGCATTAAAAAAAAAACATTTTGAGTGTCTCGCTGTATGTTCAGACACAAATATATCTATTTAAAAGATTCTGGTGTAGGCCAGATATATAGAATTGTGGTACTCCACTTCCATGGTTCAAATTTGGGTGTAATCCACCTTTTTGCATAAAAAAAACATTTTGAATGTCTCGCTGTATGTTCAGACACAAATATATCTGTTTAAAAGATTCTGGTGTAGGCCTGATAAGTAGAACTGTGGTTTTCCTATTCCACAGTTCAAATCTGGGTGTAATCCACCTTTTTGCTAAAAAAAAAAACATTTTGAGTGTCTCGCTGACTGTTCAGACACAAATATATCTGTTTCAAAGATTCTGGTGTAGGTCAGATAACTAGAACTGTGGTTTTCCTCTTCCACGATTCAAATCTCTGTTTTATCCACTTTTCTGTCTTTTTTTCAATAAAAAAAACATTTTGAGTGTCTCGCTGACTGTTCAGACACAAATATGTCTGTTTAAAAGATTCTGGTGTAGGCCAGAAAACTAGAACTGTGGTTTTACTCTACAATGGTTCAAATCTGGGTGTAATCCACCTATTTGCATAAAAAAAACATTTTGAGCGTCTCGTTGACTGTTCAGACACAAATATATCTGTTTAAAAGATTCTGTTGTAGGCCAGGTAACTAGAACTGTGGTTTTCCTCTTACACGGTTCAAATCTGGGTGTAATACACATTTTGCATAAAAAAAAACATGTTGAGTGTCTCGCTGACTGTTCAGACACAAATATATCGGTTTAAAAGATTCTGGTGTAGGCCAGGTAACTAGAACTGTGGTTTTCCTCTTCCACGGTTCAAATCTGGGTGTAATCCAAACTTTTGCATAAAAAAAAAAATTTTGAGTGTCTCGCTGTATGTTCAGACACAAATATATCGGTTTAAAAGATTCTGGTGTAGGCCAGATAACTACAATTGTGGTACACCTCTTCCATGTTTCAAATCTGGGTGTAATCCACCTTTTTACATAAAAAAAACATTTTGATTGTCTCCCTGACTGTTCAGACACAAATATATCTGTTTAAAAGAGTCTGGTGTAGGCCAGATAACTAGAACTGCGGTATTCCTCTTCTACAGTTCAAATCTGGGTGTAATCAACCTTTTTGCATAAAAAAACATTTTGAGTTTCTCTCTGACTGTTTAGACAAAAATATATCTGTTTAAACGATTCTGGTGTAGGCCAGATAACTAGAACTGTGGTTTTCTACTTCCACTGTCCAAATCAGCGTGTAATCCTCCTTTTTGCATAAAAAAAACATTTTGAGTGTATCGCTGACTGTTCAGACACAAATATATCTGTTTAAAAGAGTCTGGTGCAGGCCAGATAACTAGAACTGTGGTTTTCCTCTTCTACTGTTCAAATCTGGGTGTAATCCAAATTTTTGCATAAAAAAAAACATTTTGAGTGTCTCGCTGATTGTTCATACACAAATATATCTGTTTAAAAGAGTCTGGTGTAGGCCAGATAGCTAGAACTGTGGTTTTCCTCTTCCACGGTTCAAATCTGGGTGTAATCCACCTTTACGCATAAAAAAAACATTTTGAGTGTCTTGCTGTATGTTCAGACACAAATATATCTGTTTAAAACAGTCTGGTGTAGACCAGATAAATAGAACTCTGGTTTTTCTCTTCCACGGTTCAAATCTCTATATTATCTACATTTTTGCCTTTTTTCCATAAAAAAAAACATTTTGAGTGTCTCGCTGACTGTTCAGACACAAATATATCTGTTGAAAAGATTCTGATGAAGGCCAGATAACTAGAACTGTGGTTTTCCTCTTTCATGGTTCAAATCAGGGTGTACTCCACCTTTTTGCATAAAAAAAAAACATTTTGAGTGTCTCGCTGTATGTTCAGACACAAATATATCTGTTTAAAAGAGTCTGGTGTAGGCCAGATAACTAGAACTGTGGTTTTCCTCTTCCACGGTTCAAAGCTCTGTATTATCCACTTTTTTGCCTTTTTAAAAAAAAAAATATATATATATTTTGAGTGTCTCGCTGACTGTTCAGACACAAAAATATCTGTTTAAGAGATTCTGGCATAGGCCAGATAACTAGAACTGTGGTTTTCCTCTTCCACTGTTGAAATCTGTTTGTAATCCACCTTTTTGCATAGAAAAAAACATTTTGAGTGTCTCGCTGTATGTTCAGACACAAATATATCTGTTTAAAAGATTCTGGTGAAGGCCAGATAACAATAACTGTTGTATTCCTCTACCCTGGTTCAAATCTGGGTGTAATCCACCTTTTTGCATAAAAAAAACATTTTGATTGTCTTGCTGACTGTTCAGACACAAATACATCTGTTTAAAAGTGTCTGGTGTAATCCAGATAACTAGAACTGTGGTTTTCCTCTTCCACGGTTCAAATCTGGGTGTGATCCACCATTTTGCATAAAAAAACATTTTGATTGTCTCGATGAATGTTCAGACACAAATATATCTGTTTAAAAGAATCTGGTTTAGGCCAGATAACTAGAACTGTGGTTTTCCTCTCCACGGTTCAAATCTCTGCATTATCCACTTTTTTGCCTTTTTTCAATTAAAAAAAAACATTTTAAGTGTCTCGCTGACTGTTCAGACAGAAATATATCTGTTTAAAAGAGTCTGGTGTAGGCCATATAACTAGAACAGTGGTTTTTCTCTTCCACGGATCAAATGTTGGTGTAATCCACCATTTTGCATAAAAAAAACATTTTGAGTGTCTCGCTGACTGCTCAGCCACAAATATATCTGTTTAAAAGATTCTGGTGTAGGCCAGATAACTAGAACTGTGGTTTTCCTCTTCCACGGTTCAAATCAGGGTGTAATTCAAATTTTTGCATAAAAAAAAAACATTTTGAGTGTCTCACTGTATGTTCAGACACAAATGTATCTGTTTAAAAGATTCTGGTGTAGGCGAGATAACAAGAACCATGGTTTTCCTCCTCCACGGTTCAAATCTCTGTATTATCCACTTTTTTGCCTTTTTTCAATAAAAAAAAACATTTAAGTGTCTTGCTGACTGTTCAGACACAAATATATCTGTTTAAAAGATTCTGGTGTGGGCGCGATAGCTAGAACTGTGTTTTTCATCTTCAACGGTTGAAATTTCTGTATTTTCCACTTTTTCGCATTTTTAAAAAAAAAAAACATTTTGAGTGTCTCGCTGACTGCTCAGACAAAAATATATCTGTTTAAAAGATTCTGGTGTAGGCCAGATAACTAGAACTGCGGTTTTCCTCTTCCACGGTTCAAATCTGGGTTTAATCCAAATTTTTGCATAAAAAAAACATTTTGAGTGTCTCGCTGACTGTTCAGACACAAATGTATCTGTTTAAAAGAGTCTGGTGTAGGCCAGATAATTAGAACTGTGGATTTCCTCTTCCAAGGTTCAAATCTTGGTGTAATCCACCATTTTGCTAAAATAAAAATCATTTTGAGTGTCTCGCTGACTGTTCAGACACAAATATATCTGTTTAAAATAGTCTTGTGTAGGCCAGATAACTAGAATTGTGGTTTAACTCTTCCACGGTTCAAATCTGGGTGTAATCCACCTTTTACACATAAAAAAAATATTTTGAGTGTCTCGCTGTATGTTCAGATGCAAAAATATCTGTTTAAAATAGTCTGGTGTAGGCCAGATAAATAGAACTGTGGTTTTCCTCTTCCGCGGTTTAAATCTCTGTATTATCTACTTTTTTGCCTTTTTTCGAAAAAAAAAAAAAATAGGAGTGTATCGCTGTATGTTCAGACACAAATATATCTGTTTAAAAGATTCTGGCGTAGGCCAGATAACTAGAACTATGGTTTTCCTCTTCCACTGTTGAAATCTGGGTGTAATCCACCTTTTTGCATAAAAAAAAACATTTTGAGTGTCTCGCTGTATGTTCAGACACAAATATATCTGTTGAAAAGATTCTGGTGAAGGCCAGATAACTAGAACTATGGTATTCCTCTTCCCTGGTTCAAATCTGGGTGTAATCCACCTTTTTGCATAAAAAAAGCATTTTGATTGTCTCGCTGACTGTTCAGACACAAATACATCTGTTTAAAAGTGTCTGGTGTAGGCCAGATAACTAGAATTGTGGTTTTCCTCTTCCACAGTTCAAATCTCTGTATTATCCACTTTTTTGCCTTTTAAAAAAATATATATATATTTTGAGTGTCTCGCTGACTGTTCAGACACAAATATATCTGTTTAAAAGATTCTGTTGTAGGCCAGATAACTAGGACTTTGGCATTCCTCTTCCACGGTTCAAATCTGGGTGTAATCCACCTTTTTGCATAAAAAAAACATTTTGAGTGTCTCTCTGACTGTTCAGACACAAATATATCTGTTTAAAAGATTCTGGTGTAGGCCAGAAAACTAGAACTGTGGTTTTCCTCTTCCACAGTTCAAATCTCTGTATTATCCGCTATTTTGCCTTTCTTCTATAAAAAAAAATTTTTGAGTATCTTGCTGACTGTTCAGACACAAATATATCTTTTTAAAAGAGTCTGGTGTAGCCCAGATTAGAAGAACTGGGGGTTTCCTCTTCCATGTTTCAAATATGGGTGTAATCCACCTTTTTGCATAAAAAAAACATTTTGAGCGTCTCGCTGACTGTTCAGACACAAATATATTTGTTTAAAAGAATCTGGTATAGGCCAGATAAGATGAACTGTGGGTTTCCTCTTCCATGTTTCAAATCTGGGTGTAATCCACCTTTTTGCATAAAAAAACATTTTGAGTGTCTCGCTGTATGTTCAGACACAAATATATCTGTTTAAAAGAGTCTGGTGTAGGCCATATAACTAGAACTGTGGTTTTCCTCTTCCACGGTTCAAATCTGGGTGTAACCCAAATTTTTGCATTAAAAAAAAAACATTTTGAGTGTCTCGCTGTATGTTCAGACACAAATATATCTATTTAAAAGATTCTGGTGTAGGCCAGATATATAGAATTGTGGTACTCCACTTCCATGGTTCAAATTTGGGTGTAATCCACCTTTTTGCATAAAAAAAACATTTTGAATGTCTCGCTGTATGTTCAGACACAAATATATCTGTTTAAAAGATTCTGGTGAAGGCCAGATATATAGAATTGTGGTACTCCACTTCCATGGTTCAAATTTGAGTGTAATCCACCTTTTTGCATAAAAAAAACATTTTGAATGTCTCGCTGTATGTTCAGACACAAATATATCTGTTTAAAAGATTCTGGTGTAGGCCAGATATATAGAATTGTGGTACTCCACTTCCATGGTTCAAATTTGGGTGTAATCCACCTTTTTGCATAAAAAAACATTTTGAGTGTCTCGCTGTATGTTCAGACACAAATATATCTATTTAAAAGATTCTGGTGTAGGCCAGATATATAGAATTGTGGTACTCCACTTCCATGGTTCAAATTTGGGTGTAATCCACCTTTTTGCATAAAAAAAACATTTTGAATGTCTCGCTGTATGTTCAGACACAAATATATCTGTTTAAAAGATTCTGGTGAAGGCCAGATAACAAGAACTGTTGTATTCCTCTACCCTGGTTCAAATCAGGGTGCAATCCACCTTTTTGCATAAAAAAAACATTTTGAGCGTATCGCTGACTGTTCAGACACAAATACAGTTAGTTTCAAATATATTTGGACAGAGACAACATTTTTCTAATTTTGGTTCTAGACATTACCACAATGAATTTTAAACAAAACAATTCAGATGCAGTTGAAGTTCAGACTTTCAGCTTTCATTTGAGGGTATCCACATTAAAATTGGATGAAGGGTTTTTTAGGAGTTTCAGCTCCTTAACATGTGCCACCCTGTTTTTAAAGGGACCAAAAGTAATTGGACAGATTAAATAATTGTAAATAAAATGTTCATTTCTAGTACTTGGTTGAAAACCCTTTGTTGGCAATGACTGCCTGAATTCTTGAACTCATGGACATCACCAGACGCTGTGTTTCTTCCTTTTGATGCTCTGCCAGTCCTTCACTGCGGTGATTTTCAGTTGCTGTTTGTTTGTGGGCCTTTCTGTCTGAAGTTTAGTCTTTAACAAGTGAAATGCATGCTCAATTGGGTTGAGAGCAGGTGACTGACTTGGCCATTCAAGAATATTCCACTTCTTTGCTTTAATAAACTCCTGGGTTGCTTTGGCTTTATGTTTTGGGTCATTGTCCATCTGTAGTATGAAACAACGACCAATCAGTTTGGCTGCATTTGGCTGGATCTGAGCACACAGTATGGCTCTGAATACATCAGAATTCATTCGGCTGCTTCTGTCCTGTGTCACATCATCAATAAACACTAGTGACCCAGTGCCACTGACAGCCATGCATGCCCGCGCCATCACTCTGCCTCCACCATGTTTTACAGATGATGTGGTATGCTTTGGATCATGAACTGTACCACGCCTTCGCCATACTTTTCTCTTTCCATCATTCTGGTAGAGGTTGATCTTGGTTTCATATGTCCAAATAATGTTCTTCCAGAACTGTGCTGGCTTTTTTTGATGTTTTTTAGCAAAGTAATGTCTAGCCTTTTTATTCTTGATGCTTATGAGTGGCTTGCACCGTGCAGTGAACCCTCGGTATTTACTTTCATGCAGTCTTCTCTTTATGGTAGATTTGGATATTGATACGCCTACCTCCTGGAGAGTGTTGTTCACTTGGTTGGCTGTTGTGAAGGGGTTTCTCTTCACCATGGAGATTATTCTGCGATCATCCTCCACTGTTGTCTTCCATGGGCGCCCAGGTCTTTTTGCATTGATGATTTCACCTGTGCTTTCTTTCTTTCTCAGGATGTACCAAACTGTAGATTTTGCCGCTCCTAATATTGTAGCAATTTCTCGGATGTTTTTTTTTGTGTTTTTGCAGCTTAAGGATGGCTTGTTTCACCTGCATGGAGAGCTCCTTTGACCGCATGTTTACTTCACAGCAAAACCTTCCAAATGCAAGCACCACACCTCAAATCAACTCCAGGTCTTTTATCTGCTTAATTGAGAATGACATTACGAAGGGATTACCTTCACCCATCCATGAAATAGCCTTGGAGTCAATTGTTCAATTACTTTTGGTCCCTTTAAAAACAGGGTGGCACATGTTAAGGAGCTGAAACTCCTAAACCCTTCATCCAATTTTAATGTGGATACTCTCAAATGAAAGCTGAAAGTCTGAACTTCAACTGCATCTGAATTATTTTGTTTAAAATTCATTGTGGTAATGTCTAGAACCAAAATTAGAAAAATGTAGTCTCTGTCCAAATATATATGGACCTAACTGTATATCTGTTTAATAGAGTCTGGTGTAGGCCACATAACTAGAACTGTGGTTTTCCTCTTCCACGGTTCAAATCTGGGTGTAATCCAAATTTTTGCATAAAAAAAAACATTTTGAGTGTCTCGCTGTATGTTTAGACACAAATATATCTGTTTAAAAGATTCTGGTGTAGGCCAGATAACTAGAACTGTGGTTTTCCACTTCCATGGTTCAAATCAGGGTGTAATCCACCTTTTTGCATAAAAAAAAAGCATTTTGAGTATCTCGCTGACTGTTCAGATACAAATATATCTGTTTAAAAGAGTCTGGTGGAGGCCAGATAACTAGAACTATGATATTCCTCTTCCACAGTTCAAATCTCTGTATTATCCACTTTTTTGTCTTTTTTTCAATAAAAAAAACATTTTGAGTGTCTTGCTGACTGTTCAGACACAAATATGTCTGTTTAAAAGATTCTGGTGTAGGCCAGATAACTAGAACTGTGGTTTTCCTTTACCATGGTTCAAATCTGGGTGTAATCCACCTATTTGCATAAAAAAAACATTTTGAGTGTCTCGCTGACTGTTCAGACACAAATATATCTGTTTAAAAGATTCTGTTGTAGGCCAGATAACTAGGACTTTGGCATTCCTCTTCCACGGTTCAAATCTGGGTGTAATCCACCTTTTTGCATAAAAAAAACATTTTGAGTGTCTCTCTGACTGTTCAGACACAAATATATCTGTTTAAAAGATTCTGGTGTAGGCCAGAAAACTAGAACTGTGGTTTTCCTCTTCCACAGTTCAAATCTCTGTACTATCCGCTATTTTGCCTTTCTTCTATAAAAAAAAAAATTTTGAGTATCTTGCTGACTGTTCAGACACAAATATATCTTTTTAAAAGAGTCTGGTGTAGCCCTGATTAGAAGAACTGGGGGTTTCCTCTTCCATGTTTCAAATATGGGTGTAATCCACCTTTTTGCATAAAAAAAACATTTTGAGTGTCTCGCTGACTGTTCAGACACAAATGTATCTGTTTAAAAGAGTCTGGTGTAGGCCAGATAATTAGAACTGTGGATTTCCTCTTCCAAGGTTCAAATCTTGGTGTAATCCACCATTTTGCTAAAATAAAAATCATTTTGAGTGTCTCGCTGACTGTTCAGACACAAATATATCTGTTTAAAATAGTCTTGTGTAGGCCAGATAACTAGAATTGTGGTTTAACTCTTCCACGGTTCAAATCTGGGTGTAATCCACCTTTTACACATAAAAAAAATATTTTGAGTGTCTCGCTGTATGTTCAGATGCAAAAATATCTGTTTAAAATAGTCTGGTGTAGGCCAGATAAATAGAACTGTGGTTTTCCTCTTCCGCGGTTTAAATCTCTGTATTATCTACTTTTTTGCCTTTTTTCGAAAAAAAAAAAAAATAGGAGTGTATCGCTGTATGTTCAGACACAAATATATCTGTTTAAAAGATTCTGGCGTAGGCCAGATAACTAGAACTATGGTTTTCCTCTTCCACTGTTGAAATCTGGGTGTAATCCACCTTTTTGCATAAAAAAAAACATTTTGAGTGTCTCGCTGTATGTTCAGACACAAATATATCTGTTGAAAAGATTCTGGTGAAGGCCAGATAACTAGAACTATGGTATTCCTCTTCCCTGGTTCAAATCTGGGTGTAATCCACCTTTTTGCATAAAAAAAGCATTTTGATTGTCTCGCTGACTGTTCAGACACAAATACATCTGTTTAAAAGTGTCTGGTGTAGGCCAGATAACTAGAATTGTGGTTTTCCTCTTCCACAGTTCAAATCTCTGTATTATCCACTTTTTTGCCTTTTAAAAAAATATATATATATTTTGAGTGTCTCGCTGACTGTTCAGACACAAATATATCTGTTTAAAAGATTCTGTTGTAGGCCAGATAACTAGGACTTTGGCATTCCTCTTCCACGGTTCAAATCTGGGTGTAATCCACCTTTTTGCATAAAAAAAACATTTTGAGTGTCTCTCTGACTGTTCAGACACAAATATATCTGTTTAAAAGATTCTGGTGTAGGCCAGAAAACTAGAACTGTGGTTTTCCTCTTCCACAGTTCAAATCTCTGTATTATCCGCTATTTTGCCTTTCTTCTATAAAAAAAAATTTTTGAGTATCTTGCTGACTGTTCAGACACAAATATATCTTTTTAAAAGAGTCTGGTGTAGCCCAGATTAGAAGAACTGGGGGTTTCCTCTTCCATGTTTCAAATATGGGTGTAATCCACCTTTTTGCATAAAAAAAACATTTTGAGCGTCTCGCTGACTGTTCAGACACAAATATATTTGTTTAAAAGAATCTGGTATAGGCCAGATAAGATGAACTGTGGGTTTCCTCTTCCATGTTTCAAATCTGGGTGTAATCCACCTTTTTGCATAAAAAAACATTTTGAGTGTCTCGCTGTATGTTCAGACACAAATATATCTGTTTAAAAGAGTCTGGTGTAGGCCATATAACTAGAACTGTGGTTTTCCTCTTCCACGGTTCAAATCTGGGTGTAACCCAAATTTTTGCATTAAAAAAAAAACATTTTGAGTGTCTCGCTGTATGTTCAGACACAAATATATCTATTTAAAAGATTCTTGTGTAGGCCAGATATATAGAATTGTGGTACTCCACTTCCATGGTTCAAATTTGGGTGTAATCCACCTTTTTGCATAAAAAAAACATTTTGAATGTCTCGCTGTATGTTCAGACACAAATATATCTGTTTAAAAGATTCTGGTGAAGGCCAGATATATAGAATTGTGGTACTCCACTTCCATGGTTCAAATTTGAGTGTAATCCACCTTTTTGCATAAAAAAAACATTTTGAATGTCTCGCTGTATGTTCAGACACAAATATATCTGTTTAAAAGATTCTGGTGTAGGCCAGATATATAGAATTGTGGTACTCCACTTCCATGGTTCAAATTTGGGTGTAATCCACCTTTTTGCATAAAAAAACATTTTGAGTGTCTCGCTGTATGTTCAGACACAAATATATCTATTTAAAAGATTCTGGTGTAGGCCAGATATATAGAATTGTGGTACTCCACTTCCATGGTTCAAATTTGGGTGTAATCCACCTTTTTGCATAAAAAAAACATTTTGAATGTCTCGCTGTATGTTCAGACACAAATATATCTGTTTAAAAGATTCTGGTGAAGGCCAGATAACAAGAACTGTTGTATTCCTCTACCCTGGTTCAAATCAGGGTGCAATCCACCTTTTTGCATAAAAAAAACATTTTGAGCGTATCGCTGACTGTTCAGACACAAATACAGTTAGTTTCAAATATATTTGGACAGAGACAACATTTTTCTAATTTTGGTTCTAGACATTACCACAATGAATTTTAAACAAAACAATTCAGATGCAGTTGAAGTTCAGACTTTCAGCTTTCATTTGAGGGTATCCACATTAAAATTGGATGAAGGGTTTTTTAGGAGTTTCAGCTCCTTAACATGTGCCACCCTGTTTTTAAAGGGACCAAAAGTAATTGGACAGATTAAATAATTGTAAATAAAATGTTCATTTCTAGTACTTGGTTGAAAACCCTTTGTTGGCAATGACTGCCTGAATTCTTGAACTCATGGACATCACCAGACGCTGTGTTTCTTCCTTTTGATGCTCTGCCAGTCCTTCACTGCGGTGATTTTCAGTTGCTGTTTGTTTGTGGGCCTTTCTGTCTGAAGTTTAGTCTTTAACAAGTGAAATGCATGCTCAATTGGGTTGAGAGCAGGTGACTGACTTGGCCATTCAAGAATATTCCACTTCTTTGCTTTAATAAACTCCTGGGTTGCTTTGGCTTTATGTTTTGGGTCATTGTCCATCTGTAGTATGAAACAACGACCAATCAGTTTGGCTGCATTTGGCTGGATCTGAGCACACAGTATGGCTCTGAATACATCAGAATTCATTCGGCTGCTTCTGTCCTGTGTCACATCATCAATAAACACTAGTGACCCAGTGCCACTGACAGCCATGCATGCCCGCGCCATCACTCTGCCTCCACCATGTTTTACAGATGATGTGGTATGCTTTGGATCATGAACTGTACCACGCCTTCGCCATACTTTTCTCTTTCCATCATTCTGGTAGAGGTTGATCTTGGTTTCATATGTCCAAATAATGTTCTTCCAGAACTGTGCTGGCTTTTTTTGATGTTTTTTAGCAAAGTAATGTCTAGCCTTTTTATTCTTGATGCTTATGAGTGGCTTGCACCGTGCAGTGAACCCTCGGTATTTACTTTCATGCAGTCTTCTCTTTATGGTAGATTTGGATATTGATACGCCTACCTCCTGGAGAGTGTTGTTCACTTGGTTGGCTGTTGTGAAGGGGTTTCTCTTCACCATGGAGATTATTCTGCGATCATCCTCCACTGTTGTCTTCCATGGGCGCCCAGGTCTTTTTGCATTGATGAGTTCACCTGTGCTTTCTTTCTTTCTCAGGATGTACCAAACTGTAGATTTTGCCGCTCCTAATATTGTAGCAATTTCTCGGATGTTTTTTTTTGTGTTTTTGCAGCTTAAGGATGGCTTGTTTCACCTGCATGGAGAGCTCCTTTGACCGCATGTTTACTTCACAGCAAAACCTTCCAAATGCAAGCACCACACCTCAAATCAACTCCAGGTCTTTTATCTGCTTAATTGAGAATGACATTACGAAGGGATTACCTTCACCCATCCATGAAATAGCCTTGGAGTCAATTGTTCAATTACTTTTGGTCCCTTTAAAAACAGGGTGGCACATGTTAAGGAGCTGAAACTCCTAAACCCTTCATCCAATTTTAATGTAGATACTCTCAAATGAAAGCTGAAAGTCTGAACTTCAACTGCATCTGAATTATTTTGTTTAAAATTCATTGTGGTAATGTCTAGAACCAAAATTAGAAAAATGTAGTCTCTGTCCAAATATATATGGACCTAACTGTATATCTGTTTAATAGAGTCTGGTGTAGGCCACATAACTAGAACTGTGGTTTTCCTCTTCCACGGTTCAAATCTGGGTGTAATCCAAATTTTTGCATAAAAAAAAACATTTTGAGTGTCTCGCTGTATGTTTAGACACAAATATATCTGTTTAAAAGATTCTGGTGTAGGCCAGATAACTAGAACTGTGGTTTTCCACTTCCATGGTTCAAATCAGGGTGTAATCCACCTTTTTGCATAAAAAAAAAGCATTTTGAGTATCTCGCTGACTGTTCAGATACAAATATATCTGTTTAAAAGAGTCTGGTGGAGGCCAGATAACTAGAACTATGATATTCCTCTTCCACAGTTCAAATCTCTGTATTATCCACTTTTTTGTCTTTTTTTCAATAAAAAAAACATTTTGAGTGTCTTGCTGACTGTTCAGACACAAATATGTCTGTTTAAAAGATTCTGGTGTAGGCCAGATAACTAGAACTGTGGTTTTCCTTTACCATGGTTCAAATCTGGGTGTAATCCACCTATTTGCATAAAAAAAACATTTTGAGTGTCTCGCTGACTGTTCAGACACAAATATATCTGTTTAAAAGATTCTGTTGTAGGCCAGATAACTAGGACTTTGGCATTCCTCTTCCACGGTTCAAATCTGGGTGTAATCCACCTTTTTGCATAAAAAAAACATTTTGAGTGTCTCTCTGACTGTTCAGACACAAATATATCTGTTTAAAAGATTCTGGTGTAGGCCAGAAAACTAGAACTGTGGTTTTCCTCTTCCACAGTTCAAATCTCTGTACTATCCGCTATTTTGCCTTTCTTCTATAAAAAAAAAAATTTTGAGTATCTTGCTGACTGTTCAGACACAAATATATCTTTTTAAAAGAGTCTGGTGTAGCCCTGATTAGAAGAACTGGGGGTTTCCTCTTCCATGTTTCAAATATGGGTGTAATCCACCTTTTTGCATAAAAAAAACATTTTGAGCGTCTCGCTGACTGTTCAGACACAAATATATTTGTTTAAAAGAATCTGGTATAGGCCAGATAGGATGAACTGTGGGTTTCCTCTTCCATGTTTCAAATCTGGGTGTAATCCACCTTTTTGCATAAAAAAACATTTTGAGTGTCTCGCTGTATGTTCAGACACAAATATATCTGTTTAAAAGAGTCTGGTGTAGGCCAGGTAACTAGAACTGTGGTTTTCCTCTTCCACGGATCAAATCTCTGTATAATCTACTTTTTTGCCTTTTTATAATTAAAAAAAACATTTTGAGTTAATCTCTGACTGTTCAGACACAAATATATCTGTTTAAAAGAGTCTGGTGTAGGCCATATAACTAGAACTGTGGTTTTCCTCTTCCACGGTTCAAATCTGGGTGTAACCCAAATTTTTGCATTAAAAAAAAACATTTTGAGTGTCTCGCTGTATGTTCAGACACAAATATATCTATTTAAAAGATTCTGGTGTAGGCCAGATATATAGAATTGTGGTACTCCACTTCCATGGTTCAAATTTGGGTGTAATCCACCTTTTTGCATAAAAAAAACATTTTGAATGTCTCGCTGTATGTTCAGACACAAATATATCTGTTTAAAAGATTCTGGTGAAGGCCAGATAACAAGAACTGTTGTATTCCTCTACCCTGGTTCAAATCAGGGTGCAATCCACCTTTTTGCATAAAAAAAACATTTTGAGCGTATCGCTGACTGTTCAGACACAAATACAGTTAGTTTCAAATATATTTGGACAGAGACAACATTTTTCTAATTTTGGTTCTAGACATTACCACAATGAATTTTAAACAAAACAATTCAGATGCAGTTGAAGTTCAGACTTTCAGCTTTCATTTGAGGGTATCCACATTAAAATTGGATGAAGGGTTTTTTAGGAGTTTCAGCTCCTTAACATGTGCCACCCTGTTTTTAAAGGGACCAAAAGTAATTGGACAGATTAAATAATTGTAAATAAAATGTTCATTTCTAGTACTTGGTTGAAAACCCTTTGTTGGCAATGACTGCCTGAATTCTTGAACTCATGGACATCACCAGACGCTGTGTTTCTTCCTTTTGATGCTCTGCCAGTCCTTCACTGCGGTGATTTTCAGTTGCTGTTTGTTTGTGGGCCTTTCTGTCTGAAGTTTAGTCTTTAACAAGTGAAATGCATGCTCAATTGGGTTGAGAGCAGGTGACTGACTTGGCCATTCAAGAATATTCCACTTCTTTGCTTTAATAAACTCCTGGGTTGCTTTGGCTTTATGTTTTGGGTCATTGTCCATCTGTAGTATGAAACAACGACCAATCAGTTTGGCTGCATTTGGCTGGATCTGAGCACACAGTATGGCTCTGAATACATCAGAATTCATTCGGCTGCTTTTGTCCTGTGTCACATCATCAATAAACACTAGTGACCCAGTGCCACTGACAGCCATGCATGCCCGCGCCATCACTCTGCCTCCACCATGTTTTACAGATGATGTGGTATGCTTTGGATCATGAACTGTACCACGCCTTCGCCATACTTTTCTCTTTCCATCATTCTGGTAGAGGTTGATCTTGGTTTCATATGTCCAAATAATGTTCTTCCAGAACTGTGCTGGCTTTTTTTGATGTTTTTTAGCAAAGTAATGTCTAGCCTTTTTATTCTTGATGCTTATGAGTGGCTTGCACCGTGCAGTGAACCCTCGGTATTTACTTTCATGCAGTCTTCTCTTTATGGTAGATTTGGATATTGATACGCCTACCTCCTGGAGAGTGTTGTTCACTTGGTTGGCTGTTGTGAAGGGGTTTCTCTTCACCATGGAGATTATTCTGCGATCATCCTCCACTGTTGTCTTCCATGGGCGCCCAGGTCTTTTTGCATTGATGAGTTCACCTGTGCTTTCTTTCTTTCTCAGGATGTACCAAACTGTAGATTTTGCCGCTCCTAATATTGTAGCAATTTCTCGGATGTTTTTTTTTGTGTTTTTGCAGCTTAAGGATGGCTTGTTTCACCTGCATGGAGAGCTCCTTTGACCGCATGTTTACTTCACAGCAAAACCTTCCAAATGCAAGCACCACACCTCAAATCAACTCCAGGTCTTTTATCTGCTTAATTGAGAATGACATTACGAAGGGATTACCTTCACCCATCCATGAAATAGCCTTGGAGTCAATTGTTCAATTACTTTTGGTCCCTTTAAAAACAGGGTGGCACATGTTAAGGAGCTGAAACTCCTAAACCCTTCATCCAATTTTAATGTGGATACTCTCAAATGAAAGCTGAAAGTCTGAACTTCAACTGCATCTGAATTATTTTGTTTAAAATTCATTGTGGTAATGTCTAGAACCAAAATTAGAAAAATGTAGTCTCTGTCCAAATATATATGGACCTAACTGTATATCTGTTTAATAGAGTCTGGTGTAGGCCACATAACTAGAACTGTGGTTTTCCTCTTCCACGGTTCAAATCTGGGTGTAATCCAAATTTTTGCATAAAAAAAAACATTTTGAGTGTCTCGCTGTATGTTTAGACACAAATATATCTGTTTAAAAGATTCTGGTGTAGGCCAGATAACTAGAACTGTGGTTTTCCACTTCCATGGTTCAAATCAGGGTGTAATCCACCTTTTTGCATAAAAAAAAAGCATTTTGAGTATCTCGCTGACTGTTCAGATACAAATATATCTGTTTAAAAGAGTCTGGTGGAGGCCAGATAACTAGAACTATGATATTCCTCTTCCACAGTTCAAATCTCTGTATTATCCACTTTTTTGTCTTTTTTTCAATAAAAAAAACATTTTGAGTGTCTTGCTGACTGTTCAGACACAAATATGTCTGTTTAAAAGATTCTGGTGTAGGCCAGATAACTAGAACTGTGGTTTTCCTTTACCATGGTTCAAATCTGGGTGTAATCCACCTATTTGCATAAAAAAAACATTTTGAGTGTCTCGCTGACTGTTCAGACACAAATATATCTGTTTAAAAGATTCTGTTGTAGGCCAGATAACTAGGACTTTGGCATTCCTCTTCCACGGTTCAAATCTGGGTGTAATCCACCTTTTTGCATAAAAAAAACATTTTGAGTGTCTCTCTGACTGTTCAGACACAAATATATCTGTTTAAAAGATTCTGGTGTAGGCCAGAAAACTAGAATTGTGGTTTTCCTCTTCCACAGTTCATATCTCTGTACTATCCGCTATTTTGCCTTTCTTCTATAAAAAAAAAAATTTTGAGTATCTTGCTGACTGTTCAGACACAAATATATCTTTTTAAAAGAGTCTGGTGTAGCCCTGATTAGAAGAACTGGGGGTTTCCTCTTCCATGTTTCAAATATGGGTGTAATCCACCTTTTTGCATAAAAAAAACATTTTGAGCATCTCGCTGACTGTTCAGACACAAATATATTTGTTTAAAAGAATCTGGTATAGGCCAGATAGGATGAACTGTGGGTTTCCTCTTCCATGTTTCAAATCTGGGTGTAATCCACCTTTTTGCATAAAAAAACATTTTGAGTGTCTCGCTGTATGTTCAGACACAAATATATCTGTTTAAAAGAGTCTGGTGTAGGCCAGGTAACTAGAACTGTGGTTTTCCTCTTCCACGGATCAAATCTCTGTATAATCTACTTTTTTGCCTTTTTATAATTAAAAAAAACATTTTGAGTTAATCTCTGACTGTTCAGACACAAATATATCTGTTTAAAAGAGTCTGGTGTAGGCCATATAACTAGAACTGTGGTTTTCCTCTTCCACGGTTCAAATCTGGGTGTAACCCAAATTTTTGCATTAAAAAAAAACATTTTGAGTGTCTCGCTGTATGTTCAGACACAAATATATCTATTTAAAAGATTCTGGTGTAGGCCAGATATATAGAATTGTGGTACTCCACTTCCATGGTTCAAATTTGGGTGTAATCCACCTTTTTGCATAAAAAAAACATTTTGAATGTCTCGCTGTATGTTCAGACACAAATATATCTGTTTAAAAGATTCTGGTGTAGGCCTTATAAGTAGAACTGTGGTTTTCCTATTCCACAGTTCAAATCTGGGTGTAATCCACCTTTTTGCTAAAAAAAAAAACATTTTGAGTGTCTCGCTGACTGTTCAGACACAAATATATCTGTTTCAAAGATTCTGGTGTAGGTCAGATAACTAGAACTGTGGTTTTCCTCTTCCACGATTCAAATCTCTGTTTTATCCACTTTTCTGTCTTTTTTTCAATAAAAAAAACATTTTGAGTGTCTCGCTGACTGTTCAGACACAAATATATCTGTTAAAAGATTCTGGTGTAGGCCAGAAAACTAGAACTGTGATTTTCCTCTTCCACGGTTCAAATCTGGGTGTAATCCAAATTTTTGCATAAAAAAAAACATTTTGAGTGTCTCGATGACTGTTGAGACACAAATGTATCTGTTAAAAGATTCTGGTGTAGGCCAGATAACTAGAACTGTGATTTTCCTCTACCACGGTTCAAGTCTGAGTGTAATCCACCTTTTTGCATAAAAAAAAAACATTTTGAGTGTCTCGCTGACTGTTCAGACACAAATATATCTGTTTAAAAGATTCTGGTTAAGGCCAGAAAACTAGAACTGTGGTTTTCCTCTTCCACGGTTTAAATCTGGGTGTAATCCAAATTTTTGCATAAAAAAAAAACATTTTGATTGTCTCACTAAATTTTCAGACACAAATATATCTGTTTAAAAAAGACTGGTGTAGGCCAGATAACAATAACTGTGGTTTTCCTCTTCCACGGTTCAAATCTCTGTATTATCCACTTTTTTGCCTTTTTTCAATAAAAAAAAACATTTTAAGTGTCTCGCTGACTGTTCAGACACAAATATATCAGTTTAAAAGATTCTGGCGTTGGCCAGATAACTAGAACTTCCATGATTCAAATCTGGGTGTAATCCACCTTTTTGCATAAAAAAAAAACATTTTGATTGTCTTGCTAAATGTTCAGACACAAAAATATCTGTTTAAAATAGTCTGGTGTAGGCCAGATAAATAGAATTGTGGTTTTCCTCTTCTGCGGTACAAATCTCTGTATTATCTACTATTTTGCCTTTTTTCCATAAAACAAAAACATTTTGAGTGTCCCTCTGACTGTTCAGACTCAAATATATCTGTTAAAAGATTCTGGTTAAGGCCAGATAACTAGAACTGTGGTTTTCCTCTTCCACGGTTCAAATCTGGGTGTAATCCAAATTTTTGCATAAAAAAAACCATTTTGATTGTCTCGCTAAATGTTCAGACACAAATATATCTGTTTAAAATGGTCTGGTGTAGGCCAGATAACAATAACTGTGGTTTTCCTCTTCCACGGTTCAAATCTCTGTATTATCCACTTTTTTGCCTTTTTTTCAATAAATTAAACATTTTGAGTGTCTCGCTGACTGTTCAGACACAAATATATCTGTTTAAAAGATTCTGTTGTAGGCCAGATAACTAGAACTGTGGCTTTCCTCTTCCATGGTTCAAATCTGGGAGTAATCCACCTTTTTGCATAAAAAAAAACATTTTGAGTGTCTCTCTGACTTTTCAGACACAAATATATCTGTATAAAAGAGTCTGGTGTAGGCCAGAAAACTAGAACTGTGGTTTTCCTCTTCCACGGTTCAAATCTCTGTATTATCCGCTTTTTTGCCTTTCTTCAACAAAAAATGACATTTTGAGTGTCTTGCTGAGTTCAGACACAAATATATCTGTTTAAATGATACTGGTGTAGGCCAGATAACTAGAACTGTGGTTTTCCTCTTACACGGTTCAAATCTTGGTGTAATAGACATTTTGCATAAAAAAACATGTTGAGTGTCTCGCTGACTGTTCAGACACAAATATATCGGTTTAAAAGAGTCTGGTGTAAGCCAGATAAGAAGAACTGTGGGTTTCCTCTACCATGTTTCAAATCTGGGTGTAATCCACCTTTTTGCATAAAAAAAAAACATTTTGAGTGTCTTGCTGTATGTTCAGACACAAATATATCTGTTTAAAATAGTCTGGTGTAGGCCAGGTAACTAGAACTGTGGTTTTCCTCTTACACGGTTCAAATCTCTGTATTATCCACTTTTTTGCCTTTTTTCAATAAAAAAAAACATTTATGTGTCTCTCTGACTGTTCAGACACAAATATATCTGTTTAAAAGATTATGGTGTGGGCCAGATAGCTAGAACTGTGGTTTTCCTCTTCAATGGTTCAAATCTCTGTATTTTCCACTTTTTTGCATTTTTAAAAAAAAAAAAAACATTTTGAGCGTCTCGCTGACTGCTCAGACAAAAATATATCTGTTTAAAAGATTCTGGTGTAGGCCAGATAGCTAGAACTGCGGATTTCCTCTTCCACAGTTCAAATCTGGGTGTAATCCACCTTTTCGCAGAAAAAAAAAATTTGAGTGTCTCGCTGACTGTTCAGACACAAATATATCTGTTTAAAAGGTTCTGGTGTAGGCCATATAGCTAGGACTGTGGTTTTCCTCTTCCACGGTTCAAATCTGGGTGTAATCCAAATTTTTGCATAAAAAAAACATTTTGAGTGTCTCGCTGACTGTTCAGACACAAATGTATTTGTTTAAAAGAGTCTGGTGAAGGCTAGATAATTAGAACTGTAGATTTCCTCTTCCACTGTTCAAATCTAGGTGTAATCCACCTTTTTGCTAAAAAAAAAACATTTTGAGTGTCTCGCTGACTGTTCAAACACAAATATATCTGTTTAAAAGAGTCTGGTGTAGGCCAGATAACTAGAATTGTGGTTTTACTCTTCCATTGTTCAAATCTGGGTGTAATCCACCTTTTACGCATAAAAAAAAACATTTTGAGTGTCTCGCTGTATGTTCAGACGCAAAAATATCTGTTTAAAATAGTCTGGTGTAGGCCAGATAAATAGAACTGTGGTTTTCATCTTCCGGGGTTCAAATCTCTGTATTTACTACTTTCTTGCCTTTTTTCCATAAAAAAAAAAAAAGAGTGTCTCTCTGACTGTTCAGACTCAAATATATCAATTTAAAAGAGTATGGTGTAGGCCAGATAACTAGAACTGTGATTTTCCTCTTCCGCGGTTCAAATCTCTGTATTATCTACTTTTTTGCCTTTTTTCCAAAAAAAAACAAACATTTTGAGTGTCTCTCTGACTGTTCAGACTCAAATATATCAATTTAAAAGATTCTGGTTAAGGCCAGACATCTAGAGCTGTGGCTTTCCTCTTCCATGGTTCAAATCTGGGAGTAATCCACCTTTTTGCTTAAAAAAAACATTTTGAGCGTCTCTCTGACTGTTCAGACACAAATATATCTGTTTAAAAGAGTCTGGTGTTGGCAAGAAAACTAGAACTGTGGTTTTCCTTTTCCACAGTTCAAATCTCTGTGTTATCCACTTTTTCACCTTTTTTTCAATAAAAAAAACATTTTGAGTGTCTCGCTGACTGTTCATACACAAATATGTCTGTTTAAAAGATTCTGGTGTAGGCCAGATAACTAGAACTGTGGTTTTACTCTACAATTGTTCAAATCTGGGTGTAATCCACCTATTTGCATAAAAAAAAACATTTTGAGTGTCTCGCTGACTGTTCAGACACAAATATATCAGTTTAAAAGATTCTGTTGTAGGCCAGATAACTAGAACTGTGGTTTTCCTCTTCCACGGTTCAAATCTGGGTGTAATCCAAATTTCTGCATAAAAAAAAACATTTTGATTGTCTCGCTGACTGTTCAGACACAAACATATCTGTTTAAAAGAGTCTGGTGTAGGCCAGATAACAACAACTGTGGTTTTCTTCTTCCACGGTTCAAATCTCTGTATTATCCACTTTTTTGCCTTTTTTCAATAAAAGAAAACATTTTAAGTGTCGCGCTTACTGTTCAGGCACAAATATATCAGTTTAAAAGATTCTGGCGTAGGCCAGATAACTAGAACTTCCACGATTCAAATCTGGGTGTAATCCATCTTTTTGCATAAAAAAAAAATCATTTTGAGTGTCTCGCTGTATGTTCAGACACAAATATATCTGTTTAAAAGAATCTGGTGTAGGCCTATTTGTCTACCCTTTTATATGCATTACTTCAACTTTGATATACAGTAAGGTTTTTAATATAGACAATATAGGTACCGTCCCAATTTAGGGTCACCTTGCCGCTGGTGGGACAGCTTGTATACTTTTTTTGATCAAAAATAGTTCACTAAGTACCCTATATTTATTATGCAACTTTGCTTTACATTTATATATAATGATGGTAGGGTATGAGATATATTTTTGTCTTTTGTAGCTTTTGCTTCTTTTTGCTAGTGTGAACATGCTCCTATTTCTTGCATGTCTACCATCTTAGACCTCAGTTCACATTGCTTGGTTTTCAGGTAACTAGAACTGTGGTTTTCCTCTTCAACGGTTCAAATCTCTGTATTATCTACTTTTTTGCCTTTGTTCCAAAAAAAAACAAACATTTTGAGTGTCTCTCTGACTGTTCAGACTCAAATATATCTGTTAAAAGATTCTGGTGTAGGCCAGATAACTAGAACTGTGATTTTCCTCTTCCACGATTCAAATCTGGGTGTAATCCATCTTTTTGCATAAAAAAAAAATCATTATAAGTGTCTCGCTGTATGTTCAGACACAAATATATCTGTTTAAAAGAGTCTGGTGTAGGCCAGGTAACTAGAACTGTGGTTTTCCTCTTCAACGGTTCAAATCTCTGTATTATCTACTTTTTTGCCTTTTTTCCAAAAAAATCAAACATTTTGAGTGTCTCTCTGACTGTTCAGACTCAAATACATCTGTTAAAAGATTCTGGTGTAGGCCAGATAACTAGAACTGTGATTTTCCTCTTCCACGGTTCAAATCTCTGTGTTATCCACTTTTTTGCCTTTTTTCAATAAAAAAAAACATTTTAAGTGTCTCGCTGACGGTTCAGACACAGATATATCTGTTTAAAAGATTCTGGTGTAGGCCAGATAGCTAGGACTGTGGTTTTCCTCTTCCACGGTTCAAATCTGGGTGTAATCCAAATTTTTGCATAAAAAAAAAAAACATTTTGAGTTTCTCGCTGACTGTTCAGACACAAATATATCTGTTTAAAAGATTCTGGTTAAGGCCAGACAACTAGAACTGTGGCTTTCATCTTCCATGGTTCAAATCTGGGAGTAATCCACCTTTTTGCTTAAGAAAAACATTTTGAGCGTCTCTCTGACTGTTCAGACGCAAATATATCTGTTTAAAAGAGTCTGGTGTAGGCCAGAAAACTAGAACTGTGGTTTTCCTCTTCCACGGTACAAATCTGGGTGTAATCCAAATTTTTGATAAAAAAAAACATTTTGAGTGTCTCGCTTACTGTTCAGACACAAATATATCTGTTTAAAAGATTCTGGTGTAGGCCAGATAACTAGAATTGTGGTTTTCCTCTTCCACGGTTCAAATCTCTGTATTATCCACTTTTTTGCCTTTCTGCAATAAAAAAAAACATTTTAAGTGTCTCGCTGACTGTTCAGTAGAGATGAGCGTTGTTCTACTCGAACTGTTCGCCAATCTCAAATTCGAGCTGTTTTGGGCGGTGTTCGAGCCGTTCGGCGAACACGAACGATTTGAGAAAAATTCGGCTGTTCGAGGTTATGTTCGATAACTGTTCGTGCACCAAAATCATAACTGGATTTTTTCTCAGTAATGATGAAAATTAATGTTAATACGCAGTTTGAGTGTACAGCGGGACGGGGGGAGGGGCAGGGGATGGATCTCTGCAGGAATAATGAAGAACTCCATTTTTTTTTCTCTTTCCCGCATATGCAGTGGGGAGGTGCAATCTGTCAGCCTATCAGCAGCGCACACACGGAGCGAAGTGCTTTTTTTCACACAAGCAAGGGCATGTGTCATTGGCAGTGTATGTCACATGTCCTTGCCCTATAAGACCAAGCCATTTTCCCAGTCGCCACCATTTTCTCACTGCTGCAGCTGCGTGTTAGACGGCACCGCTGTTGCTGTGTGCGCTATACCTTGTTAATTTCAAGCCAATTTTCGCACAAATCTACAGATAGCTTGGGAGTAGGGAATAGTTGTGATTGCAGTCCTTTTAAGGACTAGGTTACAGCATTTCCTACGACTTTTATCAGGCAGGTCTGTGCTCTTAAATAGATAGATTGTGGGAGTAAAGACTAATTGTAATTGCAGTCCTTTTCAGGACTAGGTTACATCAGTTCCTATCAGTTTTTGCCAGGCAGGTCTGTGCCAGTGCTGTGCAAGTTTTTTTCACAGCATTTGGCTGAATCTAGCAAAGCTAATCCTTTTTGGCCTATTGCAGAGTGTGTTAGTCAGTGGAGTAGCCTATCTGTGTTGCAAGATATACCACCTGTGTATAGAATACCAATTTTTTTACTGCACCTAGTGAAGTAAAATCTTTTGGGCATAGCATCATTCTATTAGTCCATCTATACTGACCTCCATCAGGTTGCAAATTAAAAATAATTTTTGTCTGCATCTAGCTCTGAAAAAATATTTCGCCTTCTAGCAGTGTGTGGGACTTTCTCTATTAGTCCATCTATACTGACCTCCATCAGGCTGCAAATTAAAAATAATTTATATCTGCATTTACCTCTGAAAAAATATTTGGGCTTCTAGCTGTGTGTAGGACTTGTTCTATTAGTCCATCTATACTGACCTCCATCAGGTTGCAAACTGAATACAATTTTTTTCTGCATCTACCTCTGAAAAAATATTTGGGCTTCTAGCTGTGTGTGGGACTTTCTCTATTAGTCCATCTATACTGACCTCCATCAGGTTGCAAATTAAAAATAATTTTTATCTGCATCTAGCTCTGAAAAAATATTTGGCCTTCTACAGTGTGTGGGACTTTCTCTATTAGTCCATCTATACTGACTTCCATCAGGTTGCAAATTAAAAATAATTTTTTGTCTGCATCTAGCTCTGAAAAAATATTTGGCCTTCTAGCAGTGTGTGGGACTTTCTCTATTAGTCCATCTATACTGACCTCCATCAGGTTGCAAATTAAAAATAATTTTTATCTGCATCTAGCTCTGAAAAAATATTTGGCCTTCTACAGTGTGTGGGACTTTCTCTATTAGTCCATCTATACTGACCTCCATCAGGTTGCAAATTAAAAATAATTTTTTGTCTGCATCTAGCTCTGAAAAACTATTTGGCCTTCTAGCAGTGTGTGGGACTTTCTCTATTAGTCCATCTATACTGACCTCCATCAGGTTGCAAATTAAAAATAATTTTTTGTCTGCATCTAGCTCTGAAAAAATATTTGGCCTTCTACAGTGTGTGGGACTTTCTCTATTAGTCCATCTATACTGACCTCCATCAGGTTGCAAATTAAAAATAATTTTTTGTCTGCATCTAGCTCTGAAAAAATATTTGGCCTTCTAGCAGTGTGTGGGACTTTCTCTTTTAGTCCATCTATACTGACCTCCATCAGGCTGCAAATTAAAAATAATTTAAATCTGCATCTAGCTTTGAAAAAATATTTGGCCTTCTAGCAGTGTGTGGGACTTTCTCTATTAGTCCATCTATACTGACCTCCATCAGGTTGCAAATTAAAAATAATTTTTTGTCTGCATCTACCTCTGAAAAAATATTTGGCCTTCTAGCAGTGTGTGGGACTTTCTCTATTAGTCCATCTATACTGACCTCCATCAGGCTGCAAATTAAAAATAATTTTTATCTGCATCTACCTCTGAAAAAATATTTGGCCTTCTAGCTGTGTGTGGGACTTGTTCTATTAGTACATCTATACTGACCTCCATCAGGTTGCAAACTGAATATATTTTTTTTCTGCATCTACCTCTGGAAAAATATTGGGCTTCTAGCTGTGTGTAGGACTTGTTCTATTAATCCATCTATACAGACCTCCATCAGGTTGCAAACTGAATATAATTTTTTTCTGCATCTACCGCTGAAAAAATATTTGGGCTTCTAGCTGTGTGTGGGACTTGTTCTATTAGTCCATCTATACTGACCTCCATCAGGTTGCAAATTAAAAATAATTTTTGTCTGCATCTAACCCAGCCAATAGTTTTGGCCTAATACCACAGTTTGGCCACTCAGCTCTGCTCGGTTCCCATCCATTGTTTTTTTGTGCAAACAACTCCAGAGTTGTGAATTAGTTAACCACCAAAATGAGTGGAAAAAGGCCTGCTGCTGGTGGAAAGGGGAATAGGAGTGTTGGGAAGGGGAAAAAAGGTTGTGTCCGTGGGGTAGGTGTTAAAGCAACAGTAACATCTGCAGAAGAAAGACCATCTTCCAGCCAAACTAAAATGTCTACTTCTTTTAGAGGACAATGTGATAAGATCCCTTTCTTACGTCCACGCCAATCGCTACAAATTCCAGATGAGGCACAAAAACAGCAGGTGCTTCAAAGGATATCAAGTGCTCCTTTAAGTGGGCTCTCCTCCACATCAACTTCAACATCACAAATACTCCAGTCCTCAAAGGTGTCACCCCAATCGCACTTGTTTCCTCACAGCTCCCAAATCTCCAGCTGCCCGTCTGAGTATGAGGTAGAACAGATGGTTGAGTCTTCAGAGCTGTTTACTCATACTATAGCCTGGGAATCAGAGGTCGACTCCAGCGCTTCTGTGAATCCAGACGAGGAAATGATCTGCACTGATGCCCAGAATCTATATGAGTCGGATCCAGGACCAGACGCAGAAGGTTCTGACCATAATGTAGACCCTCATTCCCAAACTGTAACTCCTGTTGGTGGAGACAATGAGGAAGACGATGATGAGACTCAAATACCTGATTGGAGCGACAACTTTAGTTTTTTGTCAGGGCAGGAACAGGTTGGCTCTGAGGACGACGGGTGTGATAACGCACAGGGTGATGATGATGAGGTTGGAGAACCCACTTACTGTCAACCCACAGTCAGCCAAGAGATGAGGTCAGCAGAGGAGGTGGAGGAAGATGCTAGTGACGACGAGGTCAGGTTGCGCCTTCCTGGACAGAGACGTAGTACTGGAAGCACATCAACAACTGCATCCTCAAACACAACTCTGCCTCTCACCACAAGTCGTGGTGGCTCTTCAGGTCGCATGGGTGCTAAGCCTTGCATAGCCTGGGCATTTTTTCAGATCGATAAACTTGACCCAACTCGTGTTATCTGTAACATTTGTCAGCAAAAGCTAAGTAGAGGCCAAAAAATACATAGTTTGAGTACTTCATGCATGAACCGGCACATTGACATGAAGCATAAGTTGCAGTGGGAAGCTCAGTGTGCTACAATGCGGCCTAGCCAGCCGGGCCAACCACCGTCTGCCATATCTTGTGCATCCGCGGCCTCTTCATCCTCTGTGACAGCAGTCACACCTGTTTTGGGGCGCAGACCTGCCACCTCTTTACCCGCAACAGCCAGCGTGATTGGCAGGTCATCATTTTCTTTGGAGGTGGTAACTAGTGTTGAGCCACCCCCATAGTGTTCGGGTTCGGTTCGGTTCGTCGAACACCGGGATGTTCGAGGAACTGTTCGTCGAACACCTTAGAACACCGTCGAACACCGTTAAAACCAATGGCAGGCAAACAAAAACACATAGAAACACATAGAAAACACCTGCAAAGGAGTCCAAAAGCTGACAAACTGCTCAGAAGACACTCTCTTTAAAAAAGACGGCCGGCAAATTCAGCAGCAGCATACACCGGTACCCGACAATTTAGACAAGAAGGAATAGAGCATCACACATAGATTAGATAGATAGAAACATGTCAGTCACAAATATAAGAAGCACAGTGACAGTGTTGGTTACTGTACTTGCCATTTAGTGTAAAGGATTTATTAAAAAAAATAATAGTGTTTTCATGCACTGTCTCTTTAAAAAAGCCGGCCGGCAATTCAGCAGCGGTACCCGACAATTTAGAATCGAAGGAATAGAGCTTCACACATAGATTAGATAGATAGAAACATGTCAGTCACATTTATAATAAGTACAGCGACAGTGTTGGTTACTGTACTTGTCACTTAGTGTTAAAATAAAGGATTTATAAAAATAAAAATTGGCGTGGGGTTCCCCGTAATTTTAGTCTCTAGCGGAGGTTAAGCAGATGGCTGGGGCAGATGTTTGAAGCCTGGGAAGGGGGTAATACCCACGGAGCTTCCCAGGCTACTAATATCAGCCCCCAGCTGAATACCTAGCCTTTACTAGCTATTAAAATGGGGGACCCCCCCAAAAAAAATGACGTGGGTTCCCCCCTATGTTAATAGCTAGCAAAGGCTAGGCAGACAGCTGGGGGCTGATATTAATAGCTCAGGAAGGGTGCCATGAATATTGGCCCCCTCCCAGGCTAGAAACACCAGCCGTCAGCCGCCCCAGAAATGGCGCATCCATAGGATGCGCCAATTCTGGCACTTAGCCTCGCTCTTCCCACTGCCCTGTAGCGGTGGCAGGGGGTAATAGGGCTGGGGTTGATGTCAGCTTATAATGCCAACTGACATCAAGCCCAGGTTAATAATGGAGAGGCGTCTATAAGACACCCCCATTACTAACCCCATAGTCAAAGTTAAAAAAAAACACAAACACCCAGAATAAAGTCCTTTAATTGAAATAAACACACAATTCTTTATTGTTCTAAATTAAACCATACTTACCGTCACGCCCATTCCAGCTGAAGCCAACAATCTCCTGTAATAAAAATAAAATAATAAACCAACATCATCCTTACCTTTCGATGGTTCCCAGGACAGCTTCAGCTCTGCTACATCGAGATGACAGGCTGGACTGCAGCAGAAAGCTGCCATCCAGCCTGTCATCCCGCGGATACTGAGAAGCGCAGGCATGCTTGCGCTCCTCAGTGTCTCGCTGTGACGGCATCCAGATGAGCCGAGGTCATGTCCAATGAACTCGGCTCACCTCATGCACGTCACTGACAGCGTGGGAAAATTCTCCTGCACTCAGCGCTTCAGCGTGGGAGAATTCTCACGCTGAAGCGCTGAGTGCAGGAGAATTCTCCCACGCTGCCAGTGACGTGCATGAGGTGAGCAGAGATCATTGGACATGAACTCACCTCATGCACGTCACTGACATCGTGGGAAAATTCTCACGCTGAAGCGCTGTCAGTGACGTGCATGAGGTGAGTTCATGTCCAATGATCTCTGCTCACGTCATGCACGTCACTTACAGCGTGGGAGAATTCTCCTGCACTCAGCACTTCAGCGTGAGAATTTTCCCACGCTGTCAGTGACGTGAATGAGGTGAGCTAAGTTCATTGGACATGACCTCGGCTCATCTTTATGCCGTCACAGCGAGACACTGAGGAGCGCAAGCATGCCTGCGCTTCTCAGTGTCCGCGGGATGACAGGCTGGATGGCAGCGTTCAGCCTGTCATCTCGATGTAGCAGAGCTGGAGCCGTCCTGGGAACCATGGAAAGGTAAGGATGATGTTGCTTTATTATTTTTCTTTTATTTCAGGAGATCGTTGGCTTCAGCTGGAATGGGCGTGACGGTAAGTATGGTTTAATTTAGAACAATAAAGAATTGTGTGTTTATTTCAATTAAAGGACTTTATTCTGGGTGTTTGTGTTTTTTTTAAATACTTTACTAGAAATTCATGGCGGTCATGTCTAATATTGGCGTGACCCCATGAATTTCGGGCTTAGGGCCAGCTGATAATGCCAAGCTGGCCCTAACCCCTTTATTACCCAGTGAGCCACCACATCAGGGCGCTTCAGCGTGAGAATTTTCCCACGCTGTCAGTGACGTGCATGAGGTGAGCCGAGTTCATTGGACATGACCTCGGCTCATCTGGATGCCGTCACAGAGAGACGCTGAGGAGCGCAAGCATGCCTGCGCTTCTCAGTGTCCGCGGGATGACAGGCTGGATGGCAGCGTTCTGCTGCGGTCCAGCCTGTCATCTCGATGTAGCAGAGCTGAAGCTGTCGTGGGAACCATGGAAAGGTAAGGATGATGTTGCTTTATTATTTTTCTTTTATTGCAGGGGATCACTGACTTCAGCTGGAATGGGCGTGACGGTAAGTATGGTTTAATTTAGAACAATAAAGAATTGTGTCTTTATTTCAATTAAAGGACTTTATTCTGGGTGTTTGTGTTTTTTTTAACTTTGACTATGGGGTTAGTAATGGGGGTGTCTTATAGATGCCTCTCCATTACTAACCTGGGCTTGATGTCAGCTGGCATTATAAGCTGACATCAACCCCAGCCCTATTACCACACTGCCACCGCTACAGGGCAGTGGGAAGAGCGAGGCTAAGTGCCAGAATTGGCGCATCCTATGGATGTGCCATTTCTGGGGCGGCTGACAGCTGGTGTTTCTAGCCTGGGAGGGGGCCAATATTCATGGCACCCTTCCTGGGCTATTAATATCAGCCCCCAGCTGTCTGCCTAGCCTTTGCTAGCTATTAAAATAGGGGGGACCCCACGTTAATTTTTTGGGGGGTCCCCCATTTTAATAGCTAGTAAAGGCTAGGCATTCAGCTGGGGGCTGATATTAGTAGCCTGGGAAGCTCCATGGGTATTACCCCCTTCCCAGGCTTCAAACATCTGCCCCAGCCGTCTGCTTAACCTCCGCTAGAGCCTAAAATTAAGGGGAACCCCACACTAATTTTTTTTTAAATAAATCCTTTATTTTAACACTAAATGACAAGTACAGTAATCAACACTGTCACTGTACTTCATATATATGTGACTGACATGTTTCTATCTATCTAATCTATGTGTGATGCTCTATTCCTTCCATTCTAAATTGTCGGGTACCGCTGCTGAATTGCCAGCCGGCTTTTTTAAAGAGACAGTGCATGAAAACACTATTATTTTTTTTTAATAAATCCTTTACACTAAATGGCAAGTACAGTAATCAACACTGTCACTGTACTTCTTATATATGTGACTGACATGTTTCTATCTATCTAATTTATGTGTGATTCTCTATTCCTTCTATTCTAAATTGTCCGGTACCGCTGCTGAATTGCCGGACGGCTTTTTTAAAGAGACAGTGCATGAAAACACTATTATTTTTTTTTATAAATCCTTTTCACTAAATGACAAGTACAGTAATCAACAATGTCACTGTACTTTTTATTTATGTGACTGACATGTTTCTATCTATCTAATCTATGTGTGATGCTCTATTCTTTCGGTTCTAAATTGTCGGGTACCTGTGTACGCCGCTGCTGAATTGCCGGCTTTTCATGTTTCACTGAGAGCACAGTTCCCATCGATTTGGGCAATAACTCTAATGCCACAACTACCATGGCTGTGGCATTACAGTGAGTGGCAGACAATCCCTGCATGATTGGTGCTCTAAATAGCGCCAGACATGCAGGACACGCTTTTGGTGCACGAACAGTTATCGAACATAACCTCGAACAGCCGAATTTTTTGCAAATCGTTCGGGTTCGTCGAACAACTCGAACACCGCCCAAAACAGCTCGAATTTGAGATTGGCGAACAGTTCTAGTCGAACACCGCTCATCTCTAGTGGTAACACCAGCTGGTGTTGAGCGCTGTCCGAGATCGATAGCACCACCTTTGGATCAAGGCAACCTAACATGTCCGCCTGCATCTTCCTCACAGACCGGCAGTTTGCCGGGGACACCCTTATCAACCCCGTCTAAGCACAATAGCCAGCCCTCGGTCCCTCAGATGTGGACAAGTAAAAGACCATTTCCTCCTAGCCATGAGAAAGCTAAGAGGTTGAATTTCACCATCTGCAAGCTCTTGGCTACAGAAATGCTGCCTTTCCGCCTGGTGGACACAGAGGATTTTCGAGACCTTATGTCCGTCGCAGTGCCCCAGTACCAGATGCCCAGTCGGCACTACTTCTCAAAGAAAGGTGTGCCTGCGCTCCACCAGCATGTCGCACACAACATCACCGCTTCTTTGAGAAACTCTGTGTGTGACAGGGTGCATTTCACCACAGACACTTGGACGAGTAGGCATGGACAGGGGCATTACATGTCGCTGACTGGGCACTGGGTAACTATGGGGACAGCAGGACAAGGGGCTGCTGTCCAAGTCTTGCCGTCCCCACGAGTTGTGCGTCAATCCTCTTTATGTCAAAGTTCCTCCACTGCTTCTGCCTCCTCAACCTCCTCTCGGTCTTCCACCTGCACCCAAAGCCTGTCTGTTCATGCCACAAGCTTTCTAACTGCGCAGAAGGGATCCTGCACACCTCCTTACTATGCTGGCAGTAGGGCTCAACGTCATCAGGCGGTTTTTACTTTGAAATGTCTGGGAAATGTGAGTCACACAGCTGAGGAGTTGTGGTCAGCTCTGGAGAACCAATTTCATGAATGGTTGTCTCCACTGGACCTGAAACCAGGGAAGGCCATGTGCGACAATGCTGCAAACTTGGGTGCGGCCCTTCGCCGGGGCAATGTCACACACGTGCCTTGTATGGCTCACATGTTGAACCTGGTTGTCCAGCAATTTTTAGCCCACTATCCCAGACTAGATGGCCTTCTGCAGAGGGCACGGTCGCTGTGTGCTCACTTCCGCCGTTCGCATCCCGCAGCTCAGCGACTTACATCTCTACAGAAGTCGTTGGGCCTGCCACTTCACCGGCTAAAATGCGATGTACCTACCCGGTGGAATTCAACTCTGCACATGTTGCAGCGACTGTGGCAGCACCGACAAGCCCTGGTGCAATACGTTCTGATGTATAGCCTGGGCCAACGAGATCCAGAGGTGGGGCAAATCACGCTGGAGGAGTGGTCTCAGATCAGGGACCTATGCACCCTTCTGCACAGTTTTGAAATGGCGACGAAGATGTTTAGTGCTGACGATGCCATTATCAGCATGACTATTCCGGTGATTTACATGCTAGAGCACATGTTAAACAGAATTCGGAGTCAGGTGGTGGCACAAGAGGAGGTGGAGGAAGTAGAGGAGGAGGAGTTGTATGCGGAAGGGCTAACATCTGCAAGGTCCAGACGGTCGGCAGCACCAAGGCGGCAGGCATGTGAGGGTGGGGGAGATGGTTTTACCAGGGTGCATGGTAGCAGCCAAACTAGTGAGGAAGGTGCAGGAGCCCAGGAAGAAGTGGAGGACGAACTGATGGAAGACTCATCAGATGAGGGAGACCTTGATCACGTTTCTGTTGTGCGAGGTTGGGGGGAGAGGACAGAGGAAGGAAGCATGATTGTTACCTCGCCACCAACACAACAGGGACTTGGTGCTCCTGGATGCGCAACACACATGAGTGCCTTCTTGCTGCACTACCTGCAACATGACCCTCGAATTGTGAGAATTTGAAATAATCCTGACTACTGGGTTGCCACACTGTTAGATCCCCGGTACAAAAGTAAATTTGCAGAAATTATTCCTGCCATAGAAAGGGATGCACGCATGCAGGAGTATCAGCAGAGACTGTTGCAGAATCTTACATGTGCTTTTCCACAAAACACCTGTGGTGCACGTAGTGAATCTCACAGTTCCAACTTGCCAACCGTGGGACGGTCAAGTGTTCAGCACTCAAACCGTAACAGAACCACAGTATCTGCTGGTAACATCAATTTTGCGGAATCATTTCACCACTTTTTTAGCCCATCCTTTGCAAGGCCACAGGAGACAAGAAGTCTGACACATAGTCAACGCCTAGAGACGATGGTACAGGAGTATCTCCAAGTAAACATTGAATCCATGACTGTGTCACTGGACCCTTGCTCTTTTTGGGCTTCCAATCTGGATAAATGGCCGGAGCTAGCCACTTACGCCTTGGAGATCTGGTCATGCCCCGCAGCCAGCGTTCTGTCTGAACGTGTGTTCAGCGCTGCTGGTGGTGTGCTGACAGATAAGCGCACGCGGCTCTCCACTGATAATGTAGACAGACTCACGTTCATAAAGATGAACAAATCATGGATCTGAAATGACTTTTCTACCCCTGTGTCATCCTGGGGAGAGTAAAAGCTTGATGATTGGTTAAAATCACCCTACCAACCGTTTTAAGCTTTCAAATTACTAATCATGTTTATCTGTATCTTGGCTGGAAAATAATTTGGGCTTTGTAGCAGTGTGCAGCACTGATTCTATTAGGCTATCTATAATAAGCTCCACCAGATTTAAAATTACTAATCATGTTTATCTGTATCTTGACTGGAAAATAATTTGGGCTTTGTAGCAGTGTGCAGCACTGATCCTATTAGGCCATCTATACTAAGCTCCACCAGATTTAAAATTAATAATAATAATTTTTAGCTGCATCTAGCCCGGAAAATAATTTTGGGGCTCTGAGATGCGCAAGACACATAAGTGCCTTATTGCTGCACTACCTGCAACATGACCCTCATATTGTCAGAATTCGAAGTAATCATGACTACTGGGTTGCCACACTCTTAGATCCCCCAAACTTTTCGATCAACCTTTTCATTTTAATAAAGACCAAAAAAATGGTCTTTTTTAAATTATAAGCATTAGCAGGTTATTAGAAACTGAAATCAAACAGTTTTCAACTCAAAACTTTATTCTAGGTGATGTTACATTTTCACATAGGACCCCTTGTTCGAAAGGAGTTTCTGAACTCTCTCGTCCATTGAATTTGTCAGGTTTTGGATGGTTTCTGCTTCAATTGTTTTGCATGAGGACAGAATACCCTCCCAGAGCTGTTGCTTAGATGTGAACTGCCTCCCGCCATTATAGACACTCCTTTTGATGATGCTCCAGAGGTTCTGAATGGGGTAGAGGTCAGGGGAGCATGGAGGTCACACCATAAGTTTGTCCCCTTTTATGCCCATATCAGCCAGAGATGCAGATGTTTTATGTGCAGCATGAGATGGTGCATTATCATGCAAAACAATGATCTTGCTGTGAAATACACGGTTCTTCTTCTTGAACCATGGCAGGAAGTGCTGTTTGAGAAAATCCACATACATTATGGAGTTCATCTTTAGCGCCTTCAGGGATCCTAAAGGGGCCGACAATCACTCTCCCCATGATTCCAGCCCAAAACATTACTCCACCTCCTCCTTGTTGGCGCTGTAGCCGTGTTTGCGTGGGGTGTCCATCAACCAGCCATCCTCCACTCCATCCATCTGGACCATCGAGCGCTGCACGGCATTCATCCGTGAACAAAACAGTTTTGAAATCAGTCTTCATGTAATGTTTGGCCCACTGGAGCCGTTTCTGCTTGTGTGAAGTGGATAGAGGAGGTCGACAGGATGGCGTATGCACAGCTGCAAACCTCTGAAGGACCCTGCATCTTGTTGTTCGGGGGACGTTGGAGGCACCAGCAACTTCAAAAACTTGTCTGCTGCTATGACAAGGCTTTTTTGCCGCTGCTCTCTTAACCTGACGTAATTGCCTGTAGGAAAGAGTCCTCAATTTGCCCTTATCAGCACGCACACGTGTGTACTGTGAATCAGCTACATACTTCTTGATTGCCAAGACACTTCATCCTGATCATCGCACAATGTTGATTGTAGTCATGCCTTGACTTAAACACTCCACAATTTGTTGCTACTCAGCAGCCGACACATCCTTTTTCTTTCCCATTTTGCCAGAAAATGTAGGCTGCTTAATAATGTGAGACAGCCTTCTTAAGTAGTCTTGCCTTTCATTGGACACACCTGCCAAACTAATTAGCACAGGTGTCTGCAATTGCTTACAGTGATATAAAGAGCCCTGACACACATCACCATCAATGAGTTTAACTGACAAACAAACAAATTCTTCCCTTATCACTCCTAAACACTTTTTGCATAATAATTTGGAACACAGTGTACATGTGCTTTTCCACAAAACACCAGTGGTTCACGTAGTGAATCTTACAGTTCTAACTTGCCAACCGTGGTCTGTATGGAGTTGTTCAATAAAGGGCCCAAAATTAAGATAACATAGATGGGAGAGGTCTCTATGAATAGGAATTCCTAAGTATTTGATACCCTGTGAGGGCCAGGCAAAGGGAAAGTTGGACTGGATGGAATCCTATATCGATTTGGGGAGGGAGACATCGAGGGCCTCAGACTTCGCTGCATTGATTTTAAAATTTGACCATGTAACAAAGTGATCTATTTCAGCCATAACAGCATGGATGGATATATGTGATTGTGTGATATATACTAGGACATCATCAGCAAATAGAGAGGACTTGTACTCGGTGCCTCCCACCTCAATCCACCTAATATTGGGGTTATGGCGAATTGATGAGAGCAGGTGCTCCATCACTAGGATGTATAAGAGAGGGGACAGAGGACATCCCTGCCATGTCCCATTGGTGATTGTGAAAGGTGATGAAAATGTTCTGATGCACCCCATGGGCCTTGAGACACCCGGAGCCGGACCCTTTTTGGTGGATGCTGGTGGTTGTAGTCTTCGTGGCGGCGACCCGATTCCGTGGCTCAGGGTGGTCAAACCAGTGGCGGAACTATTTATGTGGTTTTGATGTTTAAATGTCCGACTACGCCACCCGTGGATTGCGGTCAGAGTGAACCGCCGCTGCAGGGCAGACCGCTGAGGCTGGTGTTGTGGGTGCAGCAGAGCGTAGCATAACTCCCCACGGGAGGAGTATATCCTCAGGGCAGTGTATGCGGAGGATGGGGGTGATGGTGCAGGGCAGCAGCAGTAACGACACGGAGTCAGTGATGCAGTCCAGGGCCTTTACTCACAGTTCTTATTATCCAGACCACGTCTGCAGGTAACGGCTGCCCACGTCGTACTGTGCTCACCAGGTGAGGGGCTCAGACAACTCCCAGATAACTTTGGAGCGCTTCACAGGACCCCCTTTGTGTGTCCTTTGTCTGGCCTTTCTTACCAACCCTTCTGTCCGGCTGCCTCGGGCCTCCTCTTGGTAAACTTGGCGCCAGTTTTCCCGACCCTATGTGGTGCCTTCCTAGCGGGTGTAGCGAGGGGCTGCGCCACATGAAATGTCACAGCCTCCGGTTTCTAGCTGAGGGTCATTTCCTGCCTCCACTAGTTTCGGGGACCGGTCTCCCCCTTTGGCCTGACCCCTCCACGCAGGTGGATTCGGGCGTGTGATGGCAACTCGCCCGTCCGCACCCCTGGGATCCCTTCATTCCTCGTTCCTGGAGCCTTCTCCGCTCCTCTTCCTTCCTTCTCCCTCTTCCAGGCCTGGGCCTCTGTTACTAGGCCCGCCTCCGGAGCAGAGCTCATGCAGAGCCCCTGCTCCCTGCCACTTCTGCTCAGACTTCTCTGCACTGAACTAAGATGGTGCCCACCTTTTATATTCCCTTCTCAATGCACCCAGGAACTGCTTCCTCCCTGCTCCTGCACTACAGGGTTCCCCTTCCTCAGTGTTCCCTCCCCCCACTCCAGCCAGGGACAGGGACTGTCGTGCCCATCAAAGAGGCATATTGGTCGCCCTGCCCCACGGCAATGTGGTGTAATGCATGCAGGTGTCGGGTCCTGATCCACACTCCATTCTTACCTGAGAGTGAGATATCACACCTCTGGGTGAGGTGCAATACCTCTGTAGCAACCGAGCCCTCAGGATGCTACAGTTCCATTTATCTTCAGCCTAGGTGACGTATTGTGATACAGGGCCGTGATTTTGGCTATAAAAGTGTCCCCTAGACCCCTACCCCAAGCTTTTTAAGAGAATCATATATGGCGTGCCAGGAGACTCTATGGAATGCTTTCTCAGCATCCAACGAGAGTATCTAATTACAAATTTTTAACTGCATCTAGCCCAGGAAATACTTTGTGCCTAGTAGCAGTGTCTGCTAGTCAGCGGATTATCCCGGCTGTTAAGCAAGCTACACCACCTGTAGTTTGGACACTTAATTTTTTCAAAGGAAATGCTTCGGGACCACGGGATACTCAGTGAAGAGCATCAAGAGGCACCCCAAGGCATAGGGGCTGGGACTGGCAGTAGGATGCCTTGCGGTGGACAGCCGAGCTCGATCCTTATAAAAGCTTTTTAACTGAAGCAGCTTTAGTGGACGCTACTGGAGCTGGAATTACGCGGCTGCTGGCATGAGACTTGCCCTCCAATAGATCCTTGTAAATGGATTTAAAGTGTATTCATTCAAATTAGAGAGACAATTTAAATTAAAAAGCTTAGAGCTGCCTCCACCACAGGGGGGCTCGCTCGACCCACCAGCGGACAGGCACCAGTATTGGGAGAGGTGGGCTGGCCGTCAGGGTTCACCGCGGCTCTGGCACAAACCCGGCGACACGGAGGTGGCACGGGCAGGAGCGGACTGAACGTGTCGGCTTCTCACTTTTTGGATTTTAGAAGGGCATGACATGCCTATATCTGTGTCTCCCCCTCCTTTTACTCCTCCACCTCTTTTCTTTTCGCATGACTATATGTACTTGTCACTTTTCCATGTGTTAGTTGTGTCTTCTGAGCAGTTTGTCAGCTTTTGGACACCTTTGAAGGTGTTTTCTATGTGTTTCTATGTGTTTTTGTTTGCCTGCCATTGGTTTTCGAAGGTGTTCGACGAACAGTTCGGTGAACACACGGGTGTTCGACGAACCGAACCGAACTCGAACACTACGGGGGTGGCTCAACACTACTGTTTAGACACAAATATATCTGCTTAAAAGATTCTGGTGTAGTCCACATAACTAGAACTGTGGATTTCCTCTTCCATGGTTCAAATCTGTGTGTAATCCACCTTTTTGCAAAAAAAAACAAACATTTTGAGTGTCTCGCTGACTGTTCAGACACAAATATATCTGTTTAAAAGAGTCTGGTGTAGGCCAGATATCTAATACTGTTGTTTTCCTCTTCCATGATTCAAATTAGGGTGTAATCCACGTTTTTGCATAAAAAAAAACAGTTTCACTGTTCAGACACAAATATATCTGCTAAAAAGATTCTGGTGTAGGCAAGATAACTAGAACTGTGGTTTTCCTCTTCCATGGTTCAAATCTGTGTGTAGTCCACCTTTTTGCAAAAAAAAATCATTTTGAGTGTCTCGCTGACTGTTCAGACACAAATATATCTGTTTAAAATAGTCTGGTGTAGGCCACATAACTAGAACTGTGGTTTTCCTCTTCGACATTCCAAATCTCTGTAATATCCACTTTTTTGCCTTTTATCAAAAAAAACATTTTGAGTGTCTCGCTGACTGTTCCGACACAAATATATCTGTTTAAATGAGTCTGGTGTAGGCCAGATAACTAGAACTGTGGTTTTCCTCTTCCACGGTTCAAATCTGGGTGTAATCCACCTTTTTGCATTAAAAAAACGTTTTGAGTGTCTCGCTGACTGTTCAGACACAAATATATCTGTTTAGAAGAGTCTGGTGTAGGCCCGATAACTAGAACTGTAATTTTCCTCTTCCACATTTCAAATCTCAGTATTAGGCTGTGTGCCCACGTAGCGTTTTTCAAGCGTTTATGCTGCCGAATTTCCGCAGCGGAAACGCTTGTTAAACGCTAGGTAATCCGCACCCCATGGTCCCCAAGGGGATTCCGCATGTTCTATGCACATGCTGCGGATTTTTCCGCAGCGTTTATGCTGCATACAAAAATCCGCAGCATGTCATTTAATTTTGCGGAAGTGCAGCGGAACTCCCGCCATTGGCTTGCATTGAGACGCACAGAAACCGCGACTGTACATTTTTACAAGCGTCTTCTATGCGTCTCTATGTGCGGATGGTACCCAGTTCTGGAGGAGAGGAGACTCTCATCCAGACCCGGGTACCATTCTACCTGTAAAAAAAGAATAAAATAACAAAGTTTATATAAACCTGTACGGCGTCTTCTCTCTGAATGCCAGCAGCGCTGAAGGACCTTCGGTGACGTCACAGTCATGTGACCGCAGGCTCTTCACCGCTCTGTCTCGCGATATGCCGGCAGCCGGGAACCAGCCAGGAAGCAGCGCTGCAGCCACGCCGGGGCCTCAGGGGTGAGTATAGCTTTATTTGTTTTCATTTTTACGGTTCACACTGTATAAATCCATGCTGTTTGCATGGATTTATACAGTGTGATCTAGTTGTCAAGCACTTTCCAAGTGATGCTATCGCCTGGAAAGTGCTTGTCAATCTGCATGCGGAAACGCATGTGAACTCGCATGTGGATCCGCATGTATTCAGCAGGAAAAACGCATGCACAATCTGCATGCGTTTTTTTCTGCCAGGGAGATGCAGAAATGCTGCAGAAATTTTCTGCTTCATTTCTGCATCGTGGGCACATAGCCTTATCCACTTTTTTGCCTTTTTTGAAAAAAAACATTTTGAGTGTCTTGCTGACTGTTCAGACACAAATATATCTGTTTAAAAGAGTCGGGTGTAGGCCAGATGATTAGAACTGTGGTTTTCCTCTTCCACGGTTCAAATCGCTGTATTTTTCACCTTTTTGCATAAAAAAACATTTTGAGTGTCTCGCTGACTGTTCAGACACATATATATCTGTTTAAAAGAGTCTGATGTAGGCCCGATAACTAAAACTGTGTTTTTCCTTTTCTACATTTCAAATCTCTGTATTATCCACTTTTTTGACTTTTTTTCAATTACAAAAATACATTTTGAGTGCCTCGCTGACTGTTCCGACACAAATATATCTGTTTAAAAGATTCTGGTGTAGGCCAGATAACTAGAACTGTGGTTTTCCTCTTCCACATTTCAAATCTATGTATTATCCACTTTTTTGCCTTTTTTCAAAAAAAATATTTTGAGTGTCTCGCTGACTGTTCAGTCACAAATATATCTGTTTAATAGAGTCTCGTGTATGCCAGATAACTAGAACTGTGGTTTTCCTCTTCCACGGTTTAAATCTGGGTGTCATCCACCTTTTTGCATAAAAAAAAACATTTTGAGTGTCTCGCTGACTGTTCAGACACAAATATATCTGTTTAAAAGAGTCTGGTGTAGGTCAGATAACTACAACTGTGGTTTTCCTCTTCCACGGTACAAATCTCTGTATTATCCACTGCTTTGCCTTTTTTCAATAAAAAAAAACATTTTGAGTGTCTCGCTGACTGTTCAGACACAAATATATCTGTTTAAAAGAGTCTGGTGTAGGCCAGATAATTTGAACTGTGGTTCTCATCTTCCACGTTTCAAATTAGGGTGTAATTCACATTTTTGCATAAAAAAAAACAATTTGAGTGTCTCGCTGACTGTTCTGACACAAATATATCTGTTTAAAAGATTCTGGTGTAGGCCAGATAACTAGAACTGTGGTTTTCCTATTCCACCGTTCACATCAGGTTGTAAACCAACTTTTTGCATAAAAAAAACATTTTGAGTGTCTCGCTGACTGTTCAGTCACAAATATATCTGTTTAAAAGAGTCTGGTGTAGGCCAGATAACTAGAAATGTGGTTTTCCTCTTCTACGGTTCAAATCTGGGTGTAATCCACCTTTTTGCATAAAAAAAACCCTTTTGAGTGTCTCGCTGACTGTTCAGACACAAATATTTCTGTTTAAAAGAGTCTGGTGCAGGCCAGGTAACTTGAACTGTGGTTCTCCTCTTCCACATTTCAAATTAGGGTGTAATTCACATTTTTGCATAAAAAAAAACATTTTGAGTGTCTCGCTGACTGTTCTGACACAAATATATCTGTTTAAAATATTCTGTTGTAGGTCAGATAACTACAACTGTGGTTTTCCTCTTCCACGGTACAAATCTCTGTATTATCCACTGCTTTGCCTTTGTTCAATAAAAAAAAACATTTTGAGTGTCTCGCTGAATGTTCAGACACATATATCTGTTTAAAAGAGTATGGTGTAGGCCATCTAACTAGAACTGTGGTTTTCCTCTTCCATGGTTCAAATCTGGGTGTAATCCACCTTTTTGCATAAAAAAGAACATTTTGAGTGTCTCGCTGACTGTTCCGACACAAATATATCTGTTTAAAAGATTCTGGTGTAGGCCAGATAACTAGAACTGTGGTTTTCCTCTTCCACATTCCAAATCTCTGTATTATTCACTTTTTTGCCTTTATTCAAAAAAAACATTTTGAGCGTCTCGCTGACTGTTCAGTCACAAATATATCTGTTTAAAAGAGTCTGGTGTAGGCTAGATAACTAGAACTGTGGTTTTCCTCTTCCACGGTTCAAATTAGGGTGTAATTCACCTTTTTGAATTAAAAAAAAACATTTTGTGTGCCTCGCTGACTGCTCAGACACAAACATATCTGTTTAAAAGAGTCTGGTGTAGGCCAGATAACTAGAACTGTGTTTTTTCTCTTCCACGGTTGAAATCTCTGTATTATCCACTTTTTTGCTTTTTTCGATAAAAAAAACATTTTGAGTCTCTCGCTGACTGTTCAGACACAAATATATCTGTTTAAAAGAGTCTGGTGTAGGCCAGATAACTAGAACTGTGGTTTTCCTATTCCTCGTTTCAAATCTGGGTGTAATCCACCTTTTTGCATAAAAAATTTTTTTTCAGTGTCTCGCTGACTGTTCAGACCCAAATATATCTGTTTAAAAGATTCTGGTGTAGGCCAGATAACTAGAACTGTGTTTTTTCTCTTCCACGGTTGAAATCTCTGTATTATCCACTTTTTTGCTTTTTTCGATAAAAAAAACATTTTGAGTCTCTCGCTGACTGTTCAGACACAAATATATCTGTTTAAAAGAGTCTGGTGTAGGCCAGATAACTAGAACTGTGGTTTTCCTATTCCTCGTTTCAAATCTGGGTGTAATCCACCTTTTTGCATAAAAAATTTTTTTTCAGTGTCTCGCTGACTGTTCAGACCCAAATATATCTGTTTAAAAGATTCTGGTGTAGGCCAGATAACTAGAACTGTGGTTTTCCTCTTCCACCGTTCACATCAGGTTGTAAACCAAATTTTTGCATAAAAAAAACATTTTGAGTGTCTTGCTGACTGTTCAGTCACAAATATATCTGTTTAATAGAGTCTCGTGTAGGACAGATAACTAGAACTGTAGTTTTCCTCTTCCACGGTTCAAATAAGGGTGTAATTCACCTTTTTGAATTAAAAAAAACATTTTGTGTGTCTCGCTGACTGTTCAGACACAAATATATCTGTTTAAAATATTCTGTTGTAGGCCAGATAACTACAACTGTGGTTTTCCTCTTCCACGGTTCAAATCTCTGTATTATCCACCGCTTTGCCTTTTTTCAATAAAAAAAAACATTTTGAGTGTCTCGCTGACTGTTCAGACACAAATATATCTGTTTAAAAGAGTATGGTGTAGGTCAGATAACTAGAAGTGTGGTTTTACTCTTCCACGGTTCAAATCTGGGTGTAATCCACCTTTTTGCATAAAAAAATTTTTTTGTGTCTCGCTGACTGTTCAGTCTCAAATATATGTGTTTAATAGAGTCTCGTGTAGGCCAGATAACTAGAACTGTGGTTTTCCTCTTCCACGGCTCAAAATAGGGTGTAATTCACCTTTTTGAATTAAAAAAAACATTTTGTGTGTCTCGCTGACTGTTCAGACACAAATATATCTGTTTAAAATTCTCTGTTGTAGGCCAGATAACTAGAACTGTGGTTTTCCTCTTCCACGGTTCAGATCAGGGTGTAATCCACCTTTTTGAATTAAAAAAAACATTTTGAGTGTCTCTCTGACTGTTCAGACACAAGTATTTCTGTTTAAAATATTCTGTTGTAGGCCAGATAACTACAACTGTGGTTTTCCTCTTCCACGGTTCAAATTAGGGTGTAATTCACTTTTTGCATAAAAAAAAAACATTTTGAGTGTCTCGCTGACTGTTCAGACACAAAAATATCTGTTTAAAAAAGTCTGGTGTAGGCCAGATAACTAGAACTGTGGTTTTTCTCTTCCATGGTACAAATCTCTGTATTATCCACTTTTTTGCATTTTTTCAATAAAACAAAACATTTTGAGTGTCTCGCTGACTGTTCCGACACAAATATATCTGTTTAAAAGATTCTGGTGTAGGCGAGATAACGAGAACTGTGGTTTTCCTCTTCCACGGTTCAAATCTGGGTGTAGTCCACATTTTTTCATAAAAAAAACATTTTGTGTGTCTCACTGACTGTTTAGACACAAATATATCAGTATAAAATAATCTGGTGTAGGCCAGATAACTAGAACTGTGGTTTTCCTCCTCCCCGGTTCAGATCTGGGTTTAATCCACTTTTTTGCATTTTTTCAATAAAAAAACATTTTAAGTCTCTCGCTGACTGTTCAGACACAAATATATCTGTTTAAAAGATTCTGGTGTTGGCCAGATAGCTAGAACTGTGGTTTTTCTCTTCCACTGTTCAAATCTCTGTGTTATCCAATTTTTCGCATTTTTTCAATAAAACAAAACATTTTGAGTTTCTCTCTGACTGCTCAGACACAAATATATCTGTTTAAAAGATTCTGGTGTAGGCCAGATAACTAGAACTGTGGTTTTCCTCTTCCACGGTTCAAATCTCTGTATTGTCCACTTTTTTGCCTTTTTTCAATAAAAAAAATCATTTTGAGTGTTTTGCTGATTGTTCAGACACAAATATATCTGTTTAAAAGAGTCTGGTGTAGGCCAGATTACTAGAACTGTGGTTTTCCTCTTCCACGATTCAAATTAGGGTGCAATTCACCTTTTTGCATAAAAAAAATGATTTTGAGTGTCTCGCTGACTGTTCAGACACAAATATATCTGTTTGAAAGATTCTGGTGTAGGCCAGATAAATAGAACTGCGGTTTTCCTCTTCCACGGTTCAAATCTCTGTATTATCCACTTTTTTGCATTTTTTCAATAAAATAAAACATTTTGAGTGTCTCGCTGACTGTTCAGACACAAATTTATCTGTTTAAAAGATTCTGGTTTAGGTCAAATAACTAGAAGTGTGGTTTTCCTCTTCTACGGTTAAAATCTGGGTGTAATCCACCTTTTTGCATAAAAAACACATTTTGAGGGTCTCACTGACTGTTCAGACACAAATAAATCTGTTTAAAAGATTCTGGTGTAGGCCAGATAACTAGAACTGTGGTTTTCTTCTTCCACATTTCAAATCTCTGTATTATCCACTTTTTTTCATTTTTTCAATAAAAAAAAAACATTTTGAGTGTATCGCTGACTGTTCAGACACAAATATATCTGTTTTATAGAGTCTGGTGTAGGCCAGATAACTAGAACTGTGGTTTTCCTCTTCCACGGTTCAAATTAGGGTTTGATCCACCTTTTTGCATACAAAAAACATTTTATGTGTCTCGCTGACTGTTCAGACACAAATATATCTGTATAAAAGAGTCCGGTGTGGGCCAGATTACTAGAACTGTGGTTTTCCTCTTCCACGGTTCAAATCTCGGTGTAATCCACCTTTTTGCAAAAAAAAAAAAACATTTTCAGTGTCTCTCTGTCCGTTCAGACACAAATATATCTGTTTTATAGAGTCTGGTGTAGGCCAGATAGCTAGAACTGTGGGTTCTTTATTCCAATTTTTTGCATTTTTTCAATAAAACAAAACATTTTGATTTCTTGCTGACTGTTCAGACACAAACAAATATGTTTAAACGAGTCTGGTGTAGGCCAGATTACTAGAACTGTGGTTTTCCTCTTCCACAGTTCAAATCTGGGTGTAATACACCTTTTTGCATAAAAAAAATCATTTTGTGTGTCTCGCTGACTGTTCAGACTTAAATATATCGGTTTAAAAGAGTCTGGTGTAGGCCAGATAACTAGAACTGTGGTTTTCCTCTTCCACGGTTTAAATTAGGGTGTAATCCACCAGTTTGCATAAAAAAAAACATTTTGTATGTCTCGATGAATGTTCAGACACAAATATATCGGTTTAAAAGAGTCTGGTGTAGGACAGATATCTAGACCTGTGGTTTTCCTCTTCCACGGTTCAAATCTCTGTGTAATCCACCTTTTTGCATAAAAAAAAACATTTTGTATGTCTCGATGAATGTTCAGACACAAATAAATCTGTTTAAAATATTCTGGTGTAGGCTAGATAACTAGAACTGTGGTTTTCCTCTTCCACATTTCAATTCTCTGTATTATCCCCTTTTTTCAAATAAAACTTTTTGAGTGTCTCGCTGACTGTTCAGTCACAAATATATCGGTTTAATAGAGTCTGGTGTAGGACAGATAACTAGAACTGTGGTTTTCTTCTTCCACGGTTCAAATTAGGGTGTAATCCACCTTTTTGAATTTAAAAAAAAAAAACATTTTGTGTGTCTCGCTGACTGTTCAGACACAAATATATCTGTTTAAAAGATTGTGGTGTAGGCTGGATTTAATAGAGTCTGGGGTAGGCCAGATAACTAAATCTGTGGTTTTAATCTTCCACGGTTCAAATCTGGGTGTAATCCACCTTTTTGCATAAAAAAAACATTTTGAGTGTCGCGCTGACTGTTCAGACACAAATATATCTGTTTAAAAGTGTCTGGTATAGGCCAGATAACTAGAACTGTGGTTTTCCTCTTCCAAGGTTCAAATCTGGGTGTAATCCACCTTTTTGCATAAAAAAAACATTTTGGGTGTCTCGCTGACTGTTCAGTCACAAATATATCTGTTTAAAAGATTGTGGTGTAGGCTGGATTTAATAGTCTGGTGTAGGCCAGATAACTAGAACTGTGGTTTTCCTCTTCCACGTTTGAAATCTCTGTATTATACACTTTTTTGCCTTTTTTCAATAAAAAAACATTTTGAGTGTCTCGCTGACTGTTCAGACACAAATAAATCTGTTTAATATAGTCTGGTATAGGCCAGATAACTAGAACTGTGGTTTTCCTCTTCCACGGTTCAAATTAGGGTGTAATCCACCTTCTTGCATAAAAAAAACATTTTTTGTGTCTCGCTGACTGTTCAGACACAAATATATCTGTTTAAAAGAGTCTGGTGTAGGCCAGATAACTAGAACTATTGTTTTCCTTTTTCACTATTCAAATCTGGGTGTAATCCACCTTTTTGCATAAAAAAAAACATTTTGAGTGTCTCGCTTACTGCTCAGACACAACTGTATCTGTTTAAAAGAGTCTGGTGTAGGCCAGATAACTAGAACTATTGTTTTCCTCTTACATTGATCAAATTAGGGTGTAATTCACCTTTTTGCATAAAAAAAACATTTTGAGTGTCTCGCTGACTGTTCAAACACAAATATATCTGTATAAAAGAGTCTGGTGTAGGCCAGATAACTAGAACTGTGGTTTTCCTCTTCCACGGTTCAAATCTGGGTGTAATCCACCTTCTTGAATAAAAAAAATATTTTTTGTGTCTCGCTGACTGTTCAGACACAAATATATCTGTTTAAAAAAGTCTGGGGTAGGCGAGATAACGAGAACTGTGGTTTTCCACTTTCACAGTTCAAATCTGGGTGTTATCCACCTTTTTGCATAAAAAAAACATTTTGAGTGTCGCGCTGACTGTTCAAACACAAATATATCTGTATAAAAGAGTCTGGTGTAGGCCAGATAACTAGAACTGTGGTTTTCCTCTTACCTGTTTCAAATCTCTGTATTATCCACTTTTTTGCCTTTTTTCAAAAATATAACACGTTGAGTGTCTCACTGACTGTTCAGACACAAATATATCTGTTTTAAAGAGTCTGGTGTAGGCCAGATAACTAGAACTGTGGTTTTCCTCTTCCACGGTTCAAATCTGGGTGTAATCCACCTTTTTGCATAAAAAAAACATTTTGTGTGTCTCGCTTACTGCTCAGACACAACTATATCTGTTTAAAAGAGTCTGGTGTAGGCCAGATAACTAGAACTGTGGTTTTCCTCTTCCATGGTTCAAATTAGGGTGTAATCCACCTTTTTGCATAAAAAAAACATTTTGTGTGTCTCGCTTACTGCTCAGACACAACTATATCTGTTTAAAAGAGTCTGGTGTAGGCCAGATAACTAGAACTGTGTTTTTTCTCTTCTATGGTTCAAATCTCTGTAATATCCGCTTTTTTACATTTTTTCAATAAAACAAAACATTTTGAGTGTCTTGCTGACTGTTCAGACACAAATATATCTGTTTAAAAGATTCTGGTGTAGGCCAGATAACTAGAACTGCTGTTTTTCTCTTCCACGGTTCAAATCTCTGTATTAACCACTTTTTTAGCATTTTTTCAATAAAAAAAAAATATTTTGAGTGTCTCGCTGACTGTTCAGTCACAAATATATCTGTTTAATAGAGTCTGGTGTAGGCCAGATAACTAGAACAGTGGTTTTCCTCTTCCACGGTTCAAATTAGGGTGTAATCCACCTTTTTGAATTTAAAAAAAATATTTTGTGTTTCTCGCTGACTGTTCAGACACAAATATATCTGTTTAAAATGTTGTAGTGTAGGCCAGATAACTAGAACTGTGGTTTTCCTCTTCCACAGTTCAGATCTGGGTGTAATCCACCTTTTTTGCATAAAAAAAAATAAATTTTGAGTGTCTCGCTGACTGTTCAGACACAAATATATCTGTCTAAAAGAGTCTGGTGTAGGCCAGGTAACTACAACTGTGGTTTTTCTCTTCCACGGGTCAAATCACTGTATTATCCACTGCTTTGCTTTTTTTCAATAAAAAAAAAACATTTTGAGTGTCTCTCTGACTGTTCAGACACAAATATATCTGTTTAAAAGATTCTGTTGAAGGCCAGGTAGCTAGAACTGTGGTTTTCCTCTTCCACGGTTCAAATCTGGGACTAATCCACCTTTTTGCATAAAAAAAACATTTTGAGTGTCTCTCTGACTGTTCAAACACAAATATATCTGTTTAAAAGATTCTGGTGTAGGCCAGATAACTAGAACTGTGGTTTTCCTCTTACCTGTTTCAAATCTCTGTATTATCCACTTTTTTGCCTTTTTTCAAAAATATTACATTTTGAGTGTCTCTCTGACTGTTCAAACACAAATATATCTGTTTAATAGAGTCTGGTGTAGGCCAGTTAACTAGAACTGTGGTTTTCCTCTTCCACGGTTCAAATTAGGGTGTAATACACCTTTTTGCATAAAAAAACAAACATTTTGAGTGTCTCTTTGAGTGTTCAGACACAAACATATCTGTATAAAAGAGTCTGGTGTAGGCCAGATAACTAGAAATGTGTTTTTTTTCTTCTATGGTTCAAATCTCTGTACTATCCTCTTTTTTGCATTTTTTCAATAAAACAAAACATTTTGAGTGTCTTGCTGACTGTTCAGACACAAATATATCTGTTTAAAAGATTCTGGAGTAGGCCAGATAACTATAACTGTGGTTTTCCTCTTCCATGGTTCAATTCTGGGTGTAATGCACATTTTTGCATAAAAAAAAAACATTTTGAGTGTCTCGCTGACTGTTCAGACACAAATATATCTGTTTAAAAGAGTCTCGTGTAGGCGAGATAACTACAACTGTGGTTTTCCTCTTCCACGGTTCAAATCTCGGTGTAATCCACCATTTTGCATGAAAACTTTATTTTGAGTGTCTCGCTGACTGTTCAGAACGAAATATATCTGTTTAAAAGATTCTGGTGTAGGCCAGATAACTAGAATTTTTGTTTTCCTCTTCCACGGTTCAAATTAGGGTGTAATCCACATTTTTGCATAAAAAAAAATATTTTTTGTGTCTGGCTGACTGTTCAGACACAAATATATCAGTTTAAAAGAGTCTGGTGTAGGCCAGATAACTAGATCAGTGGTTTTCCTCATCCTCAGTACAGATCTGGGTGTAATACACCTTTTTTTACATACAAAAAAAATAACCTTTTGAGTGTCTCGCTGACTGTTCAGACACAAATATATCTGTTTAAAAGAGTATGGTGTAGGCCAGATAACTAGAACTGTGATTTTCCTCTTCCACGGTTCAAATCTCTGTGTAATCCACCTTTTTGCATAAAAAAAAACATTTTGAGTGTCTCGCTGACTGTTCAGACACAAATATATCTGTTTAAAAGATTCTGGTGTAGGCCAGATAACTAGAACTGTGGTTTTCCTCTTCCATGGTTCAAATTAGGGTGTAATCCACCTTTTTGAATTAAAAAAAAACATTTTGTGTGTCTCGCTGACTGTTCAGACACAAATATATCTGTTTAAAATACTCTGGTGTAGGCCAGATAACTAGAACTGTGGTTTTCCTCTTCCACATTTCAAATCTCTGTATTATCCACTTTTTTGCCTTTTTAAAAAAAAAACATTTTGAATGTCTCGCTGACTGTTCAGAGACAAATATATCTGTTTAATAGAGTCTGGTGTAGGCCAGATAACTAGAACTGTGGTTTTCCTCTTCCACGGTTCAAGTTAGGGTGTAATCCACATTTTTGCATAAAAAAAAACATTTTGTGTGTCTCGCTGACTGTTCAGACACAAATATATCTGTTTAAAATATTCTGGTGTAGGCCAGATAACTAGAACTGTGGTTTTCCTCATCCACAGTTCAAATCTGGGTGTTATCCACCTTTTTGCATAAAAAAAACATTTTGTGTGTCTCGCTGACTGTTCAGACATAGAGATGAGCGTTGTTCGACTCGAACTGTTCGCCAATCTCAAATTCGAGCTGTTTTGGGCGGTGTTCGAGCCGTTCGGCGAACACGAACGATTTGAGAAAAATTTGGCTGTTCGAGGTTATGTTCGATAACTGTTCGTGCACCAAAATCATAACTGGATTTTTTCTCAGTAATGATGAAAATTAATGTTAATACGCAGTTTGAGTGTACAGCGGGGTGGGGGGAGGGGCAGGGGATGGATCTCTGCAGGAATAATGAAGATCTCCATTTTTTTTTCTCTTTCCTGCATTTACAGTGGGGAGGTGCAATCTGTCAGCCTATCAGCAGCGCACACACGGAGCGAAGTGCTTTTTTTCACACAAGCAAGGGCATGTGTCATTGGCAGTGTATGTCACATGTCCTTCCCCTATAAGACCAAGCCATTTTCCCCGTCGCCACCATTTTCTCACTGCTGCAGCTGCGTGTTCGACGGCACTGTTGTTGCTGTGTACGCTATACCTTGTTAATTTCAAGCCAATTTTCGCACAAATCTACAGATAGCTTGGGAGTAGGGAATAGTTGTGATTGCAGTCCTTTTAAGGACTAGGTTACAGCATTTCCTACGACTTTTATCAGGCAGGTCTGTGCTCTTAAATAGATAGATTGTGGGAGTAAAGACTAATTGTAATTGCAGTCCTTTTCAGGACTAGGTTACATCAGTTCCTATCAGTTTTTGCCAGGCAGGTCTGTGCCAGTGCTGTGCAAGTTTTTTTTCACAGCATTTGGCTGAATCTAGCAAAGCTAATCCTTTTTGGCCTATTGCAGAGTGTGTTAGTCAGTGGAGTAGCCTATCTGTGTTGCAAGATATACCACCTGTGTATAGAATACCAATTTTTTTACTGCACCTAGTGAAGTAAAACCTTTTGGGCATAGAATCATTCTATTAGTCCATCTATACTGACCTCCATCAGGTTGCAAATTGAATATAATTTTTTTCTGCATCTAGCTCTGAAAAAATATTTGGGCTTCTAGCAGTGTGTGGGACTTTTTCTATTAGTCCATCTATACTGACCTCCATCAGGTTGCAAACTGAATATAATTTTTTTATGCATCTAGCTCTGAAAAAATATTTGGCCTTCTAGCAGTGTGTGGGACTTGTTCTATTAGTCCATGTATACTGACCTCCATCACGCTGCAAATTAAAAATAATTTTTATCTGCATCTAGCTCTGAAAAAATATTTGGCCTTCTAGCAGTGTGTGGGACTTTCTCTATTAGTCCATCTATACTGACCTCCATCAGGTTGCAAATTAAAAATAATTTATATCTGCATCTAGCTCTGAAAAAATATTTGGCCTTCTAGCAGTGTGTGGGAATTTCTCTATTAGTCCATCTATACTGACCTCCATCAGGTTGCAAATTAAAAATAATTTTTTGTCTGCATCTAGCTCTGAAAAAATATTTGGCCTTCTAGCAGTGTGTGGGACTTTCTCTATTAGTCCATCTATACTGACCTCCATCAGGTTGCAAACTGAATATAATTTTTTTCTGCATCTACCTCTGAAAAAATATTTGGGCTTCTAGCTGTGTGTGGGAGTTGTTCTATTAGTCCATCTATACTGACCTCCATCAGGTTGCAAATTGAATATAATTTTTTTCTGCATCTAACCCAGCCAATAGTTTTGGCCTAATACCACAGTTTGGCCACTCAGCTCTGCTCGGTTCCCATCCATTGTTTTTTTGTGCAAACAACTCCAGAGTTGTGAATTAGTTAACCACCAAAATGAGTGGAAAAAGGCCTGCTGGTGGTGGAAAGGGGAATAGGCATGTTGGGAAGGGGAAAAAAGGTTGTGTCCGTGGGGTAGGTGTTAAAGCAACAGTAACATCTGCAGAAGAAAGACCATCTTCTAGCCAAACTAAAATGTCTACTTCTTTTAGCGGACAATGTGATAAGATCCCTTTCTTACGGCCACGCCAATCGCTACAAATTCCAGATGAGGCACAAAAACAGCAGGTGCTTCAACGGATATCAAGTGCTCCTTTAAGTGGGCTCTCCTCTACATCAACTTCAACATCACAAATACTCCAGTCCTCAAAGGTGTCACCCCAATCGCACTTGCTTCCTCACAGCTCCCAAATCTCCAGCTGCCCGTCTGAGTATGAGGTAGAACAGATGGTTGAGTCTGCAGAGCTGTTTACTCATACTATAGCCTGGGAATCAGAGGTCGACTCCAGCGCTTCTGTGAATCCAGACAAGGAAATGATCTGCACTGATGCCCAGAATCTTTATGAGTCGGATCCAGGACCAGACGCAGAAGGTTCTGACCATAATGTAGACCCTCATTCCCAAACTGTAACTCCTGTTGGTGGAGACAATGAGGAAGACGACGATGAGACTCAAATACCTGATTGGAGCGACAACTTGAGTTTTTTGTCAGGGCAGGAACAGATTGGCTCTGAGGACGATGGGTGTGATAATGCACAGGGTGATGATGATGAGGTTGGAGATCCCACTTACTGTCAACCCACAGTCAGCCAAGAGATGAGGTCAGCAGAGGAGGTGGAGGAAGATGCTAGTGACGACGAGGTCAGGTTGCTCCTTCCTGGACAGAGACGTAGTACTGGAAGCACGTCAACAACTGCATCCTCAAACACAACTCTGCCTCTGACCACAAGTCGTGGTGGCTCTTCAGGTCGCATGGGTGCTAAGCCTTGCATAGCCTGGGCATTTTTTCAGATCGATAAAGATGACCCAACTCGTGTTATCTGTAACATTTGTCAGCAAAAGCTAAGTAGAGGCCAAAAAATACATAGTTTGAGTACTTCATGCATGAACCGGCACATGGACATGAAGCATAAGTTGCAGTGGGAAGCTCAGTGTGCTACAATGCGGCCTAGCCAGAAAGGCCAACCACCGTCTGCCATATCTTGTGCATCCGCGGCCTCTTCATCCTCTGTGACTGGGGGGACAGCAGTCACACCTGTTTTGGGGTGCAGACCTGCCACCTCTTTACCCGCAACAGCCAGCGTGATTGGCAGGTCATCATTTTCTTTGGAGGTGGTAACACCAGCTGGTGTTGAGCGCTGTCCGACATCGATAGCACCACCTTTGGATCAAGGCAACCTAACATGTCCGCCTGCATCTTCCTCACAGACCGGCAGTTTGCCGGGGACACCCTTATCAACCCCGTCTAAGCACAATAGCCAGCCCTCGGTCCCTCAGATGTGGACAAGTAAAAGACCATTTCCTCCTAGCCATGAGAAAGCTAAGAGGTTGAATTTCACCATCTGCAAGCTCTTGGCTACAGAAATGCTGCCTTTCCGCCTGGTGGACACAGAGGATTTTCGAGACCTTATGTCCGTCGCAGTGCCCCAGTACCAGATGCCCAGTCGGCACTACTTCTCAAAGAAAGGTGTGCCTGCGCTCCACCAGCATGTCGCACACAACATCACCGCTTCTTTGAGAAACTCTGTGTGTGACAGGGTGCATTTCACCACAGACACTTGGACGAGTAGGCATGGAAAGGGGCGTTACATGTCGCTGACTGGGCACTGGGTAACTATGGTGACAACAGGACAAGGGGCTGCTGTCCAAGTCTTGCCGTCCCCACGAGTTGTGCGTCAATCCTCTTTTTGTCAAAGTTCCACCACTGCTTCTGTCTCCTCAACCTCCTCTCGGTCTTCCACCTGCACCCAAAGCCTGTCTGGTCATGCCACAAGCTTTCTAACTGCGCAGAAGGGATCCTGCACACCTCCTTACTATGCTGGCAGTAGGGCTTAACGTCATCAGGCGGTTTTTACTTTGAAATGTCTGGGAAATGTGAGTCACACAGCTGAGAAGATGTGTTCAGCTCTGGAGAATCAATTTCATGAATGGTTGTCTCCACTGGACCTGAAACCAGGGAAGGCCGTGTGCGACAATGCTGCAAACCTGGGTGCGGCCCTTCGCCGGGGCAATGTCACACACGTGCCTTGTATGGCTCACGTGTTGAACCTGGTTGTCCAGCAATTTTTAGCCCACTATCCCAGACTAGATGGCCTTCTGCAGAGGGAACGGTCGCTGTGTGCTCACTTCCGCCGTTCGCATCCCGCAGCTCAGCGACTTACATCTCTACAGAAGTCGTTGGGCCTGCCACTTCACCGGCTAAAATGCGATGTGCCTACCCGGTGGAATTCAACTCTGCACATGTTGCAGCGACTGTGGCAGCACCGACAAGCCCTGGTGCAATACGTTCTGACGTATAGCCTGGGCCAATGAGATCCAGAGGTGGGGCAAATCACGGTGGAGGAGTGGTCTCAGATCAGGGACCTATGCACCCTTCTGCACAGTTTTGAAATGGCGACGAAGATGTTTAGTGCTGACGATGCCATTATCAGCATGACTATTCCGGTGACTTACATGCTGGAGCACATGTTAAACAGAATTCGGAGTCAGGTGGTGGCACAAGAGGAGGTGGAGGAAGTAGAGGAGGAGGAGTTGTATGCGGAAGGGCTAACATCTGAAAGGTCCAGACGGTCGGCAGCACCAAGGCGGCAGGCATGTGAGGGTGGGGGAGATGGTTTTACCAGGGTGCATAGTAGCAGCCAAACTAGTGAGGAAGGTGCAGGAGCCCAGGAAGAAGTGGAGGACGAACTGATGGAAGACTCATCAGATGAGGGAGACCTTGATCACATTTCTGTTGTGCGAGGTTGGGGGGAGAGGACAGAGGAAGGAAGCATGATTGTTACCTCGCCACCAACACAACAGGGACTTGGTGCTCCTGGATGCGCAACACACATGAGTGCCTTCTTGCTGCACTACCTGCAACATGACCCTCGAATTGTGAGAATTAGAAATAATCCTGACTACTGGGTTGAAACACTGTTAGATCCCCGGTACAAAAGTAAATTTGCAGAAATTATTCCTGCCATAGAAAGGGATGCACGCATGCAGGAGTATCAGCAGAGACTGTTGCAGAATCTTACATGTGCTTTTCCACAAAATACCAGTGGTGCACGTAGTGAATCTCACAGTTCCAACTTGCCAACCGTGGGACCGTCAAGTGTTCAGCACTCAAACCGTAACAGAACCACAGTATCTGCTGGTAACATCAATTTTGCGGAATCATTTCACCACTTTTTTAGCCCATCCTTTGCAAGGCCACAGGAGACAAGAAGTCTGACACATAGTCAACGCCTAGAGACGATGGTACAGGAGTATCTCCAAGTAAACATTGAAGCCATGACTGTGTCACTGGACCCTTGCTCTTTTTGGGCTTCCAATCTGGATAAATGGCCGGAGCTAGCCACTTACGCCTTGGAGATCTTGTCATGCCCCGCAGCCAGCGTTCTGTCTGAACGTGTGTTCAGCGCTGCTGGTGGTGTGCTGACAGATAAGCGCACGCGGCTCTCCACTGATAATGTAGACAGACTCACGTTCATAAAGATGAACAAATCATGGATCCGAAACGACTTTTCTACCCCTGTGTCATCCTGGGGAGAGTAAAAGCTTGATGATTGGTTAAAATCACCCTACCAACCGTTTTAAGCTTTCAAATTACTAATCATGTTTATCTGTATCTTGACTGGAAAATAATTTGGGCTTTGTAGCAGTGTGCAGCACTGATCCTATTAGGCCATCTATACTAAGCTCCACCAGATTAAAAATTAATAATAATTTTTAGCTGCATCTAGCCCGGAAAATAATTTTGGGGCTCCGAGATGCGCAAGACACATAAGTGCCGTCTTGCTGCACTACCTGCAACATGACCCTCATATTGTCAGAATTCGAAGTAATCATGACTACTGGGTTGCCACACTCTTAGATCCCCCAAACTTTTCGATCAACCTTTTCATTTTAATAAAGACCAAAAAAATGGTCATTTTTGAAATTATAAGCATTAGCAGGTTATTAGAAACTGAAATCAAACAGTTTTCAACTCAAAACTATATTCTAGGTGATGTTACATTTTCACATAGGACCCCTTTTTCGAAAGGAGCTTCTGAACTCTCTCGTCCATTGAATTTGTCAGGTTTTGGATGGTTTCTGCTTCAATTGTTTTGCATGAGGACAGAATACCCTCCCAGAGCTGTTGCTTAGATGTGAACTGCCTCCCGCCATCATAGACACTCCTTTTGATGATGCTCCAGAGGTTCTGAATGGGGTAGAGGTCAGGGGAGCATGGGGGTCACACAATAAGTTTGTCCCCTTTTATGCCCATATCAGCCAGAGATGCAGATGTTTTATGTGCAGCATGAGATGGTGCATTATCATGCAAAAAAATGATCTTGCTGTGAAATACACGGTTCTTCTTCTTGAACCATGGCAGGAAGTGCTGTTTGAGAAAATCCACATACATTATGGAGTTCATCTTTAGCGCCTTCAGGGATCCTAAAGGGGCCGACAATCTCTCTCCCCATGATTCCAGCCCAAAACATTACTCCACCTCCTCCTTGTTGGCGCTGTAGCCGTGTTTGCGTGGGGTGTCCATCAACCAGCCATCCTCCACTCCATCCATCTGGACCATCGAGCGCTGCACGGCACTCATCCGTGAACAAAACAGTTTTGAAATCAGTCTTCATGTAATGTTTGGCCCACTGGAGCCGTTTCTGCTTGTGTGAAGTGGATAGAGGAGGTCGACAGGATGGCGTATGCACAGCTGCAAACCTCTGAAGGACCCTGCATCTTGTTGTTCGGGGGACGTTGGAGGCACCAGCAGCTTCAAAAACTTGTCTGCTGCTATGACAAGGCTTTTTTGCCGCTGCTCTTTCAACCTGACGTAATTGCCTGTAGGAAAGAGTCCTCAATTTGCCCTTATCAGCACGCACACATGTGTACTGTGAACCAGCTACATACTTCTTGATTGCCAAGACACTTCATCCTGATCATCGCACAATGTTGATTGTAGTCATGCCTTGACCTAAACACTCCACAATTTGTTGCTTCTCAGCAGCCGACACATCCTTTTTCTTCCCCATTTTGGCAGAAAATGTAGGCTGCTTAATAATGTGAGACAGCCTTCTTAAGTAGTCTTGCCTTTCATTGGACACACCTGCCAAACTAATTAGCACAGGTGTCTGCAATTGCTTACAGTGATATAAAGAGCCCTGACACACATCACCATCAATGAGTTTAACTGACAAACAAACAAATTCTTCCCTTATCACTCCTAAACACTTTTTGCATAATAATTTGGAACACAGTGTACATGTGCTTTTCCACAAAACACCAGTGGTTCACGTAGTGAATCTTACAGTTCTAACTTGCCAACCGTGGTCTGTATGGAGTTGTTCAATAAAGGGCCCAAAATTAAGATAACATAGATGGGAGAGGTCTCTATGAATAGGAATTCCTAAGTATTGGATACCCTGTGAGGGCCAGGCAAAGGGAAAGTTGGACTGGATGGAATCCTATATGGATTTGGGGAGGGAGACATCGAGGGCCTCAGACTTCGCTGCATTGATTTTAAAATATGACCATGTAACAAAGTGATCTATTTCAGCCATAACAGCATGGATGGATATATGTGATTGAGTGATATATACTAGGACATCATCAGCAAATAGAGAGCACTTGTACTCGGTGCCTCCCACCTCAATCCACCTAATATTGGGGTTATGGCGAATTGATGAGAGCAGGTGCTCCGTCACTAGGATGTATAAGAGAGGGGACAGAGAACATCCCTGCCTTGTCCCATTGGTGATTGTGAAAGGTGATGAAAATGTTCTGACGCGCCCCCTGGGCCTTGGGACACCCGGAGCCGGACCCTTTTTGGTGGATGCTGGTGGTTGTAGTCTCCGTGGCGGCGACCCGGTTCCGTGGCTCAGGGCGGTCAAACCAGTGTCGGAACTATTTATGTGGTTTTGATGTTTAAATGTCCGACTACGCCACCCGTGGATTGTGCTCAGAGTGAACCGCCGCTCCAGGGCAGACCGCTGAGGCTGGTGTTGTGGGTGCAGCAGAGCGTAGCATAACTCCCCACGGGAGGAGTATAGCCTCAGGGCAGTGTATGCGGAGGATGGGGGTGATGGTGCAGGGCAGCAGCAGTAATGACACGGAGTCAGTGATGCAGTCCAGGGCCTTTACTCACAGTTCTTATTATCCAGACCACGTCTTCAGGTAACGGCTGCCCACGTCGTACTGTGCTCACCAGATGAGGGGCTCAGACAACTCCCAGATAACTTTGGAGTGCTTCACAGGACCCCCTTTGTGTGTCCTTTGTCTGGCCTTTCTTACCAACCCTTCTGTCAGGCTGCCTCGGGCCTCCTCTTGGTAAACTTGGCGCCAGTTTCCCTGACCCTATGTGGTGCCTTCCGAGCGGGTGTAGCGAGGGGCTGCGCCACATAAAATGTCACAGCCTCCTGTTTCTAGCTGAGGGTCGTTTCCCGCCTCCACTAGTTTCGGGGACCGGTCTCCCCCTTTGGCCTGACCCCTCCACGCAGGTGGATTCGGGCGTGCGGTGGCGACTCGCCCGTCCGCACCCCTGAGATCCCTTCGTTCCTCGTTCCTGGAGCCTTCTCCGCTCCTCTTCCTTCCTTCTCCCTCTTCCAGGCCTGGGCCTCTGTTACTAGGCCCGCCTCCGGAGCATAGCTCATGCAGAGCCCCTGCTCCCTGCCACTTCTGCTCAGACTTCTCTGCACTGAACTAAGATGGTGCCCACCTTTTATACTCCCTTCTCAATGCACCCAGGAACTGCTTCCTCCCTGCTCCTGCACTACAGGGTTCCCCTTCCTCAGTGTTCCCTCCCCCCACTCCAGCCAGGGACAGGGACTGTCGTGCCCATCTCAGAGGCATATTGATCGCCCTGCCCCACGGCAATGTGGTGTAATGCATGCAGGTGTCGGGTCCTGATCCACACTCCATCCTTACCTGAGAGTGAGATATCACACCTCTGGGTGAGGTGCAATACCTCTGTAGCAACCGAGCCCTCAGGGTGCTACAGTTCCATTTATCTTCAGCCTAGGTGATGTATTGTGATACAGGGCCGTGATTTTGGCTATAAAAGGGTCCCCTAGACCCCTACCCCAAGCTTTTTAAGAGAATCATATATGGCGTGCCAGGAGACTCTATGGAATGCTTTCTCAGCATCCAACGAGAGTATCTAATTACAAATTTTTAACTGCATCTAGCCCAGGAAATACTTTGTGCGTAGTAGCAGTGTCTGCTAGTCAGCGGATTATCCCGGCTGTTAAGCAAGCTACACCACCTGTAGTTTGGACACTTAATTTTTTCAAAGGAAATGCTTCGGGACCACGGGATACTCAGTGAAGAGCATCAGGAGGCACCCCAAGGCATAGGGGCTGGGACTGGCAATAGGATGCCTTGCGGTGGACAGTCGAGCTCGATCCTTATAAAAGCTTTTTAACTGCAGCAGCTTTAGTGGACGCTACTGGAGCTGGAATTACGCGGCTGCTGGCATGAGACTTGCCCTCCAATAGATCCTTGTAAATGGATTTAAAGTGTATTCATTCAAATTAGAGAGACAATTTAAATTAAAAAGCTTAGAGCTGCCTCCACCACAGGGGGGCTCGCTCGACCCACCAGCGGACAGGCACCAGTATTGGGAGAGGGGGGCTGGCCGTCAGGGTTCACCGCGGCTCTGGCACAAACCCGGCGACACGGAGGTGGCACGGGCAGGAGCGGACTGAAAGTGTCGGCTTCTCACTTTTTGGATTTTAGAAGGGCATGACATGCCTATATCTGTGTCTCCCCCTCCTTTTACTCCTCCACCTCTTTTCTTTTCGCATGACTATATGTACTTGTCACTTTTCCATGTGTTAGTTGTGTCTTCTGAGCAGTTTGTCAGCTTTTTGACACCTTTGAAGGTGTTTTCTATGTGTTTCTATGTGTTTTTGTTTGCCTGCCATTGGCTTTCGAAGGTGTTCGACGAACCGAACCGAACTCGAACACTACGGGGGTGGCTCAACACTACTGTTTAGACACAAATATATCTGCTTAAAAGATTCTGGTGTAGTCCACATAACTAGAACTGTGGATTTCCTCTTCCATGGTTCAAATCTGTGTGTAATCCACCTTTTTGCAAAAAAAAAAAACATTTTGAGTGTCTCGCTGACTGTTCAGACACAAATATATCTGTTTAAAAGAGTCTGGTGTAGGCCAGATATCTAATACTGTTGTTTTCCTCTTCCATGATTCAAATTAGGGTGTAATCCATGCTTTTGCATAAAAAAAAAACAGTTTCAGTGTTTCGCTGACTGTTCAGACACAAATATATCTGCTAAAAAGATTCTGGTGTAGGCCAGATAACTAGAACTTTGGTTTTCCTCTTCCACGTTTTAAATCTCTGTATTATCCACTTTTTTGCCTTTTTTCAATAAAAAAAAACATTTTGAGTGTTTCGCTGACTGTTCAGACACAAATATATCTGTTTAAAATATTCTGGTGTAGGCGAGATAACGAGAACTGTGGTTTTCCTCTTCCATGTTTCAAATCTCTGTATTATCCACTTTTTTGCTTTTTAAAAAAAAAACATTTTGAGTGTCTCGCTGACTGTTCAGACACAAATATATCTGTTTAAAAGATTCTGGTGTAGGCCAGATAACTAGAACTGTGGTTTTCCTCTTCCACGGTTCAAATTTGGGTGTAATCCACGTTTTTGCATAAAAAAAACATTGAGTGTCTCGCTGACTGTTCAGACACAAATATATCTGTTTAAAATATTCTGGTGTAGGCCAGATAACTAGAACTGTGGTTTTCCTCATCCACAGTTCAGATCTGGGTGTAATCCACCTTTTTTGCATAAAAAAAACATTTTGAGCGTCTCGCTGAATGTTCAGACACAAATATATCTGTTTAAAAGAGTATGGTGTAGGCCAGATAACTAGAACTGTGGTTTTCCTCTTTCACGTTTCAAATCACTGTATTATCCACTGCTTTGACTTTTTTCAATAAAAAAAAAACATTTTGAGTGTCTCGCTGACTGTTCAGACACAAATATATCTGATTAAAAGAGTCAGGTGTAGGCCAGATAACTAGAACTGTGGTTTTCCTCTTCCACGGTTCAAATCTGGGTGTAATCCTCCATTTTGTATGAAAACTTTTTTTTGATTGTCTCGCTGACTGTTCGGAACCAAATATAGCTGTTTAAATGAGTCAGGTGTAGGCCAGACAACAAGAACTGTGGTTTTCCTCTTCCACGGTTCAAATCAGGGTGTAATCCACTTTTTTGCATAAAAAAAACATTTTGAGTGTCTCGCTGACTGTTCGGACACAAATATATCTGTTTAAAAGATTCTGGCGTAGGCAAGATAACAAGAACTGGGGTTTTACTCTTCCACAGTTCAAATCTGGGTTTAATCCACCTTTTTGCATAAAAAAAACATTTTGAGTGTCTCGCTGACTGTTCAGACACAAATATATCTGTTTAAAATATTCTGGTGTATGCCATATAGCTAGAACTGTGGATTTCCTCTTCCACGTTTCAAATCTCTGTATTATCCACTTTTTTGCCTTTTTCAAAAAAAAAACATTTTACGTGTCTCGCTGACTTTTCAGACACAAATATATCTGTTTAAAATATTCTGGTGTTGGCCAGATAACTGGAACTGTGGTTTTCCTCTTCCCCAGTTCAGATATGGGTGTAATCCACCTTTTTGCATAAAAAAAACATTTTGATTTTCTCGCTGACTCTTCAGACACAAATATATCTGTTTAAAATACTCTGTTGTAGGCTAGATAACTAGAACTGTGGTTTTCCTCTTCCACGGTACAAATCTCGGTGTAATCCACCTTTTTTGCATAAAAAAAACATTTTGAGTGTCTCGCTGACTGTTCAGACACAAATATATCTGTTTAAAAGATTCTGGTGTAGGCCAGATTACTAGAACTTTGGTTTTCCTCTTCCACGTTTTAAATCTCTGTATTATCCACTATTTTGCCTTTTTTCAATAAAAAAAGAACATTTTGAGTGTCTCGCTGTAGCGTCGGCGTCCCTGCCCTCTGCTAGGCAGGGACGCTGTTCCCCTCACCTCTCTGCTCCGAGCCCGGCGTCCTCCTCCCGCTCTGCTGGCAGCGCGCGCTCCTTCCCGGCCACTGTGCTTAGGGCGCGCGTGCGCTCCCTCCCTCTTAAAGGGGCCGCGCGCGCCGTCCTAAGGAGTCCCCGGCCAATGGCCGGAGGACTTCACCATATTTAAGGCACCTCCTCCAAAATGGAGGTGCCCGAGCAATGTTGTTGCACTGTTCACTACTCTGCTTCAGCCCTCAGGTCCCGTTGCCAGTTACCTGTCAGTTACCTGCCTGATTCCTGCCAGAGTCCTGCCAGTTTGCTGTCTGTTTCCTGCCTGATATTCCTGCTACCTGCTTGCTAGCCTGAGGTCCGACGGTCTGCCTTCCTACTCCTGTCAGTCTGTCTATGGACCAGCTTGGTCGCTCACCTGGGAGCGCACATCTGCTACCTGCCTGCTAGCCTACCTGGAGGCTCCACCGTCACGTGCTGTGACCACCTGCTAATCCAGAGACTCCTGCCCGCTCACCTGGGAGCGCTCCTCCGCTACCTGCCTGCTTGCCTACCTGGAGGCTCCGCCGTCACGTGCTGTGACCACCTGCTATTCCAGAGACTCTTGCCCGCTCACCTGGGAGCGCTCCTCCGCTACCTGCCTGTTTGCCTACCTGGAAGATCCGCCGTCACATGCTGTGTCCACCCGTTCATCCAGAGACTCTCGCTTGCTCACCTGGGAGCATACATCTTCCATCTGCCTGCTAGCCTACCTGGAGGTTCAGCCATCACAGGTCATACCTACCCTTTACCCAGAGACTGCCCCGGTCACTTGCCGTGACCTTCAGCCCGTTCATCCAGAGACTGCCCCGGTCACTTGCCGTGACCTCCAGCCCGTTCTTCCAGAGACTGCCCCGGTCACTTGCCGTGACCTCCAGCTCGTTCATCCAGAGACTGCCCGGGTCATTTGACGTGACCTCCTGCCCGTTCACCCAGAGACTGTCCCGGTCACCTGCTGTGACTGCCTGCCCGTCTTCCCTGGTCACCACCCGCTCCCTTACAAGGACCGCCCCCTTGTATAGTAGCTCTGAGGTTCCGCCTCCCAGACCCGTTACACTCGCTGACTGTTCAGACTCAAACATATCTGTTTAAAATATTCTGGTGTAGTCCAGATAACTAGAACTGTGGTTTTCCTCTTCCACGGTTCAAATCTGGGTGTAATCCACCTTTTCGCATAAAAAAAACATTTTGCGTGTCTTGCCGACTGTTCAGACACAAATATACCTGTTTAAAAGACTCTGGTGTAGGCCAGATAACTGGAACTGTGGTTTTCCTCTTCCACGTTTCAAATCTCTGTATTATCCACTTTTTTGCCTTTTTTCAATAAAAAAAAACATTTTGAGTGTTTCGCTGACTGTTCAGACACAAATATATCTGTTTAAAATATTCTGGTGTAGGCCAGATAACTGTGGTTTTCCTCTTCCATGGTTCAGATATGGGTGTAATCCACCTTTTTGCAAAAAAAAAAAACATTTTGTGTGTCTCGCTGACTGTTCAGACACAAATATATCTGTTTAAAAGAGTTTGGTGTAGGCCAGATAACTAAAACTGTGGTTTTCCTCTTCATCGGTTCAAATCTGGTTGTAATGCACCTTTTGGCATAAAAAAAAAAACCTTTTGATTGTCTCGCTGACTTTTCAGACTCAAATATATCTGTTTAAAATACTCTGGTGTAGGCTAGATAACTAGAACTGTGGTTTTCCTCTTCCACAGTTCAAATCTTGGTGTAATCCATCTTTTTGCTTAAAAAAAACATTTTGAGCGTCGCGCTGACTGTTCAAACACAAATATATGTGTTTAATAGAGTCTGGTGTATGCCAGATAACTAGAACTGTGGTTTTCCTCCTCCACGGTTCAAGTTAGGGTGTAATCCACATTTTTGCATGAAAAAAAACATTTTGTGTGTCTCGCTGACTGTTCAGACACAAATATATCTGTTTAAAATATTCTGGTGTAGGCCAGATGACTAGAAATGTGGTTTTCCTCTTCCCCAGTTCAGATATGGGTGTAATCCACCTTTTTTGCATAAAAAAAAAAAAACATTTTGAGTGTCTCGCTGACTGTGCAGACACAAATATATCTGTGTAATAGAGTCTGGTGCAGGCCAGATAGCTAGAACTTTGGTTTTCATCTTCCACGGTTCAAATTATGGTATAATCCACCTTTTTGCATAAAAAAAAAACATTTTGTGTGTCTCGCTGACTGTTCAGACACAAATATATCTGTATAAAAGAGTCTGGGGTAGGCCAGATAACTAGAACTGTGGTTTTCCTCTTCCACGGTGGAAATCTGGGTGCAATCCACCTTTTTGCATAAAAAAAAAACATTTTGTGTGTCTCGCTGACTGTTCAGACACAAATATATCTGTATAAAAGAGTCTGGGGTAGGCCAGATAACTAGAACTGTGGTTTTCCTCTTCCACGTTTCAAATCTCTGTATTATCCACTTTTTTGCTTTTTAAAAAATAAACATTTTGAGTGTCTCGATGACTGTTCAGACACAAATATATCTGTTTAAAATAATCTGGTGTAGGCCAGATAACTAGATCTGTGGTTTTCCTATTCCACCGTTCAAATTAGGGTGTAATCCACCTTTTTGCATGAAAAAAAAAACATTTTGTGTGTGTCGCTGACTGTTCAGACTTAAATATATCGGTTTAAAAAATTCTGGTGTAGGCCAGATAACTAGAACTGTGGTTTTCCTCTTCCACGTTTTAAAACCCTGCATTATCCACTTTTTTGCCTTTTTTTAATAAAAAAAAAATATGTTGAGTGTCTCGCTGACTGTAATGACACAAATATATCTGTTTAAAATATTCTGGTGTAGGCCAGATATCTAGAACTGTGGTTTTCCTCTTCCACGGGTCAGATCTGGGTGTAATCCACCTATTTTGCATAAAAAAGACAAATCATTTTGAGTGTCTCGCTGACTGTGCAGACACAAATATATCTGTTTAACAGGGTCTGGTGTAGGCCATATAACTAGAACTGTGGTTTTCCTCTTCCACGGTTCAAATTAGGTTGTAATCCACCTTTTTGCATAAAAAAAAACATTTTGAGTGTCTCGCTGACTGTTCAGACAGAAATATGTCTGTTTAAAATAGTCTGGTGTAGGCCAGATGACTAGAAATGTGTTTTTTCTCTTCCACGGTTCAAGTCTTTGTATTATCCACTTTTTTGCATTTTTTCAATAAAAAAAAACATTTTGAGTGTCTCGCTGACTGTTCAGACACAAATATATCTGTTTAAAAGAGTCTGGAGTAGGCCACATAGCTAGAACTGTGGTTTTCCTCTTCCTCGGTTCAAATTAGGTTGTAATCCACCTTTTTGCATAAAAAAACATTTTGTGTGTCTCGCTGACTTTTCAGACACAAATATATCTGTTTAAAAGATTCTGGTGTAGGCCAGATAAATAGAACTGCGGTTTTCCTCTTCCACGGTTCAAATCTGTGTATTATCCACTTTTTTGCATTTTTTCAATAAAAAAAAAACATTTTGAGTGACTCCCTGACTGTTCAGACACAAATATATCTGTTTAAAATATTCTGGTAAAGGCCAGATAACTACAACTGTGGTTTTCCTCTTCCACGGTTCAAATTAGGGTGTAATCCACCTTTTTACATAGAGAGAATATTTTGAGTGTCTCGCTGACTGTTCAGACAGAAATATGTCTGTTTAAAATATTCTGGTGTAGGCCAGATAACTAGAACTGTGGTTTTCCTCTTCCACAGTTCAGATCTGGTTGTAATCCACCTTTTTAGCATAAAAAAAAAACATTTTGAGTGTCTCGCTGACAGTTCAGACACAAATATATCTGTTTAAAAGAGTCTGGTGTAGGCCAGATAACTTGAACTGTGGTTTTCCACTTCCACGTTTCAAATCTCTGTATTATCCACTTTTTTGCCTTTTTTCAATAAAAAAAACGTTTTGAGCGTCTTGCTGACTGTTCAGACACAAATATATCTGTTTAAAATATTCTGGTGTAGGCCAGATAACTAGAACTGTGGTTTGCCTCTTCAACGGTTCAGATCTGTGTGTAATCCCCCTTTTTTGCATAAAAAAAACATTTTGAGTGTCTCACTGACTGTTCCGACACAAATATATGTTTAAAAGAGTCTGTTGTAGGCCAGATAACTAGAACTGTGGTTTTCCTCTTCCATGGTTGAAATCTCTGCATTATTCACTTTTTTGCCTTTTTTCAATAAAAAAAACATTTTGAGTGTCTCACTGACTGTTCAGACACAAATATATCTGTTTAAAATATACTGGTGTAGGCCAGATAACTAGAACTGTGGTTCTCCTCTTCCATGGTTCAGATCTGGGTGTAATCCACCTTTATTGCATAAAAAAAAAAAATTGAGTGTCTCGCTGACTGCTGAGACAGAAATATATCGGTTTAAAAGAGTCTGGTGTAGGCCAGATAACTAGAACTGTGGTTTTCCTCTTCCACGGTTCAGATCTCTGTATTATCTACTTTTTTGCCTTTTTCCCATAAAAAAAAAACATTTTGAGTGAATCTCTGACTGTTCAGACACAAATATATCTGTTTAAAAGATTGTGGTGTAGGCCAGATAATTAAAACTGTGGTTTTCCTCTTCCACGGTTCAAATCTGGGTGTAATCTACCTTTTTGCATAAAAAAAACATTTTGAGTGTCTCGCTGACTGTTCAGACACAAATATATTTGTTTAAAAGAGTCTGGTGTAGGACAGATAACTAGAAGTGTGGTTTTCCTCTTCCACGGTTCAAATCTGGGTGTAATCCACCTTTTTACATAGAGAAAACATTTTGAGTGCCTCGCTGACGGTTCAGGCACAAATATATCTGTTTAAAAGAGTCTGGTGTAGGCCAGATAACTAGAACTGTGGTTTTCCTCTTCCACGGTTCAATTCTGGGTGTAATGCACATTTCTGCATAAGAAAAAAAACATTTTGAGTGTCTCACTGACTGTTCAGACACAAATATATTTGTTTAAAAGAGTCTGGTGTAGGACAGATAACTAGAAGTGTGGTTTTCCTCTTCCACGGTTCAAATTAGGGTGTAATCCACCTTTTTACATAGAGAAAACATTTTGAGTGTCTCGATGACTGTTCAGACAGAAATATGTCTGTTTAAAAGAGTCTGGTGTAGGCCAGATGACTAGAAATGTGGTTTTCCTCTTCCACGGTTCAAGTCTTTGTATTATCCACTTTTTTGTTTTTTTTCAATAAAAAAAACAATTTTGAGTGTCTCGCTGACTGTTCAGACACAAATATATCTGTTTAAAAGAGTCTGGTGTAGGCCAGATAACTGCAACTGTGGTTTTTCTCTTCCACGGTTCAAATCACTGTATTATCCACTGCTTTGCCTTTTTTCAATAAAAAAAACAATTTTGAGTGTCTCGCTGACTGTTCAGACACAAATATATCTGTTTAAAAGAGTCAGGAGTAGGCCACATAGCTAGAACTGTGGTTTTCCTCTTCCAAGGTTCAGATCTGGGTGTAATCCACCTTTTTTGCATAAAAAAAAACATTTTGAGTGTCTCGCTGACTGTTCAGACACAAATATATGTGTTTAAAATATTCTGGTGTATGCCAGATAACGGGAACTTTGGTTTTCCTCTTCCACGGTTCAGATCTGGTTGTAATCCACCTTTTTAGCATTAAAAAAAACAACATTTTGAGTGTCTTACTGACTGTTACGACACAAATATATGTTTAAAAGAGTCAGTTGTAGGCCAGATAACTAGAACTGTGGTTTTCCTCTTCCACGGTTGAAATCTCTGCATTATCCACTTTTTTGCCTTTTTTCAATAAAAAAAAACATTTTGAGTGTCTCACTGACTGTTCAGACACATATATCTGTTTAAAATATACTGGTGTAGGCCAGATAACTAGAACTGTGGTTCTCCTCTTCCATGGTTCAGATCTCGGTGTATTCCACCTTTATTGCATAAAAAAAAAAATTGAGTGTCTCGCTGACTGCTGAGACAGAAATATATTTGTTTAAAAGAGTCTGGTGTAGGACAGATAACTAGAAGTGTGGTTTTCCTCTTCCATGGTTCAAATCTGGGTGTAATCCACCTTTTTACATAGAGAAAACATTTTGAGTGTCTCGCTGACTATTCCGACACAAATATATCTGTTTAAAAGATTCTGGTGTAGGCGAGATAACAATAACTGGGGTTTTACTCTTCCACGGTTCAAATCTGGGTGTAATCCACCTTTTTGCATTAAAAAACATTTTGAGTGTCGCGCTGAATGTTCAGACACAAATATATGTTTAAAATATTCTGGTGTAGGCCAGATAGCTAGAACTGTGGGTTTCCTCTTCCACGTTTCAAATCTCTGTATTATCCACTTTTTTGCCTTTTTTAAAAAAAAAAACATTTTAAGTGTCTCACTGACTTTTCAGACACAAATATATCTGTTTAATAGAGTCTGGTGTAGGCCAGATAACTAGAACTGTGGTTTTCCTCTTCCACGGTTCAAATCTCTGTATTATATACTTTTTTGCCTTTTTTCCATAAGAAAAAAACATTTTGAGTGAATTTCTGACTGTTCAGACACAAATATATCTGTTTAAATGAGTCTGGTGTAGGCCAGATAACTAGAACTGTGGTTTTCCTCTTCCACGGTTCAAATTAGGGTGTAATCCACCTTTTTGCATAAAAAAAACATTTTGAGTGTCTCGCTGACTGTTCAGACACAAATATATCTGTTTAACAGAGTCTGGGGTAGGCCAGAAAACTAGAACTGTGGTTTTCCTCTTCCACGGTTCAAATCTGGGTGTAATCCGCCTTTTTGCATAAAAAATTCTTTTTTGAGCGTCTCGCTATCTGTTCAGACACAAATATATCTATTAAAATGAGTTTGGTGTAGGCCAGATAACTAAAACTGTGGTTTTCCTCTTCCACGGTTCATATCTGGTTGTAATCCACCTTTTTGCATAAAAAAAACATTTTGATTGTCTCGCTGACTGTTTAGACACAAATATATCTGTTTAAAATACTCTGGTGCAGGCTAGATAACTAGAACTGTGGTTTTCCTCTTCCACGTTTCAAATCTCTGTATTATCCACTTTATTGCTTTTTAAAAAAAAACATTTTGAGTGTCGCGCTGACTGTTCAACCACAAATATATGTGTTTAATAGAGTCTGGTGTAGGCCAGATAACTAGAACTGTGGTTTTCCTCTTCCACGGTTCAAGTTAGGGTGTAATCCACATTTTTGCATAAAAAAAAACATTTTGTGTGTCTCGCTGACTGTTCAGACACAAAAATATCTGTTTAAAAGAGTCTGGTGTAGGCCAGATAACTAAAACTGTGGTTTTCCTCTTCCACGGTTCAAATCTGGGTGTAATCCACCTTTTTGCATAAAAAAAATTTTCGATTGTCTCGCTGACTGTTCATACACAAATATATCTGTTTAAAATACTCTGGTGTAGGCCAGATATCTAGAACTGTGGTTTTCCTCTTCCACGGTTCAAATCTCTGTATTATCCACTTTTTTGCCTTTAATCAATAAAAAAACCTTTTGAGTGTCTTGCTGACTCTTCAGACACAAATATATCTGTTTAAAATATTCTGGTGTAGGCCAGATAACTAGATCTGTGGTTTTCCTATTCCACCGTTCAAATTAGGGTGTAATCCACCTTTTTGCATGAAAAAAAAAACATTTTGTGTGTGTCGCTGACTGTTCAGACTTAAATATATCTGTTTAAAATATTCTGGTGTAGTTCAGATAACTAGATCTGTGGTTTTCCTATTCCACCGTTCAAATTAGGGTTTAATCCACCTTTTTGCATGAAAAAAAAAACATTTTGTGTGTGTCGCTGACTGTTCAGACTTAAATATATCTGTTTAAAAAATTCTGGTGTAGGCCAGATAACTAGTACTGTGGTTTTCCTCTTCCACGTTTTAAATCTCTGTATTATCCACATTTTTGCCTTTTTTTAATAAAAAAAAAACATGTTGAGTGTCTCGCTGACTGTTCTGACACAAATATATCTGTTTAAAATATTCTGGTGTAGGCCAGATATCTAGAACTGTGGTTTTCCTCTTCCACGGGTCAGATCTGGGTGTATTCCACCTATTTTGCATAAAAAAGACAAATCATTTTGAGTGTCTCGCTGACTGTGCAGACACAAATATATCTGTTTAATAGAGTCTGGTGTAGGCCATATAACTAGAACTGTGGTTTTCCTCTTCCACGGTTCAAATTAGGTTGTAATCCACCTTTTTGCATAAAAAAAACATTTTGTGTGTCTCGCTTACTCTTCAGACACAAATATATCTGTTTAAAATACTCTGGTGTAGGCCAGATAAATAGATCTGCTTTTTTCCTCTTCCACGGTTCAAATCTGTGTATTATCCACTTTTTTGCATTTTTTCAATAAAAAAAAACATTTTGAGTGACTCGCTGACTGTTCAGACAGAAATATATCTGTTTAAAATATTCTGGTATAGGCCAGATAACTAGAACTGTGGTTTTCCTATTCCACGGTTCAAATTAGGGTGTAATCCACCTTTTTACATAGAGAAAACATTTTGAGTGTCTCGCTGACTGTTCAGACAGAAATATGTCTGTTTAAAAGAGTCTGGTGTAGGCCAGATGACTAGAAATGTGGTTTTTCTCTTCCACGGTTCAAGTCTTTGTATTATCCATTTTTTGCTTTTTTTAAATAAAAAAAACAATTTTGAGTGTCTCGCTGACTGTTCAGACACAAATATATCTGTTTAAAAGAGTCTGGAGTAGGCCAGATAACTAGAAATGTGGTTTGCCTCTTACACGGTTCAGATCTGAATGTAATCCCCCTTTTTTGCATAAAAAAAAACATTTTGAGTTTCTCACTGACTGTTCAGACACAAATATATGTTTAAAAGAGTCTGTGTAGGCCAGATAACTAGAACTGTGGTTTTCCTCTTCCACGGTTGAAATCTCTGCATTATCCACTTTTTTGCCTTTTTTCAATAAAAAAAAACATTTTGAGTTTCTCACTGACTGTTCAGACACAAATATATCTGTTTAAAAGATTGCTGTGTAGGCCAGATAATTAAAACTGTGGTTTTCCTCTTCCACGGTTCAAATCTGGTTGTAATCTACCTTTTTGCATAAAAAAAAATTTTGATTGTCTCGCTGACTGTTTAGACACAAATATATTTGTTTAAAAGAGTCTGGGGTAGGACAGATAACTAGAAGTGTGGTTTTCCTCTTCCACGGTTCAAATCTGGGTGTAATCCACCTTTTAAAATAGAGTAAACATTTTGAGTGCATCGCTGACGGTTCAGGCACAAATATATCTGTTTAAAAGAGTCTGGTGTAGGCTAGATAACTTGAACTGTGGTTTTTCTCTTCCCTGATTCAAATCTCTGTGTTATCCACTTTTTTGCCTCTTTTCAATAAAAAAATTTTTTTGAGTGTCTCGCTGACTGTTCAGACACAAATATATGTGTTTAAAATATTCTGGTGTAGGCCAGATAACTAGAACTATGGTTTTCCTCTTACACATTTCAAATCTCTGTATTATCCACTTTTTTGCCTTTAATCAATAAAAAAACATTTTGAGTGTCTCGCTGACTGTTGAGACAAAAAAATACCTGTTTAATAGAGTCTGGTGTAGGCCAGATAACTAGTACTGTGGTTTTCCTCTTCCACGGTTCAAATTAGGGTTTAATCCACCTTTTTGCATAAAAAAAAACATTTTGTGTGTCTCGCTGACTGTTCAGACACAACTATATCTGTTTAAAAGAGTCTGGTGTAGGCCAGATAACTAGAACTGTGGTTTTCCGCTTCCACCTTACAAATCCCTGCATTATCCACTTTTTTGCTTTTTTTCAATAAAAAACCCATTTTGAGTGTCTCGCTGACTGTTCAGACACAAATATATCTGTTTAAAATATTCTGGTGTAGGCCAAATAACTAGAACTGTGGTTTTACTCTTCCACGGTTCAGATCTGGGTGTAATTTACAATTTTTGCATAAGAAAAAAACCTTTTGAGTGTCTTGCTGACTGTTCAGACACAAATATATCTGTTTAATAGAGTCTGCTGTAGGCCAGATAACTAGATCTGTGGTTTTCCTATTCCACCGTTCAAATAAGGGTGTAATCCACCTTTTTGCATAAAAAAAAGCATTTTGTGTGTGTCGCTGACTGTTCAGACTCAAATATATCTGTTTAAAAAATTCTGGTGTAGGCAAGATAACTAGAACTGTGGTTTTACTCTTCCACGTTTTAAAACCCTGCATTATCCACTTTTTTGCCTTTTTTTAATAAAAAAAAAACATTTTGAGTGTCTCGCTGACTGTTCAGACACAAATATATCTGTTTAAAATATTGTGGTGTAGGCCAGATATCTAGAACTGTGGTTTTTCTCTTCCACGGGTCAGATCTGTGTGTAATCCACCTTTTTTGCATAAAAAAGACAAATCATTTTGAGTGTCTCGCTGACAGTTCAGACACAAATATATCTGTTTAATAGAGTATGTTGTAGGCCATAAAACTAGAACTGTGGTTTTCCTCTTCCTCGGTTCAAATTAGGTTGTAATCCACCTTTTTGCATAAAAAAACATTTTGTGTGTCTCGCTGACTTTTCAGACACAAATATATCTGTTTAAAAGCTTCTGGTGCAGGCCAGATAACTACAACTGTGGTTTTCCTCTTCCACGGTTCAAATCTGTGTATTATCCACTTTTTTGCATTTTTTCAATAAAAAAAAAACATTTTGAGTGACTCGCTGACTGTTCAGACACAAATATATCTGTTTAAAATATTCTGGTAAAGGCCAGATAACTACAACTGTGGTTTTCCTCTCCCACGGTTCAAATTAGGGTGTAATCCACATTTTTACATAGAGAAAATATTTTGAGTGTCTCGCTGACTGTTCAGACAGAAATATGTCTGCTTAAAAGAGTCTGGTGTAGGCCAGATGACTAGAAATGTGGTTTTCCTCTTCCACGGTTCAAGTCTTTGTATTATCCACTTTTTTGCTTTTTTTCAATTAAAAAAACAATTTTGAGTGTCTCGCTGACTGTTCAGACACAAATATATCTGTTTAAAAGATTGTGGTGTAGGCCAGGTAATTAACCACTTCGCGCCAGAGCCTGTTTTTGCCTTCGTGACCGGGCCAATTTTTTCAATTCTGACCACTGTCACTTTATGAAGTAATTACTCTGGAATGCTTCAACGTATTCCCCTGATTCTGAGACTGTTTTTTCGTGACATATTGTACTTCATGATAGTGGTAAAATTTCTTCCATATAACTTGCGTTTATTTGTGAAAAAATCGGAAATTTGGCGAAAATTTAGAAAATTTTGCAATTTTCAAACTTTGAATTTTCATGCCCTTAAATCAGAGAGATATGTCACACAAAATAGTTAATAAATAACATTTCCCACATGTCTACTTTACATCAGCACAATTTTGGAACCAAATTTTTTTTTTGTTAGGGAGCTATAAGGGTTAAAAGTTGACCAGCGATTTCTCATTTTTCCAACAAAATTTACAAAAACATTTTTTTAGGGACCACATCATATTTGAAGTCACTTTGAGGGGTCTTTATGACAGAAAATACCCAAAATTGACACCATTCTAAAAACTGCACCCCTCAAGGTGCTCAAAACCACATTCAAGAACTTTATTAACCCTTCAGGTGCTTCACAGGAATTTTTGGAATGTGGAAAAAAAAAATTAACATTTAACTTTTTTCACAAAAATGTTACTTTAGACCCAATTTTTTTTATTTTCACAGGGGTAACAGGAAAAAATGGACCCCAAATTTTTTTGTGCAATTTCTCTTGAGCGTGCTGATACCCCATATGTGAGGGAAAACCACTGTTTGGGCGCACTGCAGGGTTTGGAAGGGAAGGAGCGCCATTAGACTTTTTGAATGTAAAATTTGTCTGAATAATTAGCAGACGCCATGTTGCGTTTGGAGAGCTCCTGATGTGCCTAAACAGTGGAAACCCCCCACAAGTGACACCATTTTGGAAACTAGACCCCTTAGGGAACTTATCTAGATGTGTGGTGAGCACCTTGAACCCCAAGGTGCTTCACAGAAGTTTATAATATTGAGCTGTAAAAATAAAATTTTCACATTTTTCCCACAAAACCGTTTTTCATCCCTTAATTTTGCATTATCATAAGGGTAATGGGATAAATTGCACCATGAAATTTGTTGTGCAATTTCTCCTGAACACGCTGATACCCCATATGTGGAGGCAAATTACTGTTTGGGCGCATGGCAGGGTTTGAAAGGGAAGGAGCGCCATTTGACTTTTTGAATGTAAAATTTGTTTGAATAATTAGCAGACGCCATGTCGCATTTGGGGAGCCCCTAATGTGACTAAACAGTGGAAACCCCCCACAAGTGCCACCATTTTGGAAACTAGACCCCTTAGGGAACTTATCTAGATGTGTGGTGAGCACCTCGCACCCCCAGCTGCTTCACAGAAGTTTATAATATTGAGCCGTGAAAATAAAATTTTCACATTTTTCCCACAAAAAATCTTTTTCATTCTCTAATTTTGTATTATCATAAGGGTAACAGGATAAATTGCACCATGAAGTTTGTTGTGCAATTTCTCCTGAACACGCTGATACCCCATATGTGAGGGAAAACCACTGTTTGGGCGCACGGCAGGGTTTGAAAGGGAAGGAGCGCCATTTGACTTTTTGAATGTAAAATTTGTTTGAATAATTAGCAGACGCCATGTCACATTTGGGGAGCCCCTAATGTGTCTAAACAGCGGAAACCCCCCACAAGTGCCACCATTTTGGAAACTAGACCCCTTAGGGAACTTATCTAGATGTGTGGTGAGCACCTTGCACCCCCAGCTGCTTCACAGAAGTTTATAATATTGAGCCGTGAAAATAAAATTTTCACATTTTTCCCATAAAAAATGTTTTTCATCCCCTAATTTTGCATTATCATAAGGATAACCGGAGAAATTGCACCATGAAATTTGTTGTACAATTTCTCCTGAGTACACCGATACCCCATATGTGGGGGAAAACCACTGCTTTGGTGTACGGCAGGGTTCGGAAGAGAAAGGAGCGCTATGTTGGCTGGGATAGGCAGCAGACACCATGTCACATTTGAAGAGTCGCTGACATGCCAAAACAGCAGAAACCTCCACAAATGACCCCATTTTGTAAACTACACCTCTCAAGGAATTCATCTAGGGAAGTAGTGAGTATTTTTTAATTTTTAAATTTATACCATTGGGCAGTGAAAAAATCATAATTATATTTTTACCACAAAAAAATGTTTTACCCTCAGATTTTACATTTTCAAACAGGGCAATGGGTAAAAATGGTGCCAAAATGTGTCACACAATTTCTTCTAAAAGTGTCAATACCCCATATGTGGCTGTATCGTACCGCTTAGCCATACGGTGAGATCTGGGGGGGGACGGAGTGCTATTTGACAATTGGAGAACAAATTATTGTAGAATAGGCATTTGGATTTGGGAGCACAAAATTTTCTGAATTTCTTTTGGGGGGCAAGGGTCATTTTGCTTTTCCAGAGCCTTTCTGCTACCAGTAACTTGGAAGTCCCTTATATTTTTAACAGATGACGGACCTGAGTGGGGACTAGCTTTTTTTGAGGACTGAGTTGAAGCTTTTATTGGGAACATTTTACGTAACATTTATCCGGCGCTCTAGGCTGAGCACTTACATCGGGGTTTCCATCTAAATTTCCAAGTGATGTAATTCAGATGAAACCCCTGCAGGATCCATTCACTGTAATGAGGCAGCAGAGTTACTCTGGACACCGTCTGGCCTCTGTGTAGCGGTGTCCTTTTTTTCAGAAGTGCACAAAACTGTGGCCAACCGCACTTTTATGCACGCCTAAAACAAATGACACCGTGGGATCCCAGGCTAGACGGCGTCCACAGTGGCCTATATCTGTCTCATTACAGGGAATCTTCCGTCATGGGTTCCGGCTGAATCATGTATTTCAGAGATTTACACGGAAACTCTGGTGTAAGTGCTCAGCGCAGAGCACAGGATAAATGTGGGCAGAGCCTTACTGGGATCTTTGGGGACATAATAAACAAATCAGTAGCAGGTGAAGAATTGGTTTTATTTATTTTTTACGCCGTTCCTAGTGTGATATAACTGATTAGATTACTTTATTCTTCGGGTCGGTGCGATTACAGAGATACCAGATTTATATCGGGTTTTTATGTTTGGCAGCTGTCACACACTAAAAGACGCTTTTTTTGCAAAATCTAGTTTTTGCATCACCATATTTTGAGAGCTATAATTTTTCCATATTTCAGCCGACAGAGTCATGTGACGGCTTGTTTTTTGCGGGACGAGTTGACATTTTTATTGGTACCATTTTTGGGGACGTGACATTTTTTGATCGCTTTCTATTCCGTTTTTTGGGAGGTAAAATTAACAAAAACAAACAATTCAGGAATTGTTTTTTGAGGTTTTTTTTTATGCCGTTCTGCGTGTGGTAAAAGTGATCAGGCAGCGTTATTCTTCGGGTCAGTACGTTTACAGCGATACTACACTTACTGTATTTTTTTTATGTTTTGGCGCTTTTACACAATAAAACTATTTTATAGAAAAAAATATTTTTTTTGCATTGCTTTATTCTGAGCGCTATAACTTTTTTATTTTTCGGCTGATGGAGCTGTATGGCGGCTTTTTTTTTGCGTAACAAGATGACGTTTTCAGTGGTACCATTTTTATTTCTATTTTGTTTTTTGATCGCATTTTTTTCCACTTTTTGTTTGGCAATATGATGAAAAAGCATATTTTTTTGCTCCGTTTTTTATTTATTTTTATTACGGTGTGCACAGAAGGAGTTAATTAGTGTGACAGTTTTATAGCTCGGGTTGTTTCGGACGCGGTGATACCAAATATGTGTACTTTTTTTGGTTTTGTAAAAATATACGGATTTATTGGTTTAATATTTTATTTATTTATTTTTATTTATTTTGTGATTTTTTTATTAATAGTTTAAAAACTTTTTTTTTACTTTTTTTCACATTTTTTCTTAGTCCCTGTATGGGACATTAATTTTTATTTTTCTGATCTCTGATCTCATGTAATGTAATAGACATATATTACATTACATGAGATCTTCCCTGACTGTTTCAGTCAGAGTCTCCTGTCTGGCTACAGCTGCAGCTGAGCCAGACAGGACACCATATATGGCAGAGCTGGAGGTGGTCATGTGACCTCCAGGTGCCATAGCAACCCCAGGTCCTGGAAGGACTCGGAGGTCTTCGGAGAGGTAAGTTGACGACCCTCTCTCCTCCTGCTGTCTCCTATATGCCGCGATCACAATAGATCACAGCATATAGAAGACAGCTAAGGGTTAACATCACTGGCACCTGATCTAATCAGGTCCCGATGATGTCCCCTGTCAGAGCTAACGCTCTGCACCGGAATCGCAGCGCTTGCAGGACCCTGGGGGTCCTGAGCGCTGCGAGACCACCCACCGTTTTTAAACGTCGGCGCTGCACAGAGCCCGGCAAGCGCCGACGTTTATCTACAGTGGGCGGTCGGGAACCGGTTAAAACTGTGGTGTTCCTCTTCCACGGTTCAAGTATCCTTATTATCCACTTTTTTGCTTTTTTTCCATAAAAAAAACAATTTTGAGTGTTTCGCTGACTGTTCAGACACAAATATATCTGTTTAAAAGAGTCTGGTGTAGGCCAGATAACTAGAAGTGTGGTTTTCCTCTTCCACGGTTCAGATCAGGGTGTAATCCACCTTTTTTGCTTAAAAAAAAACATTTTGAGTGTCTCGCTGACTGTTCAGACACAAATATATCTGTTTAAAAGAGTCTGGTGTAGGCCAGATAACTAGAACTGTAATTTTCCTCTTCCACGGTTCAAATCTGGGTGTAATCCACCTTTTAACATAGAAAAAACATTTTGAGTGTCTCGCTGACTGTCCAGACCCAAATATATCTGTTTAAAAGATTGTGGTGTAGGCCAGATAATGAAAACTGTGGTTTTCCTCTTCCACGGTTCAAATCTGGGTGTAATCCACCTTTTTGCATAAAAAATACATTTTGAGTGTCTCGCTGATTGTTCAGACACAAATATATCTGTTTAAAAGAGTCTGGTGTAGGCCAGATAACTAGAAATGTGGTTTTCCTCTTCCACGGTTGAAATCTCCTGTATTATCCACTTTTTTGCCTTTTTTCAATACAAAAAAACATTTTGACTGTCTCGCTGACTGTTCAGACACAAATATATCTGTTTAAAATATTCTGGTGTAGGCCAGATAGCTAGAGCTGTGGTTTTCCTCTTCCATGGTTCAGATCTAAGTGTAATCCACCTTTTTTGCATAAAAAAAAAACATTTTGAGTGTCTCGCTGACTGTTCAGACACAAATATATCTGTTTAAATGAATCTGGTGTAGACAAGATAACTATAACTGTGGTTTTCAACTTTCACGGTTCAGATCATAGTGTAATCCACCTTTTTTGCATAAAAAAAAACAAAAAACATTTTGAGTGACTCGCTGACTGTTCAGACACAAATATATCTGTTTAAAATATTCTAGGGTAGGCCATATAGCTAGAACTGAGGTTTTCCTCTTCCACGGTACAGATCTGGGTGTAATCCACCTTTTTTGCATAAAAAAAATAAAAATTGAGTGTCTCGCTGACTGTTCAGGAACAAATATATCTGTTTAAAAGATTCTGGTGTAGGCCAGATAACTAGAACTGTGGTTTTCCTCTTCCACGGTTCAAATCTCTGTATTATCTACTTTTTTGCCTTTTTTCCATAAAAAAAAACATTTTGAGTGTCTTTCTGACTGTTCAGACACAAATATATCTGTTTAAACGATTTTGGTGTAGGCCAGAAAACAAAAACTGTGGCTTTCCTCTACCACGGTTCAAATCTTTGTGCAATCCACCTTTTTGCATAACAAAGACATTTTGAGTGTCTCACTGACTGTTCAGACACAAATATATCTGTTCCAAAGAGTCTGGTGTAGGCCAGATAACTAGAAATGTGGTTTTCCTCTTCCAGATTTCAAATGTCTGTATAATCCACTTTTTTGCCTATTTTCAATAAAAAAAACATTTTGAGTGTCTCGTTGACTGTTCAGACACAAATATATCTGTTTGAAAGAGTCTAGTGTAGGCCAGATAACTAGAACTGTGGTTTTCCTCTTCCACAGTTCAAATGTCTGTATTATCCACTTTTTTGCCTTTTTTCAATAAAAAAACATTTTGAGTGTCTCGCTGACTGTTCAGACACAAATGCATCTGTTTAAAAGACTCTGGTGTAGGCCAGATAACTAGAACTGTGGTTTTCCACTTCCACAGTTCAAATCTGGATGCAATCCACCTTTGTGCATAAATAAAACATTTTGAGTATCTCGCTGACTGTTCAGACACAAATATATCTGTTTAAAAGATTCTGGTGTAGGCCAGATAACTAGAACTGTGGTTTTCCTCTTCCACGGTTCAAATCTGGGTGTAATCAACCTTTTTGCATGAAAAATTTTTTTCATTGTTTCGCTGACTGTTCAGACACAAATATATCTGTTTAAAAGATTCTGGTGTAGGCCAGATAACTAGAACTGTGGTTTTCCTCTTCCACGGTTCAAATTAGGGTGTAATCCACCCTTTTGCATTAAAAAAAACAGTTTCAGTTTATCGCTGACTGTTCAGACACAAATATATCTGTTTAAAAGAGTCTGTTGTAGGCCAGATAACTAGAACTGTGATTTTCGTCTTCCATGTGTCAAATTAGGGTGTCATCCACCTTTGCATAAAAAAAACAGTTTCAGTGTCTCGCTGACTGTTCAGACACAAATATATCTGTTTAACAGAATCTGGTGTAGGCCAGATAACTAGAACTGTGTTTTTCATCTTCCACGCTTCAAATCTGGGTGTAATCCACCTTTTTGCTTAAAAAAAACATTTTTAGTGTCTCGCTGACTGTTCAGACACAAATATATCTGTTTAAAAGATTCTGGTGTAGGCGAGAGAACTAGAACTGTGGTTTTCCTCTTCCACGGTTCAAATCTCCATTTTATTACCGTTTTGCCATTGATAGTGCGAGTGTAAGCTATTTAACTTCATTTACAATAAGCAAGGTGCATTGCAAGGGACGTGGAACAGGGCGTTCTGGTGATGGAGCGTGTAGAGGACGGTGCTGTGGTCAAGGTGAAAATGTGCCACAACCAACAGCACGTCTTCTTGCTCCCAGTTCTTGACTGAATTACTAGGCAAGCACACAACAGCACCACTATTGCTAACTGATCAGTGTGAACAGGTTATTTATTGGATAGCAGATAATACTTCCAGTCACATGAGCACCACCACCTTTGGTCTGTCTTCCACGCGGTCAAGTGTTTGAAGCCGTGAGTCTCGACTGCATACTCCTCCTCACCCTGATGCTCCTTCCTCCCACCATGCCGAGTGTCGTCAGACAGCAACTGATCCCACAGTTGGACACTCTGAAGAGCTGTTCACTGGCCATTTCCATATTTGGGCCCCTCGCAGGCTCTTCTTGAAGTGGTGGAAGAGGAGATCCCATGTAGTGATGGCCAAATATTTGAACAGCCACGGCCACAGGAAGGCGACACTGGCAATTTGTCACAAGAGGTGGACGATGACGAAATACAATTGCCACGAAGTGAGGAGGAGGACCATGGTGCGGAAGTGGAAGAGGAGGAGGTGGTGGATGATCTAGTAACTGACCCAACATGGCAGGAGGACACGAAGAGCGAGGCAAGCAGCTAGAGATGAGCGTTGTTCTACTCGAACTGTTCGCCAATCTCAAATTCGAGCTGTTTTGGGCGGTGTTCGAGCCGGTCGGCGAACACGAACAATTTGAGAAAAATTCGGCTGTTCGAGGTTATGTTCGATAACTGTTCGTGCACCAAAATCATAACTGGATTTTTTCTCAGTAATGATGAAAATTAATGTTAATACGCAGTTTGAGTGTACAGCGGGGCGGGGGGAGGGGCAGGGGATGGATCTCTGCAGGAACAATGAAGATCTCCATTTTTTTTTCTCTTTCCCGCATTTGCAGTGGGGAGGTGCAATCTGTCAGCCTATCAGCAGCGCACACACGGAGCGAAGTGCTTTTTTTCACACAAGCAAGGGCATGTGTGATTGGCAGTGTATGTCACATGTCCTTGCCCTATAAGACCAAGCCATTTTCCCAGTCGCCACCATTTTCTCACTGCTGCAGCTGCGTGTTAGACGGCACCGCTGTTGCTGTGTGCGCTATACCTTGTTAATTTCAAGCCAATTTTCGCACAAATGTACAGATAGCTTGGGAGTAGGGAATAGTTGTGATTGCAGTCCTTTTAAGGACTAGGTTACAGCATTTCCTACGACTTTTATCAGGCAGGTCTGTGCTCTTAAATAGATAGATTGTGGGAGTAAAGACTAATTGTAATTGGAGTCCTTTTCAGGACTAGGTTACATCAGTTCCTATCAGTTTTTGCCAGGCAGGTCTGTGCCAGTGCTGTGCAAGTTTTTTTCACAGCATTTGGCTGAATCTAGCAAAGCTAATCCGTTTTGGCCTATTGCAGAGTGTGTTAGTCAGTGGAGTAGCCTATCTGTGTTGCAAGATATACCACCTGTGTATAGAATACCAATTTTTTTACTGCACCTAGTGAAGTAAAATCTTTTGGGCATAGCATCATTCTATTAGTCCATCTATACTGACCTCCATCAGGTTGCAAACTGAATCTAATTTTTTTCTGCATCTAGCTCTGAAAAAATATTTGGGCTTCTAGCAGTGTGTGGGACTTGGTCTATTAATCCATCTATACTGACCTCCATCAGGTTGCAAATTAAAAATAATTTTTTTCTTCATTTAGCTCTGAAAAAATATTTGGGCTTCTAGCAGTGTGTGGGACTTGTTCTATTAGTCCTTCTATACTGACCTCCAGCAGGTTGCAAATTGAATATAATTTTTTTCTGCATCTAGCTCTGAAAAAATATTTGGGCTTCTAGCGGTGTGTGGGACTTGGTCTATTAGTCCATCTATACTGACCTCCATCAGGTTGCAAATTAAAAATAATTTTTTTCTGCATCTAGCTCTGAAAAAATATTTGGGCTTCTAGCAGTGTGTGGGACTTGGTCTATTAGTCCATCTATACTGACCTCCATCAGGTTGCAAATTGAATAAAAAAATTTTCTGCATCTAGCTCTGAAAAAATATTTGGGCTTTTAGCGGTGTGTGGGACTTGGTCTATTAGTCCATCTATACTGACCTCCATCAGGTTGCAAATTAAAAATAATTTTTTTCTGCATCTAGCTCTGAAAAAATATTTGGGCTTCTAGCAGTGTGTGGGACTTGGTCTATTAGTCCATCTATACTGACCTCCATCAGGTTGCAAATTAAAAATAATTTTTTTCTTCATTTAGCTCTGAAAAAATATTTGGGCTTCTAGCAGTGTGTGGGACTTGTTCTATTAGTCCTTCTATACTGACGTCCAGCAGGTTGCAAATTGAATATAATTTTTTTCTGCATCTAGCTCTGAAAAAATATTTGGGCTTCTAGCGGTGTGTGGGACTTGGTCTATTAGTCCATCTATACTGACCTCCATCAGGTTGCAAATTAAAAATAATTTTTTTCTGCATCTAGCTCTGAAAAAATATTTGGGCTTCTAGCAGTGTGTGGGACTTGGTCTATTAGTCCATCTATACTGACCTCCATCAGGTTGCAAATTAAAAATAATTTTTTTCTGCATCTAGCTCTGAAAAAATATTTGGGCTTCTAGCAGTGTGTGGGACTTGGTCTATTAGTCCATCTATACTGACCTCCATCAGGTTGCAAATTAAAAATAATTTTTTTCTTCATTTAGCTCTGAAAAAATATTTGGGCTTCTAGCAGTGTGTGGGACTTGTTCTATTAGTCCTTCTATACTGACCTCCAGCAGGTTGCAAATTGAATATAATTTTTTTCTGCATCTAGCTCTGAAAAAATATTTGGGCTTCTAGCGGTGTGTGGGACTTGGTCTATTAGTCCATCTATACTGACCTCCATCAGGTTGCAAATTAAAAATAATTTTTTTCTGCATCTAGCTCTGAAAAAATATTTGGGCTTCTAGCGGTGTGTGGGACTTGGTCTATTAGTCCATCTATACTGACCTCCATCAGGTTGCAAATTAAAAATAATTTTTTTCTGCATCTAACCCAGCCAATAGTTTTGGCCTAATACCACAGTTTGGCCACTCAGCTCTGCTCGGTTACCATCCATTGTTTTTTTGTGCAAACAACTCCAGAGTTGTGAATTAGTTAACCACCAAAATGAGTGGAAAAAGGCCTGCTGCTGGTGGAAAGGGGAATAGGCGTGTTGGGAAGGGGAAAAAAGGATGTGTCCGTGGGGTAGGTGCAGAAGAAAGACCATCTTCCAGCCAAACTAAAATGTCTACTTCTTTTAGCGGACAATGTGATAAGATCCCTTTCTTACGGCCACGCCAATCGCTACAAATTCCAGATGAGGCACAAAAACAGCAGGTGCTTCAACGGATATCAAGTGCTCCTTTAAGTGGGCTCTCCTCCACATCAACTTCAACATCACAAATACTCCAGTCCTCAAAGGTGTCACCCAAATCGCACTTGCTTCCTCACAGCTCCCAAATCTCCAGCTGCCCGTCTGAGTATGAGGTAGAACAGATGGTTGAGTCTGCAGAGCTGTTTACTCATACTATAGCCTGGGAATCAGAGGTCGACTCCAGCGCTTCTGTGAATCCAGACGAGGAAATGATCTGCACTGATGCCCAGAATCTTTATGAGTCGGATCCAGGACCAGACGCAGAATGTTCTGACCATAATGTAGACCCTCATTCCCAAACTGTAACTCCTGTTGGTGGAGACAATGAGGAAGACGATGATAAGACTCAAATACCTGATTGGAGCGACAACTTTAGTTTTTTGTCAGGGCAGGAACAGGTTGGCTCTGAGGACGACGGGTGTGATAACGCACAGGGTGATGATGATGAGGTCGGAGATCCCACTTACTGTCAACCCACAGTCAGCCAAGAGATGAGGTCAGCAGAGGAGGTGGAGGAAGATGCTAGCGACGACGAGGTCAGGTTGCGCCTTCCTGGACAGAGACGTAGTACTGGAAACACGTCAACAACTGCATCCTCAAACACAACTCTGCCTCTCACCACAAGTCGTGGTGGCTCTTCAGGTCGCATGGGTGCTAAGCCTTGCATAGCCTGGGCATTTTTTCAGATCGATAAAGATGACCCAACTCGTGTTATCTGTAACATTTGTCAGCAAAAGCTAAGTAGAGGCCAAAAAATACATAGTTTGAGTACTTCATGCATGAACCGGCACATGGACATGAAGCATAAGTTGCAGTGGGAAGCTCAGTGTGCTACAATGCGGTCTAGCCGGCCGGGCCAACCACCGTCTGCCATATCTTGTGCATCCGCGGCCTCTTCATCCTCTGTGACTGGGGGGACAGCAGTCACGCCTGTTTTGGGGCGCAGACCTGCCACCTCTTTACCCGCAACAGCCAGCGTGATTGGCAGGTCATCATTTTCTTTGGAGGTGGTAACACCAGATGGTCTTGAGCGCTGTCCGACATCGATAGCACCACCTTTGGATCAAGGCAACCTAACATGTCCGCCTGCATCTTCCTCACAGACCGGCAGTTTGCCGGGCACACCCTTATCAACCCCGTCTAAGCACAATAGCCAGCCCTCGGTCCCTCAGATGTGGACAAGTAAAAGACCATTTCCTCCTAGCCATGAGAAAGCTAAGAGGTTGAATTTCACCATCTGCAAGCTCTTGGCTACAGAAATGCTGCCTTTCCGCCTGGTGGACACAGAGGATTTTCGAGACCTTATGTCCGTCGCAGTGCCCCAGTACCAGATGCCCAGTCGGCACTAATTCTCAAAGAAAGGTGTGCCTGCGCTCCACCAGCATGTCGCACACAACATCACCGCTTCTTTGAGAAACTCTGTGTGTGACAGGGTGCATTTCACCACAGACACTTGGACGAGTAGGCATGGACAGGGGCGTTACATGTCGCTGACTGGGCACTGGGTAACTATGGTGACAGCAGGACAAGGGGCTGCTGTCCAAGTCTTGCCGTCCCCACGAGTTGTGCGTCAATCCTCTTTATGTCATTTTTCCTCCACTGCTTCTGCCTCCTCAACCTCCTCTCGGTCTTCCACCTGCACCCAAAGCCTGTCTGGTCATGCCACAAGCTTTCTAACTGCGCAGAAGGGATCCTGCACACCTCCTTACTATGCTGGCAGTAGGGCTCAACGTCATCAGGCGGTTTTTACATTGAAATGTCTGGGAAATGTGAGTCACACAGCTGAGGAGTTGTGGTCAGCTGTGGAGAACCAATTTCATGAATGGTTGTCTCCACTGGACCTGAAACCAGGGAAGGCCGTGTGCGACAATGCTGCAAACCTGGGTGCGGCCCTTCGCCGGGGCAATGTCACACACGTGCCTTGTATGGCTCACGTGTTGAACCTGGTTGTCCAGCAATTTTTAGCCCACTATCCCAGACTAGATGGCCTTCTGCAGAGGGCACGGTCGCTGTGTGCTCACTTCCGCCGTTCGCATCCCGCAGCTCAGCGACTTACATCTCTACAGAAGTCGTTGGGCCTGCCACTTCACCGGCTAAAATGCGATGTGCCTACCCGGTGGAATTCAACTCTGCACATGTTGCAGCGACTGTGGCAGCACCGACAAGCCCTGGTGCAATACGTTCTGACGTATAGCCTGGGCCAACGAGATTCAGAGGTGGGGCAAATCACGCTGGAGGAGTGGTCTCAGATCAGGGACCTATGCACCCTTCTGCACAGTTTTGAAATGGCGACGAAGATGTTTAGTGCTGACGATGCCATTATCAGCATGACTATTCCGGTGATTTACATGCTGGAGCACATGTTAAACAGAATTTGGAGTCAGGTGGTGGCACAAGAGGAGGTGGAGGAAGTAGAGGAGGAGGAGTTGTATGCGGAAGGGCTAACATCTGCAAGGTCCAGACGGTCGGCAGCACCAGGGCGGCGGGCATGTGAGGGTGGGGGAGATGATTTTACCAGGGCACATGGTAGCAGCCAAACTAGTGAGGAAGGTGCAGGAGCCCAGGAAGAAGTGGAGGACGAACTGATGGAAGACTCATCAGATGAGGGAGACCTTGATCACATTTCTGTTGTGCGAGGTTGGGGGGAGAGGACAGAGGAAGGAAGCATGATTGTTACCTCGCCACCAACACAACAGGGACTTGGTGCTCCTGGATGCGCAACACACATGAGTGCCTTCTTGCTGCACTACCTGCAACATGACCCTCGAATTGTGAGAATTAGAAATAATCCTGACTACTGGGTTGCCACACTGTTAGATCCCCGGTACAAAAGTAAATTTGCAGAAATTATTCCTGCCATAGAAAGGGATGCACGCATGCAGGAGTATCAGCAGAGACTGTTGCAGAATCTTACATGTGCTTTTCCACAAAATACCAGTGGTGCACGTAGTGAATCTCACAGTTCCAACTTGCCAACCGTGGGACCGTCAAGTGTTCAGCACTCAAACCGTAACAGAACCACAGTATCTGCTGGTAACATCAATTTTGCGGAATCATTTCACCACTTTTTTAGCCCATCCTTTGCAAGGCCACAGGAGACAAGAAGTCTGACACATAGTCAACGCCTAGAGACGATGGTACAGGAGTATCTCCAAGTAAACATTGAAGCCACGACTGTGTCACTGGACCCTTGCTCTTTTTGGGCTTCCAATCTGGATAAATGGCCGGAGCTAGCCACTTACGCCTTGGAGATCTTGTCATGCCCCGCAGCCAGCGTTCTGTCTGAACGTGTGTTCAGCGCTGCTGGTGGTGTGCTGACAGATAAGCGCACGCGGCTCTCCACTGATAATGTAGACAGACTCACGTTCATAAAGATGAACAAATCATGGATCCGAAACGACTTTTCTACCCCTGTGTCATCCTGGGGAGAGTAAAAGCTTGATGATTGGTTAAAATCACCCTACCAACCGTTTTAAGCTTTCAAATTACTAATCATGTTTATCTGTATCTTGACTGGAAAATAATTTGGGCTTTGTAGCAGTGTGCAGCACTGATCCTATTAGGCCATCTATAATAAGCTTCACCAGATTTAAAATTAAAAATAATTTTTAGCTGCATCTAGCCCGGAAAATAATTTTGGGGCTCCGAGATGCGCAAGACATATAAGTGCCTTCTTGCTGCACTACCTGCAGCATGACCCTCATATTGTCAGAATTCGAAGTAATCATGACTACTGGGTTGCCACACTCTTAGATCCCCCAAACTTTTCGATCAACCTTTTCATTTTAATAAAGACCAAAAAAATGGTCATTTTTGAAATTATAAGCATTAGCAGGTTGTTAGAAACTGAAATCAAACAGTTTTCAACTCAAAACTTTATTCTAGGTGATGTTACATTTTCACATAGGACCCCTTGTTCGAAAGGAGCTTCTGAACTCTCTCGTCCATTGAATTTGTCAGGTTTTGGATGGTTTCTGCTTCAATTGTTTTGCATGAGGACAGAATACCCTCCCAGAGCTGTTGCTTAGATGTGAACTGCCTCCCGCCATCATAGACACTCCTTTTAATGATGCTCCAAAGGTTCTGAATGGGGTAGAGGTCAGGGGAGCATGGGGGTCACACCATAAGTTTGTCCCCTTTTATGCCCATATCAGCCAGAGTTGCAGATGTTTTATGTGCAGCATGAGATGGTGCATTATCATGCAGAAAAATGATCTTGCTGTGAAATACACGGTTCTTCTTCTTGAACCATGGCAGGAAGTGCTGTTTGAGAAAATCCACATACATTATGGAGTTCATCTTTAGCGCCTTCAGGGATCCTAAAGGGGCCGACAATCTCTCTCCCCATGATTCCAGCCCAAAACATTACTCCACCTCCTCCTTGTTGGCGCTGTAGCCGTGTTTGCGTGGGGTGTCCATCAACCAGCCATCCTCCACTCCATTCATCTGGACCATCGAGCGCTGCACGGCACTCATCAGTGAACAAAACAGTTTTGAAATCAGTCTTCATGTAATGTTTGGCCCACTGGAGCCGTTTCTGCTTGTGTGAAGTGGATAGAGGAGGTCGACAGGATGGCGTATGCACAGCTGCAAACCTCTGAAGGACCCTGCATCTTGTTGTTCGGGGGACGTTGGAGGCACAAGCAGCTTCAAAAACTTGTCTGCTGCTATGACAAGGCTTTTTTGCCGCTGCTCTTTCAACCTGACGTAATTGCCTGTAGGAAAGAGTCCTCAATTTGCCCTTATCAGCACGCACACGTGTGTACTGTGAATCAGCTACATACTTCTTGATTGCCAAGACACTTCATCCTGATCATCGCACAATGTTGATTGTAGTCATGCCTTGACCTAAACACTCCACAATTTGTTGCTTCTCAGCAGCCGACACATCCTTTTTCTTTCCCATTTTGGCAGAAAATGTAGGCTGCTTAATAATGTGAGAGAGCCTTCTTAAGTAGTCTTGCCTTTCATTGGACACACCTGCCAAACTAATTAGCACAGGTGTCTGCAATTGCTTACAGTGATATAAAGAGCCCTGACACACATCACCATCAATGAGTTTAACTGACAAACAAACAAATTCTTCCCTTATCACTCCTAAACACTTTTTGCATAATAATTTGGAACGCGGTGTACATGTGCTTTTCCACAAAACACCAGTGGTTCACGTAGTGAATCTTACAGTTCTAACTTGCCAACCGTGGTCTGTATGGAATTGTTCAATAAAGGGCCCAAAATTAAGATAACATAGATGGGAGAGGTCTCTATGAATAGGAATTCCTAAGTATTTGATACCCTGTGAGGGCCAGGCAAAGGGAAAGTTGGACTGGATGGAATCCTATATGGATTTAGGGAGGGAGACATCGAGGGCCTCAGACTTCGCTGCATTGATTTTAAAATTTTACCATGTAACAAAGTGATCTATTTCAGCCATAACAGCAGGGATGGATATATGTGATTGAGTGATATATACTAGGACATCATCAGCAAATAGAGAGCACTTGTACTCGGTGCCTCCCACCTCAATCCACCTAATATTGGGGTTATGGCGAATTGATGAGAGCAGGTGCTCCGTCACTAGGATGTATAAGAGAGGGGACAGAGGACATCCCTGCCTTGTCCCATTGGTGATTGTGAAAGGTGATGAAAATGTTCTGATGCACCCCCTGGGCCTTGGGACACCCGGAGCCGGACCCTTTTTGGTGGATGCTGGTGGTTGTAGTCTTCGTGGCGGCGATCCGGTTCCGTGGCTCAGGGCGGTCAAACCAGTGGCGGAACTATTTATGTGGTTTTGATGTTTAAATGTCCGACTACGCCACCCGTGGATTGCGGTCAGAGTGAACCGCCGCTACAGGGCAGACCGCTAAGGCTGGTGTTGTGGGTGCAGCAGAGCGTAGCATAACTCCCCACGGGAGGAGTATAGCCTCAGGGCAGTGTATGCGGAGGATGGGGGTGATGGTGCAGGGCAGCAGCAGTAACGACACGGAGTCAGTGATGCAGTTCAGGGCCTTTACTCACAGTTCTTATTATCCAGACCACGTCTGCAGGTAACGGCTGCCCACGTCGTTGTTAGAACCTTGCTGTTAGGTTTTTTTTCCTTTGCTGGTCTCATGACCTTGTTGGCCTATTTAATCCTGCTCCGCCCTTCTGGCTTTGCTGGACTTCATTGTATATCTACTTTCTAGCTAGCCTGTGCTCTGTATCTAACTCTGTTAGTTTGCTTGGTCTACGGACCTCTATGTTCTATCTATTTTGTTTGTTCGTCTGTCTGCTACTATTTCTGTTAGGAGGTGTCCCATATTCCTCCCAGTCCTTAGTACTTGTAGGGATTCCCTCCCCACATCTATAGGTCTCCGTACAGACTAGATTAGGACTTTAGCAGGTCTGATCGCAGGATCAGGTTCCCTGTTACATCGTAGGGATTCAGCTGAGTCCTATAGTAGGGACAGATCTCCTCTCTTTCCTTAGCTTTGGTAGCAGAACATAACAGTCGTACTGTGCTCACCAGGTGAGGGGCTCAGACAACTCCCAGATAACTTTGGAGCGCTTCACAGGACCCCCTTTGTGTGTCCTTTGTCTGGCCTTTCTTACCAACACTTCTGTCCGGCTGCCTCGGGCCTCCTCTTGGTAAACTTGGCGCCAGTTTCCCTGACCCTATGTGGTGCCTTCCTAGCGGGTGGAGCAAGGGGCTGCGCCACATAAAATGTCAGAGCCTCCGGTTTCTAGCTGAGGGTCGTTTCCTGCCTCCACTAGTTCGGGGACCGGTCTCCCCCTTTGGCCTGACCCCTCCACGCAGGTGGATTCGGGCGTGCGGTGGCGACTCGCCCGTCCGCACCCCTGGGATCCCTTCATTCCTCGTTCCTGGAGCCTTCTCCGCTCCTCTTCCTTCCTTCTCCCTCTTGCAGGCCTGGGCCTCTGTTACTAGGCCCGCCTCCGGAGCAGAGCTCATGCAGAGCCCCTGCTCCCTGCCACTTCTGCTCAGACTTCTCTGCACTGAACTAAGATGGTGCCCACCTTTTATACTCCCTTCTCAATGCACCCAGGAACTGCTTCCTCCCTGCTCCTGCACTGCAGGGTTCCCCTTCCTCAGTGTTCCCTCCCCCCACTCCAGCCAGGGACAGGGACTGTCGTGCCCATCTCAGGGGCATATTGGTCGCCCTGCCCCACGGCAATGTGGTGTAATGCATGCAGGTGTCGGGTCCTGATCCACACTCCATCCTTATCTGAGAGTGAGATATCACACCTCTGGGTGAGGTGCAATACGTCTGTAGCAACCGAGCCCTCGGTGCTACAGTTCCATTTATCTTCAGCCTAGGTGACGTATTGTGATACAGGGCCGTGATTTTGGCTATAAAAGGGTCCCCTAGACCCCTACCCCAAGCTTTTTAAGAGAATCATATATGGCGTGCCAGGAGACTCTATGGAATGCTTTCTCAGCATCCAACGAGAGTATCTACTTACAAATTTTTAACTGCATCTAGCCCAGGAAATACTTTGTGCCTAGTAGCAGTGTCTGCTAGTCAGCGGATTATCCCGGCTGTTAAGCAAGCTACACCACCTGTAGTTTGGACACTTAATTTTTTCAAAGGAAATGCTTCGGGACCACGGGATACTTAGTGAAGAGCATCAGGAGGCACCCCAAGGCATAGGGGCTGGGACTGGCACTAGGATGCCTTGCGGTGGACAGCCGAGCTCGATCCTTATAAAAGCTTTTTAACTGCAGCAGCTTTAGTGGACGCTACTGGAGCTGGAATTACGCGGCTGCTGGCATGAGACTTGCCCTCCAATAGATCCTTGTAAATGGATTTAAAGTGTATTCATTCAAATTAGAGGGACAATTTAAATTAAAAAGCTTAGAGCTGCCTCCACCACAGGGGGGCTCTCTCGACCCACCAGCGGACAGGCACCAGTATTGGGAGAGGGGGGCTGGCCGTCAGGGTTCACCGCGGCTCTGGCACAAACCCGGCGACACTGAGGTGGCACGGGCAGGAGCGGACTGGCCGTCTCGGCTTCTCACTTTTTGGATTTTAGAAGGGCATGACATGCCTATATCTGTGTCTCCCCCTCCTTTTACTCCTCCACCTCTTTTCTTTTCGCATGACTATATGTACTTGTCACTTTTCCATGTGTTAGTTGTGTCTTCTGAGCAGTTTGTCAGCTTTTGGACACCTTTGAAGGTGTTTTCTATGTGTTTCTATGTGTTTTTGTTTGCCTGCCATTGGTTTTAACGGTGTTCGAAGGTGTTCGACGAACAGTTCGGCGAACACACGGGTGTTCGACGAACCGAACCGAACTCGAACACTACGGGGGTGGCTCAACACTACAAGCAGCACACAGGGGGAGGGAGGCAGAGTACCCCAACAGGCAGGAAGAAGCAGTGTGGTGGCCGCCGACAGAAGGTGAGCAACCGTTCCCCGGAACACCAACATGACGGACGCGGTCATTACAACAGGTAGGTCTTCCAGAGTCTGGAATTTTTTTAAAGACTACGCTGATAACCCCAAAAAGGACATTTGTACCACCTGCCAGGCCAGCATCAGCAGGGGTGACAAAACTACCAGCCTGACCACCACCAACATGATCAGGCACATGGCAGCAAAACACCCGACTTTGTGGGGCAAACCCCAGGGTCCACGACCAGTGAAAGCAGGTGTCACCACTGCTTCTTCTGCTGTTGTGCATGTAAGAGATCTCCCTGTTGTGCGTGCAAGGCATTCCCCTGTCCATACTGCATGCAAAGATGCCCCCTCCTCTCAGTCTTCACTTGTTATGGCAGTTTCTCAAGAAACACCATCAATGTCCAGGTCCACGTCCATGTTCCTCTGCAGCGTTCAATTGTCCATATCCCAGACCTTTGAACGAAAGCGCAAATTCGCAGCCAACGCCCCACAGTCCTAAATTCGCACATTTCACGACTGCTTGCGTTGGAAATGCTTCCTTTTAGGCTGGTGGAGACGGAATGCTTCTGCAACCTTATGGCGGTGGCCGTCCCTCGGTACTCAGTCTCCAGCCGACACTATTTTGCCCGGTGTGCCATCCCCGCACTACACAAGCACGTGTCCCAAAACATCTGCCGTGCCCTCAACAACGCAGTTACTGGGAGAGACCACCTGACAACGGACACATGGACAAGTGCTTGTGGCCAGGGATGGTACATCTCCCTGACGGCACACTGGGTAAACATAGTGGAAGCTGGGACCCAATCGCACTTTGGGAAGGAACACATCCTCCCCACACTGAGGATTTCGGGCCCTATGTCAGTCAGAGTTGCCCCCACAGTGTACAGCTCCTGCGCATCATCCTCCTCCTCATGTTCAGCCTCCATCTCAGATATCACCACATCAGTTACAAGCTGGAAGCACTGCAGTACTGACTCAGCCAAGGGGCAACAGGCTGTGCTGAAACTCAAAAGCTTAGGTGAGAAACCTCACACTGCTTGTGAGTAGTGTTGAGAAGAGCATGCTTGACACTGCTCGGTACTCGCCCGAGCATCACGCTACTCGGGATGTTCATCGAGCAGTGAGAATTTCCGGGTTACTTGGACGGGAGCTCGGGTCTCCGCCCTGCATGTTAGGCGCTCTTTACAGAGCCAATGAACATGCATGGATTGCAAGCCAGTCACTGTAATGCCGCAGCCATGTTGTTTGTGGGCATTACAGTGATTGGCTGGCCGCACAGCATCACCTCGAGTATTTAAAACCGGGCGCCGCCATCTTGGACACAGTCGCTCCGGATTAGACAGTGTAGAGACAGCGCTGCTCAGCTAGTGAGAGATTTATCCTGCAAAATAGTTAGTGTAGGGTCTGTAAAGGCTACCAGATTAAAACAAACAGTCCTTCTCAGGACTAATATCCATCCCAGATATCAGGCAGGCAGGCTGTATACGAGACGCAGTGGTTATACCAGCAAGCGCTGCATTACAGTCCTGTGTGCTCCTGTTTCTGAAATTGCTGGACTTCGCTCCAGGTCTTTGGGGCCAGGAAAAATCCTTTTTTTTTATCTAAATCCTCTTTTTTTTTTCCTCCTTCACACTGTACAAATACCCGTCTTACTAACCTATTGGTGTCCCACCCCCCCCAAAAAAAGTGTGTCTCTGATTTTTCAGACACAAATATATCTGTTGAAAAGAGTCTGGTATAAGCCACAGAAACAAAAGTGTGGTTTTGCAGTTCCACGGGTGAAATCTCTGTATTATCCAGTTTTGTGCCTTTTGTATCTAAAAAAAACAGTTTGAGTGTGTCGCTCACTGTTCAGCCGCAAATATATATATATTTAAAAAAGTCTGGTATGCACCAGTAAATTATAACTGTGGTTTTGCTGGTCCACGATAAAAAATCTCTATTATCCTGCTTTTGGCATTTTTTGCCATCAAAAATAAATAATAGTGTCTTCTGATTGTTCAGACACAAATATATCTGTTGAAAATAGTCTGGTGTAGGCCCAAAAAATGCAAGTGTGGTTTTTCAGTTCCACGGGTCAAATCTCTGTATTATCCTGCTTTTCGCAATTTTTGGCCGTAAAAAATAAATAATAGTGTCTCCTGATTGTTCAGGCACAAATATATCTGTTGAAAATAGTCTGGTATACACCAGTAAATTATAACTGTGGTTTTGAAGTTCCACGGTAAAAAATCTCTATTATCCTGCTTTTGGCCTTTTTTGCCGTAAAAAATAAATAATAGTGTCTCCTGATTGTTCAGACACAAATATATCTGTTGAAAATAGTCTGGTGTAGGCCCGAGAAATACAAGTGTGGTTTTACAGTTCCATGGGTCAAATCTCTGTATTATCCTGCTTTTCGCAATTTTTGGCCGTAAAAAATAAATAATAGGGTTTCCTGATTGTTCAGACACAAATATATCTGTTGAAAATAGTCTGGTATACACCAGTAAATTATAACTGTGGTTTTGCCATTCCACGGTAAAAAATCTCTATTATCCTGCTTTTGGCCTTTTTTGCCGTAAAAAATAAATAATAGTGTCTCCTGATTGTTCAGATACAAATAAATCTGTGTAGGCCCGAGAAATACAAGTGTGGTTTTGCAGTTCCACGGTTCAAACCTCTGTATTATCCACTTTTGGGCCATTTGAATCTAAAAAAAACAGTTCGAGTGTGTCGCTCACTGTTCAGCCATAAATATATATATATTTTAAAAAGTCTGGTATACAGACACCAGTTAATTATAACTGTGGTTTTGCTGTTCCACGGTAAAAAATCTCTATTATTCAGCTTTTGGTATTTTTTCCGTAAAGAAAAACAGTAATATTTTCTCCCTGATTGTTCAGATTGTTTAAAAGAGTCGGGTGTAGGCCAGAGAAATAGAACTGTAGTTTTCCTCTTCCACGGTTCTAATCTACTTTCTATTACCCTTTTTCCATTGATTGTGCGAGGGTAAGCTATTTTACTACCTTTACAATGGGCAAGGCGCGTGGCAAGGGACGTGGAAGTGGATGTTCTGGTGATGGTGTGTGCAGAGGACGGGGCCGTGGCCAAGGTGAAAATGTGCCACAGCCAACAGCCACATGTTCTCGCTCACACTTCTTGACCGAATTACTAGAGAAGCACAGAACAACACCAGTATTGCGAACTGATCAGTGTGAACAGGTTATTAATTGGATAGCAGATAATACTTCCAGTTACCTGGGCACCACCACCTCTGGCCTGTCTTCCACACGGTCGACTCTTAGTAGCCATGAGTCTCGACCGCATACTCCTCCTCACCCTGAGGCTCCTTCCTCCCACCATGCCGATTGTCGTCAGACACCAACTGATCCCATACTTGGACACTCTGAAGAGCTGTTCACTGGTCCATTTCCAGATTTGTGCCCTTCACCTGCTCCGCTTGAAGTGGTGGAAGACGAGATCCCATGTAGCGATGCCCAAAAACTTGAACAGCCACGCCCACAGGAAGTCGACGCTGGCAATTTGTCACAAGAGGTGGATGATGACGAGACACAATTGCCAGGAAGTGAGGAGGATGATCGTGGTGCGCAAGTGGAAGAGGAGGAGGTGGTGGATGATCTAGTAAATGACCCAATGTGGCAGGAGGACATGCAGAGTGAGGCCAGCAGCACACAGGGGGAGGGAGGCAGAGTACCCCAATAGGCAGGAAGAAGCAGTGTGGTGGCCGCAGACAGAAGGCGGGCAACCGTTCACCGTAACACCAACACAAGGGACGTTGCCAGTACAACCGGTAGGTCTTCCAGAGTCTGGAACTTTTGTAAAGACTCTGCTGATAACCCCAAAATGGCCATTTGTACCACCTGCCATGCCAGCATCAGCATGATCAGGCACATGGCAGCAAAGCACCCGACTTTGTGGGGCAAACCCCAGGGTCCACGACCAGTATCAGCGGGTGTCACCACTGCTCCTTCCCTCATTGTGTGTGCAATAGAACCCACTGTTGTGTGTGCAAGGCAATCCCCTGTCCATACTGCATGCAAAGATGCCCCCTCCTCTCAGTCGTCACTTGTTATGGCAGTTTCTCAAGAAACAGCATCAACGTCCACGTCCCACTGCAGCGTTCAATTGTCCATATCCCAGACCTTTGAACGAAAGTGGAAATTCGCAGCTAACACCCCACAGGCCACAGTCCTAAATTCGCACATTTCACGACTGCTTGCGTTGGAAATGCTTCCTTTTAGGCTGGTGGAGACGGAATCCTTCCGCAACCTTATGGCGGTGGCCGTCCCTTGGTACTCGGTCCCCAGCCGACACTATTTTGCCCCGTGTGCCATCCCCGCACTACAATAGCACGTGTCCCAAAACATCTGCCGTGCCCTCAACAACGCAGTTACTGAGAGAGTCCACCTGACAACGGACACGTGGACAAGTGCTTGTGGCCAGGGACGGTACTTCTCCCTGACGGCACACTGGGTAAACATAGTGGAAGCCGGGACCCAGTCGGACCTTGGGACAGAACACATCCTCCCCACACCGAGGATTGCGGGCCCTATGTCAGTCAGAGTTGCCCCCAACAGTGTACAGCTCCTGCACATCATCCTCCTCCTCCTCCTCCTCATGTTCAGCCTTCATCTCAGATATCACCTCATCAGTTACAAGCTGGAAGCACTGCAGTACTGCCTCCACCAAGTGGCAACAGGCTGTGCTGAAACTCCTAAGCTTAGGTGAGAAACCTCACACTGCTTGTGAGTTGTGGACAGCTGTGAAAGAGCAGGCAGATCTGTGGCTGAGACCGCTGAACCTACATCCAGGCATGGTCGTGTGTGACAATGGCTGTAAACTGGTGGCGGCTCTGAGGCCAGATGAGATCACACTCGTACCATGCCTGGCTCATGTGCTTAACCTCGTGGTTCAGCGGTTTCTTAAATCGTACCCCGAGTTGCCAGATCTGCTCGTCAAAGTACGCCTCCTGTCAGCTCATTTTCAGAAGTCGGCTACAGCTTAAGCCGCCCTTGCTGTGTTGCAGCAGCTTTTGCAGCTTCCGGAACACCGACTGGTGTGTGATGTCCCTACACGGTGGAACTCTACCCTCCACATGTTGCAAAGGATTTGTGAGCAGAAGAGAGCAGTTGTGGAGTACCAGCTGCAACAAGGCCGTCGATATTCAGGTCAGACTCCACACATAAGACCTCAGGAGTGGACCTGGATGTCTGACATATGTACCATCCTGACAAACTTTGAAGAGTCCACCAAGATGGTGAGTGGCAATGACGCCATTATTAGCATCAGCATCCCACTTGTCTGTCTGTCTTTTGCAACGCTCTCTGCAGAGAATTAAAGAGGAGGCATTGCAGCCAGAGTATTATGAGATGGATCAAGAAGCCATAAAGGGCGATTACACACAGCCCAGCCTCATCTCATCCCAATGTGCATTGGGGGACAATGAGGGAGAGGAGGAGGAGGAGGAGGAATAACAGGAGCTGATATCATGCGCTGTAGACGGTAGTACCTGTACAACTGTCATACCGTCGGTTCAGCGTGGGTGGCCGGAGGACAAGGGGGAGGAGGAGGAGGAGAGCATGGTCAGTCGTCACCTTGGTGAGGACACGGAAGTCTTGCCCGTTACCAGTCTGGCACGCATGGCTGACTTTATGTTACACTGCCTTAACCGTGACCCTCACGTTGTCAAAATGTTGGTTGACAGTCATTACTGGTTGGTGACACTTTTAGACCCCCGCTACAAGGAGAACTTTCATTCTCTTATTCCTGAGGTGGAGAGGTCTACAAAAATGGGGCAGTACCAGAAGGCCCTTGCTGCAGATTGGTTAAAAAAATTCCCATCTGAACACACTAGCGGCAGAGGTCACAGTTCGTTGCCCAACCAAGGCGTACAGGCCAGAGTGACGCAACTCCAATCCAGCAGAGGTAGGGCAACACTGTCAACGTTCTGGGACAGTTTTCTGAGACCCGCCCAGCTTACAGGCCCTGAGGCGCGGGGTACTCTCACAAGGAGTGGAAAGTTTCAAAAGATGGTGAGGCAGTACCTTGCCGACCGTACCAGCATCCTCCATGATTCCTCTGTGCCTTTTAATTATTGGGTATCCAAGCTGGACAGTTGAAATGAACTCACTCTGTATGCCTTGGAGGTCGTGGTCTGCCCTGCCGCTAACATGTTATCGGAGCATGTTTTTAGTGCCGCTGGGGGAATTATAACTGATAAGCGCACTCGCCTGTCAACTGACAATGCTGACAAGCTGACCCTTATCAAAATGAACAAGGGCTGGATTGGGCCACACTTCTCAACAACACCAAATTACAGCAGAGTAACATAAAGTAAAATCCACTGTATTATTTTGGGAGGTGTATTCCCATACACAACTTCACACCCACACATAGGTATACGCTTCCTCATTTCGGCTGTTTTTTGCTCTTCTCCTTATCCTCAGCCTCCACCACCACTATACCACCAGGGTGACCGTGGTCCGTGTTGCCAGCATTGCAAGTTCCTCCGTCCTAATTTTTGTCAGCTTTTGCTTGGAAGGCATAGGCAAAGACTATGAGAGACCCACTCCCCAATAATGGGAATAATGTTTTTAATATGCTGTGCGGCATTAAAAACGTCTTGTTAAGGTACTGTGACCTCCATGTCTCTTCCAAGGGGCATTAAATCCGTCTTGTTAAGCTACTGTGACCTCCACGTCTCTTCCAAGGGGCATTAAAAACATCTTGCTAAGCTACTGTGACCTCCATGTCTCTTCCAAGGGGCATTAAAACCGTCTTGCTAAGCTACTGTGACCTCCACGTCTCTTCCAAAGGTCATTAAAACTGTCTGGTTAAACCACTCTGACCTCCACATCTCTTCCAAGGGGCATTAAAACCATCTTGTTAAACCACTCTGAACTCCAGAGCTCTTCCAAGGGGCATTGAAATGTTGTTTTTAATTAACTCTAACCTCCACGACTCTTCCAACGGGCATTGCATTTCCTCCTATTTTAGTCAGCTTTTGCTTTTCAATGCATAGGTGAACACTAAGGAAGAACCACTCCCCAATAATGGGTAGAAGGTTTTTAGTAAACTGTAATCCACGTCTGTTTCAAGGGGCATTGCAATTTCTCAGAATTTTTGGAAAGCCTTCCATTCACTGCTTAGGCCAACAGTGTATTGCAGACCCAGTTGCTATAAATGGAAAAAATGGTATAGTTAAGGCCCTCTGACCTCCATGTCACTTTCAATTGGCATTGGAGTGCCTTGAAATTTTTGGTAGGCATTGTACTCAATGTATGCCCTATAACTGTGTAGTCGAACTGCTCCTTTTGGTACAGAAACATATCCTACAAGACATGTGTGGTTGACTGGCCTGACATTGATGTGAATGGTGTCACGGGTGTGTTGCCATGAAGATCGTCACGAGTACACAGCCTGACTTCTCGCAGCTGACTTGTTGGTGCTTTGTGTTTTTTCGGCAGTGTAGGAGTTAATTCTCTCTCTCTCTGGGCTAGCTGAGGTCCAGCCTCGCCCAGCTGCAATCAATGCTTCTTTAGTGAGACTCCTTTATATTCCTGCAGGTCTGTTTGGGAGGTGTCGGTGAAAGCTTTTCATTCTGACTTACAGAGCGGATCGTGGTGTTTGGAGTTGCTGAGATAAGTGCATTTGGAAGTGTTTTTTCCCTTTCCTCGCTTTATCATTTATCTCCTTTCCCGTTGGTGTTCCCTCTGTTGTAGTTGTGTAGAAGTTGTATGCAAGGTGGTTTTGGTTTTTCCCTTGTACTGTCTCGTTCGTCTAAATACTGTGTGTGGGCATATTATTTCTGGTTCCCTATTGTTGTGATCGGGGTCCTTCTCAGGACTAGATTACTTAGGTGCAGGGATCCTCAGGAGGTAGGGGTTACGCTGGCGGCCTGGACCTCTGTACCTTTAACAGTACCTCCAGGTTGAGGGGTTAGTCAGGGTCCCAGCTTAGGGTCAGCTTAGGCCCCCTACCTCCAGTATTCTGTGACAGTGTGACATTTTCACCGACCATCTTAGTTTTCTCCAGCTACCATGGATCCAGTAGCCGGTCTAGCTCGGCAGTTGCAGAGTTTGTCCATGGGGCTGGCGGACGTTAAGTCCAAGGTTTTGCATCCTCCGGAGCAAGCAGGACCAGAACCTAAAGTAGCTCTCCCTGACAGGTTCACTGGGGGGCGGGACAAGTTTTTTGTTTTCCGGGAGGCATGCAAATTGTACTTTCGGCTGCGGCCTCGGTCATCGGGCAGTGAAGAACAAAGGGTGGGAATTGTCATCTCGCTCCTACAAGGGGACCCTCAATCTTGGGCGTTCTCTCTTCCCCCAAGCTCCCCGGTTCTCCAGTCAGTGGATAGGTTTTTCGCTGCTCTGGGACTCGTATATGATGACCCAGATCGGATCTCCCTTGCTGAGTCTAAGTTACGTAGGATTCAGCAGGGAGATCGTCCGGCGGAGGAATTCTGTTCGGAGTTCCGTAGGTGGGCCACGGACACCCAGTGGAATGACCCGGCTCTTAGGAGCCAGTTTTGTCATGGTTTATCCGACAAATTACAGGATGTGTTGGCACAGTATGACTCTCCCGAGTCACTGGAAGCCGCTATGGCCCTTGCTATTCGTGTTGACAGACGGCTTCGGGAGAGGTGCGGGATAACTCTACCCCCTGTAATGTCTCCACCTCCTACAAGGTCCCCTCATATGGTGGTTCCCCTGGTCAGTCCGGAGGAGCCTATGCAATTAGGAGGGACATCATTTCGGGGAAGGGGACCGGTGGTGCGCCATAAGACAGGAAGGTGTTTCCTCTGCGGGAAAAAGGGACATTTTATTGGGGGGTGTCCATCCCGTCCCTTGCAGAGTAAAGAGTCATCGAAAAAACTGTTGATCCCAGGTTGTGTGGTGGACGGCAATCTGGGAGTAGGTATTTCGTCCCTAGGTTCGTCTCAGTTTCTCGTACCGGCGGAGGTGGTGGTGGGTACGAGAACTGAGAGGATATCTGTTCTTCTGGATAGTGGGGCCGGGGCTAATCTGGTTGATGCTCGGTTTGCCCGGGTTCAAGGTATGCGATTGAGTGAGTTGGCTAAACCCATCCCCATATTCTCGATCGATGCCAGGCCTCTCGGTCAGGGAAGTTTTTTGCAAGCTGTGCATGGTGTAAAACTTCAAGTGGGGGCAATACATAAAGAACTGTTGTCTTGCTACGTGTTGGAGGGTCTTCCCACTCCTATAGTGTTGGGCCTTCCTTGGTTAGCTAAGCATAACCCGGTTATTAATTGGCAAACCAGAGAGATAAGCCAATGGAGTAAATTCTGTAATAAAAACTGCATGAACACGGTCATCGGTGCAGTTACTCCTTGGGTCTTACCTCCATTTCTGGCGGACTTTGAGGATGTATTCTCGGAGAATGGGTGTCAGGAACTACCTCCTCATCGCGAGTATGACTGTTCTGTAAAACTGCTCCCTGAGGCCAAGTTACCTAAAGCTAGGTTGTATAACCTTTCTGGTCCTGAGAGGCAGGCCATGAAGGATTATATTTCTGAAAGTCTGGCTAAGGGGCATATTAGACCTTCATCTTCACCGGTGGCCGCGGGGTTCTTCTTTGTTAAGAAGAAAGATGGAGGCCTACGCCCTTGCCTGGATTTCCGTGAACTTAATCGGATTACGGTCCGAGATCCGTATCCGCTCCCACTTATTCCCGATCTCTTTAATCAGATCGTGGGCGCCAAATGGTTCTCTAAGTTGGATCTCAGGGGGGCGTACAATCTGATTAGGATGAAGGAGGGGGATGAGTGGAAGACGGCTTTTAACACTCCGGAGGGGCATTATGAGAACCTTGTCATGCCATTCGGTCTGACTAATGCCCCGGCGGTGTTTCAACACTTTGTTAATGATATTTTTCGCCACCTGGTGGGACAGTTTGTTGTCATATATCTGGATGATATCTTAATTTACTCGCCGGATCTGGTGTCTCATCAGGAGCACGTTAGACAGGTGTTACAGATCTTGCGGGATAATAAACTGTATGCCAAGTGGGAAAAGTGTGTGTTCGCCGTACAGGAACTCCAGTTTTTAGGCTTCCTGGTTTCAGCGTCCGGTTTTCGTATGGACCCTGGGAAAGTGCGGGCAGTTCTTGAGTGGGATCGGCCGGAGAATCTTAAGGCACTACAACGTTTCCTGGGGTTTGCTAACTATTACCGGAAGTTCATTCGTAATTTCTCGTCCATGGTTAAGCCTCTCACAGACATGACTAAAAAGGGGACGGATTTTTCTAGGTGGTCTGACAAGGCTTGTCAAGCATTCTCCTCCTTGAAAAAATGTTTTGCCTCGGCACCCATTCTCATTCAACCTGATGCGTCTCAGCCATTCTTTGTAGAGGTAGACGCTTCCGAGGTAGGGGTGGGAGCAGTATTGTAACAGGGTTCGTCCCCTGGTAAGTGGCATCCATGCGCCTTTTTCTCTAAAAAGTTGTCGTCCGCTGAGAGGAATTACGATGTCGGCAATAGGGAACTCTTGGCCATTAAGTTAGCTTTTGAGGAGTGGCGCCATTTTTTGGAGGGGGCAGTTCATCCGGTCACCGTCATCACCGATCACAAGAACCTGCTATATCTGGAGTCCGCTAAACGTCTGAATCCCAGACAAGCTAGGTGGTCATTGTTTTTTACCAGGTTTAATTTCGTCGTTACATATCGTCCTGGGTCTAAAAATGTAAAGGCGGATGCCTTATCTCGCAGTTTCCCTGGGGCCGGGAATACGGACGACCCGATTCCTATTCTTCAGGAGGGGGTGGTGGTTTCGGCAGTATGCTCTGAGCTGGAGGAGGAGATATTGGAGGCTCAGGGGGACGCCCCTGTTGGACCTTCGGGGAGACTGTTCGTTCCAGATCAGTTGCGACAAAAGGTGATCGAGGCACACCATAACTCAGTTTTTGCAGGACACCCGGGGAGTAAAGCAACTGTGGATCTCCTCTCGCGTCGGTTTTGGTGGCCTAACTTACATAAAGAGGTGGTAACTTTTGTCGCGTCCTGTGGGGTTTGTGCGCGCTCTAAGATCTCACATACCCGTCCGTCTGGGGCCCTCTTACCTTTGAAGATCCCGGAGCGTCCTTGGACTCATCTGTCTATGGACTTTATTACGGACCTCCCTCCGTCTTCGGGTAAAACGGTCATACTCGTTGTAGTGGACAGGTTCAGCAAGATGGCACATTTTATCGCTCTTCCGGCTCTTCCTAATGCTAAAACTCTTGCGCAGGTATTCATTGGGGAGATTGTGAGGCTTCACGGGGTACCCTCCGAGGTGGTGTCTGATCGGGGGTCTCAGTTTGTGTCCAAGTTCTGGAAGGCGTTTTGTGCTCGGCGGGGGATGCATTTGTCATTCTCGTCGGCTTTTCATCCTCAGACCAATGGTCAGACGGAACGTATGAACCAGAGCTTGGAGACATATCTTCGGTGTTTTGTGTCAGAGAACCAGGAGGACTGGGCTTCTTTCCTACCTCTGGCAGAGTTTGCTCTCAATAATAGGCGGAGCGAGTCCACTGGTAAGTCCCCGTTTTTTGGGGCATATGGTTTTCACCCCCAGTTTTGTACTTTCAGTAGGGGGGGCTCTTCGGGGGTTCCGGAGGAGGAACGATTTTCCTCATCTCTCGCTTCAGTATGGAGAGGGGTGCTGAAGAATCTGAATACTATGGGGAACCGATACAAACGTATGGCTGATAGGAGGAGAGTGTCTGGTCCGGACCTAAGTGTGAACGATCAGGTATGGTTGTCTACCAGGAATATTAAACTTAAGGTTCCCTCCTGGAAACTGGGTCCCAGGTTCATCGGGCCGTACAGAATCAGTTCTGTTATTAATCCGGTGGCATTCCGTCTTGACCTCCCCCCTACGTTTAAAATTCACAACGTGTTTCACAGATCATTGCTTAAGAGGTATGTGGCGCCGGTGGTACCGTCACCTTTACCTCCCCCTCCTGTGGTTGTCAATGGTAACTTGGAGTTCCAGGTATCGAGGGTCATTGATTCACGCTTTAATCGCCGGTCCCTTCAGTACTTGGTTCATTGGAAGGGGTATGGTCCTGAGGAGAGGATGTGGGTTCCTGCGTCGGATATTAACGCAGACCGATTAGTTCGGGCCTTCCACTCGACTCACCCGGATAAACCTGGCCCTGAGGGTCCGGAGGCCCCTCGTAGAAGGAGGGGTACTGTCACGGGTGTGTTGCCACGAAGATCGTCACGAGTACACAGCCTGACTTCTCGCAGCTGACTTGTTGGTGCTTTGTGTTTTTTCGGCAGTGTAGGAGTTAATTCTCTCTCTCTCTGGGCTAGCTGAGGTCCAGCCTCGCCCAGCTGCAATCAATGCTTCTTTAGTGAGACTCCTTTATATTCCTGCAGGTCTGTTTGGGAGGTGTCGGTGAAAGCTTTTCATTCTGACTTACAGAGCGGATCGTGGTGTTTGGAGTTGCTGAGATAAGTGCATTTGGAAGTGTTTTTTCCCTTTCCTCGCTTTATCATTTATCTCCTTTCCCGTTGGTGTTCCCTCTGTTGTAGTTGTGTAGAAGTTGTATGCAAGGTGGTTTTGGTTTTTCCCTTGTACTGTCTCGTTCGTCTAAATACTGTGTGTGGGCATATTATTTCTGGTTCCCTATTGTTGTGATCGGGGTCCTTCTCAGGACTAGATTACTTAGGTGCAGGGATCCTCAGGAGGTAGGGGTTACGCTGGCGGCCTGGACCTCTGTACCTTTAACAGTACCTCCAGGTTGAGGGGTTAGTCAGGGTCCCAGCTTAGGGTCAGCTTAGGCCCCCTACCTCCAGTATTCTGTGACAGTGTGACAAATGGTCCCTGTTCCTCTTGCTCTATCTCCTTTGCCACCACCTCATCCATCATTCATCACCTGAAGCTTTGTTTTAACGGGAGTCATATAACTGATATAGTAGCAGGAAAACTTCCAGCAATCCTTGGAGGAGGTAGGATATGCGCCAAAACGCTGACCACCTCAGGCCTAGCCGCTACTACATACATGCACTTGCATTCCAAGGAACAGAAAGCTAAGGAGATGGATGGCCTCATAATCATGAATAATTTACTCGTTGTGTAGGAGGCCGACCACTGCTGCCGTCTACCTTCTGAACTTTGTGTTGAAACCTGATTGACCCAGGACCCACAATCCTCTATGTCTGGAGGACGTGTTGCATCCCAGTGTCCAACTGTGTCCCGGCCTCCACAATATTAACCCAGTGTGAAGGCGTCAGTGAGATGGACCATCCCTGGCCACATTCACTGGTCCACGTGTTTGTGCTTAGGCTGTCCATCCCACTAAATGCACTGGGGAGGGCACAGGTAATGTTTTGGTATGCGCGCTTGTGTATAAGGTGCACCGGGACAAATAGGGGCGGCTGGGGACCTTTTATGGACACCCGGCGACCCCCGGGCGGCTGGGGACCATGTGTGGGCAACCGACCGTGGGGCGGCTCGGGACCGAGTATGGATACCAAGCCGCCGACGCAGCCATGACGTGGTGGCCAGATTCCGCCTCCACATGCCTAAAAGGCCCAATTTCATGTGCAAGCAAGCAAGCAGTATGGTATTTCAGCCTGGGGGTGGACGGGTGGCAGGCTGCATACTTGCACTTGCATTGCAAGGAATGGGGGAGGTACAATTGAACACTGCCCTGGGACAAGGACTTGCATGGGGATAGTTGCAAGTCTGCATCTTCTGATGTGGCAAAGATCACTTCTGATGGGCACACTTTTAGGCAGTGACCTGGGTGTCAGAGATGCTTCCAGGGTCTTCCCCATGCTGTTCCCATGTCTTTTCAGCACTGTATGCATGTGTCACACAGCACATGGCCAGAAAAGGTTGTAAAATGTTAAAATTACATTTCCCGGTGAATACATTTGTCACGGTTGAAAGCAATACAAAAGTACAAAACTCATAAAAAATGCTACTTGTGAACATAGACCAAGATGTGGAGGAGTATTTTTGTTTTTGGTTATTTATTTTACCTTATACACAAGTCTTTACCCTGGAAAGGATGTTCCTTAACATATTTCACAGGAAAGCAGTTTCAGTTTCGTTTTTGAACGTTTGATTGTGAGCCCGTAAAAATGGCTTAATACCTCTGACCACGTTGTTGACAGCAGTGATCTGAGGGTCAGAAATGCTTCCTGGGGTTATCCCCATGCTGTCCCCATGTCATTTGAGCACTGTCACTATCGTTTTGGGCACTTTTTAGGCTTTCTACAGACTGCCAGGGGTGCCACCCCAAAAATGCTCGGGTCTCCCATAGACTAACATTGGGCTCATTGCTCGGGTCGAGCACCCGAGTATCGCGGTGAGCTCGGCCCAAGCTTCGAGCACCCGAGCATTTTAGTACTCGCTCAATACTATTAAGGACTTTCCACCTACCTCTAACTTTGTCATTTGTGCCAATGTGCGCCATGACCGCTGGGTCCTCACAAGTCCCTCCCAGTAATCTGTCAACCCGATCAGCGATGTGCCGGACTTGAACGCCAGGTTGATAGCACACTGTTCGACAATCCCTGTCTTTGTAACAGACCCCTCACTGTTAATTAACCCCTTGTGACTATAGCTACACCTCAGGATTTACACGCAATGTAGTTAACCCTTAAACACACAGGCAGTAAAATAAGGGATTGCAAAACTGTAGAGAAAATAGGTTTTAAAAAGCCCAATAAAGTTAAACAGGTAGAAAAGCACTCAGCAGTTCACAATTCAGCAACTCACAGCAATTCACACAGGTATTTTCTGCAGAATTCCCAAATACCTCTTCACTGAATCACAAGTCTCACACTTCCATTACACTTCGCTCCGGTCACAGTCAGCTTGCTCACACTCGCTAAGGAAGAAGATTTAAAGATGTTTTTTTTTCCCCTTTAACAGCAATCCAACCTACAGCTCAATGCTCTTCCAAAGGGCTTAGTTTTTGTATGTTTTATTGTGGATTCATAAAAGTGGTGTAATACTCTGACAATATTGTTCACAGCAGTGACCTTGGAGTCAGAAATGCTTCCAGGGGTCTTCCCCATGCTGCCCCATGTCATTTGAGCACTGTTCCCATCAATTTGGGAAATTTTTAGGCCACCGCAGACCTCCGGTGGGGGGGCGCTGGAAAAATGATAGTGTTTCCCATAGACTTACATGGGGCTCATTGCTCGGGTCGAGCACCAGAGCATTACGATTTGCTCGACTCGAAAAACGAGCACCCAAACATTTTAGTGCTTGCTCATCACTAATCTTCACCTCTGAAGATTGTAGACGTTGAATATGGCCATCATTCTTTTTATCGAGATTTTACCATTCCCCAGAGACCAAACATGACATGGCTGTTGTCAGTAATCTGTCCACAATTGATTTGGGGCTTAAAGGCAGGAGTTACAATTATGAAAAAATATGCATACTCTTCATTGATTAGTCCTGAAACTGAAGATGTACAGTACAGACCAAAAGTTTGGACACACCTTCTCATTTAAAGATTTTTCTGTATTTTCATGACTATGAAAATTGTACATTCTCACTGAAGCCATCAAAACTATGAAGTAAAACATGTGAAATTATATACTTAACAAAAAAGTGTGAAACAACTGAAAATATGTCTCATATTCTAGGTTCTTCAAAGTAGCCACCTTTAGCTTTGATGACTGCTTTGCACACTCTTGACATTCTCTTGATGAGCTTCAAGAGGTAGTCACTTGAAGTGGTCTTCCAACAATCTTGAAGGAGTTCCCAGAGATGCTTAGCACTTGTTGGCCCTTTTGCCTTCACTCTGCGGTCCAGCTCACCCCAAACCATCTCGATTGGTCTGGTGACTGTGGAGGCCAGGTCATCTGGCGTAGCACCCCATCACTCTCCTTCTTGGTCAAATAGCCCTTGCACAGCCTGGAGATGTGTTTGGGGTCGTTGTCCTGTTGAAAAATAAATGATGGTCCAGTTAAATGCAAAACCGGATGGAATAGCATGCCGCTGCAAGATGCTGTGGTAGCCATGCTGGTTCAGTATTCCTTCAATTTTGAATAAATCCCCAACAGTGTCATCAGCAAAGCACCCCCACACCATCACACCTCCTCCTCCATACTTCACAGTGGGAACCAGGCATGTAGAGTCCATCCGTTCACCTTTTCTGCGTCACACAAAGACACGGTGGTTGGAACCAAAGATCTCAAATTTGGACTCATTAGGTCAAAGGACAGATTTCCACTGGTATAATGTCCATTCTTTGTGTTCTTTAGCACAAATAAGTCTCTTCTGCTTGTTGCCTGTCCTTAACAGTGGTTTTCTACCAGCTATTTTACCATGAAGGCCTGCTGCACAAAGTCTCCTCTTAACAGTTATTGTAGAGATGTGTCTGCTGCTAGAACTCTGTGTGGCATTGACCTGGTCACTAATTTGAGCTGCTGTTAACCTGCGAATTTTGAGGCTGTTGACTCGGATAAACTTATCCTCAGAAGCAGAGGTGACTCTTGGTCTTCCTTTCCTGGGGCGGTCCTAATGTGAGCCAGTTTGTTTGTAGCGCTTGATGGGGACACTTTCAAAGTTTGTCCAATTTTTCGGACAGACTGACCTTCATTTCATAAAGTAATGATGGCCACTCGTTTTTCTTTACTGAGCTGCTTTTTTCTTGCCATAATACAAATTCCAACAGTCTATTCAGTAGGACTATCAGCTGTGTATCCTCCTGATTCTGCACAACACAACTGATGAACATTTATAAGGCAAGAAATCCCACTTATTAAGTCTGACAGGGCACACCTGTGAAGTGAAAACCATTTCCGGTGACTACCTCTTGAAGCTCATCAAGAGAATGCCAAGAGTGTGCAAAGCAGTCATCAAAGCAAAAGGCGGCTACTTTGAAGAACCTAGAATATAAGACATATTTTCAGTTGTTTCACACTTTTTTGTTAAGTATATAATTCCACATGTGTTAATTCATAGTTTTGATGCCTTCAGTGTGAATCTACAATTTTCAAAGTCATGAAAAGACAGAAAATTTTTTAAATGAGAAGGTGTGTCCAAACTTTTGGTTTATTCTGTATGTCCCATCAGTATCGGATCTATACAAACCTCAATGTTCATTATTTTCCACTGGTGCCAAATTGAGTGGCTGCAGATGTAAGGTTTAAAGGTGTTAGATATTCACTTCCCTTCCTTTCAAATCTTAAGAGGCCTTTCATGTCTAATTACCTGACAAATCTAAAAATCTCAGTCTTTTACAATAGACATCTTGTCAGTCAACTGGGCACTGACAGGAGTTTGGGCTTCAAAAGGAATTTTAATTAGATTTGTCCCTTCTCTTTTCACGCAAGGTGTTAGTTAAGACTTAGTGCCACACAAAGGGAAGAGAAATAGGGAGATCAGACTCTAGGGAAAGGGGGAAGTGGAAACTAGAGATGAGCGGTGTTTGACTCGAACTGTTCGCCAATCTCAAATTGGAGCTGTTTTGGGCGGTGTTCGAGCCGTTCGACGAACCCGAACGATTTGCAAAAAATCCTACTGTTCGAGGTTATGTTCGATAACTGTTCGTGCACCAAAATCGTAACTGGATTTTTTCACAGTAATACTGTTAATCAATGTTAATACACAGTTTCAGTGTAGAGTGGGTGGGGGGAGCGGCAGGCGTTGGATCTCTGCAGAAATAATGCCGGTCTCCATTTATTTTTTCTTATTTTTACAGTGGGTCGGTGCAGTCTGTCAGCGTATCAGCAGCGCACACACGCAGCGAAGTGCTTTTTTTTCACAAAAGCAAGGGCATGTGTCATTGGCTGTGTATGTCACATGTCCTTACCCTATAAGACCCAGCCGTTTCCCTCGTCGCCACCATTTTCTCACTGCTGCAGCTGAGTGTTAGATGGCACCGCTGCTGCTGTGGGCGCTATACTTTGAAACTGTGTGACTTGCAAGCGAATTTGCTCTTAAATAGACAGATAGGTTTAGGGAGTAGGGACCAGTTCAAATTGCAGCCCTTTTGAGTGCTAGGTTACAGCAGTTCCTAGCACTTTTTGCCAGACAGGTCTGTGCCAGTGCTGTGCAAGTGTTTTTCACATCTTTTGGCTAGATCTTGCTAAGCCAATCCTTTTGGGCCTCTAGCAGTGTGTGTTAGTCAGTGGAGTAGCCTTTCTGTGTTGCAAGCTACACCACCTGTGTATCTAATACCAATTTTTTACTGCACCTAGCTAAGTAAAACCTTTTGGGCATAGTAGCAGTGTCTGTTACTCATTGGGGTAGCCCATCTGTACCAAGCTACACCACCTTTGTATTTAATAACAATTTTTTACTGCATCTAGCCAAGTAAAATCTTTTGGGCCTGTAGCAGTGTCTGTTACTCATTGTAGTAGCCCATCTGTACCAAGCTACACCATCTTTGTATTTAATAACAATTTTTTACTGCATCTAGCCCAGTAAATACTTCTGGGCCTGTAGCAGTGTCTGTTACTCATTGTAGTAGCCCATCTGTATCAAGCTACACCACCTTTGTATTTAACAACAATTTTTTACTGCATCTAGCCAAGTAAAACCTTTTGGGCCTGTAGCAGTGTCTGTTACTCATTGTAGTAGCCCATCTGTTCCAAGCTACACCACCTTTGTATTTAATAACAATTTTTTACTGCATCTAGCCAAGTAAAACCTTTTGGGCCTGTAGCGGTGTCTGTTACTCATTGGAGTAGCCCATCTGTATGGATATGCAGCGATACTAAATAACCAATGGTGCCCAAGCTTATGGCCTCTGTATTGGGCAGAACAAGTGCTGACAAAAAAACAGACACTCCTGGAACTCTTCCCAATAGTGGTAGCAATAGAAATATGGGGAGCGCGCCTGGCTAACAAAAATATACGTTTCATAACAAAAAACACCAGCCTAGCGCACTGCATTAATAAGATGGCATCATCGTCTCTCCCAGTGCTAGGCCTACTACGTCGGCTAGCATTCCTGTGCCTAAAACACAATGTATGGGTCCGCGCTAGCCATGATGCTGAGGGGTCTAACGCTGCTGCTAATGCTTTATCACAATTCAATTGGCAGATTTTCACAGAGCCCATCCCCAACCCCCACCCATCGGGCAACAGTTGCCCACTCTCCCTATGGGATCTAGTGGCGAATAGTTGATGGCATTAATCAGAGAGTCAGTTGCCCCGTCGACGTGGCAAGCATACGGTAAGGCATGGGAAGAGTGGACACGACTAGTAGCAGGCAGACGGGTTGACCAATGTGAACAAGCCAGATTACAAGTCACCATAGAATTTCTCCACCAGCTAATGATGAGGGGCATATCAGAGGCGTCAGCACAGAGGTGTCTGACCGGAGTAGCATTTCACTTCCAATTACTGAATTGGGGAGATGTGACAAAGAGATTCATCATCAGACAATCCATAAAAGGGTGGAAAAGGGGTCAGCTAAGTCAGGAGTGTAGACGTCCCGTCCCAAGTCACTAAAAAACTGAATTCTCACATCAAATCTCTAACACCATTAACATGACACTCACAATTGGAAGCAACACAACTGTCTACTGCATTTGTGATCGCCTTCTTCGGTGCGCTATGCATAAGCGAATTAGTCCCTCAATCTAAAATTACCACCAGTGGAGGCTTATTATACCAGGATGTAGTCATAGCCAATAATGCAATACGTCTACGCATACACAAATCAAAAACGGTTCTAGCAGGCAGGGGCACTTTGGTACTTCTACAACCCACAAACGGTACACTGAGTCGGGTAACAATAGTAAAAACATATATAACCATCAGATCGCAAAGTAATTTCTTCCTATCACACATTGATGTAACGCCATTATCAAGATACCAGTTCCAAGCTATATTTAATAAATGCCTAAAATTGTCAGGGAACCACCCCAAAGATTACGGGACACACTCATTCCGCATAGGCGCGGCCAGGGAAGCAGCAAGAGCAGGACTGTCAGAAACGGAAGTTCAGAGGATAGGGAGATGGCGATCCACGTGTTTGGCAAGATACATAAGACCGGACTTGTTATCGGAATGTGGTTTGTTTCTTTTACAGGTGACGCTAAGCCAACATTGTGGGTGATAGGCCACTCGTATATATATTGGGCAGAAAAAAGGGCGAAAGTCCACCCAGGCGGGAGGAAATTAGAGTTTCATAACACATATTTCAACTGGAGAGGTATTAGAGGCCTGCAATGGCCACAGGTACTAATGGAGGTAATCAAGGTAGGGAGAGAGGCAAGAGGTCTGGTCATCTTAGTCATATAGGCCGGGGAAAACGACCTAGGTCATCACAAGAGTGCATAACTAATGGAAATAATGAAACTAGACACTGAGCGCTTCAGAGAATTTTTCACAAAACAAACTATAGTATGGTCAGAGATTGTGCCGAAAGCGGTATGGCAAGGTGCGCGAGACATCACGGCCATCGAACGGACAAGGCGGGTAATAAATATTCGGATGGCAAAATTTAGAAGAGACAGAGGCGATGTAGTGATACGACACCAACAACTGGAAGGAGATAAAGCAGGCCTCATACGGCCCGACGGTGTTCACTTAATGGATATTGGACTGGATACATTCCTGTCAGGAGTCCACGACGAAGTGGAACAAGCGTTAAGAGTGATGGATGGGGGTCAGAGTTCTGCATACGAGTACGCAGGATCCTCCATGGCCTGGAAATAGAAAGGACATGTTGGAAAGTTACACTTGTTGGCCAACTTGCCGGTGTGGAGACACAAGGCATGCTGCAACAAGCTGAATTATTTTAGAAATAAAATGCCTTTCTTATGGAATGAGTATAAAGAGTTAATAAAGCTGTGACCGATCCTCACCCATCCAGTTGTAAGAGTTACATTATTGTATTGTCAAGGAAAAGGGGGCGGTAGGGGGGCTGAGCATCTGGGTTTGCCTAGTCTGACTAGGCTAGATGCAGTTAAAAATTCTTATTAGATACACAGGCGGTGCAGCTTGCTTCAGAGCTGGGCTACTCTGCTGACTAGCAGACACTGAAGCTTTGGAGCAGACCTCTGAGTAAACAGCTCTTCAGACTCAACCATCTGTGTTACCCCAAGCCATAGTGTATGTAGTTTCTTACGGTTAAAAGGGGGGGGGGGGGAGACCCGACCCACCTGGAATTGACGATGCCAACGTCATGTAAAACACAGCAAGGGGACTCCAAGAAGAGTCTCAATTTTTTCCCAAAATTTTGGCACAGACACCACTTAAGTGGCATCAATTGCCCCAGAGTTGCTTAAAACGGTTGGTGAGGTGATTTTACGAAATCCTCAAGCTTTTAGTCTCCCCAGGATGACACAGGGGTAGAAAATTCCTTGCGGATCCATTATTTGTTCATCTTTATGAATGTGAGTCTGTCTACATTCTCAGTGGACAGCCACGTGCGCTTATCGCTGAACACACGTTCAGACAGAGCGCTGGCTGCAGGGCATGACAAGATCTCCAAGGCGAGAGTGGTGAGTTCCGGACATTTTTCCAGATTAGAAGCCAAAAATGAGGAAGGGTCCAGTGACACAGTCATGGCTTCGATGTTCACTAGGAGATACTCCTGTACCATCCTCTCTAGGCATTGACTATGTGTCAGACTTCTTGTCTTCTGTGGCCTTGCAAAGGATGGTCTAAAAATGTGGTGAAACGATTCCACAAAATTGCTGTTACCAGCAGATACTGTGTTACTGTTACGGTTTGAGTGATTTAGACTCGACAGTCCCACGGTTGGCAAGTTAGGACTGTTAGATTCACTACGTGCACCACTGGTGTTTTGTGGAGAAGCACATGTAAGATTCTGCAACAGACTCTGCTGATACTCCTGCATGCATGAATCCCTTTCTATGGAAGGAATTATTTCGGCAAATTTACTTTTGTACCGGGGATCTAAGAGTGTGGAAACCCAGTAGTCGGGATTACTTCGAATTCTGACAATCCGATGGTCATGCTGCAGGTAGTGCAGCAAGAAGGCACTCATGTGTCTTGCGCATCCAGGAGGACCAAGTCCTTGTTGTGTTGGTAGCGAGGTAAGAATCATGCTTCCTTCCTCTGCCCTCTCCCCCCAACCTCGCACAACAGGAATGTGATCAAGGTCTCCCTCATCTGATGAGTCTTACATGCCCATCGCCAGTTCGTCCTTCACTTCTTCCTCGGATCCTGCACCTTCCTCAACAGTTTGGCTGCTACCATGCACCCTGGTTAATCCCTCTCCCCCACCCTCCCATGCCTGCCGCCTTGGTGCTGCCGACCGTCTGGACCTTGGAGATGTTATCCCTTCTGCATACGACTCCTCCTCTACTTCCTACACCTCCTCTTGTCGCACCACCTGACTCCGAATTCTGTTTAACGTGTGCTCCAGCATGTAGATCACCGGAATAGTCATGTTGATAATGGCATCGTCAGCACTAAACATCTTCGTCGCCATTTCAAACTGTGCAGAAGGGTGCATAGGTCCCTGATCTGAGACCACTCCTGCAGCGTGATTTGCCCCACCTCTGGATCTCGTTGGCCCAGGCTTTATGTCAGAACGTATTGCACAAGTGCTTGTCGGTGCTGCCACAGTCGCTGCAACATGTGCAGAGTTGAATTCCACCATGTCGGCACATCACATTTCGGCCGGTTAACTAGCAGGCCCAACGACATCTGTAGAGATGTAAGTCGTTGAGCTGCAGGATGCGAACGGCGGAAGTGAGCACACAGCGACTGTGCTCTCTGCAGAAAGCCTTCTAGTCTGGGATAGTGAGCTAAAAATTGCTGGACAACCAGGTTCAACACGTGAGCCATACAAGGCACATGTGTGACATTGCCCCGGCGAAGGGCCGCACCCAGGTTTGCAGCATTGTCGCACACGGCCTTCCCTGGTTGCAGGTCCAGTGGAGACAACCATTCATGAAACTGGGTCTCCAGACCTGACCACAACTCCTGAGCTGTGTGACTCACATTTCTCAAACATTTCAAAGTAAATGTGACGCCTCTACTCAGAGAAGCCCGTGTTTTACCCTGGGTGTTGGGGGACTCGGTGTCGGGCCCTGTGATGGAGAGATAGGATGCAGCCATGGCCCGGGCCCGACCCGTGCTCAGGGCCGTCACATTAGAAAGAGATGATGTGGGCTTGTCCGGGTTGAGTGGCTTATTTTAACGACTACGCCACCTGTGGTGCCTGGTGAAGGGTCACCAGCGCCGCTACAGTCCGCTGAGGCCCGGTGTCTTGGCGGCTAAAGTTCTTGCTGCTCCCCACAGGCGGAGCAAGGCCTCAGGGCAGGCAAACAGGAAAGAGAGGGGGGTTAGCAGTAGTGCGGGGAGTACAGGCACCGCGTCGCATGGTATGGCGCATAATGAACAGTCCGGAGGCCATAGGGGTGAACTTCTAAGGCTTTACTCACTTTAGAGATGGCAGAAGGAAGGCGACTCCCAGCTCCTCGCGGAGTACTTTGGCCACCAGGAACGGGGGTCCGACTACCTCCAAGAAAGTCCAGTGTTCGGTAGCAACCCTACACTAAAGTGTTCCTGTACTACGGACTTCACCCTTTCCCGTCTGTGGATAGGCCGGGTCTCCCTCTGAGCTCCTCTCAGGACTAGGGCGCGGGTGGCAATTCCTCTCCATCCGATGCCCGGTGGGATCCTTAGAGCCTAACCGAGCTTTCCCATCCAGGACATAGAGTACAAGGTCGGGTGTCGGGGGTCGGTACCCCTCTTGCAGCCGGAATCCCTCTGAATAGATCAGGTAGGCGAGGACAGGTGGCGTACTCCGCTCCATCTGCATCCTCCCCGGAACCCATTTGCTAGGGAGCCACACTCTAAAGCTCCCGGGGCTTTTTGATCCTGGTCCTCGGCCGGGTTGAGACATTCCTTGTCTGCAACCTACCTCTCGTCCCAAGGCCAGGGTACCAGGGCTGTGTCCCTTACCGGTGCAGGCCCACACAGGATCTGCGCTCCCAGAGGGAGGTCACATTACACACAGTATTTTGACAGCACAGAGACAGCCGACAGACTAGCAAAGGCTAGACAAAGGACCAGAGAAGAACCAAAAAGGACCAAGATCAAAGATGGCATACTATTAAATATGAAATCTGAAGTGTAACTTACTGGTAAGTCCTCCACCCTCACCCACTAACTGGTTCCTACCACTTTGTGTTCCCCAGTCTCCTTGTAACCAGGGGAGCAGCACCTAGTGCATACTAGCTCCCTCTGGAGGAGAAGTGTGGTGTTGGATGCAAAAGGTTAGGTCACAACTATCACACTGGCCTTACCTCGGAGGAGGAACACTACACTCCATTAAAGAAGTGCAGCATTCCTGTGCCGGTCAAACCCTCAGGGGCGCCACATAAACACCGCCTGATGCCGTTGAGCCCTGCTGCCAGCATAGTAAGGAGGTGTGCAGGATTCCTTCTGCACAGTTAGAAAGCCGGTGGCATTATCAGACAGGCTTTGGGTGCAGGTGGAGGACCTAGAGGAGGTTGAGGAGGCAGAAGTAGTGGAGGAACTTCTAGATAAAGAGGATTGATGCACAACTCGTGGGGATGTCAAGACTTGGACAGCAGCCCCTTGTCCTGCTGTCACCATAGTTACCCAGTGCCCAGTCAGCGACATGTAACGCCCCTGTCCATGCATACTCGTCCAAGTGTCTGTGGTGAAATGCACCCTGTCACACACAGAGTTTCTCAAAGAAGCGGTGATGTTGTGTGTGACATGCTGGTGTAGCACAGGCACACCTTTCTTTGAGAAGTAGTGCCGACTGGGCATCTGGTACTGGGGCACTGCGACGGACATAAGGTCTCGAAAATCCTCTGTGTCCAACAGGCGGAAAGGCAGCATTTCTGTAGCCAACAGCTTGCAGATGGTGAAATTCAACCTCTTAGCTTTGTCATGGCTAGGAGGAAATGGTCTTTTACTTGTCCACATCTGAGAGACCGAGGGCTGGCTGTTGTGCTTAGACGGGGTTGAGTAGGGTGTCCCAGGAAAACTGCCGGTCTGTGAGGAAGATGCAGGCGGAAAAGTTAGGTTGCCTTGATCCAAAGGTGGTGCGCTCGAAGTTGGAGAGCGCTCAACACCAGCTGGTGTTTCCACTTCCAAATGAAATGATGACCTGCCAATCACACTGGCTGTTGCGGGTAAAGAGTTTGCAGGTCTGTGTCCAAAAACATTTGCGACTGCTGTCCCCCCAGTCACAGAGGATGAAGAGGCTGCGGATGCACAAGATGGGGCAGACGGTGGTTGGCCCGGCCCGCTAGGCCGCATTGTATCACAGTGAGTTTCCCACTGCAACTTATGCCTCCTATCCATGTGATGGTTCATGCTTGAGGTACTCAAACTATGGATTTTTTGGCCACTACTTAGCATTTAGTGACAAATATTACAGATAACATGAGTTAGGTCTTCCTTATCGATCTAAAAAGATGCCCAGGCTATGCAAGGCTTAGAGCCCATGCGACCTCAAGAGCCGCCACGACGTGTGGTCAGAGGCAGACTTGTGATTGAGGATGCAGTTGTTGACGTGCTTCCAGTACTCCGTCTCTGTTCAATAAGGCGAAACATAACCTCGTCGTCAATAGCATCCTCCTGCACCTCCTCTGCTGACCTCATCGACTGGCTGACTGTGGGTTGACAGTAAGTGGGATCTCCAACCTCGTCATCATCACCCTGTGTGTTCTCACACTCGCCGTCCTCAGAGCCAACCTCTTCTTGCCCTGACCGAAAAGTCAAGTTGTCGCTCCAATCAGGTATTTGAGTCTCATCATCGTGTTCATCATTGTCTCCACCAACAGGAGTTACAGTTTGGGAATGAGGGTCTACATTATGCTCAGAACCTTCTTCATCTGGTCCTGGATCCGACTCATAAAGATTCTGGGCATCAGTGCAGATCATTTACTCGTCTGGATTAACAGAAGCTCTGGAGCAGACCTCCGTTTCCCAGGCTATAGTATGAGTAAACAGCTGTGCAGACTCAACCATCTGTGTTACCCCATACTCAGACGGGCAGCTGGAGACTTGGGAGCTGTGAGGAAGCAAGTGCGATTGGGGTGACACCTCTGAGGACTGGAGTATTTGTGATGTTGAAGTTGAGGTGGAGGAGAGCCCACTTGAAGGAGCACTTGATATCCGTTGAAGCACCTGCTGTTTTTGTGCCTCATCTGGAATTTGTAGCAATGGGCGTGTTCGTAAGAAAGGGATTGTATCACATTGTCCACGAAAAGAGGTAGACATCTTAGTTTGATTGGAAGATGGTCTTTCTTCTGCAGATGTTACTCCCCCCCGCCGCGGGGGGGCTCGACCCACCAGCGGACAGGCACCAGTATTGGGAGAGGGGGGCTGGCCGTCAGGGTCCACCGTGGCTCTGGCACAAACCCGGCGACACGGAGGTCGCACGAGCAGGAACGGACTGGCCGTGTCGGCTTCGCACTCCGAGGTAGTCCTTCTGCCAGCTCGCGCCCGTAACCTCAAAGCGATGCGCAAGCGGCTTTTCTTCCCAGGGCTGTTCCCCGCCCAGCAGGAACGTGGAGGAGCTCACATCGGCCTTCCACTGTACTCCCTTACCTCCCTCGCCCTCTTTCCTTCTTCCGTTCTCCATCTAACCCCTCGGCTCTGTGGTGTCCGCTCTCCCTCCAGCTCTCTCCTTCTCACAGGTGGACTACAGCGTGTATTCACACTGTGGCGAATCTTTTGGGCCCAGGCATAAGAAGTTGTCGAGGTAATGGATAATATGTGCCTCCTTAGAAACGTCCATTACAACCCATTCGAGGAAGCAACTAAACGCCTCAAATAGTGAGCAGGATCTGGAGCACCCCATGGTCAAACAGCGATCTATATATTATGCTCCTTTCCAGAAGCAGCCCAATAGGTGGACACTATTCGGAGTCACAGGTAGTAAGTAACCAGAACGCCGCATCAATGTCTGTTTTGGCCATTAGGGTGATGCTTCCCAACTTCATGATCCACCTGATTGCCTTGTCAAAGGATGTACAGTATATACTATTGTACTTGGTTCCACGTCGATGTTGTCGTTTACTGACCTGCCCCTTGGATATGACAAATGGTGGATTAGTCCGAATGTATTGGGTTCCGTTTTTGGCACAACTCACAACGGGGATACCACTACATCTTGTAAGGAAAGTGTTCTGAATGGAACCGCCATTCTACCTAAAGATATTTCTTTTTCTAATTTTCTTGTCACGACGTCTGGGTGTTGGTAGGCTGCTTTTAGATTTTTACTCCAGCCTTTCTTGATTTTAGAAGGGCATGACATGCCTATATCTGTGTCTCCCCCTCCTTTTACTCCTCCACCTCTTTTCTTTTCACATGACTATATGTACTAGTCACTTTTCCATGTGTTAGTTGTGTTTTCAGAGCAGTTTGTCAGCTTTTGGACACCTTTGAAGGTGTTTTCTATGTGTTTCTATGTGTTTTTGTTTGCCTGCCATTGGTTTTAACGTTGTTTGACGGTGTTCGACGAACCGTTCCGAACCCGAACACTATGGGGGTGGCTCAACTCTAGTGGAAACCTCCTAGGCTGGTCTAGTGTCACCCTGTCTCCCCAACGACCCTATATTGGTTCTTCACCAATCACCGCACTTGTGCCTCACCCTGTCTTTCCCTGGCGTATGTCTAAGGAAGGGAAGAGATGAGCACTAGTCGATCCCCACTGCACACTAAAGACAACAAGAGAGGACAAAACAGGGGGAAATTGCTTAGCTTTAGACAACTCCAGACAAATACGCACATGTCCTCAAGCTCCAGAGAGGAAGAGATACTACTCTTGCTAAAGCCTTCACAAGGAGTAATGAATATTGCTGGCACCTCCCTCTGATACACAGCTGATATTTATACACACAGTGTTAATTAGCGAGAAGAAGGTAGTCGCTGGGTCTTAGAGACAGCCTCAAAGAAGATGTCTGCAATGCCAATCCTAGAGCCCTCCTGCAACGAACTGCAGGGAGACTATGTCACTTCTGACACACCCATGACAGTACTCCCTCCTCTACGAGTGGCCTCCGAACACTTAGGACTGGCTTTCTCAGGATAAGAGGTGTGGAATGAATGAACCAACCTGGGAGCGTTCACCTCTGATGCTGAAACCCATATCCTCTCCTCTGGACAATAGCCTTTCCAGTGCACCAAGTATTGTAGAGAACGACGTTGGAAACGAGAATCTACAATCCTCAAAATCTGGAACTCCAGATTACCATCAACCATTACTGGGGGTGGTGCTAGAGGTGAGGGCTCAAGAGGTTCCACATAATTCTTGAGGAAGGACCTATGGAACACTTTGTAGACCTTAAGGGCCTGAGGAAGTTCAAGACGAAACGCTGCAGGGTTATTGACGTTGGTTATTTTATAGGGGCCAATAAACCTAGGTCCCAGCTTCCAAGAAGGAACTTTCAATCTTATATTCCTGGTAGAGAACCACACAAAGTCATTCACATTCAGGTCTGGACTAGGCAAGCGTTTTCTGTCAGCCATACATTTATACTTGTCTCCCATGATCTTTAAATTACTCAGAACACCCTGCCATACCAAGGAGAGCTACGAAGCAAACCATTCCTCCTCAGGAACTCCTGAAGCTCCTTCCCCAATAAAGGTACCAATCTGTGGGTGGTAACTGTATGCACCGAAAAACGGTGACGTACCAGTGGATTCTTGACAATGATTATTAATGACAAATTCTGCCAGCAGTAAATAGGATGCCCAATCCTTTTGATTTTCAGAGACAAAACGCCTGAGGTAGGTCCAGCAAGCACAGAATTATGATGTTCCTTAATTACTTTGCGGCGCAGATCAGATGGTACAATTAACTTTACTGAAGGGCAGGAGGCAGGGGCGTCCCCCTGAGCGTCCAACACCTCATCCTCCAGTTCAGGATACAGTCTCGAAATGACTAACCCTTTCTGTAATATCGGGGCAGGGTTCTCATGGTTACCACCCCCAGGGAAGCTCCGGGACAAAGCATCAGCCTTGACATTTTTGACCTCTGGATGAAAAGTGACAACAAAATTGAACTTAGTAAAAAACAGGGACCATCTGGCTTGCCTAGGGTTGAGACGTTTAGCTGACACGAGATATGACAGGTTATTATGGTCAGTAATAATAGGATGGACATCCCCCTCCAATGTCGCCATTCTTCGAATGATAATTTGATCCCCAAAAGTTCCCTATTACCCACTTTATAATTTCTCTCATCCGAAGACAATTTTGTAGAAAAGAAGGCGCATGGACGCCATTTACCAAGGGATGGACCCTGAGACAACATAGCCCAAACCCCAACATCTGACGCAGGGTTGGGAAACATCGGGTTAACTGAGTATAGGTGCAATGGCAAAATGATTCTTTTAGGAAGAAAAAGCCTGGAGGGAGGCATCCGACCATTTGAAAAAATCAGAGCCCTTCTTAGTCGTGTCAGTAAGGGGTCTCACAATTACAAAGTAATTTTGGATGAATTTACGGTAAAAATTAGTAAAGCCCAGAAAGCATTGTAGAGCCTTCAGGTTCTCGGGAAGTTCCCAATCAAGGACTGCAGGGATCTTCTCCGGATCCATCCGAAAGTCCGAAGAAGACAACAAGTACCCCAAAAACTGCACCTCCTGAACAGTGAAAACACATTTCTCTAGTTTGGCAAAGAGTTTGTTATCCCTAAATATCTGGAGCACCTGCTTAACATGCCCCCGATGGGTCTCACAATCAGGTGAATAAACCAAAATATCGTCCATAGACCACCACAAACCTCCCCTCCAAATGATGGAAAATATCATTAATGAAATGCTGGAATACCGCAGGTGCAATGGTCAAACCAAAAGGTATAACCAGACTCTCGAAATGTCCTTCCGGGGTATTGAACACTGTTTTCCATTCATCCCCTTCTCTGATTCTAACCAGATTGTAGGCTCCCCTTAAATCCAACTTGGAGAATACCTTCGCTCCTACAACCTGGCTGAACAAATCAGGAATCAGAGGAAGAGTGTATGGATCACGGATGGTAATTTGATTTAATTCTGGGAAATCTGGGAAATCTAAACAGGAACGTAGACCGCCATCTTTTTTCTTTACAAAGAATAACCCTGCCACCACACGCGAAGATGAGGGTCTGATATGTCCCTTCTCCAGACTTTCCACAATAAAATCCTTCATGGCTTGTCTCTCTGGGCCAGAAAGATTATACAGGCTGGACTTCGGTAGTTTAGCTCTGGGGGATCAGGTTAATAGGACAATCATAAGCACGATGAGGAGGCAAATTGTTAAGGGGACGGTTGCAAACAACTTTATTAAATAATGCAAAGCAACCGAACCAAGGATCCGCAATGCAGCCTAGAGGACTGCTGCCAAACACCTTCCGGGTAAGAAGGTAAAGCAACCAACTAATGTATAAATCCCTCCAATGTTACTTCACACCGGAACGGGAAACGGGATCTCAATTAACTGCACAAGAGGTGTACGACAAATAACGTAGCCGTAGCCCTGTTAACAGCACAGAGGCTACGCAGCAGGCGCTAGGACGTGTGTGTGACTCACGCCGGCGTGTACATGCTTCCAGCCGGTGAGCGACCGGACTGCGGAGTAACTCTCCACGTTACTAACAGGCGGTACCAGGGATATGGAGCCCGCAGTCTGCTCGGGGTGTATAGCGACCCCCTTGACGGAGCCAGACTGTCAAACGGGATCTACCTGCCTCCCTCCAGCTAAGACTGCCTATCCCCAGCTAAATCTGCCTGTCCGAAGCTAGGCCTGCCTAAGCGACCTGTATTAAACAGCCGAGCAAACTCTGTCATCGGCAGGTCACAGAGAGAGCAGCTAGAGAGAACGTGGAGCCAAACAGCAAAGCGTCCACACAGGAACACAAACTAAGCTCAATGATCAGAGCGAGCCGCCATGCTTGTGAGTGGCCCATTTAAAGACTAAGCCCTGCCCACTGTCGCATTATTGGTCGCACTACTGATGACGTCACCCGCGGCTAATCAGGCGGTGCCAGGTCACCGGATCAGCTGACACCAAAGCACCAATCATGGTCCGCCATGTCACGGGCATGCTCAGTGCAGTGAATCCTGGACTTAGGCTGTAGCAGCTCTTGTTCTCCTCCGCAATCTATGCTTAACACTACTAGGAACAAGGACCCGAGAGACAGCCTGTACTACTCATGCACTGGCTAGGCATTGGGACCTATGGCGATGCTAAGCATGGGAGACCACAGATGATTCTGACCCAATTTCAGGTCCAGCAACCGCCTAACCCAAATCCTGACACCTCCTCTGAGAAAAATGTTCTCAAAACCAGACAGAAAAGCAGGTAATATTTCAGTAGAGACAGTAGCAATTGAAATATCTAAACAGTTCTCATGGCAGTAATCTCCCCATTCAATAATCTCCCCGGTTTGCCAATCCACCAATGGATTATGTTTAACAATCCAAGGAATACCCAAAACAATCATTGTGGGAAGATTGTCCAGGACATAGCAAGGGAATATTTTACAATGAACTGACCCCACCCTCAGTTTTACATTATGTACAATCTGAATAAATGCTTTCTGTGCAAGAGGCGCCGAGTCGATGGTGAAGATGGAAATAGGTTTATCTAAAGCACAGCAAGCAAGACCATGAGTTTTCACAAATTCAGCAGCAATCATGCTGACTCTGGCTCCACTGTCACCAAACACAGAAATTTTCTTGGTTTTGCTCTCTAGCACCACCTCTTCTGTCAGGACAAAGTGGGAACTGCAGGTTGACAACAAATGCACCCCTTGTTTATCGAACTCCAGACTACCAAGAGTTAATCAAATCTCATTTTGCTTAGGAATTAAAGGACAGGTCCCAACAAAATGTCCCTTTTTCCCACAAAAAAAACATGCCTTTTTTCTTACGAATCTCCGGGGAGATGTATGATGCAGAGACACCCCCTGACTGCATGAGTTCCTCCACCTCCCCCAGTACTGGTTCACCTCCAGACCGCTCCCCCGGCAGAGGCACACAACCCAGACAAGAAAGCCCCGGAGAAGGTGGTCTCACCTGTCTATCCCATAGGTGTCTATCAAGACATATGACCAATGACATGGCAGCCTCCAAGGACTGAAGGGTTTCAAATAATGCCAAGGCATCTTTCAACCTTTCAGTAAGCCCCTCACAAAATTGACTTCTAAGAGTCATTCCATTTGGAATCCGTTGCCCATCTACGGAATTCTGAACTGTACGTCTCCACTGACCGATTCCCCTGCTGAATGCGACATAGCCTAGACTCAGCCAAGGCGACTCAGTCAGAGTCATCATAGATGAGGGCCAGAGCCCCCAAAAAAACCTCCACAGACTGGAGACAAACCGAGTCCTGCGGAAAAGAAAACGCCCAGGATTGTGGATCTCCCTGCAGAAGAGAGAGCACAATTCCAACCCGTTGCTCCTCATTTCCGGAGGAGTAAGGATGAAGTTTAAAATACAGTTTGCATGCCTGCTTAAATGCAAAAAACTTGTACCTACCTCCTGAAAATCTGTCTGGGAGGGCAACCTTGGGTTCAGGCTGGACAGGCCTACCTGCAGAGACCCCCAACATTGGCGACCTGTTGCTGCTGATGCTGCTGCTGTACCTCACCGTGGAGGTCATTCACCTCCAGAGACAGACAGCGGAACAGCTCTGTGAGCTCTGCAACTGAACCCATACCAAGGGAAAAAGGAAAAAAAAAGTCCACGCCCAAAAACACACAGAGAAAAAAAACAAACAAAGTGTCAGTTTTTTTTTTCCTTTACAAAATGTGCTTGGCTGGCGATAATGTCACGCAAGGTGTGGGAAAGACTAAGTGCCACAGAAAGGGAGGAGGGAAAGGGAGCATTGGAGTGCCTCCAAATTTTTGGCAACCCTTGCATTCACTGCATAGGCAAACCATATGGGAGACCCACTTCCTAATAATGGAAACATTGTTTTCAGGAGGCCCTCTTCTACATCTCTTCAAATGGGTTTTGGGCTGCATCCAAATTTTGGGCAGCCTTGCCACTCACTGCATACGCAATAACAGTATAGGAGACCCAGTGTTTAATAATGGGAACAACAAAGCATAGCCGGCTGATCGCTCTCTAAGAATAGTAAAGGCCGCCTGATGGCTATATAAAAATAGGCTTTGTGACTTTCAGAGTCCCTCCTTCATAAATGAAACACGATGTGTCTAATGATGTCTCACACACCACATGGCCTGATAGGGTTTTAAAATGTTAAAATGACATTTACTGGTGAATGTATTTTTCACCATTGAAAGCAATGCAAAAGTGCAAAAACGCATCAAAAACACTACATGTGAACATAGCCCAAGGTATGGAGGAGCATTTTTGTTTTCGGTTATTTATTTTGCCTTATATACAAGTTATTACCCTGGAAAGGATGTTCCTTAACATATTTCCCAGGAAAATCCATTTTGGTCTGCAGAGGGCCTAAAAATTGCCCAAATCGATGGGAACAGTGCTCAAATGACATGGGAACAGCATGGGGAAGACCCCTGGAAGCATTTCTGACTCCCTGGTCACTGCTGTCAACAATGTTGTCAGAGTATTACGCCACTTTTACAGACTCACAATAAAACATGCAAAAACAAAACCAAAATGGATTTTCCTGGGAAATATGTTAAGGAATATCCTTTCCAGGGTAATGACTTGTATATAAGGCAAAATAAATAACCAAAACAAAAATACTCTATGTTCACACGTAGCATTTTTGATGCGTTTTTGCACTTTTGCATTGCTTTCAATCAAGACAAATGCATTCACCAGGAAATGTCATTTTAACATTTTACAACCTTATCTGGCCATGTGGTGTGTGACACCTCATCAGACACATGCATACAGTGCTGAAAAGACATGGAAACAGCATGGGGAAGACCTCTGGAAGCATCTCTGACTCCCAGGTCACTGCCTAAAAGTGTGCCCATCATAAGTGATCCTTGGCCATAAGAAGATGCCTCCCGCCATTCACCTGTCGTTGCAGACTTGCAACAATCACCATTCACGTCCATGTCCCAGTGCAGCGTTCAGTTGTCCCTACCCCATTCCTTGGAATGCAAGCGCAAGTATGCAGCCAGCCACCCACCAACCCACAGGCTGCAATACTATACTGTCAAATTTTTGACAGCTGCTTGCACTTGAAATGTGGCCTTTTAGTCTCGTGGAGGAGGAAGCTTTTCACAGCCTCATGCCGGCGGCCGGGTGTCAATACTCGGTCCCCAGCCGCCACTATTTCTCCCGGTATTGTCTCCGCCTTCCACAAGCATGGGTCCCACAACATTACCCATTCCCTCCCCAGCGAACTAACTGGGAAGGACCATCTAACCACACACACGTGGACTGGTGAATGTGGCCAGGGATGGTACGGAGCCAGTCCACAGCATTTTTTGCTGAGTTGTATTTCACCACAGCCATATTCTTTAGCTTGATGAAAGGACTTGGGAAACCATATCTACTCCAGCTGTGATATCTCCCAGGAAGTCCTCTAAAGCTGCTTTCACTTGAAATGTGGCCTTTTAGGCTCGTGAAGGTGAAAGCTTTCACAACCTCATGCCTCGTGTCCATACTCGGTCCCCAGCGGCCACTATTTCTCCCGGTGTTGTCTCCACCTTCTACAAGCATGGGTCCCTGAACATTACTGCTAGTACTTTTCTGTGGGAATCTGCTTGCCTCCTACCAGCCTGGAATATTTCCAGTAAACTATGGTATGACGCCATGGTATTAGCACTGCCCCCAGTACCAGTAGCGAAGCCTTCCCCAATTTCCTTCTCAGGAATTTTATTTGGTAGACTGAGTGGCTGCCCAAATACATTAGTTTCTCACAAAGTAGCTGAAGATAGAGTGGCAGTAGGTGCAAGTTTCTCCAGCCTGTTAGATATCAGAGGGTGAATGGCAGCACATTGGATCAGTGGTTAGCACTGAAGCCTTCCAGCGCTGGGATCCTGGGTTCAAATCCCAACAAGGACTACATCTACAAGGATTTTGTATGTTCTCACCGTGTTTGCGTGGGTTTCCACCTCAGTAAAAAAGCAGCCATAGAGTGTCCGGGAACCTTCCCACACACTTTTCTTAGCCAGGACTGCTTCTCGGCAGGGTTGGACGGTCCCACCAGAGAATCCTCTGGTGTGCCCTGGCTTCTACATCAGGAGAGTCCATGATAGCGCTAACTTTGCAGATGCTATGGGGCTCTTGAGCGGGGGAGAAAGGTGAGCCCTCAGAATCAAATCCTCTGGTGAGTCCAATGTTTTTCAATCTGAAACAGCTTCTCAGTGAGAGTTGTATTTCTCCACAGCCATATTCTTTAGCTCGGTGAAAGGACTGGCATAGAGGGAAACCATATTTACTCCGGCTGTCATTTCTTCATCACCAGGTTCCGCCCATTGTCACACACGACCATGCCTGGCTGTATGTTCAGCAGTGAGAGCCACAGATCAAGCTGCTGTGTTACTGCTTTCAACAACTCTGCAGTGCTGGGCGGTTTGTCACCTAAGCATTAAGCATGTTATCTTCAGCACAGCCTGTTGCCGCTTGGCCAAGGCAGTGCTGCAGTGCTTTCCGCTTGTGACTGATGTGGTCATTTCAGAGATGGAAGAGGAGGTGCATGAGCTGAACAATGTGATTACATTGAGGTTACATCGGCGTCTCTGCTTTTATACTAAAGAAAGATCCTACTGTTTTTTTTTTTTTTACGTTATTTTTTAAGGCAAATGCATTCACTGGGAAATGTTATTTTAACATTTTACACCCTTATCTGGCAATGTGGTGTGTGACACACCATCAGACACATCCGGTTTCATTGATGATGGAGGGACTCTGAAAGACACAGAGCAGGGCCACACTAACGAGTACGACATGTTCCAATTAGAAAGGAGAGAGTCTGCTATACAGTTATAGGGTATGCAGCGAGTCCAACGGCTGACGAAATTTAGGAAAAACCCCAATAAGAAATTTAAGACACATAGAGCAGAGCCACAGTAACGACAAATTCCCATTAGAAAAGAGAGAGTCTGCTATGCAGTTATAGGCTGTGTGCCCACGAAGCATTTTCCAAACGTTTATACTGCGGAATTTACGCTGCATAAACACTTGGGAAACACTTGGTAATCCAACCCCCATGGTCCTCAATGACAAGTCGCAATATCAAAGCCCATGCTGCGGATTTTTCAGCATCGTTTATGCTGCGCTAAAAAATCCGCAGCATGTCCATTAATTTTGCGGACAAGCAGCGTACTAGCCGCCATTGACTTGCATTGGACCGCGTGACATCCGCATCACTACATGTGGATAAGCGGATATCACATGGTTCAATGTGCGGATGGTACCCAGGCCTGGAGGAGAGGAGATTCTCATCCAGACCTGGGTACCATAGAAACTGTTAAAAAAAGAATTTAAAATAAAAAATAAAGATTATACTTACCTTCCCATGTCCTCCCGATGTTTTGTCCGCTCCGTCCAGTCTCTTGCATTGCTCGCGCTGTTGTGAAGGACCTGCCATGACGTCATTGAGTCATGTGACCTGACACATGACTGAATGACATCACCGCAGGTCCTTCACACCACCGCGAGCAGTGCAAGATACCAGATGCGGCGGAGATAACACCGGGAGGACACCGGTAGGTGAGTATAATCTTTTTTTTTTATTTTTTACCATTCTTATTCTTTTTCTTTTAACTAACTTGGTCACACTACTATAAATCCATGCCGGTTGCATGGATTCATATAGTGTGAAAAAGTTGTCAAGCACTTTTCCAAGTGATGCTAAAATCGCTTGGAAAAGCGCTTGATAATTCGCATGCAGAAATGTATACAAAAACGCATGACAAACGCTTCCACCTGGCGGGAAAAATGCATGTAAAAATCGCATATGTTTTTCCTGCCAGGGAGAAGCGTAAAAAATATGCAGCATTTCTGCATCGTGGGCACTTAGACTCACTGCATACCCTATGGCTAACGGCTGACCAAATTTAGGAAAAACCCCACTAACAATTTAAAGAGACAGAGCAGGGCCACAGTAACGACAAATTCCCATTAGAAAGGAGAGAGTCTCCCATAGTGTTGGCCTATGCAGTGAATGCAAGGGCTGCCAAAAATTTGGAGGCACTTCAATGCCCCTTGGAAGAGATGGAAGAGACGTGAAGGAGGTCCTCATAAAAAAATGTTCTTTTTAGAAAGGAGTGGGCCTTCTATACTTCTAATGCCCATGCACTAAGTGTATGGGCTGACAAACATTTACCCCTGGTATAATTTTTTTTACGGGCATCATAAACACCCTTGAAAAAAATTATGTGGGTGTTGCATCACAGACCATGGTCACCCTGGTGATATGGTGGTGAAGGATGAGGAGAAGGAGGAGGACAAGAGCAAATAGCCAAAATCAGGAAGCGTATACCCATGTGTGGGTGTGAAAAGGTGCATGGGAATACACCTCCCAAGAAAAGACACTGGATTTGAGTTTATGTTATGCTGCTATCATTCGGTGGTGTTGAGAGGTCTGGCCCAATCCAGCCCCTGTTCATTTTTATAAGAGTCAGCCTGTCAGCATTTTCAGTTGACAGGCGGATGCGGTTATCAGTTATAATTCCACCAGCGGCACTAAAAACCCTCTCTGATAAAATGCTGGTGGCAGGGCAGGCCAGGACCTCCAAAGCAAAGAGAGCCAGTTCATTCCAGCTTGGATTCCCAATAATTATAAGGCATAGCAGAATCACGGAGGACGTTGGTGCGGTCGGCAAGGTACTCCCTCAGCATCTTCCCAAACTTTGCACTCCTTGTGAGAGTACCCCGCGACTCAAGGCCTGTGCGATGGGAGGGTCTGAGAAAACTCTCCCAGAACTTTGACAGTGTACCCCTGCCTCTGCTGGATTGAAGTTGTGTCTCTCTAGCCCATACTCCTTGGTTGTCCAGCGAAGTGTGCCCTCTGCCGCCAGCATTTTCAGATGGGAATTTTTTTAATAATTCTGCAACAAGGGCCTTCTGGTACTGCCCCATTTTTGTAGAAATGTCCGCCTCAGGAATAAGAGATATAAAGTTCTCCTTGTAGCATGGGTCTAGAATTGTCACCAACCAGTAATGACTGTCACCCAAAATTTTGAGAATGCAAGGGTCATGGGAAAGGCAGCGTAACATAATGAAGTGAATAACCAGAGTCAGCATGGGTTTGTAACTAACAAGTCATGTCAGACTAACTTAATTTCCTTCTATGACAGAATCACTGACTGGGTGGATCAGGGAAATGCTGTAGATATAGTATATCTTGACTTCAGCAAAGCATTTGACAAAGTATCTCACACCATTCTTATTGAAAAAATGACCAAGTATGCAATGGACCAGGCAACTGTTAGGTGGATTCATAACTGGCTTAGTGATCGGACTCAAAGGGTGATTGTAAATGGCTTCACATCCAGCTGGATGAATGTCTCAAGTGGGGTACCACAGGGCTCCGTCCTGGGACCTGTATTGTTCAACATCTTTATCAATGATTTAGATGAAGGAATTGAGGGTAAACTGATTAAATTTGCTGATGACACAAAGCTAGGAGGGATAGCTAATACTAGAGAAGAGAGAGAGAGGATTCAAAAAGACCTAAATAAACTGGAGCAGTGGGCAGCAACCAACAGAATGGTTTTTAACAGGGAAAAATGCAAAGTACTACATCTGGGCAATAAAAATGAAAAAGCATATACAGAATGGGAGGAATAGAGCTAAGCAACAGTACATGTGAAAAAGACTTAGGTATACTAATAGATCATAGACTGAACATGAGTCAACAGTGTGATGCAGCAGCAAAAAAGGCAAATACAATTCTGGGATGTATTAACAGAAGCATACAGTCTAGATCACGTGAAGTCATTATCGGTCTTTACTCCTCTTTGGTCAGACCTCATCTGGAATACTGTGTACAGTTTTGGGCACCACATTTTAAAAAAGACATAGACAAACTGGAGCAAGTTCAGAGAAGAGCGACCAGAATGGTGACCGGTCTGCAAACCATGTCCTATGAGGAACGGTTGCAGGATTTGGGAATGTTTAGTTTGCAAAAAAGAAGACTGAGAGGAGACTTAATAGCTGTCTACAAATATGTCAAGGGCTGTCACATTGTAGAAGGATCATCTTTATTCTCATTTGCACAAGCAAAGACTAGAAGCAATGGGATGAAACTAAATGGGAGGAGACACAGATTAGATATTAGAAAAAACTTTTTGACAGTTAGGGTGATTAATGAGTGGAACAGGCTGCCACGAGAGGTGGTGAGTTCCCCTTCAATGGACGTCTTCAAACAGAGGCTGGACAGACATCTGTCTGAGATGATCTAGTGAATCCTGCTTTGAGCAGGGGGTTGGACCAGATGACCCAGGAGGTCCCTTCCAACTCTACCATTCTATGATTCTATAAACTCAGCTATGCGTGCCAGACTACTAACAGGCAAGACTTCTGTGTCCTCACCAAGAGGATGACTGACCATGCTCTCCTCCTCCTCCTCCTCTCTGTCCTCTGGCCATCCACACTGAACAGACGGTATGACAGCTGTGCAGGTAGTACGGTCTATACTGCATGAAACTAGCTCCTGTCCTTCCTCCTCCTCTTCCTAATTGTCACCCAATCCACGTTGGGATGAAATGAGGCTTGGCTGTGAGTAATCACCCTGTATGGTTCCTTGCTCCATCTCATCATGCTCCGCCTGCAATGCATCCTCTTTGATTGTGAGCAGAGAGCATTTCTGAAGACAGAGAAGCGGGATGGTGACGCTAATTATGGCGTCATCGCCGCTCACCTTCTTGCTGTCGCAGAGTGCATCTTCTTACAGTCACCGCTGTACTTAAAAGAGCTTCAATCAGCAAGATATCTTGAGTAAACAGTATTTACTTCATACTGGATAACCATGAGATGCAATTCAGTGTCACACAGTCCGTGTGCTGCTTACATAACACATTCAGGAAAGAAAGAAACCACAGGAAGTATAAAACAACCAACAATTGAGAGCTTTCCTCCCCCACATTACAGTAAGCATATAACTTTACACACTATCGCCATCTGCTGTCTGGTTAGTATAAAGTCCTCCTTTCACTTATAATAAATCCTGATCTGTTGCATATGCCAACACCCTTTCTCAACAGTAAGGACTTATTCAACCAAACCCAACTTTTTTACTACTCTCTGGTGTTTATCAGTATTCAACGCCTTCGTGAAGATGTCTGCTGTCATTTCTTCAGTAGGACAATACTCTAACTTCAAGACTCATTGTTCCTGATGATCTCTCAAGAAATGATATTTCACATCAATATGCTTGGTTCTTGGATTGACTCTTTCCATATGAGCAAGAACAAGACATCCTTGATTGTCCTCTTTCGGTTTTGTTAGTTCCAACTGTGGTTGTCCTAATTATATCTACAATTGTCTTAACCACGGTACTTCTTGACACGCATGTGCTGCGGCAACATATTCTGCTTTTGTTGAAGACAGTGTGACAATTGACTGTTTCTTACTTGTCCAACTTATTGGTCCACCTGAGAGAAAAAAAATATGTCCACTGGTAGATCTTCTGTGAGTTGGATCTCCAGCCCAATCTGCATCAACATATCCTGTTAAAATGCAATTATCACTTGTGGGAAATTTCAGCTTAACATTGCTAGTTCCTTTCAAATAACGCATTACTCTCTTCACGGCATTCCAATCAGCTTTATTTGGTTTTGATACCTTTCTACTCAGGATTAGTGTTGAGCCACCTCCGTAGTGTTCGAGTTCGGTTCGTCGAACACCCGTATGTTCGTCGAACTGTTCATCGAACATCGTTAAAACCAATGACAGGCAAACAAAAACACATAGAAACACACAGAAGACACCTTCAAAGGTGTCCAAAAGCAGACAAACTGCTCAGAAGACACAACTAACACATGGAAAAGTGACAAGTACATATAGTCATGCGAAAAGAAAAGAGGTGGAGGAGTAAAAGGAGGGGGAGACACAGATATAGGCATGTCATGCCCTTCTAAAGCCAAAAAAGTGCGAAGCCAACACGGCCAGTCCATTCATGCACGTGCGACCTCCGTGTCGCCGGGTTTGTGCCAGAGCCGCGGTGGACCCTGACGGCCAGCCTCCCTCTCCCAATACTGGTGCCTGTCCACTGGTGGGTCAAGGGAGCCCCCTGCGGTGGAGGCAGGTCTAATCTTTTTAATTTAAATTGTCTCTCTAATTTGAATGAGTACACTTTAAATCCTTTTACAAAGATCTATTGGAGGGCAAGTCTCATGCCAGCAGCCGCGTAATTCCAACTCCAGTAGCATCCACTAAAGCGGCTGCAGTTAAAAAGCTTTTATAAGGATCGAGCTAGGCGGTCCACCACAAGGCGTCCTATCGCCAGTCCCAGCCCCTGTGCCTTGGGGTGCCTCCCCGATGCTCCTCACTGAGTGTCCCGGGGGCCCATACCATTTCCTTTGAAAAAATTAAATGTCCAAAATATAGGTGGTGTAGCTTGCTTAACAGCCGGGATAATCCGCTGACTAGCAGACACTGCTACTAGGCACAAAGCAATTCCTGGGCTAGATGCAGTTAAAAATTTGTAATTAGATACTATCGTTGGATGCTGAGAAGAGTCTCCTGGCACACCATATATTATTCTCTTAAAAAGCTTGGGGTAGGGGTCTAGGGGACCCTTTTATAGACAAAATCATGGCCCTGTATCGCAATACGTCACCTAGACTGAAGATAAATGGAACATTTTCATCACCATTCATAATCACCAATGGGCCAAGTCAGGGATGTCCTCTGTCCCCTCTCTTATACATCCTAGTGAGGGAGCACCTGTTCTCATCAATTCGCCATAACCCCAATATTAGGTGGATTGAGGTGGGAGGCACCGAGTACAAGTGCTCTGCATTTGCTGATGGTGTCCTAGTATATATCACTCAATCACATATATCCATCCCTGCTGTTATGGCTGAAATAGATCACTTTGTTACATGGTCAAATTTTAAAATCAATGCAGCAAAGTCTGAGGCCCTCAATGTCTCCCTCCCCAAATCCATACAGGATTCCATCCAGTCCAACTTTCCCTTTGCCTGGCCCTCACAGGGTATCAAATACTTAGGAATTCCTATTCATAGAGACCTCTCCCATCTGTTATCTTAATTTTGAGCCCTTTATTGAACAATTCCATACAGACCACGGTTGGCAAGTTAGAACTGTAAGATTCACTACGTGAACCACTGGTGTTTTGTGGAATAGCACATGTACACGGTGTTCCAAATTAATATGCAAAAAGTGTTTAGGAGTGATAAGGTAAGAATCTTTTTGTCAGTTAAACTCATTGATGGTGATGTGTGTCAGGGCTCTTTATATCACTGTTAGCAATTGCAGACACCTGTTCTAATTAGTTTGGCAGGTGTGTCCAATGAAAGGCAAAACTACTTAAGAAGGCTGTCCCACATTATTAAGCAGCCTACATTTTCTGCCAAAATGGGAACGAAAAAGGATGTGTTGGCTCCTGAGAAGCAACAAATTGTGGAGTGTTTAGGTCAAGGCATGACTACAATTAACATTGCCAAGACACTTCATCCTGATCATCGCACAATCAAGAAGTATGTAGCTGATTCACAGTACACCCGTGTGCGTGCTGATAAGAGAAAATTGAGGACTCTTTCCTACAGGCAATTACGTCAGGTTAAAAAATCAGCGGCAAAAAAGCCTTGTCATAGCAGCAGACAAGTTTTTGAAGCTGCTGGTGCCCCCAACGTCCCCCGAACAACAAGATGCAGGGTCCTTCAGAGGTTTGCAGCTGTGCGTTAAGCCATCCTGTCGACCTCCTCTATCCACTGTACACAAGCAGAAACGGCTCCAGTGGGCCAAACAATACATGAAGACTGAGTTTAAAACTGTTTTGTTCACCGATGAGTGCCGTGCAACGCTCGATGGTCCAGATGGATGGAGTGGAGGATGGCAGGTTGATGGACACCCCATGCAATCACGGCTACGGCGCCAACAAGGAGGAGGTGGAGTAATGTTTTGGGCTGGAATCATGGGGAGAGAGATTGTCGGCCCCTTTAGGATCCCTGAAGGGGTAAAGATGAAATCCATAATGTATGTGGAGTTTCTAAATTATTCGGAAGAAAAAGACTCAGGATATATAACCATGCACACCCAATGTTGGAAAAGTGAAAAAAATCTTTATTACATGATTACATTTAGACAACAAAAGAAAAATTTTTTAAAAGCATTTAAAACAGACATAAACATGTGCAATCTTCATATGGGGGAATTCATGATAATATGCATAAAAATAGCAATAAACCCCACTATGTTATGTGCCACAGGTATATTTTACATCACTTATATAACATTCGATTAATGTAGACCTACTAAGCAACCCTGGCTATAACTAGCACGGCACAACCAGTCAAAATATGTGTTTATGACAAACCAACCCCCCCTAAATAATATAAGTGAATCAAGGAATGAGTAGGAGAGATGGTCTATTGGCAATGGGGGCCCATATTTTAGAGGTATTGGCCAGATTGTGTCACCAAAGTCATATATGATGTGGCACAGTTGATCCACATATAAATAACAAGCCAGGCATTCCTGAGTGGTCAAGTCAAGAAAATAAGTAAATAAAAAATATATGGAAGAATAATTACCTGCTGGCACCAGAGACCCTACGCGTTACGCTGCTCAGACGCAGCTTCGTCAGGGGTATGTTGTCTAAGAGCACATGTGTGTGTTATATAGTCGATCCCAAATGGTGTGACTAGTTTCAGGTGAGTGTTTGTCTCCCTATGGTGTGTAGATAGGCCTGTTCTCATCAGAATGTGTTCCACCCAGTCCACGTGGAACGCAAACGGAAATGGGTTAAACGTCATATCCGGTCCAAAGCAGAGGGCGCCAAATACAGCCCTGAAGCTATTATTGTCAAAGGTGCGTCCCACCCGTACCATACGGTGGAACGGGGGTGGAAGTAAAGTAAACGTCATATCCAGTCAGAAGGGTAAACACGCAGAGCAATGAACTATGCACGTAGTCATAATAAAGAAGAGGCTTGCGTTCCTCGATGGAACGCAAAAAACCCCAGGAGCAGCGCGTCCGCTGCAGAGAATAACAGTGATCACACAAGAAAGTGCTAGCATTAAAAAAAAAAAAAAAAAGGAAAAAAAAAACAAAAAAGGAAAGAAAGAATTGCAGTCCAAACCAGGAATACTAAGAAGTCAGTATATGATCTGAGGACAATCACCAAACATGCATAGATACAAAGATAGATAAAAAGATGCATCACATAACAGAATACAGACCTGGACATATAAGACTCACTGACCAGACAGACATAAAACAACAAACAAAAAAAAAAAAAATCCCATTTAAAATAAAACTCTCTCCTTTCCCTCTTTTTCCTTTTTTCTCTTCCTTTCTTTCTCCCTTCCTTCTCCTTTCCCTTCCACTTATTTTCCTTCCCCTTTCCATCCTCCCCTCTCCTTCCCTCCCCTTCCTTTACTAAGATAAAAGACAAGACATATAAATGCATATGAGACTGTGTGCAAGTATGTGAAAAGATGCACACAGCTAAACAATCACAAGTACAAGAAATAAGCAATAACTAATGGAACTGCACAAGTTGGCCCCATGGGAGGGAAAAAAAACAAACAAAAAAAAAAAAAAGGTGAATCAAAACCCCAATAGTGGGCAAGATTCCACATATAAGAACATCATGGGAGTCTGGAAAAGTCAGAACTGGAAAATACTCATTCGTGCCCCTCATAGCCACTACATCAAACATTAGGGTCCAATAAGAAACTAACCCCGGGGAGCTGGGCAGAATCTAAAAAATATTGATATTAAAGCTGCTGGAATGGAATTTAAAGGAGGTGCACATTGGGGTTTTGATTCACCTTTTTTTTTTTTTCCCTCCCATGGGGCCAACTTGTGCAGAGAAAGGAAGAGAAAAAAGGAAAAAGAGGGAAAGGAGAGAGTTTTATTTTAAATGGGATTTTTTTTTTTTTGTTGTTTTATGTCTGTCTGGTCAGTGAGTCTTATATGTCCAGGTCTGTATTCTGTTATGTGATGCATCTTTGTATCTATCTTTGTATCTATGCATGTTTGGTGATTGTCCTCAGATCATATACTGACTTCTTAGTATTCCTGGTTTGGACTGCAATTCTTTCTTTCCTTTTTTGTTTTTTTTTTCCTTTTTTTTTTTTTAATGCTAGCACTTTCTTGTGTGATCACTATTATTCTCTGCAGCGGACGCGCTGCTCCTGGGGTTTTTTGCGTTCCATCGTGGAACGCAAGCCTCTTCTTTATTATGACTACGTGCATAGTTCATTGCTCTGCGTGTTTACCCTTCTGACTGGATATGACGTTTACTTTACTTCCACCCCCGTTCCACCGTATGGTACGGGTGGGACGCACCTTTGACAATAATAGCTTCAGGGCTGTATTTGGCGCCCTCTGCTTTGGACCGGATATGACGTTTAACCCATTTCCGTTTGTGTTCCACGTGGACTGGGTGGAACACATTCTGATGAGAACAGGCCTGTCTACACACCATAGGGAGACAAACACTCACCTGAAACTAGTCACACCATTTGGGATCAACTATATAACACACACATGTGCTCTTAGACAACATACCCCTGACGAAGCTGCGTCTGAGCAGCGTAACGCGTAGGGTCTCTGGTGCCAGCAGGTAATTATTCTTCCATATATTTTTTATTTACTTATTTTCTTGACTTGACCACTCAGGAATGCCTGGCTTGTTATTTATATGTGGATCAACTGTGCCACATCATATATGACTTTGGTGACACAATCTGGCCAATACCTCTAAAATATGGGCCCCCATTGCCAATAGACCATCTCTCCTACTCATTCCTTGATTCACTTATATTATTTAGGGGGGTTTGGTTTGTCATAAACACATATTTTGACTGGTTGTGCCGTGCTAGTTATAGCCAGGGTTGCTTAGTAGGTCTACATTAATCGAATGTTATATAAGTGATGTAAAATATACCTGTGGCACATAACATAGTGGGGTTTATTGCTATTTTTATGCATATTATCATGAATTCCCCCATATGAAGATTGCACATGTTTTTGTCTGTTTTAAATGCTTTTAAAAAAAATTTCTTTTGTTGTCTAAATGTTATCATGTAATAAAGATTTTTTTCACTTTTCCAACATTGGGTGTGCATGGTTATATATCCTGAGTCTTTTTCTTCCGAATAATTTTGTGTCTTTACATCAGGTTACTGTAGCACCCCTTTCTATTTGTGATTATTATTCCCCAGCAGTGCCCACTTTTTCTTTTTGTGTATGTGGAGTTTCTCAAACAGCACTTCCTGCCATGGTTCAAGAAGAAGAACCGTGTGTTCCGCAGCAAGATCATTTTCATGCATGATAATGCCCCGTCTCATGCTGCACATAACACATTTTCATCTCTGGCTGAAATGGGCATTAAAGGGGACAAACTTATGGTGTGACCCCCATGCTCACCTGACCTCAACCCCATTGAGAACCTCTAGAGCATCATCAAAAAGAGTGTCTATGATGGCGGAAGGCAGTTCACATCTAAGCAACAGCTCTGGGAGGGCATTTTGTCCTCATGCAAAATAATTGAAGCAGAAACCATCCAAAACCTGACAAATTCAATGGACGAGAGAGTTCAGAATCTCCTTTCGAACAAGGGGTCCTATGTGCAAATGTAACATCACCTAGAATAAAGTTTTGAGTTGAAACCTGTTTGATTTCAGTTTCTAATAACCTGCCAATGCTTATAATTTCAAAAGAGGTGGCAGGTTTGCATCCCAAAACACGTGTGACTGGTATCCCCCAAGTTACAGAGGATGAAGAGGCCACGGATGCAAAAGATGTGGCAGACGGTGGATGGCCCAGCCCGCTAGGCCGCATTGTAGCACAGTGAGGTATCCACTGCAACTTATGCTTCATATCCATGCGCCGGTTCATGCATGAAGTACTCAAACTATGTATTTTTTGGCCTCTACTTAGCTTTTGCTGACAAATGTTACAGATAACATGAGTTGGGTCATCCTTATCGATCTGAAAAAATGCCCAGGCTATGCAAGGCTTAGCACCCATGTGACCTGAAGAGCCACCACGACTTGTGGTCAGAGGCAGAGTTGTGTTTGAGGATGCAGTTGTTGACGTGCTTCCAGTACTACGTCTCTGTCCAAGAAGGCGCAACCTGACTTCGTCGTCACTAGCATCCTCCTCCACCTTCTCAGTTGACCTCATCTCTTGGCTGACTGTGGGTTGACAGTAAGTGGGATCTCCAACCTCGTCATCATCACCCTGTGTGTTATCACACCCGTCGTCCTCAGAGCCAACCTCTTCCTGCCCTGACAAAAAACTCAAGTTGTCGCTCCAATCAGTTATTTGAGTCTCATCATTGTCTTCCTCATTGTCTCCACCAACAGGAGTTACAGTTTGGGAACGAGGGTCTACATTATGGTCAGAACCTTCTGCGTCTGGTCCTGGATCCAACTCATAAAGATTCTGGGCATCAGTGCAGATCATTTCCTCGTCTGGAGTCACAGAAGCTCTGGAGCCGACCTCTGATTCCCAGGCTATAGTATGAGTAAACAGCTCTGCAGACTCAACCATCTGTTCTACCCCATACTCAGACGGGCAGCGGGAGACTTGGGAGCTGTGAGGAAGCAAGTGCGATTGGGGTGACACCTCTGAGGACTGGAGTATTTGTGATGTTGAAGTTGAGGTGGAGGAGAGCCCACTTAAAGGAGCACTTGATATCCGTTGAAGCACCTGCTGTTTTTGTGCCTCATTTGGAATTTGTAGCGATTGGCGTGGCAGTATGAAAGGGATCTTATCACATTGTACGCTAAAAGAAGTAGACATCTTAGTTTGTCTGGAAGATGGTCTTTCTTCTGCAGATGTTACTGTTGCTTTAACACCTACCCCACGGACGCAACCTTTTTTTCCCTTCCCAACACGCCTATTCCCCTTTCCACCAGCAGCAGGCCTTTTTCCACTCATTTTGGTGGTTAACTATTTGACAACTCTGGAGTTGTTTGCACAAAAAACAATGGATGGGTACCGAGCAGAGCTGAGTGGCCAAACTGTAGTATTAGCCCAAAAGTATTGGCTAGGTTAGATGCAGATAAAATTATTTTGAATTTGCAACCTGGTGGAGGTTAGTATAGATGGACTAATAGAACAAGTCCCACACACTGCTGCAAGCCAAAGCCCAAATATTTTTTCAGAGCTAGATGCAGCTAAAAATTATTTTGTATATGCAACCTGGTGGAGGTTAGTATAGATGGACTAATAGAACAAGTCCCACACACTGCTACAAGCCGAAGCCCAAATATTTTTTCAGAGCTAGACGCAGATAAAAATTTATTTTGAATTTGCAACCTGGTGGAGGTTAGTATAGATGGACTAATAGAACAAGTTCCACACACTGCTACAAGCCCAAGCCCAAATATTTTTTCAGAGCTAGATGCAGATAAAAATTATTTTGAATTTGCAACCTGGTGGAGGTTAGTATAGATGGACTAATAGAACAAGTCCCACACACTGGTACAAGCCCAAGCCCAAAATTATTTCAGAGCTAGATGCAGATAAAAATTATTTTGAATTTTCAACCTGGTGGAGGTTAGTATAGATGGACTAATAGAACAAGTCCCACACACTGCTACAAGCCCAAGCCCAAATATTTTTTCAGAGCTATATGCAGATAAAAATTATTTTGAATTTGCAATCTGGTGGAGGTTAGTATAGATGGACTAATAGAATGAGGCTATGCCCAAAAGGTTTTACTTGGCTAGGTGCAGTAAAAAAAATTGTATTCTATACACAGGTGGTGTAGCTTGCAACACAGATCGGCTACTCCACTTACTAACACACACTGCAAGAGGCCAAAAAGGATTTGCTTAGCTATATTTAGCCAAATGCTATGGAAAAAACTTGCACAGCACTGGCACAGACCTGCCTGGCAAAAAGTGATATGAACTGATGTAACCTAGCCCTCAAATGGACTGCAATTACAATTAGTCTTTACTCCCAACCTATCTATTTAAGAGCACAGACCTGCATTATAAAAGTGATATGAACTGATGTAACCTAGCCCTCAAAAGGACTGCAATTACAATTAGTCTTTACTCCCAACCTATCTATTCAAGAGCACAGACCTGCCTGATAAAAGTCATAAGAAATTATGTAACCTAGTCCTCAAAAGGACTGCAATCACAACTATTCCCTACTCCCAAGCTATCTGTAGATTTGTGCGAAAATTGGCTTGAAATTAACAAGGTATAGAGCACACAGCAACAGCGGTGCCGTCTAACACCCAGCTGCAGCAGTGAAAAAATGGTGGCGACAGGGAAAATGGCTGGGTCTTATAGGGCAAGGACATGTGACATACATGCCCTTGCTTGTGTGAAAAAAAGCAGTTCGCTCCGTGTGTGCACTGCTGATAGGCTGACAGATTGCACCTCCCCACTGTAAATGTGGGAAAGAAAAAAAAAATGGAAATCTTCATTATTTATGCAGAGATCCATCCCCTGCCCCTGGATTAAAGGATGCAAAAACAGTAAAGTCTCCAATGGAAACTAATTATCTCAAAGAGAAAAAATATTCTAAGAAATAATGAAGAATACAGAACAGCAATAGGAAAACTACTGTATCAAGCGACTGTTACAAGACCAGACATCGCAGCAGCAGTAGAAATCCTGAGTAGAGATGAGCGGTGTTCGAATCGAACTGTTCGCTAATCTCAAATTCGAGCTGTTTTGGGCGGTGTTCGAGCCGTTCGATGAACCCGAACGATTTGAAAAAAATCCGGCTTTTCGAGGTTATGTTCGATAACTGTTCATGCACCCAAATCGTAACTGGATTTTTTTACATTAATGCTGATAATTAATGTTAATACACAGTTTGAGTGTAAAGCCTGGCGGGGGGAGGGGCATGGGATGGATCTCTGCAGAAATAATGAAGATCTCCATTTTTTTTTCTCTTTCCCACATTTACAGTGGGGAGGTGCAGTCTGTCAGCCTATCAGCAGCACACACATGGAGCGAAGTGCTTTTTTTCACACAAGCAAGGGCATGTGTCATTGGCTGTGTATGTCACATGTCCTTGCCATATAAGCAGTGTTGAGCCACCCCCGTAGTGTTCGAATTCGGTTCGGTTCGTCGAACACCCGTGTGTTCGCCGAACTGTTCGTCGAACTGTTCGTCGAACACCTTCGAACACCGTTAAAACCAATGGCAGGCAAACAAAAACACATAGAAACACATAGAAACACATAGAAAACACCTTCAAAGGTGTCCAAAAGCTGACAAACTGCTCAGAAGACACAACTAACACATGGAAGAGTGACAAGTACATATAGTCATGCGAAAAGAAAAGAGGTGGAGGAGTAAAAGGAGGGGGAGACACAGATATAGGCATGTCATGCCCTTCTAAAATCCAAAAAGTGAGAAGCCGACACGTTCAGTCCGCTCCTGCCCGTGCCACCTCCGTGTCGCTGGGTTTGTGCCAGAGCCGCGGTGAACCCTGACGGCCAGCCCCCCTCTCCCAATACTGGTGCCGGTCCGCTGGTGGGTCGAGCGAGCCCCACTGTGGTGGAGGCAGCTCTAAGCCTTTTAATTTAAATTGTCTCTCTAATTTGAATGAGTACACTTTAAATGCATTTACAAGGATCTATTGGAGGGCAAGTCTCATGCCAGCAGCCGCGTAATTCCAGCTCCAGTAGCGTCCACTAAAGCTGCTGCAGTTACAAAGCTTTTATAAGGATCGAGCTCGGCTGTCCACCACAAGGCATCCTACTGCCAGTCCCAGCCTCTATGCCTTGGGGTGCCTCCTGATGCTCTTCACTGAGTATCCCATGGTCCCGAAGCATTTCCTTTGAAAAAATTAAGTGTCCAAACTACAGGTGGTGTAGCTTGCTTAACAGCCGGGATAATCCACTGACTAGCAGACACTGCTACTAGGCACAAAGCAATTCCTGGGCTAGATGCAGTTAAAAATTTGTAATTAGATACTCTCGTTGGATGCTGAGAAAGCATTCCATAGAGTCTCCTGGCACGCCATATATGATTCTCTTAAAAAGCTTGGGGTAGGGGTCTAGGGGACCCTTTTATAGCCAAAATCACGGCCCTGTATCACAATACGTCACCTAGGCTGAAGATAAATGGAACTGTAGCACCCGGAGGGCTCAGTTGCTACAGAGGTATTGCACCTCACCCAGAGGTGTGATATCTCACTCTCAGGTAAGGATGGAGTGTGGATCAGGACCCGACACCTGCATGCATTACACCACATTGCCGTGGGGCAGGGCGACCAATATGCCTCTGAGATGGGCACGACAGTCCCTGTCCCTGGCTGGAGTGGGGGGAGGGAACACTGAGGAAAGGGAACCCTGTAGTGCAGGAGCAGGGAGGAAGCAGTTCCTGGGTGAATTGAGAAGGGAGTATAAAAGGTGGGCACCATCTAAGTTCAGTGCAGAGAAGTCTGAGCAGAAGTGGCAGGGAGCAGGGGCTCTGCATGAGCTCTGCTCCGGAGGCGGGCCTAGTAACAGAGGCCCAGGCCTGGAAGAGGGAGAAGGAAGGAAGAGGAGCGGAGAAGGAACGAGGAATGAAGGGATCCCAGGGGTGCGGATGGGCGAGACCGGGGGAGACCAAAGGGGGAGACCGGTCCCCGAAACTAGTGGAGGCAGGAAACGACCCTCAGCTAGAAACTGGAGGCTGTGACATTTTATGTGGCGCAGCCCCTCGCTACACCCGCTAGGAAGGCACCACATAGGGTCAGGGAAACTGGTGCCAAGTTTACCAAGAGGAGGCCCGAGGCAGCCGGACAGAAGGGTTGGTAAGAAAGCCCAGACAAAGGACACACAAAGGGGGTCCTGTGAAGCGTTCCAAAGTTATCTGGGAGTTGTCTGAGCCCCTCACCTGGTGAGCACAGTATGACGTGGGCAGCCGTTACCTGCAGACGTGGTCTGGATAATAAGAACTGTGAGTAAAGGCCCTGGACTGCATCACTGACTCCGTGTCGTTACTGCTGCTGCCCTGCACCATCACCCCCATCCTCCGCATACACTGCCCTGAGGCTATACTCCTCCCGTGGGGAGTTATGCTACGCTCTGCTGCACCCACAACACCAGCCTCAGCGGTCTGCCCTGCAGCGGCGGTTCACTCTGACCGCAATCCACGGGTGGCGTAGTCGGACATTTAAACATCAAAACCACATAAATAGTTCCGCCACTGGTTTGACCACCCTGAGCCACGGAACCGGGTAGCCGCCACGAAGACTACAACCACCAGCATCCAGCAAAAAGGGTCCGGCTCCGGGTGTCCCAAGGCCCAGGGGGTGCATCAGAAGATTGTCATCACCTTTCACAATCACCAATGGTACAAGGCAGGGATGTCCTCTGTCCCCTCTCTTATACATCCTAGTGACGGAGCACCTGCTCTCATCAATTCGCCATAACCCCAATATTAGGTGGATTGAGGTGGGAGGCACCGAGTACAAGTGCTCTCTATTTGATGATGATGTCCTAGTTTATATCACTCAATCACATATATCCATCCATGCTGTTATGGCTGAAATAGATCACTTTGTTACATGGTCAAATTTTAAAATCAATGCAGCGAAGTCTGAGGCCCTCGATGTCTCCCTCCCCAAATCCATATAGGATTCCATCCAGTCCAACTGTCCCTTTGCCTGGCCCTCACAGGGTATCAAATACTTAGGAATTCCTATTCATAGAGACCTCTCCCATCTATGTTATCTTAATTTTGGGCCCTTTATTGAACAACTCCATACAGACCACGGTTGGCAACTTAGAACTGTAATATTCACTACGTGAACCACTGGTGTTTTGTGGAAAAGCACTTGTACACTGTGTTCCAAATTATTATGCAAAAAGTGTTTAGGAGTGATAAGGGAAGAATTTGTTTGTTTGTCAGTTAAACTCATTGATGGTGATGTGTGTCAGGGCTCTTTATATCACTGTAAGCAATTGCAGACACCTGTGCTAATTAGTTTGGCAGGTGTGTCCAATGAAAGGCAAGACTACTTAAGAAGGCTGTCTCACATTATTAAGCAGCCTACATTTCCTGCCAAAATGGGAAAGAAAAAGGATGTGTCGGCTGCTGAGAAGCAACAAATTGTGGAGTGTTTAGGTCAAGGCATGACTACAATCAACATTGTGCGATGATCAGGATGAAGTGTCTTGGCAATCAAGAAGTATGTAGCTGGTTCACAGTACACATGTGTGCGTGCTGATAAGGGCAAATTGAGGACTCTTTCCTACAGGCAATTACATCAGGTTAAAAGAGCAGCGGCAAAAAAACCTTGTCATAGCAGCAGACAAGTTTTTGAAGCTGCTGGTGCCTCCAACGTCCCCCGAACAACAAGATGCAGGGTCCTTCAGAGGTTTGCAGCTGTGCATACGCCATCCTGTCGACCTCATCTATCCACTTCACACAAGCAGAAACAGCTCCAGTGGGCCAAACATTACATGAAGACTGATTTCAAAACTGTTTTGTTCACGGATGAGTGCCGTGCAGCGCTCGATGGTCCAGATGGATGGAGTGGAGGATGGCTGGTTGATGGACACCCCACGCAAACACGGCTACAGCGCCAACAAGGAGGAGGTGGAGTAATGTTTTGGGCTGGAATCATGGGGAGAGAGATTGTCGGCCCCTTTAGGATCCCTGAAGGCGCTAAAGATGAACTCCATAATGTATGTGGATTTTCTCAAACAGCACTTCCTGCCATGGTTCAAGAAGAAGAACCGTGTATTTCACAGCAAGATCATTGTTTTGCATGATAATGCACCATCTCATGCTGCACATAAAACATCTGCATCTCTGGCTGATATGGGCATAAAAGGGGACAAACTTATGGTGTGACCCCCAAGCTCCCCTGACCTCTACCCCATTCAGAACCTCTGGAGCATCATCAAAAGGAGTGTCTATGATGGCGGGAGGCAGTTCACATCTAAGCAACAGCTCTGGGAGGGTATTCTGTCCTCATGCAAAACAATTGAAGCAGAAACCATCCAAAACCTGACAAATTCAATGGACGAGAGAGTTCAGAAGCTCCTTTCGAACAAGGGGTCCTATGTGAAAATGTAACATCACCTAGAATAAAGTTTTAAGCTGAAAACTGTTTGATTTCAGTTTCTAATAACCTGCTAATGCTTATAATTTCAAAAATGACCATTTTTTTGGTCTTTATTAAAATGAAAAGGTTGATCGAAAAGTTTGGGGGATCTAAGAGTGTGGCAACCCAGTAGTCATGATTACTTCGAATTCTGACAATATGAGGGTCATGTTGCAGGTAGTGCAGCAAGAAGGCACGTATGTGTCTTGCGCATCTCGGAGCCCCAAAATTATTTTCCGGGCTAGATGCAGCTAAAAATTATTATTAATTTTAAATCTGGTGGAGCTTAGTATAGATGGCCTAATAGGATCAGTGCTGCACACTGCTACAAAGCCCAAATTATTTTCCAGTCAAGATACAGATAAACATGATTAGTAATTTTAAATCTGGTGGAGCTTATTATAGATGGCCTAATAGAATCAGTGCTGCACACTGCTACAAAGCCCAAATTATTTTCCAGCCAAGATACAGATAAACATGATTAGTAATTTGAAAGCTTAAAACGGTTGGTAGGGTGATTTTAACCAGTCATCAAGCTTTTACTCTCCCCAGGATGACACAGGGGTAGAAAAGTCGTTTCGGATCCATGATTTGTTCATCTTTATGAACGTGAGTCTGTCTACATTATCAGTGGAGAGCCGCGTGCGCTTATCTGTCAGCACACCACCAGCAGCGCTGAACACACGTTCAGACAGAACGCTGGCTGCGGGGCATGAGAAGATCTCCAAGGCGTAAGTGGCTAGCTCCGGCCATTTATCCAGATTGGAAGCCCAAAAAGAGCAAGGGTCCAGTGACACAGTCGTGGCTTCAATGTTTACTTGGAGATACTCCTGTACCATCGTCTCTAGGCGTTGACTATGTGTCAGACTTCTTGTCTCCTGTGGCCTTGCAAAGGATGGGCTAAAAAAGTGGTGAAATGATTCCGCAAAATTGATGTTACCAGCAGATACTGTGGTTCTGTTACGGTTTGAGTGCTGAACACTTGACGGTCCCACGGTTGGCAAGTTGGAACTGTGAGATTCACTACTTTCACCACTGGTGTTTTGTGGAAATCACATGTAAGATTCTGCAACAGTCTCTGCTGATACTCCTGCATGCGTGCATCCCTTTCTATGGCAGGAATAATTTCTGCAAATTTACTTTTGTACCGGGGATCTAACAATGTGGCAACCCAGTTGTCAGGATTATTTCTAATTCTCACAATTCGAGGGTCATGTTGCAGGTAGTGCAGCAAGAAAGCACTCATGTGTGTTGCGCATCCAGGAGCACCAAGTCCCTGTTGTGTTGGTGGCGAGGTAACAATCATGCTTCCTTCCTCTGTCCTCTCCCGCCAACCTCGCACAACAGAAATGTAATCAAGGTCTCCCTCATCTGATGAGTCTTCCATCAGTTCGTCCTCCACTTCTTCCTGGGCTCCTGCACCTTCCTCACTAGTTTGGCTGCTACCATGCGCCCTGGTAAAACCATCTCCCCCACCCTCACATGCCTGCCGCCTTGGTGCTGCCGACCGTCTGGACCTTGCAGATGTTAGCCCTTCCGCATGCAACCCCTCCTCCTCTACTTCCTCCACCTCCTCTTGTGCCACCACCTGACTCCGAATTCTGTTTAACATGTGCTCCAGCATGTAAATCACCGGAATAGTCATGCTGATAATGGCATCGTCAGCACTAAACATCTTCGTCGCAATTTCAAAACTGTGCAGAAGAGTGCATAGGTCCCTGATCTGAGACCACTCCTCCAGCGTGATTTGCCCCACCTCTGGATCTCGTTGGCCCAGGCTATACGTCAGAACGTATTGCACCAGGGCTTGTCGGTGCTGCCACAGTCGCTGCAACATGTGCAGAGTTGAATTCCACCGGGTAGGCACATCGCATTTTAGCCGGTGAAGTGGCAGGCCCAACGACTTCTGTAGAGATGTAAGTCGCTGAGCTGCAGGATGCGAACGGCGGAAGTGAGCACACAGCGACCGTGCCCTCTGCAGAAGGCCATCTAGTCTGGGATAGTGGGCTAAAAATTGCTGGACAACCAGGTTCAACACGTGAGCCATACAAGGCACGTGTGTGACATTGCCCCGGGAAGGGCCGCACCCAGGTTTGCAGCATTGTCGCACACGGCCTTCCCTGGTTTCAGGTCCAGTGGAGACAACCATTCATGAAATTGGTTCTCCAGAGCTGACCACAACTCCTCAGCTGTGTGACTCACATTTCCCAGACATTTCAAAGTAAAAACCGCCTGATGACGTTGAGCCCTACTGCCAGCATAGTAAGGAGGTGTGCAGGATCCCTTCTGCGCAGTTAGAAAGCTTGTGGCATGACCAGACAGGCTTTGGGTGCAGGTGGAAGACAGAGAGGAGGTTGAGGAGGCAGAAGCAGTGGAGGAACTTTGACATAAAGAGGATTGACGCACAACTCGTGGGGACGGCAAGACTTGGACAGCAGCCCCTTGTCCTGCTGTCACCATAGTTACCCAGTGCCCAGTCAGTGACATGTAACGCCCCTGTCCATGCCTACTTGTCCAAGTGTCTGTGGTGAAATGCACCCTGTCACACACAGAGTTTCTCAAAGAAGCGGTGATGTTGTGTGCGACATGCTGGTGGAGCGCAGGCACACCTTTCTTTGAGAAGTAGTGCCGACTGGGCATCTGGTACAGGGGCACTGCGACGGACATAAGGTCTCGAAAATCCTCTGTGTCCACCAGGCGGAAAGACAGCATTTCTGTAGCCAAGAGCTTGCAGATGGTGAAATTCAACCTCTTAGCTTTCTCATGGCTAGGAGGAAATGGTCTTTTACTTGTCCACATCTGAGGGACCGAGGGCTGGCTATTGTGCTTTGACGGGGTTGATAAGGGTGTCCCCGGCAAACTGCCGGTCTGTGAGGAAGATGCAGGCGGACATGTTAGGTTGCCTTGATCCAAAGGTGGTGCTATCGATGTCGGACAGCGCTCAACACCAGCTGGTGTTACCACCTCCAAAGAAAATGATGACCTGCCAATCACGCTGGCTGTTGCGGGTAAAGAGGTGGCAGGTCTGCGCCCCAAAACAGGCGTGACTGCTGTCCCCCCAGTCACAGAGGATGAAGAGGCCGCGGATGCACAAGATATGGCAGACGGTGGTTGGCCCGGCAGGCTAGGCTGCATTGTAGCACACTGAGCTTCCCACTGCAACTTATGCTTCATGTCCATGTGCCGGTTCATGCATGAAGTACTCAAACTATGTATTTTTTGGCCTCTACTTAGCTTTTGCTGACAAATGTTACAGATAACACGAGTTGGGTCATCTTTATCGATCTGAAAAAATGCCCACGCTATACAAGGCTTAGCACCCATGTGACCTGAAGAGCCACCACGACTTGTGGTGAGAGGCAGAGTTGTGTTTGAGGATGCAGTTGTTGACGTGCTTCCAGTACTACGTCTCTGTCCAGGAAGGCAAAACCTGACCTCGTCGTCACTAGCATCTTCCTCCACCTCCTCTGCTGACCTCATCTCTTGGCTGACTGTGGGTTGACAGTAAGTGGGATCTCCAACCTCATCATCATCACCCTGTGCGTTATCACACCCGTCGTCCTCAGAGCCAACCTGTTCCTGCCCTGACAAAAAACTAAAGTTGTCGCTCCAATCAGGTATTTGAGTCTCATCATCGTCTTCCTCATTGTCTCCACCAACAGTAGTTACAGTTTGGGAATGAGGGTCTACATTATGGTCAGAACCTTCTGCGTCTGGTCCTGGATCCGACTCATAAAAATTCTGGGCATCAGTGCAGATCATTTCCTCGTCTGGATTCACGGAAGCGCTGGAGTCGACCTCTGATTCCCAGGCTATAGTATGAGTAAACAGCTCTGCAGACTCAACCATCTGTTCTACCTCATACTCAGACGGGCAGCTGGAGATTTGGGAGCTGTGAGGAAGCAAGTGCGATTGGGGTGACACCTTTGAGGACTGGAGTATTTGTGATGTTGAAGTTGATGTGGAGGAGAGCCCACTTAAAGGAGCACTTGATATCCGTTGAAGCACCTGCTGTTTTTGTGCCTCATCTGGAATTTGCAGCGATTGGCGTGGCCGTAAGAAAGGGATCTTATCACATTGTCCGCTAAAAGAAGTAGACATTTTAGTTTGTCTGGAAGATGGTCTTTCTTCTGCAGATGTTACTGTTGCTTTAACACCTACCCCACGGACACAACCTTTTTTCCCCTTCCCAACACTCCTATTCCCCTTTCCACCAGCAGCAGGCCTTTTTCCACTCATTTTGGTGGTTAACTAATTCACAACTCTGGAGTTGTTTGCACAAAAAAACAATGGATGGGAACCAAGCAGAGCTGAGTGGCCAAATTGTGGTATTAGGCCAAAACTATTGGCTGCGTTAGATGCAGAAAAAAATTATATTCAATTTGCAACCTGATGGAGGTCAGTATAGATGGACTAATAGAACAAGTCCCACACACAGCTAGAAGCCCAAATATTTTTTCAGAGGTAGATGCAGAAAAAAATTGTATTCAGTTTGCAACCAGATGGAGGTCAGTATAGATGGACTAATAGAAAAAGTCCTACACACAGCTAGAAGCCCAAATATTTTTTCAGAGGTAGATGCAGAAAAAATATATATTCAGTTTGCAACCTGATGGAGGTCAGTATAGATGGACTAATAGAGAAAGTCCCACACACTGCTAGAAGGCCAAATATTTTTTCAGAGCTAGATGCAGAAAAAAATTATATTCAGTTTGCAAGCTGATGGAGGTCAGTATAGATGGACTAATAGAACAAGTCCCACACACAGCTAGAAGGCCAAATATTTTTTCAGAGGTAGATGCAGATAAAAATGATTTTTAATTTGCAGCCTGATGGAGGTCAGTATAGATGGTATAATAGAGAAAGTCACACACACTGCTAGAAGCCCAAATATTTTTTCAGAGCTAGATGCAGACAAAAATTATATTCAATTTGAACCTGATGGAGGTCAGTATAGATGGACTAATAGAATGATGCTATGCCCAAAAGATTTTACTTCACTAGGTGCAGTAAAAAAATTGGTATTCTATACACAGGTGGTATATCTTGCAACACAGATAGGCTACTCCTCTGACTAACACACTCTGCAATAGGCCAAAAGGATTAGCTTTGCTAGATTCAGCCAAATGCTGTGAAAAAAACTTGCACAGCACTGGCACAGACCTGCCTGGCAAAAACTGATAGGAACTGATGTAACCTAGTCCTGAAAAGGACTGCAATTACAATTAGTCTTTACTCCCACAATCTATCTATTTAAGAGCACAGACCTGCCTGATAAAAGTCGTAGGAAATGCTGTAACCTAGTCCTTAAAAGAACTGCAATCACAACTATTCCCTACTCCCAAGCTATCTGTAGATTTGTGCGAAAATTGGCTTGAAATTAACAAGGTATAGCGCACACAGCAACAGCGGTGCCGTCTAACACGCAGCTGCAGCAGTGAGAAAATGGTGGCGACGGGGAAAATGGCTTGGTCTTATAGGGCAAGGACATGTGACATACACTGCCAATGACACATGCCCTTGCTTGTGTGAAAAAAAGCACTTCGCTCCGTGTGTGCGCTGCTGATAGGCTGACAGATTGCACCTCCCCACTGTAAATGCGGGAAAGAGAAAAAAAAATGGAGATCTTCATTGTTCCTGCAGAGATCCATCCCCTGCCCCTCCCCCCACCCCGCTGTACACTCAAACTGCGTATTAACATTAATTTTCATCATTACTGAGAAAAAATCCAGTTATGATTTTGGTGCACGAACAGTTATCGAACATAACCTCGAACAGCCGAATTTTTCTCAAATCGTTCATGTTCGCCGAACGGCTCGAACACCGCCCAAAACAGCTCGAATTTGAGATTGGCGAACAGTTCGAGTCGAATAACGCTCATCTCTACATATAAGACCCAGCCATTTTCCCCGTCGCCACCATTTTCTCACTGCTGCAGCTGAGTGTTAGACGGCACTGCTGCTGCTGTTAGTGCAATATTGTGTAAGTGAATTGCAAGCGAATTTTCTCTTAAATAGACAGAAAGGTTTAGGGAGTAGGGACTAGTTTGTAATTGCAGCCCTTTTGAGGACTAGGTTACAGCATTTCCTATCACTTTTTGCCAGGCAGGTTTAGTGCTGTGCAAGTGTTTTTCACAGCATTTTGTTAAATCTAGCTAAGCAAATCCTTTTGGGCCTCTTGCAGAGTGTGTTAGTCAGTGGAGTAGCCTAGCTGTGTTGTAAGCTACACCACCTGTGTATGTAGTGCAAATTTTTTACTGCACCTAGCCAAGAAAAACCTTTTGGGCCTGTAGCAGTATGTGGTACTCAATCTACTAGCCGATCTATACCAAGCACCACCAACTTTGAAATTAATAATAATTTTTAGCTGCATCTTGCCTGTAAAATAATTTTGGGCATAATAGCAGTGTGTGGTACTCATTCTATTAGGCCATCTATACCAAGCTCCACCAGCTTTGAAATTAATAATAATTTTTTGCTGTATCTTGCCTGGAAAATAATTTTGGGCATAGTAGCAGAGTGTGGTACACATTGTATTAGGTCATATATACCAAGCTCCACCAGCTTTTGAAATTAATAATAATTTTTAGCTGCATCTTGCCTGGAAAATAAATTTGGGCATAGTAGTAGTGTGTGGTACTCATTGTATTAGGCCATCTATACCAAGCTCCACAAGCTTTGAAACTAATAATAATTTTTAGCTGCATCTTGCCAGGAAAAGAATTTTGGGCATAGTAGCAGAGTGTGGTACACATTCTATTAGGCCATCTATACTAAGCTCCATCAGCTTTCAAATTACTAATAAGTTTTAGCTGCATCTTGCCTGGAAAATAATTTTGGGCATAGTAGCAGTGTGTGGTACTCATTCTATTAGGCCATCTATACTGAGCTCCACCATCTTTCAAATTACTAATAATTTTTAGATGCATCTTGTCTGTAAAATTTTTTGGGGCATTGTAGCAGTGTGTGGTACTTACTCTTACTCCATCTATACTAAGCTCCTCCAGCTTGCCTCCTGATGCTCTTCACTAAGTATCCCATGGTCCCGAAGCATTTCCTTTGAAAAAATTAAGTGTCTAAACTACAGGTGGTGTAGCTTGCTTAACAGCCAGGATAATCCGCTGACTAGCAGACACTGCTACTAGGCACAAAGTATTTCCTGGGCTAGATGCAGTTAAAAATTTGTAATTAGATACTCTCGTTGGATGCTGAGAAAGCATTCCATAGAGTCTCCTGGCACGCCATATATGATTCTCTTAAAAAGCTTGGGGTAGGGGTCTAGGGGACCCTTTTATAGCCAAAATCACGGCCCTGTATCGCAATACGTCACCTAGGCTGAAGATAAATGGAACTGTAGCACCCTGAGGGCTCGGTTGCTACAGACGTATTGCACCTCACCCAGAGGTGTGATATCTCACTCTCAGGTAAGGATGGAGTGTGGATCAGGACCCGACACCTGCATGCATTACACCACATTGCCGTGGGGCAGGGTGACCAATATGCCCCTGAGATGGGCACGACAGTCCCTGTGCCTGGCTGGAGTGGGGGGAGGGAACACTGAGGAAGGGGAACCCTGTAGTGCAGGAGCAGGGAGGAAGCAGTTCCTGGGTGAATTGAGAAGGGAGTATAAAAGGTGGGCACCATCTTAGTTCAGTGCAGAGAAGTCTGAGCAGAAGTGGCAGGGAGCAGGGGCTCTGCATGAGCTCTGCTCCGGAGGCGGGCCTAGTAACAGAGGCCCAGGCCTGGAAGAGGGAGAAGGAAGGAAGAGGAGCGGAGAAGGCTTCAGGAACGAGGAATGAAGGGATCCCAGGGGTGCGGACGGGCGAGTCACCACCGCACGCCCGAATCCACCTGCGTGGAGGGGTCAGGCCAAAGGGGGAGACCGGTCCCCGAACTAGTGGAGGCAGGAAACGACCCTCAGCTAGAAACCGGAGGCTCTGACATTTTATGTGGCGCAGCCCCTCGCTACACCCGCTAGGAAGGCACCACATAGGGTCAGGGAAACTGGCGCCAAGTTTACCAAGAGGAGGCCCGAGGCAGCCGGACAGAAGTGTTGGTAAGAAAGGCCAGACAAAGGACACACAAAGGGGGTCCTGTGAAGTGCTCCAAAGTTATCTGGGAGTTGTCTGAGCCCCTCACCTGGTGAGCACAGTACGACGTGGGCAGCCGTTACCTGCAGACGTGGTCTGGATAATAAGAACTGTGAGTAAAGGCCCTGGACTGCATCACTGACTCCGTGTCGTTACTGCTGCTGCCCTGCACCATCACCCCCATCCTCCGCATACACTGCCCTGAGGCTATACTCCTCCCGTGGGGAGTTATGCTACGCTCTACTGCACCCACAACACCAGCCTCAGCGGTCTGCCCTGTAGCGGCGGTTCACTCTGACCGCAATCCACGGGTGGCGTAGTCGGACATTTAAACATCAAAACCACATAAATAGTTCCGCCACTGGTTTGACCGCCCTGAGCCACGGAACCGGGTCGCCGCCACGAAGACTACAACCACCAGCATCCACCAAAAAGGGTCCGACTCCGGGTGTCCCAAGGCCCAGGGGGTGCGTCAGAACATTTTCATCACCTTTCACAATCACCAATGGGACAAGGCAGGGATGTCCTCTGTCCCCTCTCTTAAACATCCTAGTGACGGAGCACCTGCTCTCATCAATTCGCCATAACCCCAATATTAGGTGGATTGAGGTGGGAGGCACTGAGTACAAGTGCTCTCTATTTGCTGATGATGTCCTAGTATATATCACTCAATCACATATATCCATCCCTGCTGTTATGGCTGAAATAGATCACTTTGTTACATGGTCAAATTTTAAAATCAATGCAGCGAAGTCTGAGGCCCTCGATGTCTCCCTCCCCAAATCCATATAGGATTCCATCCAGTCCAACTTTCCCTTTGCCTGGCCCTCACAGGGTATCAAATACTTAGGAATTCCTATTCATAGAGACCTCTCCCATCTATGTTATCTTAATTTTGGGCCCTTTATTGAACAACTCCATACAGACCACGGTTGGCAAGTTAGAACTGTAAGATTCACTACGTGAACCACTGGTGTTTTGTGGAAAAGCACATGTACACTGCGTTCCAAATTATTATGCAAAAAGTGTTTAGGAGTGATAAGGGAAGAATTTGTTTGTTTGTCAGTTAAACTCATTGATGGTGATGTGTGTCAGGGCTCTTTATATCACTGTAAGCAATTGCAGACACCTGTGCTAATTAGTTTGGCAGGTGTGTCCAATGAAAGGCAAGACTACTTAAGAAGGCTCTCTCACATTATTAAGCAGCCTACATTTTCTGCCAAAATGGGAAAGAAAAAGGATGTGTCGGCTGCTGAGAAGCAACAAATTGTGGAGTGTTAAGGTCAAGGCATGACTACAATCAAGATTGTGCGATGATCAGGATGAAGTGTCTTGGCAATCAAGAAGTATGTAGCTGATTCACAGTACACACGTGTGCGTGCTGATAAGGGCAAATTGAGGACTCTTTCCTACAGGCAATTACGTCAGGTTGAAAGAGCAGCGGCAAAAAAAGCCTTGTCATAGCAGCAGACAAGTTTTTGTAGCTGCTTGTGCCTCCAACGTCCCCCGAACAACAAGATGCAGGGTCCTTCAGAGGTTTGCAGCTGTGCATACGCCATCCTGTCGACCTCCTCTATCCACTTCACACAAGCAGAAACGGCTCCAGTGGGCCAAACATTACATGAAGACTGATTTCAAAACTGTTTTGTTCACGGATGAGTGCCGTGCAGCGCTCGATGGTCCAGATGGATGGCTGGTTGATGGACACCCCACGCAAACACGGCTACAGCGTCAACAAGGAGGAGGTGGAGTAATGTTTTGGGCTGGAATCATGGGGAGAGAGATTGTCGGCCTCTTTAGGATCCCTGAAGGCGCTAAAGATGAACTCCATAATGTATGTGGATTTTCTCAAACAGCACTTCCTGCCATGGTTCAAGAAGAAGAACCGTGTATTTCACAGCAAGATCATTTTTCTGCATGATAATGCACCATCTCATGCTGCACATAAAACATCTGCATCTCTGGCTGATATGGGCATAAAAGGGGACAAACTTATGGTGTGACCCCCATGCTCCCCTGACCTCTACCCCATTCAGAACCTTTGGAGCATCATTAAAAGGAGTGTCTATGATGGCGGGAGGCAGTTCACATCTAAGAAACAGCTCTGGGAGGGTATTCTGTCCTCATGCAAAACAATTGAAGCAGAAACCATCCAAAACCTGACAAATTCAATGGACGAGAGAGTTCAGAAGCTCCTTTCGAACAAGGGGTCCTATGTGAAAATGTAACATCACCTAGAATAAAGTTTTGAGTTGAAAACTGTTTGATTTCAGTTTCTAACAACCTGCTAATGCTTATAATTTCAAAAATGACCATTTTTTGGTCTTTATTAAAATGAAAAGGTTGATCGAAAAGTTTGGGGGATCTAAGAGTGTGGCAACCCAGTAGTCATGATTACTTCGAATTCTGACAATATGAGGGTCATGCTGCAGGTAGTGCAGCAAGAAGGCACTTATGTGTCTTGCGCATCTCGGAGCCCCAAAATTATTTTCCGGGCTAGATGCAGCTAAAAATTATTTTTAATTTTAAATCTGGTGGAGCTTATTATAGATGGCCTAATAGGATCAGTGCTGCACACTGCTACAAAGCCCAAATTATTTTCCAGTCAAGATACAGATAAACATGATTAGTAATTTGAAAGCTTAAAACGGTTGGTAGGGTGATTTTAACCAATCATCAAGCTTTTACTCTCCCCAGGATGACACAGGGGTAGAAAAGTCGTTTCGGATCCATGATTTGTTCATCTTTATGAATGTGAGTCTGTCTACATTATCAGTGGAGAGCCGCGTGCGCTTATCTGTCAGCACACCACCAGCAGTGCTGAACACACGTTCAGACAGAACGCTGGCTGCGGGGCATGACAAGATCTCCAAGGCGTAAGTGGCTAGCTCCGGCCATTTATCCAGATTGGAAGCCCAAAAAGAGCAAGAGTCCAGTGACACAGTCGTGGCTTCAATGTTTACTTGGAGATACTCCTGTACCATCGTCTCTAGGCGTTGACTATGTGTCAGACTTCTTGTCTCCTGTGGCCTTGCAAAGGATGGGCTAAAAAAGTGGTGAAATGATTCCGCAAAATTGATGTTACCAGCAGATACTGTGGTTCTGTTACGGTTTGAGTGCTGAACACTTGACGGTCCCACGGTTGGCAAGTTGGAACTGTGAGATTCACTACGTGCACCACTGGTGTTTTGTGGAAAAGCACATGTAAGATTTTGCAACAGTCTCTGCTGATACTCCTGCATGCGTGCATCCCTTTCTATGGCAGGAATAATTTCGGCAAATTTACTTTTGTACCGGGGATCTAACAGTGTGGCAACCCAGTAGTCAGGATTATTTCTAATTCTCACAATTCGAGGGTCATGCTGCAGGTAGTGCAGCAAGAAGGCACTCATGTGTGTTGCGCATCCAGGAGCACCAAGTCCCTGTTGTGTTGGTGGCGAGGTAACAATCATGCTTCCATCCTCTGTCCTCTCCCCCCAACCTCGCACAACAGAAATGTGATCAAGGTCTCCCTCATCTGATGAGTCTTCCATCAGTTCGTCCTCCACTTCTTCCTGGGCTCCTGCACCTTCCTCACTAGTTTGGCTGCTACCATGCGCCCTGGTAAAACCATCTCCCCCACCCTCACATGCCTGCCGCCTTGGTGCTGCCGACCGTCTGGACCTTGCAGATGTTAGCCCTTCCGCATACAACTCCTCCTCCTCTACTTCCTCCACCTCCTCTTGTGCCACCACATGACTCCGAATTCTGTTTAACATGTGCTCCAGCATGTAAATCACCGGAATAGTCATGCTGATAATGGCATCATCAGCACTAAACATCTTCGTCGTCATTTCAAAACTGTGCAGAAGGGTGCATAGGTCCCTGATCTGAGACCACTCCTCCAGCGTGATTTGCCCCACCTCTGGATCTCGTTGGCCCAGGCTATACGTCAGAACGTATTGCACCAGGGCTTGTCGGTGCTGCCACAGTCGCTGCAACATGTGCAGAGTTGAATTCCACCGGGTAGGCACATCGCATTTTAGCCGGTGAAGTGGCAGGCCCAACGACTTCTGTAGAGATGTAAGTCGCTGAGCTGCGGGATGCGAACGGCGGAAGTGAGCACACAGCGACCGTGCCCTCTGCAGAAGGCCATCTAGTCTGGGATAGTGGGCTAAAAATTGCTGGACAACCAGGTTCAACACATGAGCCATACAAGGCACGTGTGTGACATTGCCCCGGCGAAGGGCCGCACCCAGGTTTGCAGCATTGTCGCACACGGCCTTCCCTGGTTTCAGGTCCAGTGGAGACAGCCATTCATGAAATTGGTTCTCCAGAGCTGACCACAACTCCTCAGCTGTGTGACTCACATTTCCCAGACATTTCAAAGTAAAAACCGCCTGATGACGTTGAGCCCTACTGCCAGCATAGTAAGGAGGTGTGCAGGATCCCTTCTGCGCAGTTAGAAAGCTTGTGGCATGACCAGACAGGCTTTGGGTGCAGGTGGAAGACCGAGAGGAGGTTGTGGAGGCAGAAGCAGTGGAGGAACTTTGACATAAAGAGGATTGACGCACAACTCGTGGGGACGGCAAGACTTGGACAGCAGCCCCTTGTCCTGCTGTCACCATAGTTACCCAGTGCCCAGTCAGCGACATGTAACGCCCCTGTCCATGCCTACTCGTCCAAGTGTCTGTGGTGAAATGCACCCTGTCACACACAGAGTTTCTCAAAGAAGCGGTGATGTTGTGTGCGACATGCTGGTGGAGCGCAGGCACACCTTTCTTTGAGAAGTAGTGCCGACTGGACATCTGTACTGGGGCACTGCGACGGACATTAGGTCTCGAAAATCCTCTGTGTCCACCAGGCGGAAAGGCAGCATTTCTGCAGCCAAGAGCTTGCAGATGGTGAAATTCAACCTCTTAGCTTTCTCATGGCTAGGAGGAAATGGTCTTTTACTTGTCCACATCTGAGGGACCGAGGGCTAGCTATTGTGCTTAGACGGGGTTGATAAGGGTGTCCCCGGCAAACTGCCGGTCTGTGAGGAAGATGCAGGTGGACATGTTAGGTTGCCTTGATCCAAAGGTGGTGCTATCGATGTCGGACAGCGCTCAACACCAGCTGGTGTTACCACCTCCAAAGAAAATGATGACCTGCCAATCACGCTGGCTGTTGCGGGTAAAGAGGTGGCAGGTCTGCGCCCCAAAACAGGTGTGACTGCTGTCCCCCCAGTCACAGAGGATGAAGAGGCCGCGGATGCACAAGATATGGCAGACGGTGGTTGGCCCGGCCGGCCAGGCCGCATTGTAGCACACTGAGCTTCCCACTGCAACTTATGCTTCATGTCCATGTGCCGGTTCATGCATGAAGTACTCAAACTATGTATTTTTTGGCCTCTACTTAGCTTTTGCTGACAAATGTTACAGATAACACGAGTTGGGTCATCTTTATCGATCTGAAAAAATGCCCAGGCTATGCAAGGCTTAGCACCCATGCGACCTGAAGAGCCACCACGACTTGTGGTGAGAGGCAGAGTTGTGTTTGAGGATGCAGTTGTTGACGTGCTTCCAGTACTACGTCTCTGTCCAGGAAGGCGCAACCTGACCTCGTCGTCACTAGCATCTTCCTCCACCTCCTCTGCTGACCTCATCTCTTGGCTGACTGTGGGTTGACAGTAAGTGGGATCTCCAACCTCATCATCATCACCCTGTGCGTTATCACACCCGTCGTCCTCAGAGCCAACCTGTTCCTGCCCTGACAAAAAACTAAAGTTGTCGCTCCAATCAGGTATTTGAGTCTTATCATCGTCTTCCTCATTGTCTCCACCAACAGGAGTTACAGTTTGGGAATGAGGGTCTACATTATGGTCAGAACCTTCTGCGTCTGGTCCTGGATCCGACTCATAAAGATTCTGGGCATCATTGCAGATCATTTCCTCGTCTGGATTCACAGAAGCGCTGGAGTCGACCTCTGATTCCCAGGCTATAGTATGAGTAAACAGCTCTGCAGACTCAACCATCTGTTCTACCTCATACTCAGACGGGCAGCTGGAGATTTGGGAGCTGTGAGGAAGCAAGTGCGATTTGGGTGACACCTTTGAGGACTGGAGTATTTGTGATGTTGAAGTTGATGTGGAGGAGAGCCCACTTAAAGGAGCACTTGATATCCGTTGAAGCACCTGCTGTTTTTGTGCCTCATCTGGAATTTGCAGCAATTGGCGTGGCCGTAAGAAAGGGATCTTATCACATTGTCCGCTAAAAGAAGTAGACATTTTAGTTTGGCTGGAAGATGGTCTTTCTTCTGCAGATGTTACTGTTGCTTTAACACCTACCCCACGGACACAACCTTTTTTCCCCTTCCCAACACGCCTATTCCCCTTTCCACCAGCAGCAGGCCTTTTTCCACTCATTTTGGTGGTTAACTAATTCACAACTCTGGAGTTGCTTGCACAAAAAAACAATGGATGGTAACCGAGCAGAGCTGAGTGGCCAAACTGTGGTATTAGGCCAAAACTATTGGCTGGGTTAGATGCAGAAAAAAATTATATTCAATTTGCAACCTGATGGAGGTCAGTATAGATGGACTAATACAACAAGTCCCACACACAGCTAGAAGCCCAATATTTTTTCAGAGGTAGATGCAGAAAAAAATATATTCAGTTTGCAACCTGATGGAGGTCAGTATAGATGGACTAATACAACAAGTCCCACACACAGCTAGAAGCCCAATATTTTTTCAGAGGTAGATGCAGAAAAAAATATATTCAGTTTGCAACCTGATGGAGGTCAGTATAGATGGACTAATACAACAAGTCCCACACACAGCTAGAAGCCCAAATATTTTTTCAGAGGTACTGTAGATGCAGATAAAAATTATTTTTAATTTGCAACCTGATGGAGGTCAGTATAGATGGACTAATAGAGAAAGTCCAACACACTGCTAGAAGGCCAAATATTTTTTCACAGCTAGATGCAGAAAAAAATTAGATTCAGTTTGCAACCTGATGGAGGTCAGTATAGATGGACTAACAGAGAAAGTCCCACACACTGCTAGAAGGCCAAATATTTTTTCAGAGCTAGATGCATACAAAAAATTATTTTGAATTTGCAACCTGATGGAGGTCAGTATAGGTGGACTAATAGAACAAGTCCCACACACTGCTAGAAGCCCAAATATTTTTTCAGAGCTAGATACAGAAAAAAATTATATTCAGTTTGCAACCTGATGGAGGTCTGTATAGATGGATTAATAGAACAAGACCCACACACAGCTAGAAGCCCAATATTTTTTCAGAGGTAGATGCAGAAAAAAATATATTCAGTTTGCAACCTGATGGAGGTCAGTATAGATGGACTAATACAACAAGTCCCACACACAGCTAGAAGCCCAAATATTTTTTCAGAGGTACTGTAGATGCAGATAAAAATTATTTTTAATTTGCAACCTGATGGAGGTCAGTATAGATGGACTAATAGAGAAAGTCCGACACACTGCTAGAAGGCCAAATATTTTTTCAGAGCTAGATGCAGAAAAAAATTAGATTCAGTTTGCAACCTGATGGAGGTCAGTATAGATGGACTAACAGAGAAAGTCCCACACACTGCTAGAAGGCCAAATATTTTTTCAGAGCTAGATGCATACAAAAAATTATTTTGAATTTGCAACCTGATGGAGGTCAGTATAGGTGGACTAATAGAACAAGTCCCACACACTGCTAGAAGGCCAAATATTTTTTCAGAGCTAGATGCAGAAAAAAATTATATTCAGTTTGCAACCTGATGGAGGTCAGTATAGATGGATTAATAGAACAAGTCCCACACACAGCTAGAAGCCCAAATATTTTTTCAGAGGTACTGTAGATGCAGATAAAAATTATTTTTAATTTGCAACCTGATGGAGGTCAGTATAGATGGACTAATAGAGAAAGTCCGACACACTACTAGAAGGCCAAATATTTTTTCAGAGCTAGATGCAGAAAAATTTTTTATTCAGTTTGCAACCTGATGGAGGTCAGTATAGATGGATTAATAGAACAAGACCCACACACAGCTAGAAGCCCAATATTTTTTCAGAGGTAGATGCAGAAAAAAATATATTCAGTTTGCAACCTGATGGAGGTCAGTATAGATGGACTAACAGAGAAAGTCCCACACACTACTAGAAGGCCAAATATTTTTTCAGAGGTACTGTAGATGCAGATAAAAATTATTTTTAATTTGCAACCTGATGGAGGTCAGTATAGATGGACTAATAGAGAAAGTCCGACACACTACTAGAAGGCCAAATATTTTTTCAGAGCTAGATGCAGAAAAAAATTAGATTCAGTTTGCAACCTGATGGAGGTCAGTATAGATGGACTAATAGAATGATGCTATGCCCAAAAGATTTTACTTCACTAGGTGCAGTAAAAAAATTGGTATTCTATACACAGGTGGTATATCTTGCAACACAGATAGGCTACTCCACTGACTAACACACTCTGCAATAGGCCAAAAAGGATTAGCTTTGCTAGATTCAGCCAAATGCTGTGAAAAAAACTTGCACAGCACTGGCACAGACCTGCCTGGCAAAAACTGATAGGAACTGATGTAACCTAGTCCTGAAAAGGACTCCAATTACAATTAGTCTTTACTCCCACAACCTATCTATTTAAGAGCACAGACCTGCCTGATAAAAGTCGTAGGAAATGCTGAAACCTAGTCCTTAAAAGGACTGCAATCACAACTATTCCCTACTCCCAAGCTATCTGTATATTTGTGCGAAAATTGGCTTGAAATTAACAAGGTATAGAGCACACAGCAACAGCGGTGCCGTCTAACACGCAGCTGCAGCAGTGAGAAAATGGTGGCGACGGGGAAAATGGCTTGGTCTTATAGGGCAAGGACATGTGACATACACTGCCAATGACACATGCCCTTGCTTGTGTGAAAAAAAGCACTTCGCTCCGTGTGTGCGCTGCTGATAGGCTGACAGATTGCACCTCCCCACTGTAAATGCGGGAAAGAGAAAAAAAAATGGAGATCTTCATTGTTCCTGCAGAGATCCATCCCCTGCCCCTCCCCCCACCCCGCTGTACACTCAAACTGCGTATTAACATTACTTTTCATCATTACTGAGAAAAAATCCAGTTATGATTTTGGTGCACGAACAGTTATCGAACATAACCTCGAACAGCCGAATTTTTCTCAAATTGTTCGTGTTCGCCGAACGGCTCGAACACCGCCCAAAACAGCTCGAATTTGAGATTGGCGAACAGTTCGAGTAGAACAACGCTCATTTCTAATGATGATGAGACTCAAATATCTGATTGGAGCGACAACTTGAGTTTTTTGTCAGGGCAGGAACAGGTTGGCTCTGAGGACGATGGGTGTGATAACACACAGGGTGATGATGACGAGGTTACAGATCGCACTTACTGTCAACCCACAGTCAGCCAGTCGATGAGGTCAGCAGAGGAGATGGAGGAGGATGCTAGTGACGACGAGGTCAGGTTGCGTCTTCCTGGACAGAGACGTAGTACGGGAAGCACGTCAACAACTGCATCCTCAAACACAACTCTGCCTCTCACCACAAGTCGTGGTGGCTCTTCAGGTCGCATGGGTGCTAAGCCTTGCATAGCCTGGGCATTTTTTCAGATAGATAAGGATGACCCAACTCGTGTTATCTGTAACATTTGTCACCAAAAGCTAAGTAGAGGCCAAAAAATCCATAGTTTGAGTACTTCATGCAAGAACTGTCACATGGATATGAAGCAAAAGTTGCAGTGCGAAGTAGAGATGAGCGGTGTTCGACTTGAACTGTTCGCCAATCTCAAATTCGAGCTGTTTTGGGCGGTGTTCGAGCCGTTCGGCGAACACGAACGATTTGAAAAAAATCCGGCTGTTCGAGGTTATGTTCGATAACTGTTCGTGCACCAAAATCATAACTGGATTTTTTCTCAGTAATGATGAAAATTAATGTTAATACGCAGTTTGAGTATACAGCGGGGTGGGGGGGAGGGGCTGGGGATGGATCTCTGTAGGAATAATGAAGATCTCCAATTTTTTTTTCTCTTTCCCGCATTTACAGTGGGGAGGTGCAATCTGTCAGCCTATCAGCAGCGCACACACGTAGCGAAGTGCTTTTTTCACACAAGCAAGGGCATGTGTCCTTGCCCTATAAGACCCAGCCATTTTCCCCGTCGCCACCATTTTCTCACTGCTGCAGCTGCGTGTTAGACGGCACCGCTGTTGCTGTGTGCGCTATACCTCGTTAATTTCAAGACAATTTTCGCACAAATCTACAGATAGCTTGGGAGTAGGGAATAGTTGTGATTGCAGTCCTTTTAAGGAATAGGTTACAGCATTTCCTACGACTTTTATCAGGCAGGTCTGTGCTCTTAAATAGATAGGTTGGGAGTAAAGACTAATTGTAATTGCAGTCCTTTTCAGGACTAAGTTACATCAGTTCCTATCAGTTTTTGCCAGGCAGGTTTGTGCCAGTGCAGTGCAAGTTTATTTCACAGCATTTGGATAAATCTAGCAAAGCTAATCCTTTTTGGCCTATTGCAGAGTGTGTTAGTCAGTGGAGTAGCCTATCTGTGTTGCAAGCTACAACACCTGTGTGTAGAATACCAATTTTTTTACCGCACCTAGTGAAGTAAAACCTTTTGGGCATAGCATCAATCTATTAGTCCATCTATACTGACCACCATAAGGTTGCAAATTGAATATTTTTTTTTTCTGCTTCTACCTCTGAAAAAATATTTTGCCTTCTAGCAGTGTGTGGGACATGTTCTATTAGTCCATCTATACTGATCTCCATCAGGTTGCAAATTGAATATAATATTTTTCTGCATCTAGCTCTGAAAAAATATTTGGCCTTCTAGCAGTGTGTGGGACTTGTTCTATTAGTCCATCTATACTGACCTCCATCAGGTTGCAAATTGAAAATAATTTTTTTCTGCATCCACCTCTGAAAAAATATTTGGGCTTCTAGCTGTGTGTGGGACTTGTTCTATTAGTCCATCTATACTGACCTCCATCAGGTTGCAAACTGAATATAATATTTTTCTGCATCTAACTCTGAAAAAATATTTGGCCTTCTAGCAGTGTGTGGGACTTGTTCTATTAGTACATCTATACTGACCTCCATCAGGTTGCAAATTGAATATAATATTTTTCAGCATCTAGCTCTGAAAAAATATTTGGGCTTCTAGCAGTCTGTGGGACTTGTTCTATTAGTCCATCTATACTGACCTCCATCAGGTTGCAAACAGAATATAATTTTTTTCTGCATCTAGCCTTGAAAAAATATTTGGGCTTCTAGCAGTGTGTGGGACTTGGTTTATTGGTCCATCTATACTGACCTCCATCAGGTTGCAAATTGAATATAATTTTTTTCTGCATCTAACCCAGACAATAGTTTTGGCCTAATACCACAGTTTGGCCACTCAGCTCTCCTCGGTTCCCATCTATTGTTTTTTTGTGCAAACAACTCCAGAGTTGTGAATTAGTTAACCACCAAAATGAGTGGAAAAAGGCCTGCTGCTGGTGGAAAGGGGAATAGGCGTGTTGGGAAGGGGAAAAAAGGTTGTGTCCGTGGGGTAAGTGTTAAAGCAACAGTAACATCTGCAGAAGAAAGACCATCTTCCAGCCAAACTAAAATGTCTACTTCTTTTAGCGGACAATGTGATAAGATCCCTTTCTTACGGCCATGCCAATCGCTACAAATTCCAGATGAGGCACAAAAACAGCAGGTGCTTCAACGGATATCAAGTGCTCCTTTAAGTGGGCTCTCCTCCACATCAACTTCAACATCACAAATACTCCAGTCCTCAAAGGTGTCACCCCAATCGCACTTGCTTCCTCACAGTTCCCAAATCTCCAGCTGCCCGTCTGAGTATGAGGTAGAACAAATGGCTGAGTCTGCAGAGCTGTTTACTCATACTATAGCCTGGGAATCAGAGGTCGGCTCCAGCGCTTCTGTGAATCCAGACGAGGAAATGATCTGCACTGATGCCCAGAATCTTTATGAGTCAGATCCAGTACCAGACGCTGAAGGTTCTGACCATAATGTAGACCCTCATTCCCAAACTGTAACTCCTGTTGGTGCAGACAATGAGAAAGACGATAATGAGACTCAAATACCTGATTGGAGCGACAACTTTAGTTTTTTGTCAGGGCAGGAACAGGTTGGCTCTGAGGACGACGGTTGTGATAACGCACAGGGTGATGATGATGAGGTTGGAGATCCCACTTACTGTCAACCCACAGTCAGCCAAGAGATGAGGTCAGCAGAGGAGATGGAGGAGAATGCTAGTGATGACGAGGTCAGGTTGCGCCTTCCTGGACAGAGACGTAGTACTGGAAGCACGTCAACAACTGCATCCTCAAACACAACTCTGCCTCTCACCACAAGTCGTGGTGGCTCTTCAGGTCGCATGGGTGCTAAGCCTTGCATAGCCTGGGCATTTTTTCAGATCGATAAAGATGACCCAACTCGTGTTATCTGTAACATTTGTCAGCAAAAGCTAAGTAGAGGCCAAAAAATACATAGTTTGAGTACTTCATGCATGAACCGGCACATGGACATGAAGCATAAATTGCAGTGGGAAGCTCACTGTGCTACAATGCGGCCTAGCCGGCCGGGTCAACCACCGTCTGCCATATCTTGTGCATCCGCGGCCTCTTCATCCTCTGTGACTGGGGGGACAGCAGTCACACCTGTTTTGGGACGCAGACCTGCCACCTCTTTACCCGCAACAGCCAGAGTGATTGACAGGTCATCATTTTCTTTGGAGGTGGTAACACCAGCTGGTGTTGAGCGCTGTCCGACATCGATAGCACCACCTTTGGATCAAGGCAACCTAACATGTCCGCCTGCATCTTCCTCACAGACCGGCAGTTTGCCGGGGACACCCTTATCAACCCCTTCTAAGCACAATAGCCAGCCCTCGGTCCCTCAGATGTGGACAAGTAAAAGACCATTTCCTTCTATTAATGAGAAAGCTAAGAGGTTGAATTTCACCATCTGCAAGCTCTTGGCTACAGAAATGCTGCCTTTCCGCCTGGTGGACACCGAGGATTTTCGAGACCTTATGTCCGTCGCAGTGCCCCAGTACCAGATGCCCAGTCGGCACTATTTCTCAAAGAAAGGTGTGCCTGCACTCCACCAGGATATCGCACACAACATCACCACTTCTTTGAGAAACTCTGTGTGTGACAGGGTGCATTTCACCACAGACACTTGGACGAGTAGGCATGGACAGGGGCATTACATGTCGCTGACTGGGCACTGGGTAACTATGGTGACAGCAGGACAAGGGGCTGCTGTCCAAGTCTTGCCGTCCCCACAAGTTGCGCGTCAATCCTCTTTATCTCAAAGTTCCTCCACTGCTTCTGCCTCCTCAACCTCCTCTCGGTCCACCACCTGCACCCAAAGCCTGTCTGGTCATGCCACAAGCTTTCTAACTGCGCAGAAGGGATCCTGCACACCTCGTTACTATGCTGGCTGTAGGGCTCAACGTCATCAGGCGGTTTTTACTTTGAAATGTCTGGGAAATGTGAGTCACACAGCTGAGGAGTTGTGGTCAGCTCTGGAGAACCAATTTCATGAATGGTTGTCTCCACTGGACCTGAAACCAGGGAAGGCCGTGTGCGACAATGCTGCAAACCTGGGTGCGGCCCTTCGCCGGGGCAATGTCACACCCGTGCCTTGTATGGCTCTCGTGTTGAACCTGGTTGTCCAGCAATTTTTAGCCCACTATCCCGGACTAGATGGCCTTCTGCAGAGGGCACGGTCGCTGTGTGCTCACTTCTGCCGTTCGCATCCCGCTGCTCAGCGACTTACATCTCTACAGAAGTCGTTGGGCCTGCCACTTCACCGGCTAAAATGCGATGTGCCTACCCGGTGGAATTCAACTTTGCACATGTTGCAGTGACTGTGGCAGCACCGACAAGCCCTGGTGCAATACGTTCTGACGTATAGCCTGGGCCAACGAGATCCAGAGGTGGGGCAAATCACGCTGGAGGAGTGGTCTCAGATCAGGGACCTATGCACCCTTCTGCACAGTTTTGAAATGACGACGAAGATGTTTAGTGCTGACGATGCCATTATCAGCATGACTATTCCGGTGATTTACATGCTGGAGCGCATGTTAAATAGAATTCGGCGTCAGGTGGTGGCACAAGAGGAGGTGGAGGAAGTAGAGGAGGAGGAGCTGTATGCGGAAGGGCTAACATCTGCAAGGTCCAGACAGTCGGCAGCACCCAGGCGGCAGGCATGTGAGGGTTGGGGAGATGGTTTTACCAGGGCGCATGGTAGCAGCCAAACTAGTGAGGAAGGTGCAGGAGCCCAGGAAGAAGTGGAGGACGAACTGATGGAAGACTCATCAGATGAGGGAGACCTTAATCACATTTCTGTTGTGCAAGGTTGGGGGGAGAGGACAGAGGAAGGAAGCATGATTGTTACCTCGCCACCAACACAACAGGGACTTGGTGCTCCTGGATGCGCAAGACACATGAGTGCCTTCTTGCTGCACTACCTGCAACATGACCCTCGAATTGGGAGAATTAGAAATAATCCTGACTACTGGGTTGCCACACTGTTAGATCCCCGGTACAAAACTAAATTTGCAGAAATTATTCCTGCCATAGAAAGGGATGCACGCATACAGGAGTATCAGCAGAGACTGTTGCAGAACCTTACATGTGCTTTTCCACAAAACACCAGTGGTGCACGTACTGAATCTCACAGTTCCAACTTGCCAACCGTGGGACCGTCGAGTGTTCAGCACTCAAACCGTAACAGAAACACAGTATCTGCTGGTAACATCAATTTTGCGGAATCATTTCACCACTTTTTTAGCCCATCCTTTGCAAGGCCACAAGAGACAAGAAGTCTGACACATAGTCAACGCCTAGAGACGATGGTACAGGAGTATCTCCAAGTGAACATCGAAGCCATGACTCTGTCACTGGACCCTTGCTCTTTTTGGGCTTCCAATCTGGATAAATGGACGGAGCTCGCCACTTACGCCTTGGAGATCTTGTCATGCCCCGCAGCCAGCATTCTGTCTGAACGTGTGTTCAGCGCTGCTGGTGGTGTGCTGAGAGAAAAGCGCACGCGGCTCTCCACTGATAATGTAGACAGACTCACGTTCATAAAGATGAACAAATCATGGATCCGAAACGACTTTTCTACCCCTGTGTCATCCTGGGGAGAGTAAAAGCTTGATGATTGGTTAAAATCACCTCACCAACCGTTTTAAGCTTTCAAATTACTAATCATGTTTATCTGTATCTTGGCTGGAAAATAATTTGGGCTTTGTAGCAGTGTGCAGCACTGATTCTAATAGGCCATCTATACTAAGCTCCACCAGATTTAAAATTACTAATCATGTTTATCTGTATCTTGGCTGGAAAATAATTTGGGCTTTGTAGCAGTGTGCAGTACTGATTCTATTAGGCCATCTATACTAAGCTCCACCAGATTTAAAATTAATAATAATTTTTAGCTGCTTCTAGCCCGGAAAATAATTTTGGGGCTCCTAGATGAGCAAGACACATAAGTGCCTTCTTGCTGCACTACCTGCAACATGACCCTCAGATTGTCAGAATTCGAAGTAATCCTGACTACTGGGTTGCCACACTCTTAGATCCCTCACACTCTTCGATCAACCTTTTCATTTTAATAAAGACTAGTGTTGAGCGAACATGCTCGACACTGCTCGGTACTCGCCCGAGCATCACGCTACTCGGGATGTTCGGCGAGCACCGAGCATTTCCGGGTTACTCGGGCGGGAGCTCGGGTCTCCGCCCTGCATGTTTGGTGCTCTTTACAGAGCCAATGAACATGCAGGGATTGCCAGCCAGTCACTGTAATGCCGCAGCCATGTTGTTTGTGGGCATTACAGTGATTGGCTGGCCGCACAGCGTCACCTCCCAGACGATCAGCCCGTCATGATTGGTGTGTGTGGGTGTCTCTGCGAGTGTGTGCGATGTCTGCGGGTGTCTGTGCGATGTCTGCGGTGTCTGTGCGATGTCTGCGAGTGTGTGCGGTGTCTGTGCGATGTCTGCGGGTGTGTGCGGTGTCTGTGCGATGTCTGCGGGTGTGTGCGGTGTCTGTGCGATGTGTGCGGGATATGTGCGGGTGTGTGCGTGCAGGCAGACATAGGCCGATGTGACACTACTACTCCCATCGGCCTATGTCTGTCCCCGGTCCACTCGTGCCAGCAGGATCAGCTCGATGGGAGCAGTAGTTCCCATCAGCCTGATCCTGCTATATAAATTGCCCTGTGTCCCCAATAAATTTTAAATACATGTCATTGGTGGCCAGTGGTTGCCTACAATAAATTACTTCATACATTACCTGTCCCCGCCGATCGCCACCTAAAATAAAGTAAAAAATAAAAAACTACACCTATACTCACCTAGACACCTAATTCCCCGAAGCCATCGATCTCCTGTAATAAAATATAAAATAATAAACCACAACCTTATCCTTACCCCTCCGTAGTAGTCCACGAGTGTCCCACGAAGATCTCCTGTTTAGAGCAGCCACATAGAATGTGACCGCTCTGAACCGCCGCCGCCGCTAGAATGATGGGGCCGTAAGGGTTCGCCGGAGTTGAGGCAGCGCTGCTCCGGTTAGCTCCTTTACGGCCCTGCTGTATCATGAGAAATTCCCACGGTACAGCAGAGCCGTAAAGGAGGTCTCCGGAGCTGCGCTGACTGAATGCACTCCGGTGACCTCAGTCAGGGGCTCCCGCTGCCGGAAGCGGACGTGTTCCCGGCAGTGTGAGCTTACAGCAGCCATGCACAGCTGTCACCATCTCCAGATGTGACAGCTGTGCATGGGAGATCAGCGCAGGAACGTGGACAGGTAACTATTTTTTTTTAGTAAACTAAGAATTAAATAAAATTGTGTGTTTTACTTCAAATAAATTATTTTTTTCTGGGTGTAGTGTGTGTTTTTTCTTTTTAACACTTTGTAGGTTAGTAATGGGGGTGTCTTAAAGACGCCGATCATTACTAACCTGGGCTTCATAGCAGCTGGCACTGACATGAACCCCAAACCTATTACCCCACTGCCACCACACCAGGGCAGCGTGGAAGAGCGAGGCTAAGTGCCAGAGTTGGCGCATCCTATGGATGCGCCATTTCTGGGGCGGCTGACGGCTGGTGTTTCTAGCCTGGGATGGGGCCAATATTCATGGCACCCTTCCAGGGCTATTAATATCAGCCCCCAGCTGTCTGCCTAGCCTTTGCTAGCTATTAAATAGGGGGTACCACCAGCTGCCTATTTGTACCTGGCCGGACACAACAATATAGGGAAGCCCTTTTTTAAAAAAATTATTTCATGAAATAATTAAAAAAAAATTGACTTGGGGCTTCGCACTATATTTGTGTCCAGCCAGGTACAGCAGGCAGGAACGGGCTGCCCCCAACCACCAGCTGCATATTTGTTCCTGGCCGGACACAACAATATAGGGAAGGCCTTTTTTTCTTAATTATTTCATGAATTTCATGAAATAATTTAAAAAAAAAATACGTGGGGCTTCGCCCTATTTATGTGTCCAGCCAGGTGCAACTAGGCAGCTGGGGGCTGGAATTCGCAGCGCAGGGAGGCCCAAGCTTTCTGGGCCCCACCCGCTGCAAATTGCAGTCCGCTGCCACCCCGGAAAATGGCGCGTTCATAGAAGCGCCATCTTCTGGCGCTGTACCCAACTCATCCAGGGCCCTGGTGCGGTGGCTCACTGGGTAATAAAGGGGTTAAGGCCAGCTTGGCATTATCTGCTGGCCCTAAGCCCGAAATTCATGGGGTCACGCCAATATTAGACATGACCACCATGAATTTCTAGTAAAGTATTTATAAAAAACACAACACCCAGAAAAAAGTCCTTTAATTGAAATAAACACACGATTCTTTATTGTTCTAAATTAAACTATACTTACCATCACGCCCATTCCAGCTGAAGCCAACAATCTGCAATAAAAGAAAAATCATAAAGCAACCTCATCCTTACCTTTCCATGGTTCCCACGACAGCTCCAGCTCTGCTACATCGAGATGACAGGTTGGACCGCAGCAGAACGCTGCCATCCAGCCTGTCATCCCGCAGACACTGAGAAGCGCAGGCATGCTTGCGCTCCTCAGTGTCTCTTTGTGACGGCATTCAGATGAGCCGAGTTCATGTCCAATGAACTCAGCTCACCTCATGCACGTCACTGACAGCGTGGGAAAATTCTCCTGCACTCAGCGCTTCAGCGTGAGAATTTTCCCACGCTGTCAGTGACGTGAATGAGCTGTCCTGGGAACCATGGAAGGGTAAGGATGAGGTTGCTTTATTATTTTTCTTTTATTGCAGGAGATCGTTGGCTTCAGCTGGAATGGGCGTGATGGTAAGTATAGTTTAATTTAGAACAATAAAGAATTGTGTGTTTATTTCAATTAAAGGACTTTATTCTGGGTGTTTGTGTTTTTTTTTTTAACTTTGACTATGGGGTTAGTAATGGGGGTGTCTTATAGACGCCTCTCCATTACTAACCTGGGCTTGATGTCAGCTGGCATTATAAGCTGACATCAACCCCAACCCTATTACCCCACTGCCACCGCTACAGGGCAGTGGGAAGAGCGAGGCTAAGTGCCAGAATTGGCGGATCCTATGGATGCGCCATTTCTGGGGCGGCTGACGGCTGGTGTTTCTAGCCTGGGAGGGGGCCAATATTCATGGCACCCTTCCTGGGCTATTAATATCAGCCCCCAGCTGTCTGCCTAGCCTTTGCTAGCTATTAAATTAGGGGGGACCCCACGTCATTTTTTTGAGGGGGTCCCCCATTTTAATAGCTAGTAAAGGCTAGGTATTCAGCTGGGGGCTGATATTAGTAGCCTGGGAAGCTCCGTGGGTATTACCCCCTTCCCAGGCTTCAAACATCTGCCCCAGCCGTCTGCTTAACGTCCGCTAGAGACTAAAATTAAGGGGGAACCGAACGCCAATTTTTTTTTAAATAAATCCTTTATTTTAACACTAAATGACAAGTACAGTAATCAACACTGTCACTGTACTTCATATATATGTGACTGACATGTTTCTATCTATATAATCTATGTGTGATTCTCTATTCCTTCTATTCTAAATTGTCGGGTACCGCTGCTGAATTGCCGGACGGCTTTTTTAAATAGACAGTGCATGAAAACACAATTATTTTTTTAAATAAATCCTTTACACTAAATGACAAGTACAGTAAGCAACGCTGTCACTGTACTTCATATATATGTGACTGACATGTTTCTATCTATCTAATCTATGTGTGAAGCTCTAGTCTTTCTGTTGTAAATTGTCGGGTACCGGTGTATGCCGCTGATGAATTGCCGGCTTTTTGCGTAATACATTCTACATTATTCTTAGTTGTTTTACTTCATGTAGAATTAACCTACACGGAAAGAAAGGGTTTATTTTCATTCCGATATTTGTGTCCCATTGACTTGCATTGGTTTCCGGTATCGGAATCGGCGATATCCGATACTTTTTGGGTATCGGTCCGATCCAATCCGATACGATATTTCCTGATATCGGAAGGCATCGCTCAACACTATCCTTAACATATTTCACAGGAAAGCACTTTCACTTTCGTTTTTGAACGTTTTATTTTGAGCCTGTAAAAGTGTATTAATACCTCTGACCACGTTGTTGACAGCAGTGACCTGGGGGTCAGAAATGCTTCCTGGGGTGATCCCCATGCTGACCCCATGTCATTTGAGCACTGTCACTATCGTTTTGGGCACTTGTTAGGCTTTTAAAAGACTGCCGGGGGAGCCGCCACAAAAATGCTCGAGTCTCCCATAGACTAACATTGGGCTCGTTGCTCGGGTTGAGCACCCGAGTATCACGGCGAGCTCGGCCCGAGCTTCAAGCACCCGAGCATTTTAGTGCTCGCTCAACACTAATAAAGACCAAAAAAATGGTCATTTTAGAAATTATAAGCATTAGCAGGTTATTAGAAACTGAAATCAAACAGTTTTCAACTCAAAACTTTATTCTAGGTGATGTTACATTTTCACATAGGACCCCTTGTTCGAAAGGAGCTTCTGAACTCTCTCGTCCATTGAATTTGTCAGGTTTTGGATGGTTTCTGCTTCAATTGTTTTGCATGAGGACAGAATACCCTCCCAGAGCTGTTGCTTAGATGTGAACTGCCTCCCGCCATCATAGACACTCCTTTTGATGATGCTCCAGAGGTTCTGAATGGGGTAGAGATCAGGGGAGCATGGGGGTCACAGCATAAGTTTGTCCCCTTTTATGCCCTTATCAGCCAGAGATGCAGATGTGTTATGTGCAGCATGAGACGGTGCATTATCATGCATAAAAATTATCTTGCTGTGGAATACACGGTTCTTCTTCTTGAGCCATGGCAGGAAGTGCTGTTTGAGAAACTCCACATACATTATGGAGTTCATCTTTACCCCTTCAGGGATCCTAATGGGGCCGACAATCTCTCTCCCCATGATTCCAGCCCAAAACATTACTCCACTTCCTCCTTGTTGGCGCTGTAGCCGTGTTTGAGTGGGCTGTCCATCAACCAGCCATCCTACACTCCATCCATCTGGACCATCGAGCGTTGCACGGCACTCATCCGTGAACAAAACAGTTTTGAAATCAGTCTTCATGTAATGTTTGGCCCACTGGAGCTGTTTCTGCTTGTGTGAAGTGGATAGATGAGGTCGACAGGATGGCGTGCGCACAGCTGCAAACCTCTGAAGGACACTGCATCTTGTTGTTCGGGGGACGTTGGAGGCACCAGCAGCTTCAAAAACTTGTCTGCTGCTATGACAAGGCTTTTTTGCCGCTGCTCTTTTAACCTGACGTAATTGCCTGTAGGAAAGAGTCCTCAATTTGCCCTTATCTGCACGCACATGTGTGTACTGTGAATCAGCTACATACTTCTTGATTGCCAAGACACTTCATCCTGATCATCGCACAATGTTGATTGTAGTCATGCCTTGACCTAAACACTCCACAATTTGTTGCTTCTCAGCAGCCGACACATCCTTTTTCTTTCCCATTTTGCCAGAAAATGTAGGCTGCTTAATTATGTGGGACAGCCTTCTTAAGTAGTCTTGCCTTTCATTGGACACAACTGTCAAACTAATTAGCACAGGTGTCTGGAATTGCTTACAGTGATATAAAGAGCCCTGACACACATCACCATCAATGAGTTTAACTGACAAACAAACAAATTCTTCCCTTATCACTCCTAAACACTTTTTGCATAATAATTTGGAACACAGTGTACATGTGCTTTTCCACAAAACACCAGTGGTTCACGTAGTGAATCTTACAGTTCTAACTTGCCAACCGTGGTCTGTATGGAGTTGTTCAATAAAGGGCCCAAAATTAAGATAACATAGATGGGAGAGGTCTCTATGAATAGGAATTCCAATGTATTTGATACCCTGTGAGGGCCAGGCAAAGAGAAAGTTGGACTGGATGGAATCCTGTATGGATTTTGGGAGGGAGACATCGAGGGCCTCAGACTTTGCTGCATTGATTTAAAAATTTGACCATGTAACAAAGTGATCTATTTCAGCCAAAACAGCAGGGATGTATATATGTGATTGAGTGATATATACTAGGACATCATCAGCAAATAGAGAGCACTTGTACTCGGTGCCTCCCACCTCAATCCACCTAATATTGGGGTTATGGCGAATTGATGAGAGCAGGTGCTCCGTCACTAGGATGTATAAGAGAGGGGACAGAGGACATCCCTGCCTTGTCCCATTGGTGATTATGAAAGGTGATGAAAATGTTCTGACGCGCCCCCAGGGCCTTGGGACACCCAGAGCCGGACCCTTTTTGGTGGATGCTGGTGGTTGTAGTCTCCGTGGCGGTGACCCGGTTCCGTGGCTCAGGGCGGTCAATCCAGTGGCGGAACTATTTATGTGGTTTTGATGTTTAAATGTCCGACTACGCCACCTGTGGATTGCGGTCAGAGTGAACCGCCGCTGCAGGGCAGACGCTGAGGCTGGTGTTGTGGCTGCAGCAGAGCGTAGCATAACTCCCCACGGGAGGAGTATAGCCTCAGGGAAGTGTATGCGGAGGATGGGGTGATGGTGCAGGGCAGCAGCAGTAACGACACGGAGTCAGTGATGCAGTCCAGGGCCTTTACTCACAGTTCTTATTATCCAGACCACTTCTGCAGGTAACGGCTGCCCACGTCGTACTGTGCTCACCAGGTGAGGGGCTCAGACAACTCCCAGATAACTTTGGAACGCTTCACAGGACCCCCTTTGTGTGTCCTTTGTCTGGCCTTTCTTACCAACACTTCTGTCTGGCTGCCTCGGGCCTCCTCTTGGTAAACTTGGCGCCAGTTTCCCTGACCCTATGTGGTGCCTTCCTAGTGGGTGTAGCGAGGGGCAGCGCCACATAAAATGTCACAGCCTCCGGTTTCTAGCTGAGGGTCGTTTCCCGCCTCCACTAGTTTCGGGGACCGGTCTCCCCCTTTGGCCTGACCCCTCCACGCAGGTGGATTCGGGCGTGCGGTGGCGACTCGCCTGTCCGCAACCCTGGGATCCCTTCATTCCTCATTCCTGGAGCCTTCTCCGCTCCTCTTCCTTCCTTCTCCCTCATCCAGGCCTGTGCCTCTGTTACTAGGCCAGCCTCCGGAGCAGAGCTCATGCAGAGCCCCTGCTCCCTGTCACTTCTGCTCAGACTTCTCTGCACTGAACTAAGATGGTGCCCACCTTTTATACTTCCTTCTCAATGCACCCAGGAACTGCTTCCTCCCTGCTCCTGCACTACAGGGTTCCCCTTCCTCAATATTCCCTCCCCCCACTCCAGCCAGGGACAGGGACTGTCGTGCCCATCTCAGAGGCATATTGGTCGCCCTGCCCCACGGCAATGTGGTGTAATGCATGCAGGTGTCGGGGTCCTGATCCACACTCCATCCTTACCTGAGAGTGAGATATCACACCTCTGGGTGAGATGCAATACCTCTGTAGCAACCAAGCCCTCGGGGTGCTACAGTTCCATTTATCTTCAGCCTAGGTGATTTATGGCGATACAGGGCCATGATTTTGGCTATAAAAGGGTCCCCTAGACCCCTACCCCAAGCTTTTTAAGAGAATAATATATGGCGTGCCAGGAGACTCTATGGAATGCTTTCTCAGCATCCAACGAGAGTATCTAATTACAAATTTTTAACTGCATCTAGCCCAGGAATTACTTTGTGCCTAGTAGCAGTGTCTGCTTGTCAGCGGATTATCCCAGCTGTTAAGCAAGCTACACCACCTGTAGTTTGGACACTTAACTTTTTCAAAGGAAATGCTTCGGGACCCCGGGATACTCAGTGTAGAGCATCAGGAGGCACACCAAGGCATAAGGGCTGGGACTGGCGGTAGGACGCCTTGCGGTGGACCGCCGTGCTCGATCCTTAAAAAAGCTTTTTAACTTCAGCAGCTTTAGTGGACGCTACTGGAGCTGGAATTACGCGGCTGCTGGCATGAGACTTGTCCTCCAATAGATCCTTGTAAAAGGATTTAAAGTGTATTCATTCAAATTAGAGAGACAATTTAAATTATAAAGCTTAGACCTGCCTCCACCACAGGGGGCTTTCTCGACCCACCAGCGGACAGGCACCGGTATTGGGAGAGGGGGGCTGGCCGTCAGGGTCCACCGCGGGTCTGGCACAAACCCGGCGACACGGAGGTGGCACGGCCAGGAACGAACTGGCCGTGTCGGCTTCTCACTTTTTGGATTTTAGAAGGGCATGACATGCCTATATCTGTGTCTCCCCCTCCTTTTACTCCTCCACCTCTTTTCTTTTCGCATGACTATATGTACTTGTCACTTTTCCGTGTGTTAGTTATGTCTTCTGAGCAGTTTGTCAGCTTTTGGACACCTTTGAAGGTGTTTTCTATGTGTTTCTATGTGTTTTTGTTTGCCTGCCATTGGTTTTAACGGTGTTCGAAGGTGTTCGACAAACAGTTCGACGAACAGTTCGGCGAACACAAGGGTGTTCGACGAACCGAACCGAACTCGAACACTACGGGGGTGGCTCAACACTACTCAAGACGTATGGCCAACGACATGGCAGCCTCCAAGGACTGAGGGGTTTCATATACTGCCAAGGCATCATTCAGCCTTTCAGTAAGCCCCTCACAAAATTGACTTCTATGGGCTGAGTCATTCCATTTAGAATCCGTTGTCCATCTACGGAATTCTGAACTGTACGTCTCCTCTGATCGATTCCCCTGCTGAAGACGACGTGGCCTAGACTCAGCCAAAGCAACTCAGTCAGGGTCATCATAGATGAGGCCCAGAACCCCCAAAAAATACCTCCACAGACTGGAGACAAACCGAGTCCTGCGGTAAAGAAAACACCCATGACTGAGGATCTCCCTGCAGTAGAGAGATCACAATTCCAAACCGTTGCTCCTCATTACCGGAGGAGTAGGGAGAAAGGTTAAAATACAATTTGCATGCCTCCTTGAATACAAAAAATAATTGTCCCTACCTCCAGAAAACCTGTCCGGGAGGGCAACCTTGAATTCAGGCTGGGCAGGCCTACCTGCAGAGACCCCCACATTGGCGACCTGTAGCCGCTGATGCTGCTGTTGAACCTCACAGCAGAGGTCATTCACCTCCAGAGACAGCCTGTGCAGCCGCTCTGCGAGCTCTACAACTTGTTACGCTCGCACCCGGACTGACTGGCGTGAGCGTGATTAGTGTTCCCACTGTACCATGAACCGAGGAGTGCCTGGAGGGGGGTAACTAAATATCAACCCGATCTGACCAAGGTCGCACGGCGGGTTAGTCGACTCCATGGACCAAGGAGGAACCGAGCAGAGGGACCAGGTGCGACTTCAGGTCAGACCCCGGTCACAGTTGTTGACCCAAACCGGGGAATGCAGGAACAGGCCGGTTAGACTGGCATACAGGCAGGTGCGTATTGGCAAGTACGGCTGGTATACAGACAGGTGGGTACTGGCAAGTATGGCTTGTATGCAGACAGGTGGGCACTGGCAAGCACGGCTGGTATGCAGACAGGGAGATACTGGCAAGCACGGCTGGAGCGCAGACAGGGAGGAACTAGCAGGTTGGAGCGCAGGCTGGATAGGGTCCAGTACAGACTGGGAGACAGGTACAGAGCCGCAGATGCGGTAGACAAGCAGAGTAAAGCAAAACCACCGGAGCGGGAGACAAGGCAGAGCAGAGAGGAACTACTGGTGCGGTGAGCAAGCAGAGCGGAGTGAAAACTGCAGGTGCAGTGGGCAAGGCAGAGCAGAGCGGAACCGCCGGAGCGGTGGACAAGGCAGAGCAGAGAGAAGCCGTTGGAGTGGTGGGCAAGGCAGAGCAGAGAGAAGCCGCCAGAGCGGTGGGCAAGTCAGAGCAGAGAGAAACCGCTGGTGCGGTGAGCAAGGCAGAGCAGAGAGAAGCCGCTGGAGTGGTGGGTAAGGCAGAGCAGAGGGAAGCCACCGGAGCGGTGGGCAAGTCAGAGCAGAGGGAAACCGCCGAAGTGGTGGGCAAGACAGAGCGGAGCGAAACCGCAGGTGCGGTGGACAAGGCAGAGAGGACAGGGCTCTGCTCACATGGAACAGACTGAAAAACACAGGAAGATGGCTAGAACACAGGAGGAAGCGAAAAGGGACAAGCAGACCCAGATACACACAAGGTACTTCCTATGAAGTAGCGAGTGGATACAAGACTCACAAACAGAAGAACAGAGACAGCGAGCTGGAGTTAGGTGCAGGTTGAGATACTGCAGGAAAAGGGAAGGTACGGACATAGAGACAAACAGGTAACAGGCTAGGATACAGTTCAGACAGGAACTGCTACTGCAATGAGATACAAGAACAAGCCTGGGTATACAGCCCCCCAGAGTGGTGGAAACAGACTAGAAGTCACAGGTAACAGGCCTGGGTATACAGCCCCCAGAGTGGCGGAAACAGACAAGAAGTCAGAGATAACAGTTCTGGGTATGCAGCCCCCAGATTGGCGGAAACAGACTTAAAACAGGACAGGACCTGGCAATTCAGTAGCAAGACTAACTGAGTGAAGGTGTTGCTCAGGTACCTCCTTCTGGGTGGAGGGGGTTTAAATATCCAGTGACTCACAGCAATAGGCTGTAGATGCATTAAGGGTGCGCCCACAGCAGCTATAACCCATTCCAAGGGAGAAAAGAAAAAAAAAGGTCCATGCCCAAAGACACATAGAAAAAAAAAACCAGAAGTGTCAAGTTGTTTTTTTTGTTTTTTTATCATTTTCAAAATGTGCTCGGCCGGCTATAATGTCATGCAAGGTGTGGGAAAGACTTGGTCCAACACAAAGGGAAGAGGGAAGGGGAGCCCAGACTCTAGGGAAAGGGGGAAAGTGGAGATTTCCTAAGTTGATCTAGTGTCACCCTCTCTCCCCTAACGTCCATGTATTGGCAATTGACCAATCGCCGCATGCATGCCTCGCCCTGTCTTTCCCTGGCATATGGCTATGGCTAGGGAAGGGAGGAGATGAGCACTGGTTTATCTCCATTAGACACTATAGACAACAAGGATACACAAACAGGGGGAAATTGCTTAGCTTTAGATGACTCCAGACAAATGCACATATGTCCTCAAGCTCCAGAGAGGACGAAATACTGCTCTTGCTAAGCCTTCACAAGAAATAATGAATATCGCAGACACCTTCCTCTGAAACACAGCAGGTATTTATACACCCAGGCAGGGTGTTAATTAGCCAGAGGAAGGTAGCCACTTGGTCCTAGAGACAGCCTCTAAGAACATGTCTGTAATACCAAATATAGAGATCTCCTGCAACCAGCTGCACGGCGACTGTCTGTCACTTCTGGCACACCCATGACAAAAGAAGTCCTATTTTTTCCACTTTTAGTTTCAAATTTCTGGATTTTTGTCGCTGTAATACGGAAAATATCTGGCTGTATTCTGCAATGCTAACAATCAAATGGAGCAGAAAATAGGTGTACTTTTTAAGCAAATAACCAGGATTTAGATAAAAAAATTGGCTCTGGCCCCTGATATCTGGGGCTATGTCTACAAATATTTGTAAGAACAGCAGCAGAAAGAACTGGAATGGAGCCTCTTGTGCTGTATGCACTGCAGTCTGCCACATACACTGCCTGCCTGCCTGCCTGCCTAACTCCTGCTATCACCACAGAATGTAATGTGAAAATTTAATTTATTAGTGAAATACACACATAAAATGTAGGTAGAAAAAGAAGAAACCAAGAGGTGACTAGATAGTAGCTTTCAAGCCAGGCACATTAGTAACAGTGAAGTCATAACAGACCCATGGATCAATAAGATTACACATTTGCCCAAGATGATAATAAATAAAAAAGGTTATAAATATTCAATGCAGTAAATAGTTGTGGACAAAGACACAAAATCAGCCCAAATACATATAAGCCCACTAGATACTGGCTAAGCAGGGGCGAAAGGCACCAGTGCTATGCCATGGGAGAGTCTGTATCAGGATCTAAGTGCTCAGACAGCGTAATTCCATGAGTTAATTACCTGGCAAGAAAGCACAGCCCAAAAGGAGGGGAGAAGAAGGTGGTCAGAAGAGCCCAATGTGCATTTTGCGGTGTTTCCAACCGCTTTCTCAAGGGCAAGTGATGTCATTTCAGTGCCCTATAATGCGTGTTGTATATGTATTAGACATCCAGTTAATTGGCCCCGAGTATCATCAGCTGCAGAGCGGGGCAAGCACCCGGAAGTGGCCAGTTATGCCGGGGGCGTGCCCCGTCTGTCACATGACGTGGGGCCAGTGCCATTACGGCGCATGCACGGGGGTCAGAGAGAACACCGCGCGCGCCCCAGCTGTCAAGCGGCCACCGCGCATGCGCGGGTCCAAAGGGACCCGCGCAGTCGCAGGGCAGCATATAGGCGGCCAGGCGCGCACGCGATGCAATCTCCCCCGCACCAGCACGCGCACACCACGTGAGTCACCAGCACCGCTGAACTTTAAAGGGCCAGGTGGGGAGCAGATAGGACAGGACAATAAGTATAAAGCAAGAGCAACAATTGTAAATACAAAAAGGACAAATGATCATACAAAAACATAATTAAATACATATGAAATAGCCTCAACAATATGGTCAATCATGATCATAAGTCCAGGTGGATCATCACTCCCATCAGAAAAAAGTCCCATGGTAGTTTCAGGTCTCACTGCTCTCCTAATAAGGATGGATTTTAAGGGAACTTCCACAATTATGGACTAGTAAGAAAAGATAATAAGAAAGGAAAAAAGAAAATAATCAGTAAAAACATCAGATTAAAAATTATAAAATATATATATATCCCTATATTTTGACCACTCGAAACCCACATAAAGATTGTATGTTTGTGGGAATAAGGTGTGCAGAGAAGAGCTTATGGCTACAAAAATGAGGAGAAACTTAAAGACTCATTTAGGCCGCTTGGTGTCACCCTGTTCAAGCGCATAATCCACTGTGACTCTTTCTGGGCAAGCATTTTCTTGACATTACCTCCCCGGATACCCATGTGTACCACGTCAATACCACGTACCATAAAGGAACGGGGATTACAATTATGTTTAATCTTAAAATGACGTGGTATCGTTTTGAGTTGATCAAGGTCCTTGGCTAGGTCAGCTGCAGTAATGTCCCGAATATGTTCGCGTATGCGTACCAGCAGCTCCCTCGATGTCAACACAACATAAATCAGTGGGCAACTGCAGGTGGCATAATAAATGACATTAGACATACCACAAGTAATGTGATGTCTAATGTCAAATGTCTTACGGCTATCAGCCGAACAAAAACTTGTACATCGCAGAACATTAGGACATGCCACACAGTGCCCACATTTGAAGCTACCAGTTAGCGGGCCCACAGAGCCAAATAAACATGGTATCGGTGCTACATAGTGACTATTCATCAGGATGTCACCGAGATTACGGCATCTCCTAGGTGTCATAGACGGGCCATTCGCGAGGTGTCCCCTCAGGGCAGGCTCCACCATCAAAATGTTCCAGTGTTTTTGGAGGATACCTCTCATATTGTCCCATTCGTGGTTATAGGTGGAGATGAATCGTTTAGTCTCCTCCCTCCCTCTTGATGGTATTTTGGGATGGAGAAGAGAGATACGTGGGGTCTGGACTGCCCTTTCGTATCCCCTCCTGATGCATCTCCGACTATAGCCACGTTGCGTGAATCGTTGTTTTAGGTCTTGTGCCTGACGCTGAAAGCCCTGTTCAGTAGAACAGATGCGCCTCATCCTGAGGAACTGTCCGACCGGGACAGCCCCAATTTTAGCCGGACTATGGGCAGAACCAGCGTGGATCAAGGAATTAACTGAGGTGGGCTTCCTGAATACATCCATCTGGATGCCTCCATTGGCATCAACACACAAGGAAATATCCAGGAAGTCCACTCTTCTACTATCAAAGGTGTAGGTCAGTTTAATATTATATTGATTCACGTTGAGACAGTCCATGAACTCTCCGAGTAGCTGGACAGAGCCCCGCCACAAAAATAAAATATCATCAATATATCTCAGCCAGCACAGCATATGGTGGTTGGCCGGCACATGTTTCCCATCGAAGATCTCTCTTTCCCACTGCCCTCAGAAGAGATTTGCATAAGAGGGGGCACAGGCCGCCCCCATGGCAATGCCGCACCTTTGGAGATAAAATTGATCCTTGAAAACAAAAAAATTGTGGGTCAGGGCAAACTCCAGCAACTCAAGGATGAGCTCACACATGGGGCCGTCCAGGTCAGATGCCCCCAGAAAGAGACGCACCGCATTAAGACCATCAATGTGGTCAATACTGGTGTAAAGGCTCTCAACGTCAGCAGTGACCAAGAGAGTCCCCTCATCCACAATGACACCATCGACCCTCGTAAGGACGTCCGTTGTGTATTTAATATATGATGGTAAGTTCGTCACCAAAGGTTTTAAGTAGTAATTGATGAATCTGCATATAGGCTCACATAGGCCCCCAATTCCGGACACAATCGGACATCCAGGAGGGTCAACGGGGTCCTTGTGGATCTTGGGTAACAAGTAGAAAGTCGGGGTTCTAGGGAAGGCCACCGTCAATCCCTCATATACCTTTTTAGATATTATTGCACAATCAAGGGCCTGAGTCAGAATATCCTGTAGTTTGGCCGAGAAGTGGGTCAGGGGACAGGAGGTTAATTTGGTATACGTGTTGGGATCCCTCAATTGTCGAAATGCCTCACGCTCATATTTCTGGGTAGGCCAGATTACAATATTACCCCCCTTATCTGCGCCCTTAATAACTACATCACTGAGTTTCCGGAGCTGTTGTAATGCCTGATGATGTTTTTGCGTAAGGTTATCAAATCTCCATTTTGTAGGCAGCTTCAGGAATTCCTCAGTGACGAGTTTAGTGAAAATGTCCACTGCAGGGCACAGTGAAAAGGGGGGAAATCTTGTAGATTTAGGCATGATAGATTGAGGGAACCCACCTCGTGGATGATTCGAATGTTCCTCTGCCAACTCCTCCAAGCACCTCAGTGCCTCCTCCTCGGCCCCCGCAGTGTCCATGATCCCCGAGCCCTTGTAGTGCAATTTTTTCAATATCAATTTGCGAGAAAAGAGGTGTAAATCCTTTATCGCTGAAAAAGAATTAAAGGCGTTAGTAGGAGAAAAAGACTGTCCCCTCCCCAGGACCTCGACCTGTGCCTTAGATAGTGTATGTGGGGACAAGTTAATTACCTGAAGCCAACCCTGAGGGGAGACCACGGGTCCAGTATAGCTCGGTCCTTTATTAGTGGACTGTCTGGTCTGCATTTTATTTGAGGCATTAGAAGATGAGGTAAGTTGACCCAGTGAAGATGTAGTGTGTATATCATCTTGGGATCGATTTGATTGTGTAGATCTCGATCTAGACCTTGAGTATGAGGTATTGCGATATCTTTGCCGGGAGCGGTCAGGTTGACCTCTCCATCTCTACACACATCGATTTTGCTTATCCCAAATATCCCTTTGAAATTTCTTAGCTTTATTAACTTGAATTTCGTGGGCCCACATTTGTACCTCAATATCAACCTCCTCATTCATCTTTTTCAATAATTCCCCAGACAGTCCCCTTCTAACGATGATTTGGAGGCCCTCAATCTCGGATTAAATTTCCTGTAGCGTGGTGGCATTCATGTCTCTTAATAGTGTAAGGAATCCTTTGGAACAAGTATCCGATAGTTCCTCCCACCGATTTTTAAATAATTCGTCAGCGATAGGAAATGAGGGGAACACCTGAACACGAAGTACCCTCGGGATTAAATCCCTTTGTAGATATTTCTCAAGGAATGTTTGATTCCACCAGACCTTTGTACGTTTTCTCAGAAGTTCTTTAAATATAGCCACAGCTTCCTGCACATCTTTATCTCCCCCGACATCAACCTCAAGATTATCTTTAATTGCATCGTCAAGTAAAGTGAGCCACGTGCTGTCACGTGCTCTGTAATCCATAGTAGTAATGAGAAAAGCTGTGAAAAACACAGATAGATAGGTTAAATACACAAAAGATGCCATCAAATATACAAAAATGGACAGATAGCATGTCAAATGACAGACATCTGTCCATAAGCATGCTGAAAACACATGATAAAGGAGGAGAACACTCAGCATATAATGCGAAAATGTAATTTATTAGTGAAATACACACATAAAATGTAGGTAGAAAAAGAAGAAACCAAGAGGTGACAAGATGGTAGCTTTCAAGCCAGGCACATTAGTAACAGTGAAGTCATAATAGACTTCACTGTTACTAATATGCCTGGCTTGAAAGCTACCATCTAGTCACCTCTTGGTTTCTTCTTTTTTTCAACAACATTAAACAACTGAATGAATATCCTCCAAGCCCGGTAATTCCATTTGTATTTAAAACTGTGGTTTGTCAGTCTCACTGATCACATATAGGTGCGCTGAAAACTCTGCCTTTTCTGGCCTTCATTGAAATTTCGTTGCAGTGTGTCAGTGAAGTTATTGACACAAGGTCGCAGTTAAAAATAGTTACCTACAGGCCAGGTATTTAAAACTGTGGTTTATCTGTCACACGGATCACATATAAGTGCGCTGAAAATTCTGCCATTTCTGGCCTCCATTGAAATTTTGTTGCAGTGTGTCAGCAAAGTTATTGACATGAGGTCGCTGTTAAAAATATAATACCTAGAAACAACAACTAGAGTCATACACTTCTAAAATCATGAAATTTATTAAATAAACATAAATACACATGCCACAATTAGATTATTTAAAAATGCATAGAGGTGTAATCAGAAAGACTCAGATTATAGTCACTGTAGGGTGAGCAGCAACACAAATTATACAGCAAGTCACTTGAAGATATATTCGTATATATAATCATATGCACATGTATTTAATAACTAGCCAGGTACAGCATTACTCCCATAAATATCTCCATATATGCAATGTGCTGTTTATACAGCCACACATCAAGTTAATCCTTGCACCAAACATAGGAAGCAAGAATCATGCGGCAATTATGAACATGAAATTTCAATATAGTGACTTACCCATCACGATGGTGATACTCACAACCGGGAGACACCCTTGAACGCGCGTTTCGCGTTAGCTTTATCAACAAGGAGGTACTCATTTCTGGCCTCCATTGAAATTTTGTTGCAGTGTGTCAGCTGAGTTATTTACACAAGGTCGCTGTTAAAAATAGTTACCTACAGGCCAGGTATTTAAAAGTGTGGTTTGTCCGTCACACGAATCACATATAAGTGTGCTGAAAATTCTGCCATTTCTGGCCTCCATTGAAATTTTGTTGCAGTGTGTCATTGAAGTTATTGACACGAGGTCACTGTTAAAAATAGTTACCTACAAATCAAGCCATTTGTAGTGAACGTGGAAAATTTTGTCCTCTATTTAAAATGGGCAAGGTGCGTGGCAAGGAACAGGGAAGTGGACATGATGGTGATCATGGTGCATGCAGAGGCCAAGGCCAAGTCCGTGGGCTAGCTGAAATTGTGCTACAACAAACACCCACATCTTCTCACTCGACCTTCCTGTCCCAATTAATAGGGGACCGCAAAACACCACTATTGAACACAGAGAAGTGTGAAAAGGTTATTGGTTGGATAGCAGATAATGCTTCCAGTCACTTAGCCACCACCTCCACCACCCATTCTTCCACATGGTCAAGTCTCAGTAGCCGTGAGTCTGGACCGCATATTCCTCACCCTGATCCTCCTTCCTCCCACCTTGCCGAGTTCCCGGAGACAACTGATCCCACACTTGGACACTCTGAAGAGCTGTTCACTTTTCCAGTTATAGATTCGGGCCTCTCGCCCTGTCCACTTGAAGCGGGGCAAGAGGAGATCGCATGTAGCGATGCCCAAATATTTGAGCAGCCACGGTCAGACAAAGGCGATGGTGGTAAGCTGTCACAAGAAGTGGACGATGATGAGGCACAATTGCCAGAAAGTCAGGAGGAGGACCAAGGTGCAGAAATGGAAGACGCGGTGGTGAACGATATAGTAACTGACCCAACCTGGCAGGTGTTAGAACCCTCCTGTTTGTTTTTTCCATCTTGTGTTTTGTGGTCACGTGACCACCAGCCTTTATATTCCAGCTCCGCCCTTCTGGCTGTGCTGGACTTCAGTGTTTGACTGTTTCTCTAGCCAGGTGCTTCTGTGCCTTTCTCTGTCAGTTCGCTTGATCCTTCTGGGACCTCTAGTACTTTTTTGTCAGTTTGTCTTTTTGTGTTCTGCAACTACTTTTCTGTTTAGGAGGTGTCCGATTTTTGTCCCAGTCCTTAGTTCTTTTAGGGACCCCTCCCTTAATGCTATAGGTCTTCGTTCAGACTAGCCGAGGACTAAGGCGGGTCTGTTCGCTAGGAACAGACAGCCCGCTACATCGTAGGGATTCAGCTTAGTCTTACTGTAGGGACAGCTTTCCCCTATCTTTCCTTAGTTCATGTTGCAGATCATGATAGCAGGGGGACATACAGAGTGAGGACAGCAGCCCACGGGGGGGAGGCGTAGCACTACAACAGGCAGGAAGAACAAGTATGGTGGCCACAGACAGAAGATGGGCAACCATTCCCCGTAACATCAACACGACGGAAGTTGCCAGTACAACTGTTAGGTCTTCCCGAGTCTTGTTGTTTATTAAAGACTGCCGATAACCCCAAAAAGGCCATTTGCACCACCTGCCAGGCCAGCATCAGCAGGGGTAGAAAAACTACCAGCCTGACCACCACCAGCATAATCAAGCACATGGCAGCAAAGCACCCGACTAAGTGGGCCGAACCCCGGGGTCCAGGAACAGTGTCTGCGGGTGGCACCACTGCTTCTTCTGCTGTTATACGTGCAAGCCAATCCTCTGTCCATGGCACATGCGAGGATGCCTCCTGCCCTGCACCGGTCATTGCACACTCTCAACTAGCACCATCAGCAAGCACGTCCATGTCCTTGTCACAGCGCAGCGTTCAGTTGTCCATACCCCAGTCCTTGGAACGCAAGTGCAAATACGCAGCCAACGCCGCATTGGCCTTAATACTAAATTCACACATTTCGAGACTGCTTTTGCTCGAAATGTTGCCTTTTAGGCTCGTGGAGATGGAAACTTTCCTCAACCCGATGGAGGCAGTCGTCCCTCGGTACTCGGTTTCCAGTCGCCACTATTTCTCCCGGTGTGCTATCCCCGCATTACATGAGCACGTGTCCCACAACACTAACCATGCCCTCAACAACGCAGTTGCTGGGAAAGTCCACCTAACCACGGACATGTGGACAAGAGCTGGTGGGCAGGGACAATACATCTCGCTGAAGGCACACTGGGTTAACATAGTGTAAGTCAGGACCCAATCGGACCTTGGGATGGAACACGTCCTTCTGACGCCGAGGATTGCGGGTCCTGGGTCAATCAGGGTTGCCCCCACATTCTACAGCTCCTGCACCTCCTCCTCTTCAGCATCTATCTCTGAAATGACCAGATCAGTCGCAAGATGGAAGCACTGCAGTACTGCCTCGGCCAAGCGGCAACAGGCTGTGCTGAAGCTAATATGCTTAGGTGACAAACCACATAACGCTGAAGAGTTGTGGACAGCTCTGAAAGAGCAGGCAGATCTGTGGCTGAAACCACTGAACCTACAGCCAGGCATGGTCGTTTGTGACAATGGCTGGAACCTGGTGGTGGCTCTGAGTCGAGGCGAGCTCAGACACGTACCATGCCTGGCCCATGTGCTTAACATCATGGTTCAGTGGTTTCGCAAACCTACCCGGAGCTGCAGGATCTGCTTGTCAAATTGCGCCACTATTGTGCCCATTTTAGAATGTCAGCTACAGCTTTCGCCGCCTTACCGTGTTTCAGCAGCGTTTGCAGCTTCCGGCTCACCCACTGGTGTATGATGTCCCCACGTTTTGGAACTCTACATTGCAGATGTTGGGAAGGATTTGTGAGGAGAAGAGGGCAGTTGTTGACTAGCAGCATCAACAAGGCCGTTGGTATTCAATTCAGACTCCACACATAAGACCTCAGGAGTGGACATGGATGTCAAACATATATACCATCCTCCAAAACTTTGAGGACTCCACCAAGATGGTGAGCGGCGATGACGCCATAATTAGCATCACCATCCTGCTTCTCTGTCTTCTGAAACGCTCTCTGCTTACAATAAAAGAGGATACATTGCATGCGGAGCACAATGAGATGGAGCAAGGACCCATACAGTGTGATTACACACAGCCCAGCCTCATCTCATCCCAACATGGAGTGGGTGACAATGAGGAAGAGGAGGAGGAGGAGCGAGTTTCATGCCCTGAGGACAGGGAGGAGGAGGAGGAGGAGAGCATGGTCAGTCGTCCTCTTGGTCAGGACACGGAAGTCTTGCCTGTTAGCAGTCTGGCATGCATGGCTGAGTTTATGTTACGCTGCCTTTTCCGTGACCCTCGCGTTCTCCAAATTTTGGGTGACAGTCTTTACAGGTTGGTGACTAGAGATGAGCGTTGTTCTACTCGAATTGTTCGCCAATCTCAAATTCGAGCTGTTTTGGGCGGTGTTCGAGCCGTTCGGCGAACACGAACAATTTGAGAAAAATTCGGCTGTTCGAGGTTATGTTCGATAACTGTTCGTGCACCAAAATCATAACTGGATTTTTTCTCAGTAATGATGAAAATTAAGGTTAATATGCAGTTTGAGTGTACAGCGGGGTGGGGGGAGGGGCAGGGGATGGATCTCTGCAGGAACAATGAAGATCTCCATTTTTTTTTCTCTTTCCCGCATTTGCAGTGGGGAGGTGCAATCTGTCAGCCTATCAGCAGCGCACACACGGAGCGAAGTGCTTTTTTTCACACAAGCAAGGGCATGTGTCATTGGCAGTGTATGTCACATGTCCTTGCCCTATAAGACCAAGCCATTTTCCCCGTCACCACCATTTTCTCACTGCTGCAGCTGCGTGTTAGACGGCAACGCTGTTGCTGTGTGCGCTATACCTTGTTAATTTCAAGCCAATTTTCGCACAAATATACAGATAGCTTGGGAGTAGGGAATAGTTGTGATTGCAGTTCTTTTAAGGACTAGGTTACAGCATTTCCTACGACTTTTATCAGGGAGGTCTGTGCTCTTAAATAGATAGGTTGTGGGAGTAAAGACTAATTGTAATTGGAGTCCTTTTCAGGACTACGTTACATCAGTTCCTATCAGTTTTTGCCAGGCAGGTCTGTGCCAGTGCTGTGCAAGTTTTTTTCACAGCATTTGGCTGAATCTAGCAAAGCTAATCCTTTTTGGCCTATTGCAGAGTGTGTTAGTCAGTGGAGTAGCCTATCTGTGTTGCAAGATATACCACCTGTGTATAGAATACCAATTTTTTTACTGCACCTAGTGAAGTAAAATCTTTTGGGCATAGCATCATTCTATTAGTCCATCTATACTGACCTCCATCAGGTTGCAAATTAAAACTAATTTTTATCTGCATCTACAGTACCTCTGAAAAAATATTTGGGCTTCTACCTGTGTGTGGGACTTGTTGTATTAGTCCATCTATACTGACCTCCATCAGGTTGCAAACTGAATATAATTTTTTTCTGCATCTAGCTCTGAAAAAATATTTGGCCTTCTAGTAGTGTGTCGGACTTTCTCTATTAGTCCATCTATACTGACCTCCATCAGGTTGCAAACTGAATATAATTTTTTTCTGCATCTAGCTCTGAAAAAATATTTGGCCTTCTAGTAGTGTGTCGGACTTTCTCTATTAGTCCATCAGGTTGCAAATTAAAACTAATTTTTATCTGCATCTACAGTACCTCTGAAAAAATATTTGGGCTTCTAGCTGTGTGTGGGACTTGTTGTATTAGTCCATCTATACTGACCTCCATCAGGTTGCAAACTGAATATATTTTTTTCTGCATCTACCTCTGAAAAAATATTGGGCTTCTAGCTGTGTGTGGGACTTGTTGTATTAGTCCATCTATACTGACCTCCATCAGGTTGCAAACTGAATATATTTTTTTCTGCATCTACCTCTGAAAAAATATTGGGCTTCTAGCTGTGTGTGGGTCTTGTTCTATTAATCCATCTATACTGACCTCCATCAGGTTGCAAACTGAATATAATTTTTTTCTGCATCTAGCTCTGAAAAAATATTTGGCCTTCTAGTAGTGTGTCGGACTTTCTCTATTAGTCCATCTATACTGACCTCCATCAGGTTGCAAATTAAAACTAATTTTTATCTGCATATACAGTACCTCTGAAAAAATATTTGGGCTTCTAGCTGTGTGTGGGACTTGTTGTATTAGTCCATCTATACTGACCTCCATCAGGTTGCAAACTGAATATATTTTTTTCTGCATCTACCTCTGAAAAAATATTGGGCTTCTAGCTGTGTGTGGGACTTGTTGTATTAGTCCATCTATACTGACCTCCATCAGGTTGCAAACTGAATATATTTTTTTCTGCATCTACCTCTGAAAAAATATTGGGCTTCTAGCTGTGTGTGGGTCTTGTTCTATTAATCCATCTATACTGACCTCCATCAGGTTGCAAACTGAATATAATTTTTTTCTGCATCTAGCTCTGAAAAAATATTTGGCCTTCTAGTAGTGTGTCGGACTTTCTCTATTAGTCCATCTATACTGACCTCCATCAGGTTGCAAACTGAATATAATTTTTATCTGCATCTAGCTCTGAAAAAATATTTGGCCTTCTAGTAGTGTGTCGGACTTTCTCTATTAGTCCATCTATACTGACCTCCATCAGGTTGCAAATTAAAACTAATTTTTATCTGCATCTACAGTACCTCTGAAAAAATATTTGGGCTTCTAGCTGTGTGTGGGACTTGTTGTATTAGTCCATCTATACTGACCTCCATCAGGTTGCAAACTGAATATATTTTATTCTGCATCTACCTCTGAAAAAATATTGGGCTTCTAGCTGTGTGTGGGACTTGTTGTATTAGTCCATCTATACTGACCTCCATCAGGTTGCAAACTGAATATATTTTTTTCTGCATCTACCTCTGAAAAAATATTGGGCTTCTAGCTGTGTGTGGGTCTTGTTCTATTAATCCATCTATACTGACCTCCATCAGGTTGCAAACTGAATATAATTTTTTTCTGCATCTAGCTCTGAAAAAATATTTGGCCTTCTAGTAGTGTGTCGGACTTTCTCTATTAGTCCATCTATACTGACCTCCATCAGGTTGCAAATTAAAACTAATTTTTATCTGCATCTACAGTACCTCTGAAAAAATATTTGGGCTTCTAGCTGTGTGTGGGACTTGTTGTATTAGTCCATCTATACTGACCTCCATCAGGTTGCAAACTGAATATATTTTTTTCTGCATCTACCTCTGAAAAAATATTGGGCTTCTAGCTGTGTGTGGGACTTGTTGTATTAGTCCATCTATACTGACCTCCATCAGGTTGCAAACTGAATATATTTTTTTCTGCATCTACCTCTGAAAAAATATTGGGCTTCTAGCTGTGTGTGGGTCTTGTTCTATTAATCCATCTATACTGACCTCCATCAGGTTGCAAACTGAATATAATTTTTTTCTGCATCTAGCTCTGAAAAAATATTTGGCCTTCTAGTAGTGTGTCGGACTTTCTCTATTAGTCCATCTATACTGACCTCCATCAGGTTGCAAATTAAAACTAATTTTTATCTGCATCTACAGTACCTCTGAAAAAATATTTGGGCTTCTAGCTGTGTGTGGGACTTGTTGTATTAGTCCATCTATACTGACCTCCATCAGGTTGCAAACTGAATATATTTTTTTCTGCATCTACCTCTGAAAAAATATTGGGCTTCTAGCTGTGTGTGGGACTTGTTGTATTAGTCCATCTATACTGACCTCCATCAGGTTGCAAACTGAATATATTTTTTTCTGCATCTACCTCTGAAAAAATATTGGGCTTCTAGCTGTGTGTGGGTCTTGTTCTATTAATCCATCTATACTGACCTCCATCAGGTTGCAAACTGAATATAATTTTTTTCTGCATCTAGCTCTGAAAAAATATTTGGCCTTCTAGTAGTGTGTCGGACTTTCTCTATTAGTCCATCTATACTGACCTCCATCAGGTTGCAAACTGAATATATTTTTTTCTGCATCTACCTCTGAAAAAATATTCGGCCTTCTAGTAGTGTGTCGGACTTTCTCTATTAGTCCATCTATACTGACCTCCATCAGGTTGCAAATTAAAACTAATTTTTATCAGCATCTACAGTACCTCTGAAAAAATATTTGGGCTTCTAGCTGTGTGTGGGACTTGTTGTATTAGTCCATCTATACTGACCTCCATCAGGTTGCAAACTGAATATATTTTTTTCCTGCATCTACCTCTGAAAAAATATTGGGCTTCTAGCTGTGTGTGGGTCTTGTTCTATTAATCCATCTATACTGACCTCCATCAGGTTGCAAATTCAAAATAATTTTTTTCTGCATCTAACCCAGCCAATAGTTTTGGCCTAATACCACAGTTTGGCCACTCAGCTCTGCTCGGTTACCATCCATTGTTTTTTTGTGCAAACAACTCCAGAGTTGTGAATTAGTTAACCACCAAAATGAGTGGAAAAAGGCCTGCTGCTGGTGGAAAGGGGAATAGGCGTGTTGGGAAGGGGAAAAAAGGTTGTGTCCGTGGGGTAGGTGTTAAAGCAACAGTAACATCTGCAGAAGAAAGACCATCTTCTAGCCAAACTAAAATGTCTACTTCTTTTAGCGGACAATGTGATAAGATCTCTTTCTTACGGCCACGCCAATCGCTACAAATTCCAGATGAGGCACAAAAACAGCAGGTGCTTCAACGGATATCAAGTGCTCCTTTAAGTGGGCTCTCCTCCACATCAACTTCAACATCACAAATACTCCAGTCCTCAAAGGTGTCACCCAAATCGCACTTGCTTCCTCACAGCTCCCAAATCTCCAGCTGCCCGTCTGAGTATGAGGTAGAACAGATGGTTGAGTCTGCAGAGCTGTTTACTCATACTATAGCCTGGGAATCAGAGGTCGACTCCAGTGCTTCTGTGAATCCAGACGAGGAAATGATCTGCACTGATGCCCAGAATCTTTATGAGTCGGATCCAGGACCAGACGCAGAAGGTTCTGACCATAATGTAGACCCTCATTCCCAAACTGTAACTCCTGTTGGTGGAGACAATGAGGAAGACGATGATAAGACTCAAATACCTGATTGGAGCGACAACTTTAGTTTTTTGTCAGGGCAGGAACAGGTTGGCTCTGAGGACGACGGGTGTGATAACGCACAGGGTGATGATGATGAGGTCGGAGATCCCACTTACTGTCAACCCACAGTCAGCCAAGAGATGAGGTCAGCAGAGGAGGTGGAGGAAGATGCTAGTGACGACGAGGTCAGGTTGCGCCTTCCTGGACAGAGACGTAGTACTGGAAGCACGTCAACAACTGCATCCTCAAACACAACTCTGCCTCTCACCACAAGTCGTGGTGGCTCTTCAGGTCGCATGGGTGCTAAGCCTTGCATAGCCTGGGCATTTTTTCAGATCGATAAAGATGACCCAACTCGTGTTATTTGTAACATTTGTCAGCAAAAGCTAAGTAGAGGCCAAAAAATACATAGTTTGAGTACTTCATGCATGAACCGGCACATGGACATGAAGCATAAGTTGCAGTGGGAAGCTCAGTGTGCTACAATGCGGCCTAGCCGGCCGGGCCAACCACCGTCTGCCATATCTTGTGCATCCGCGGCCTCTTCATCCTCTGTGACTGGGGGGACAGCAGTCACACCTGTTTTGGGGCGCAGACCTGCCATCTCTTTACCCGCAACAGCCAGCGTGATTGGCAGGTCATCATTTTCTTTGGAGGTGGTAACACCAGCTGGTGTTGAGCGCTGTCCGACATCGATAGCACCACCTTTGGATCAAGGCAACCTAACATGTCCGCCTGCATCTTCCTCACAGACCGGCAGTTTGCCGGGGACACCCTTATCAACCCCGTCTAAGCACAATAGCCAGCCCTCGGTCCCTCAGATGTGGACAAGTAAAAGACCATTTCCTCCTAGCCATGAGAAAGCTAAGAGGTTGAATTTCACCATCTGCAAGCTCTTGGCTACAGAAATGCTGCCTTTCCGCCTGGTGGACACAGAGGATTTTCGAGACCTTATGTCCATCGCAGTGCCCCAGTACCAGATGCCCAGTCGGCACTACTTCTCAAAGAAAGGTGTGCCTGCGCTCCACCAGCATGTCGCACATAACATCACCGCTTCTTTGAGAAACTCTGTGTGTGACTGGGTGCATTTCACCACAGACACTTGGACGAGTAGGCATGGACAGGGGCGTTACATGTCGCTGACTGGGTACTGGGTAACTATGGTGACAGCAGGACAAGGGGCTGCTGTCCAAGTCTTGCCGTCCCCACGAGTTGTGCGTCAATCCTCTTTATGTCAAAGTTCCTCCACTGCTTCTGCCTCCTCAACCTCCTCTCGGTCTTCCACCTGCACCCAAAGCCTGTCTGGTCATGCCACAAGCTTTCTAACTGCGCAGAAGGGATCCTGCACACCTTCTAACTATGCTGGCAGTAGGGCTCAACGTCATCAGGCGGTTATTACATTGAAATGTCTGGGAAATGTGAGTCACACAGCTGAGGAGTTGTGGTCAGCTCTGGAGAACCAATTTCATGAATGGTTGTCTCCACTGGACCTGAAACCAGGGAAGGCCGTGTGCGACAATGCTGCAAACCTGGGTGCGGCCCTTCGCCGGGGCAATGTCACACACGTGCCTTGTATGGCTCACGTGTTGAACCTGGTTGTCCAGCAATTTTTAGCCCACTATCCCAGACTAGATGGCCTTCTGCAGAGGGCACGGTCGCTGTGTGCTCACTTCCGCCGTTCGCATCCCGCAGCTCAGCGACTTACATCTCTACAGAAGTCGTTGGGCCTGCCACTTCACCGGCTAAAATGCGATGTGCCTACCCGGTGGAATTCAACTCTGAACATGTTGCAGCGACTGTGGCAGCACCGACAAGCCCTGGTGCAATACGTTCTGACGTATAGCCTGGGCCAACGAGATTCAGAGGTGGGGCAAATCACGCTGGAGGAGTGGTCTCAGATCAGGGACCTATGCACCCTTCTGCACAGTTTTGAAATGGCGACGAAGATGTTTAGTGCTGACGATGCCATTATCAGCATGACTATTCCGGTGATTTACATGCTGGAGCACATGTTAAACAGAATTCGGAGTCAGGTGGTGGCACAAGAGGAGGTGGAGGAAGTAGAGGAGGAGGAGTTGTATGCGGAAGGGCTAACATCTGCAAGGTCCAGACGGTCGGCAGCACCAAGGCGGCAGGCATGTGAGGGTGGGGGAGATGGTTTTACCAGGGCGCATGGTAGCAGCCAAACTAGTGAGGAAGGTGCAGGAGCCCAGGAAGAAGTGGAGGACGAACTGATGGAAGACTCATCAGATGAGGGAGACCTTGATCACATTTCTGTTGTGCGAGGTTGGGGGGAGAGGACAGAGGAAGGAAGCATGATTGTTACCTCGCCACCAACACAACAGGGACTTGGTGCTCCTGGATGCGCAACACACATGAGTGCCTTCTTGCTGCACTACCTGCAACATGACCCTCGAATTGGGAGAATTAGAAATAATCCTGACTACTGGGTTGCCACACTGTTAGATCCCCGGTACAAAACTAAATTTGCAGAAATTATTCCTGCCATAGAAAGGGATGCACGCATGCAGGAGTATCAGCAGAGACTGTTGCAGAATCTTACATGTGCTTTTCCACAAAATACCAGTGGTGCACGTAGTGAATCTCACAGTTCCAACTTGCCAACCGTGGGACCGTCAAGTGTTCAGCACTCAAACCGTAACAGAACCACAGTATCTGCTGGTAACATCAATTTTGCGGAATCATTTCACCACTTTTTTAGCCCATCCTTTGCAAGGCCACAGGAGACAAGAAGTCTGACACATAGTCAACGCCTAGAGACGATGGTACAGGAGTATCTCCAAGTAAACATTGAAGCCACGACTGTGTCACTGGACCCTTGCTCTTTTTGGGCTTCCAATCTGGATAAATGGCCGGAGCTAGCCACTTACGCCTTGGAGATCTTGTCATGCCCCGCAGCCAGCGTTCTGTCTGAACGTGTGTTCAGTGCTGCTGGTGGTGTGCTGACAGATAAGCGCACGCGGCTCTCCACTGATAATGTAGACAGACTCACGTTCATAAAGATGAACAAATCATGGATCCGAAACGACTTTTCTACCCCTGTGTCATCCTGGGGAGAGTAAAAGCTTGATGATTGGTTAAAATCACCCTACCAACCGTTTTAAGCTTTCAAATTACTAATCATGTTTATCTGTATCTTGACTGGAAAATAATTTGGGCTTTGTAGCAGTGTGCAGCACTGATCCTATTAGGCCATCTATACTAAAGCTTCACCAGATTTAAAATTAAAAATAATTTTTAGCTGCATCTAGCCCGGAAAATAATTTTGGGGCTCCGAGATGCGCAAGGCACATAAGTGCCTTCTTGCTGCACTACCTGCAGCATGACCCTCATATTGTCAGAATTCGAAGTAATCATGACTACTGGGTTGCCACACTCTTAGATCCCCCAAACTTTTCGATCAACCTTTTCATTTTAATAAAGACCAAAAAAATGGTCATTTTTGAAATTATAAGCATTAGCAGGTTGTTAGAAACTGAAATCAAACAGTTTTCAACTCAAAACTTTATTCTAGGTGATGTTACATTTTCACATAGGACCCCTTGTTCGAAAGGAGCTTCTGAACTCTCTCGTCCATTGAATTTGTCAGGTTTTGGATGGTTTCTGCTTCAATTGTTTTGCATGAGGACAGAATACCCTCCCAGAGCTGTTGCTTAGATGTGAACTGCCTCCCGCCATCATAGACACTCCTTTTAATGATGCTCCAAAGGTTCTGAATGGGGTAGAGGTCAGGGGAGCATGGGGGTCACACCATAAGTTTGTCCCCTTTTATGCCCATATCAGCCAGAGATGCAGATGTTTTATGTGCAGCATGAGATGGTGCATTATCATGCAGAAAAATGATCTTGCTGTGAAATACACGGTTCTTCTTCTTGAACCATGGCAGGAAGTGCTGTTTGAGAAAATCCACATACATTATGGAGTTCATCTTTAGCGCCTTCAGGGATCCTAAAGGGGCCGACAATCTCTCTCCCCATGATTCCAGCCCAAAACATTACTCCACCTCCTCCTTGTTGGCGCTGTAGCCGTGTTTGCGTGGGGTGTCCATCAACCAGCCATCCTCCACTCCATCCATCTGGACCATTGAGCGCTGCACGGCACTCATCCGTGAACAAAACAGTTTTGAAATCAGTCTTCATGTAATGTTTGGCCCACTGGAGCCGTTTCTGCTTGTGTGAAGTGGATAGAGGAGGTCGACAGGATGGCGTATGCACAGCTGCAAACCTCTGAAGGACCCTGCATCTTGTTGTTCGGGGGACGTTGGAGGCACAAGCAGCTTCAAAAACTTGTCTGCTGCTATGACAAGGCTTTTTTGCCGCTGCTCTTTCAACCTGACATAATTGCCTGTAGGAAAGAGTCCTCAATTTGCCCTTATCAGCACGCACACGTGTGTACTGTGAATCAGCTACATACTTCTTGATTGCCAAGACACTTCATCCTGATCATCGCACAATGTTGATTGTAGTCATGCCTTGACCTAAACACTCCACAATTTGTTGCATCTCAGCAGCCGACACATCCTTTTTCTTTCCCATTTTGGCAGAAAATGTAGGCTGCTTAATAATGTGAGACAGCCTTCTTAAGTAGTCTTGCCTTTCATTGGACACACCTGCCAAACTAATTAGCACAGGTGTCTGCAATTGCATACAGTGATATAAAGAGCCCTAACACACATCACCATCAATGAGTTTTACTGACAAACAAACAAATTCTTCCCTTATCACTCCTAAACACTTTTTGCATAATAATTTGGAACGCAGTGTACATGTGCTTTTCCACAAAACACCAGTGGTTCACGTAGTGAATCTTACAGTTCTAACTTGCCAACCGTGGTCTGTATGGAGTTGTACAATAAAGGGCCCAAAATTAAGATAACATAGATGGGAGAGGTCTCTATGAATAGGAATTCCTAAGTATTTGATACCCTGTGAGGGCCAGGCAAAGGGAAAGTTGGACTGGATGGAATCCTATATGGATTTGGGGAGGGAGACATCGAGGGCCTCAGACTTCGCTGCATTGATTTTAAAATTTGACCATGTAACAAAGTGATCTATTTCAGCCATAACAGCATGGATGGATATATGTGATTGAGTGATATATACTAGGACATCATCAGCAAATAGAGAGCACTTGTACTCGGTGCCTCCCACCTCAATCCACCTAATATTGGGGTTATGGCGAATTGATGAGAGCAGGTGCTCCGTCACTAGGATGTATAAGAGAGGGGACAGAGGACATCCCTGCCTTGTCCCATTGGTGATTGTGAAAGGTGATGAAAATGTTCTGATGCACCCCCTGGGCCTTGGGACACCCGGAGCCGGACCCTTTTTGGTGGATGCTGGTGGTTGTAGTCTTCGTGGCGGCGACCCAGTTCCGTGGCTCAGGGTGGTCAAACCAGTGGCGGAACTATTTATGTGGTTTTGATGTTTAAATGTCCGACTACGCCACCCGTGGATCGCGGTCAGAGTGAACCGCCGCTGCAGGGCGGACTGCTGAGGCTGGTGTTGTGGGTGCAGCAGAGCATAGCATAACTCCCCACGGGAGGAGTATAGCCTCAGGGCAGTGTATGCGGAGGATGGGGGTGATGGTGCAGGGCAGCAGCAGTAACGACACGGAGTCAGTGATGCAGTCCATGGCCTTTACTCACAGTTCTTATTATCCAGACCACGTCTGCAGGTAACGGCTGCCCACGTCGTACTGTGCTCACCAGGTGAGGGGCTCAGACAACTCCCAGATAACTTTGGAGCGCTTCACAGGACCCCCTTTGTGTGTCCTTTGTCTGGCCTTTCTTACCAACCCTTCTGTCCGGCTGCCTCGGGCCTCCTCTTGGTAAACTTGGCGCCAGTTTCCCTGACCCTATGTGGTGCCTTCCTAGCGGGTGTAGCGAGGGGCTGCGCCACATAAAATGTCACAGCCTCCGGTTTCTAGCTGAGGGTCGTTTCCTGCCTCCACTAGTTTCGGGGAACGGTCTCCCCCTTTGGCCTGACCCCTCCACGCAGGTGGATTCGGGCGTGCGGTGGCGACTCGTCCGTCCGCACCCCTGGGATCCCTTCATTCCTCATTCCTGGAGCCTTCTCCGCTCCTCTTCCTTCCTTCTCCCTCTTCCAGGCCTGGGCCTCTGTTACTAGGCCCGCCTCCGGAGCAGAGCTCATGCAGAGCCCCTGCTCCCTGCCACTTCTGCTCAGACTTCTCTGCACTGAACTAAGATGGTGCCCACCTTTTATACTCCCTTCTCAATGCACCCAGGAACGGCTTCCTCCCTGCTCCTGCACTACAGGGTTCCCCTTCCTCAGTGTTCCCTCCCCCCACTCCAGCCAGGGACAGGGACTGTCGTGCCCATCTCAGAGGTATATTGGTCGCCCTGCCCCACGGCAATGTGGTGTAATGCATGCAGGTGTCGGGTCCTGATCCACACTCCATCCTTACCTGAGAGTGAGATATCACACCTCTGGGTGAGGTGCAATACCTCTGTAGCAACCGAGCCCTCAGGGTGCTACAGTTCCATTTATCTTCAGCCTAGGTGACGTATTGTGATACAGGGCCGTGATTTTGGCTATAAAAGGGTCCCCTAGACCCCTACCTCAAGCTTTTTAAGAGAATCATATATGGCGTGCCAGGAGACTCTATGGAATGCTTTCTCAGCATCCAACGAGAGTATCTAATTACAAATTTTTAACTGCATCTAGCCCAGGAAATACTTTGTGCCTAGTAGCAGTGTCTGCTAGTCAGCGGATTATCCCGGCTGTTAAGCAAGCTACACCACCTGTAGTTTAGACACTTAATTTTTTCAAAGGAAATGCTTCGGGACCATGGGATATTCAGTGAAGAGCATTAGGAGGCACCCCAAGGCATAGGGGCTGGGACTGGCAGTAGGATGCCTTGCGGTGGACAGCCGAGCTCGATCCTTATAAAAGCTTTTTAACTGCAGCAGCTTTAGTGGACGCTACTGGAGCTGGAATTACGTGGCTGCTGGCATGAGACTTGCCCTCCAATAGATCCTTGTAAATGGATTTAAAATGTATTCATTCAAATTAGAGAGACAATTTAAATTAAAAAGCTTAGAGCTGCCTCCACCACATGGGGGCTCGCTCGACCCACCAGCGGACAGGCACCAGTATTGGGAGAGGGGGGCTGGCCATCAGGGTTCACCGCGGCTCTGGCACAAACCCGGCGACACGGAGGTGGCACGGGCAGGAGCGGACTGGCCGTGTCGGCTTCTCACTTTTTGGATTTTAGAAGGGCATGACATGCCTATATCTGTGTCTCCCCCTCCTTTTACTCCTCCACCTCTTTTATTTTCGCATGACTATATGTACTTGTCACTTTTCCATGTGTTAGTTATGTCTTCTGAGCAGTTTGTCAGCTTTTGGACACCTTTGAAGGTGTTTTCTATGTGTTTCTATGTGTTTTTGTTTGCCTGCCATTGGTTTTAACGGTGTTCGAAGGTGTTCGACGAACAGTTCGACGAACAGTTCGGCGAACACACGGGTGTTCGACGAACCGAACCGAACTCGAACACTACGGGGGTGGCTCAACACTAGTCAGGAGACACTACTGTTTTTCTTTACAGAAAATATACCAAAACCTGAATAATAGAGATTTTTTACCGCGGGATGGCAAAACCACAGTTATTGTTTACTGGGGTATACCACACTTTTTTAAATAGAGATATTTGCGGCTGAACAGTGAGCGACACACTCAAACTGCTTTTTTTTTAGATACCAAAGGCCCAAAACTGGATAGTACAGCGATTTGACCCATGGAACTGCGAAACCACACTGGGATGTCGGGCCTACACAAGACTATTTTCAACAGATATATTTTTGCATCACAACAGTCAGGAGACACTACTGTTTTTCTTTACGGAAAAAACTACCAAAAGCTGAATAATAGAAATTTTTACCGTGGGATGGCAAAACCACAGTTATTGTTTACTGGGGTATACCACACTTTTTTAAAATAGAGATATTTGCGGCTGAACAGTGAGCGACACACTCAAACTGCTTTTTTTTTAGATACCAAAGGCCCAAAACTGGATAGTACAGTGATTTGACCCGTGGAAGTGCAAAGCAACACTTCTTTTTCTCTAGCCTACACCAGACTATTTTCAACAATTATATTTGTGTCTGAAAAATCAGAGACACGCTTTTTTTTTGGGGGGGGGGGACACACCAAATGGTTAGTAAGACGAGTATTTGTACAGTGTGAAGGAGGAAAAAAAAAGGAGGATTTAGATGAAAAAAAAAGGATTTTTCCTGGCCCCCGACGCCTGGTGCTAAGTCCAACAATTTCAGCAACAGGAGCACACAGGACTGTAATGCAGCATTTGCTGGTATAACCACTGTGTCTCCTATACAGCCTGCCTGCCTGGTATCTGGGATGGATATTAGTCCTGAAAAGGACTGTTTGTTTGTTCTGGCAGCCTTTACAGACCCTACACTAACTATTTCGCAGTTTATATCTCTCCCTAAATCAGCAGCGCTGTCCATACACTGTCCAGTCCGGAGCGACTGTGTCCAAGATGGCGGAGCCCGGTTTTAAATACTCGAGGTGACGCTGTGCGGCCAGCCAATCACTATAATGCCCGCAACCAACATGGCTGCAGCATTACAGTGACTGGCTTTCAATCCCTGCATGTTCATTGGCTCTGTAAAGAGCGCCAAATATGCAGGGCGGAGACCCGAGCTCCCGCCCGAGTAACCCGGAAATGCTCGGTGCTCGCCGAACATCCCGAGTAGCGTGATGCTCGGGCGAGTATTGAGCAGTGTCGAGCATGTTCGCTTAACACTAGTGTTCATTCCAAGTGTCCAGCTTGGATACCCAATAATTAAAAGGCACAGAGGAATCATGGAGGACGCTGGTATGGTCAGCAAGGTACTCCCTCACCATCTTTTGAAACTTTCCACTCCTTGTGAAAGTACGCCACGCCTCAGGGCCTGTAAGCTGGACGGGTCTCAGAAAATTGTCCCAGAACGTTGACAGTGTTCCCCTTCCTCTGCTGGATTGGAGTTGCGTCTCTCTCGCCTGTACGCCTTGGTTGGGAAATTAACTGTGACCTCTGCCGCTAGCGTGTTCAGATGGGAATTTTTTTAAGAGTTCTGCAGCAAGGGCCTTCTGGTACGGCCCCATTTTTGTAGACCTCTCCACCTCAGGAATAAGAGAGTGAAAGTTCTCCTTGTAGCGGGGGTCTAAAAGTGTCACCAACCAGTGATGACTGTCACCCAACATTTTGACAACGTGAGGGTCACGGTTAAGGCAGCGTGACATAAAGTAAGCCATGCGTGCCAGACTGGTAACGGGCAAGACTTCCGTGTCCTCACCAAGATGACGACTGACCATGCTCTCCTCCTCCTCCTCCCCCCTGTCCTCAGGCCATTCATGCTGAACCGATGGTATGACAGTTGTACAGGTACTACCGTCTACAGTGCATGATACAATCTCCTGTTCTTCCTCTTCCTCCTCTCCCTCATTGTCCCCCAATGCACGTTGGCATGAGATGAGGCTGGGCTATGTGTAATCGCCCACTATGGCTTCTTGATCCATCTCATCATACTCTGGCTGCAATGCCTCCTCTTTAATTCTCTGCAGAGAACGTTGCAAAAGACAGACAAGTGGGATGCTGACGCTAATGATTGCATCATCACCACTCACCATCTTGGTGGATTCCTCAAAGTTTGTCAGGATGGTGCATATGTCAGACATCCAGGTCCACTCCTGAGGTCTTATGTGTGGAGTCTGACCTGAATATCGACGGCCTTGTTGCAGCTGGTACTCCACAACTGCTCTCTTCTGCTCACAAATCCTTTGCAACATGTGGAGGGTAGAGTTCCAACATGTAGAGACATCACACACCAGTCGGTGTGCCAGAAGCTGCAAACGCTGCTGCAACACAGCAAGGGCGGCGGAAGCTGTAGCCAACTTGCGAAAATGAGCTGAGAGGCGGCGTTCTATGACGAGCAGATCTGGCAACTCGGGGTACGATTTAAGGAACCGCTGAACCACAAGGTTAAGCACATGAGCCAGGCATGGTACGTGTGTGATCTTGCCTCTCCTCAGAGCCGCCACCAGGTTACAGCCATTGTCACATGCGACCATGTCGGGATGTAGATTCAGCGGTCTCAGCCATAGATCTGACTGCTCTTTCACAGCTGTCCACTACTCACAAGCAGTGTGAGATTTATCACCTAAGCTTTTGAGTTTCAGCACAGCCTGTTGCCACTTTGCTGAGGCAGTACGGCAGTGCTTCCAGCTTGTAACTGATGTGGTGATATCTGAGATGGAGGCTGAACATGAGGAGGAGGATGAGGTGCAGGAGCAGTACACTGTGGAGGCAACTCTGACTGACATAGGGCCCGCAATCCTCGGTGTGGGGAGGATGTGTTCCGTCCCAAGGTCCGACTGGGTCCCGGCTTCCACTATGTTTACCCAGTGTGCCGTCAGGGAGATGTAATGTCCCTGGCCAAAAGCACTTGTCCACGTGTCCGTTGTCAGATGGACTCTCCCAGTAACTGCGTTGTTGAGGGCACAGCAGATGTTTTGGAACACGTGCTTGTGTAGTGCGGGGATGGCACACCAGGCAAAATAGTGTCGGCTGGGGACCGAGTACCAAGGGACGGCCACCGCCATAAGGTTGCGGAAGGATTCCGTCTCCACCAGCCTAAAAGGCAGCATTTCCAATGCAAGCAGTCGTGAAATGTGCGAATTTAGGACTGTGGTCTTTGGGGTGTTGGCTGCGAATTTGCGCTTTTGTTCAAAGGTCTGGGATATGGACAATTGAAAGCTGCGGTGGGACGTGGATGCTGTTTCTTGAGAAACTGCCATAACAAGTGAAGACTAAGAGGAGGGGTCATCTTTGCATGCAGTATGGACAGGGGATTTCCTTGCACACACAACAGGAGGTTCTACTGCACGCACAACAGTGGAAGAAGCAGTGGTGACACCCGCTGACACTGGTCTTGGACCCTTGGGTTCGCCCCTCTAAGTCAGGTGCTTTGCTGCCATGTGCCTGATCATGCTGGTGGTGGTCAGGATGGTAGTTTTGTCTCCCCTGCTGATGCTGGACTGGCAGGTGGTACAAATGGTCTTCATGGGGTTATCAGCAGAGTCTTTAAAAAAATTCCAGACTCTGGAAGACCTACCGGTAATACTGGCAACGTCCCTCGTGTTGGTGTTATGGGGAACGGTTGCCCGCCTTCTGTCTGCGGCCACCACACTGCTTCTTCCTGCCTGTTGGGGTATTCTGCCTACTTCCCCCTGTGTGCTGCTGGCCTCTCTCTGCGTGTCCTCCTGCCTCATTGGGTCAGTTACTAGATCATCCACCTCCTCCTCCTCTTCCACTTCCGCACCACGGTCCTCCTCCTCACTTTGTCGCAATTGTGTCTCGTCATTGTCCACCTCTTGTGACAAATTGCAAGCGTCGCCTTCCTGTGGCCGTGGCTGTTCAAATATTTGGCCATCGCTACATGGAATCTTCTCTTCCACCACTTCAAGCGTATCAGGCGAGGGACCCAAATATGGAAATGGACCAGTGAACAGCTCTTCAGAGTGTCCAAGTGTGGGATCAGTTGCTGTCTGACGACACTCGGCATGGTAGGAGGAAGGAGCATCAGAGTGAGGAGGAGTATGCGGTCGAGACTCACGGCTACTAAGACTTGAACGTGTGGAGACAGACCGGAGGTGGTGGTGCCCAGGTGACTGGAAGTATTATCTGCTATCCAATTAATAACCTGTTCAAACTGATCAGTCCGCAATAGTGGTGTTGTGTGCTTCCCTAGTAATTCGGTCAAGAACTGGGAGCGAGAAGATGTGGCTGTTGGTTGTGGCACATTTTCACCTTGGCCACTTCCCCAACCTCTGCATGCACCATCACCAGAACGTCCAGTTCCACGTCCCTTGCCACATGCCTTGCCCGTTGTAAATGAAGTAAAATAGCTTACACTCGCACTTTCAATGGCAAAAGGGTAGTGAAAAGGAGATTACAACCGTGGAAGAGGAAAACCACAGTTCTATTTCTCTGGCCTACACCAGAATCTTTTAAACAGATATATTTGTGTCTGAACAGTCAGCGAGACACTCAAACTGTTTTTTTTATGTAAAATATGCAAATAGGTGGATTACACCCAGATTTGAACCGTGGAAGAGGAAAACCACAGTTCTATTTCACTGGCCTACACCGGAATCTTTTAAACAGATATATTTGTGTCTGAACAGTTAGTGAGACACTTAAACTGTTTTTTTTTATGGAAAAAAAGGCAAAAAGGTGGATTACACCCAGATTTGAACCGTGGAAGAGGAAAACCACAGTTCTATTTCTCTGGCCTACACCAGAATCTTTTAAACAGATATATTTGTGTCTGAACAGTCAGCGAGACACTCAAACTGTTTTTTTTATGTAAAATATGCAAATAGGTGGATTACACCCAGATTTGAACCGTGGAAGAGGAAAACCACAGTTCTATTTCACTGGCCTACACCGGAATCTTTTAAACAGATATATTTGTGTCTGAACAGTTAGTGAGACACTTAAACTGTTTTTTTTTATGGAAAAAAAGGCAAAAAGGTGGATTACACCCAGATTTGAACCGTGGAAGAGGAAAACCACAGTTCTATTTCTCTGGCCTACACCAGAATCTTTTAAACAGATATATTTGTGTCTGAACAGTCAGCGAGACACTAAAACTGTTTTTTTTTTTTGTAAAAAGTGCAAAAAGGTGGATTACACCCAGATTTGAACAGTGGAAGAGCAAAACCACAGTTCTAATTTCCTGGCGTGTACCAGACTTTTTTAAATAGATATATTTGTGTCTGAACAGTCAGCGAGACACTCAAACTGTTTTTTTCTTTTGAAAAAAGGCAAAAAAGTAGATAATACAGAGATTTGGACTGTGGAACTGCAAAACCACAGTTCTAGTTATCTGGCCAAAACCAGACTCTTTTAAACAGATATATTTGAGTCTGAACACTCACAGACACACTCAATTTTTTTTTTTGGGGGGGGGGGAATACTAATAGGTTAATAAGACGGGTATTTGTACCGTCTGACTGAGGAAAAAAAAAAAGAGGATTTAGATAAAAAAAAAAAGGATTTTTCCTGGCCCCTGAGACCTGGGGCTAAGTCTAGCAATTTGAGCAGTAGCAGCACACAGGACTGTATTTCAGTGTTTGTTGTTATAACCTCTGCATCGCCTATACAGTCTGCCTGCCTGCCTGATATCTGGGATGGATATTAGTCCTCAGAAGGACTGTTTGTTTGATTTTGCAGGCTTTAGAGACCCTACACTACCTATTTCGCAGTATAAATCTCTCCCTAGCTCAGCAGCACTCTCCCTACACTCTCTGATCTGGAGCGACTGTGTCCAAGATGGCGACGCCCGATTTTAAAATACTAAAGGTGACCCTGTGCGGCCAGCCAATCGCTGTAATGCCCACAACCAACATGGCTGTGGCATTACAGTGACAGGCTGGCAATCCCTGCATGTTCATTGGCTCTGTAAAGAGCGCCAAACATGCAGGGAGGAGACCCGAGATTCCGCTCGAGTAACCCGAAAATGCTCCATGCTCGCCGAACATCCCGAGTAGTGAGATGCTCGAGTGAGTACCGAGCAGTGTCGAGCATGCTCGCTCAACACTACTCATGACCCAATATCAACATGGGTTTACGAGGGACCATTCCTGTCAGACTAATCTGATCAGTTTTTATGAGGAGGCAAGTTCCAGACTGGACTAAGGAAATGCAGTGGATGTTGTGTATATGGACTTCTCAAAAGCTTTTGATACGGTTCCACACAAAAGGTTGATACATAAAATGAGAACAATGGGGATAGGGGAAAATATATATATGTTGGTTAAGAACTGGCACAGTTACAGGAAACAAAGGGTGGTTATTAATGGAAAACACTCAGACTGGGTCTCAGTTAACAGTGGAGTACCACAGGGGTCAGTATTGGGCCCACTTTTTTTTAACATATTTATTAATGACCTTGTAGGGGGCATACAGAGTAATATTTCAATATTTGCAGATGACACTAAACTCTGCAGGGTAATCAATACAGAGGAGGACAATTTAATATAATACAGGAGGATCTATAGAAACTAGAAGCTTGGGCTGATAAATGGCAAATTAGCTTTAATGATGATTAATGTAAGGTAATGCACTTGGGCCGAGGAAATAAAATGTATAATTATATGCTTAATTGTAAAACACTGGGAAAAACTGTCAGTGAAAAAGACCTGGGTGTATTGGTGGACGACAAGCTCACGTTTGGTGGCCAGTGTCAGGCAGCTGCTGCAAAGGCAAATAAAATAATGGAATGCATTAAAAGAGGCATAGATGCTCATGAGGAAAACATAATTTTACCTCTATACAAGTCACTAGTGCGACCACACTTAGAATACTGTGTACAGTTCTGGTCTCCGGTGTATAAGAAAGACATAGCTGAACTAGAGCGGGTGCAGAGAAGAGCCACCAAGGATATTAGAGGAATGGGGGGTCTGCAATACCAAGACAGGTTATTACACTTTGGGTTATTTACTGTGGAAAAACGAAGGCTTAAGGGTGATCTTATTACTTTGTACACGTATTTGAGGGGACAGTACAAAGACATTTCTACTGATCTTTTTACTCTGAGGCCTTAGACGGGGACAAGGGGGCATCTTCTACGTCTGGAGGAAAGAAGGTTTAATCATAATCACAGACGCGGATTCTTTACTGTAAGAGCAGTGAGACTATGGAGCTCTCTGCTGCATGATGTTGTAATGAGTGATTCACTACTAAAATTTAAGAAGGGCATGGATGCCTTTCTTGAAAAGTATAATATTACAGGTTATATATACTAGATTCCTTGATAGGGCGTTGATGCAGGGAACTAGTCTGATTGTCATATGAAGCCAGGAAGGAATTCTTTTTCCCCAATGTGGAGCTTAGTGTTTGCCACAAGGGTTTTTTTTGCATTCCTCTGGATCAGCATATTAGGCTATGGGTTGAACTAGATGGACTTAGTCTTCCTTCAACCTTAAAACTATGTTACTATGTTACTGCCTTGGCCAAGCGGCAACAGACTTTGCTGAAGATAACATGCTTAATGCTTAGGTGACAAACCGCCCAGCACTGCAGATTTGTTGAAAGCTGTAACACAGCAGCCTGATCTGTGGCTCTCACTGCTGAACATACAGCCAGGCATGGTCGTGTGTGACAATGGGCGGAACCTGATGACGGAGAAATGACAGCTGTATTAGATACGGTTTCCCAAGTCCTTTCACCAAGCTAAAGAATATGGCTATGGTGAAATACAACTCTTACTGACAGGCGTGGATTAAGAGTAGCAAGGGCCCCAGGCAGTTTAGAAGGCGCGGGCCCCCCACACACACACCTGATGTATAACATGTCACATGATCTCCTGTGATAGATCATGTGATAGTTCACGTGAAATTAATTTGGCACAATATTAATATATTAATTATAATATTTTTTTTTAGGCTGTGTGCCCACTCTGTGTTTTTTAATTCCGCTGCAGAAACGCATAAAAAACGCTTGGTTGAAGGTCTGCCATGTTCCTCAATGATAATCCGCATGTGCTCTGCACATGCTGCGGAAATTTCCGCTGCAGATTAACATTGCGGAAAAATCCGCAGCACTACCAACTATTTTGCAGAAGCGCGGTGTTTTTGCCACCATTGACTTGCATTGGAAAGCATGGATTTTGCATCACTGGATCTGTACATACGGAATCCATGCGTTTCAATATGCAGATGGTACCCGGGTTTGGAGAACAGGAGACTCTCCTCCGGACCCGGATACCATAGAACCTGTAAAAAAAAGAGTAAAATAAAAAATATACATTATACTTACCTTCTGATGGCCCCCGGTGTCTTTATCCGATGCGTCCTGGCTTGCCGGCAGCTCGCGGTAGACTAAAGGACCTGTGGTGACGTCAGTTAGTCATGTGACCGGTCACGCGACAGCTGACATTGGCAGGCCATCAAAGGGTAAGTATATATTTATTTTTTAATTTTTACCATTCATTTACGGTCACACTATATAAATCCATGCGGGCTACATGGATTTATATAGTGTGACCAAGCTGTCAAGCAGTTTCCAAGTGATGCTAAAATCGCTTGGAAAGCGCTTGACAACCCGCATGCTGAAATGCATGTGAAGAACGCTTCATATCCACTTGTCCCTGGCAGGAAATCGCATGTAAAATCCGCATGTACAATCCGCATGTACAATCCGCATGTAAAATCCGCATGCGTTTTTTCTGCCAGGGAAATGCAGAAATGCTCAAAAAAAATCCGGAGCATTTCTGCATCATGGACACATAGCCTTACATTAATTGCATGGCTTAATACTTATTGAGCACACGTAGCCATCTATACACAGCAGGAGGCCGCACGGAGCCATCTATGCACAGCAGGAGGCCGCATTTAGCCATCTATGCACAGCAGGAGGCCGCATTTAGCCATCTATACAGCAAGGGGCTGCACATAGCCATCTATACACAGCAGGAGGTCGCATGGTGCCATCTATACACAGCGGGAGGCCACACGTAGCCATCTATACACAGCTGGAGGCCGCACGTAGCCATCTATACACAGCTGGAGGCCGCACGTAGCCATCTATACACAGCAGGAGGCCGCACGGCACCATCTATACACTGCAGGAGGCCGCACTTAGCCATCTATACACAGCAGGGGGTCGCACGTAGTCATCTATACAAAGCAGGAGGCCGCACGTAGCCATCTATAAACAGCAGGAGGCCGCACGTAGCCATCTATACAGAGCAGGAGGCTGCACGCAGTCACGCACACACAAACATATACAGACATATACGTACATGCATTTGAATCACAAAAATACATATAAACAGACATCACACAGTGAAATCTGCCTGCACACACACACACTCACTCACTCACACAATCACTTTCACACATACTTTCACACACACTCCCACACACACACACTCACACACACACTCACACACACACACACTCTTACACACACTCTCACACACACACACACAACTCACCATCCCCCGGCTCGGCTCCAGTCCTCCAGCTCCTCTCCTGTGCAGCAGCGCAGGGCGCGTACTGCGTGACGTCACACTAGCAGACACGGCCGTGCACAGGGCCGCGTCTCCTAGCAGTGACGCGGCCAGGCCAGCACACAGGGAAGTTAACAGGTGCAGTGCTGGCCCTGCCGAAGAAGAAGTAGCGGTCGTGCGCCGCTTCTGGGGGAGCGATCAGGGGGCCCCCCCGCCACTGTCTGCCGGTATGTGCCGTGGCGCCGCACATATTATAATGAGGGCAATCTGGCCATGGACCCCCCGGAGCCCCAGTCCCCCTGGAGCCGCGGGGCCCCATGCGGTAGCCCAGATTGCCCTCATTATAATCCACCTTTGCTCACCGACAAGCTGTGGACTAGCTCCATACCGTCAATGGCCACATTCACTTGTCTACGTGTTTGTAGTTAGGCTGTCCTTCCCAGTAAGTTCACTGGGGAGGGCACGGGTAATGTTCTGTGACCCGCACTTGTGGAAGGCGGAGACGATACCGGGAGAAATAGTGGCGACTGGGGACCAAGTATGGACACCTGGCCGCCACCATGAGGTTGTGAAAAACTTCTGCCTCCATGAGCCTAAAAGGTCACATTTCAAGTGCAAACAGCTGCCCAGAAATCTGGCAGTTTTCTATTGCAGCCTGTGGTTGGGTGGGTGGCTGGCTGCATACTTGCGCTTGCATTCCAAGTAGCAGAAAACTAAGCAAATGGTGGCCTCTTTTTATCATCATGACCTCACCTGGCAGTTGCAAACTTGCGCTTGCATTCCAAGAATTGGGTAGGTACAACTGAACGCTGCACTGGAACAAGGATGTGGATGGTGATTGTTGCAAGTCTGCAACAACAGGTGCATGGGGAGAGGCATCTTCGCATGCGCCAAGGATCAGTTATGATGGGCACACTTTTAGGCAGGTACCAGGGAGTCAGAGCTGCTTCCAATGGTCTTCCCCATGCTGTTTTCATGTCTTTTCAGCACTGTATGCATGTGTCTGATTATGTGTCACACACCACGTGGCCAGATAAGGTTGTAATATGTTAAAATGACATTTCCCTGTGAATGCATTTGTCTTGATTGAAAGCAATGCAAAAGTGCAAAAACACATCAAAAATGCTATGTGTGAACATAACCCAAGGTGTGGAGGAGCATTTTTGTTTTTGTTTATTTATTTTGCCTTGTATACAAGTCATTACCCTAGAAAGGATGTTCATTAACATTTTTCCCAGGAAAATCCATTTTGGTTTCGTTTTTGCATGTTTTATTGTGAGTCCGTAAAAGTGGCGTAATACTCTGACCACGTTGTTCACAGCAGTGATCTGGGTGTCAGAAATGCTTCCAGGGGTCTTCCCCATGCTGATCCCATGTCATTTGAGCACTGTTTCCATCGATTTGGGCAATTTTTAGGCCCACTGCAGACCGCCGGGGGGAGCCGCCCGAAAAATGCTTGAGTTTCCATAGACTTACATTGAGCTCGTTACTCAGTCCAAGCACTCAAGCATTCCAATTTGCTCGACTCGAACGAGTACCCGAGCATTTTAGTGCCCGCTCATCACTAATAATAATCTTTTTATTTATATAGGGCCAACATATTCCCGCAGCGCTTTACAATTCAGACAATTTACAGACATTATCGGCACTGTCCACATTGGGGCTTATAAACTACATTCCCTATCAGTATGTCTTTGGAGTGTGGGATTTGTATATATAAACATAAAAGATGTTATTGGTGTTTAGCAGTATTACATGTATAAACATAATAGATATTATTTTGGTTTTGGCCATTAGATGGCAGCGGTTTGCACATTTATACTACTGTCACCTGTGTATCAGTTGGCACACAGGGAAATAACCAGTTTGAGCTGCCCCAAGCAAGAGTTGAAAACTGAAGGATTCCTGAGGGATGAAGGTGGCCATCTTAGAGCGCAGTTGTAAGAGAAAGTGAATACAGATGTGAGAGAGTTCCTGTCAGAGACAGACTGTTACTGTTATTCCTATTAGAGAAGAAGCAACATGTTGGGGGACAACTATGGTTGGATGCAGAGATGGATTCCCTCCAAAAGCATCGGCTGTGACGTGAATGGTCTTCTGCTACCCTGTCAGGCTAAAACTGCACTTCAGGTGACAAGCCCAGGATCCACTCCATGGTTTCCCAGCTAAACGGGCATTCGGACAATCAGACAGCCTTTTCAGTGATCAGTTAACGGCCGGCAAGTCCTGTGCTCAGGCCCCACCACAGGGATCCCGGTGGGCATATGCACGCAGTCTATAGAGAGAGTTTGGCACCAAACATAAATTCACAGTTAGAGACATTGTTTGCCAATAGGGGAATGTGAATATTAGCTAGATACTCCCCTCAGTGGGTGAGCGTGGTACCAGACAAACTGTGAATGTGCAGGAACCGAGGAACAATTGGAGGAGGACGAGGAGAAAGAGGTGATGGGCTAGCAATGATCCCCTCTCTCTTGTCCATGGTTGGTGGGAGGGGACAGATGAAGCAAGCATCAGTGTTACCCAGCCACCAACACACCATGGGCTTGGATCTTATATAAGAGCCCAACACATGAGCGTCTTCTTGTTGCACTGCAACTTAATCCCTGTATTGTTAGGATTAAAAATAGTGCTGACTATTAGGTTGCCACTCTGTTAGATCCACGGTACAAGAGTAAATTTTGCAAGATACTTCCCGCCCTGGAAAGGGACCTGTGCATGCTGGAGTATCAAAACATGCTTTTAGACAACCTTAAGAGAGGTTTTCCCCATGACAGCAGTGAGGCACACAGTGTGCATCGCAGCTCCAGACTTCCAACCCCATGAACGTCAATTTGTCAACGCGAAAACATTAGCAGCAGCAGTGTAAGTGACAGAAGCAATTTCTGTGAATCGTTTCACACATTTTTTACACCAGCTCATGCACCAGCACAGCAGAGTACAAGTCTGACATGTGGTGAACAACTGGAGAGGATGGTGCAGGAGTATCCCAAGCTTAATATCTATGCCATCAGAGAGGGTTTGGACCTTTTTACCTTTTGTTCTTCAAAATTGGAAGAGTGGCCTGAGCTCGCCTGTCAAGCCTTGGAGGTTTTATCATGCCCGGCAGCCAGCATTCTCTCAGAGCGTGTCTTTATCGCTGCTGGTGGTGTCCTGACAAATAAGCGCAGCCGGCTCTCCCCTGAAAGTGTAGACCGACCTAACTTTCATCAAGATGAACAAGTCATGGATCTCCAAGGACTCTTGCACCCCAGTCGCAGACTGTGCAGACTAGGCGATGTTGTAGTTTTTAGTGTGCTGCATTGATCTCGCGTTATTGCAGTCTGTGCCATTTTTGTCGTGGCTTATGTGCCTGCTGTTGCTCCTGCTGATGTTATCAATCATTTTTTAAAATGTGGATACTCCTGATTGGGTCTCCATCTGGTGGGTTGGCTGTAATGGAAGGGGTGGCAGTGACCCATTATACTAGATCTACTTTAGTGAAATTGAGGCCACTTTAGTGGTATGTGGCAATAATTTTTTGAAATGAGGAGTCTCCTGGTTGTGTTTCCTTCATCCGTGTTGCCTGTAGCAGTAGGGCTTCCAGACCGGCAGGCCTGCACTTACTTTCAGTCAACTACCTGTGTTACTATCCTTACATTTTTCTAGCAATAGTATCCTACAAAACTTATATTTGTGCCACCTAAGTGTGGCTGAGCATAAAAGCAGCTTGAGCTGTTGCATGTGGTATCAGGGCTCCCAGCACAGCAGAGCTACACCGGTCCCTCACGCACCTCATCTTCATTTGAAGTTAAATTCAAAGCTGTAAATTCTGCCCAGACCCTGATACCTCATGCATGGCCCAGACCCTGATACCTCATGCATGGCCCAGACCCTGATACCTCATGCATGGCCCAGACCCCGATACCTCTTTCATGGCCCAGACCCTGATACCTCATGCATGGCCCATGGCTGACTGCTGCTGTGCCATTATAACATTTGAACTGTGGGTCAATTTATGCCACTTTTTCTAGTGTCGGCCCCTAATTTGAGATGGTTTGGCATCTTTTCGGCCCCTTTGAATGTGTTGTCTATGCATTTGGTTTTGCTTCCCATTGAATCCTATGGGGTTTGGATATGTTTGACGAACTGTTCAGCGAACATCGGGAAGTTTGCCAAGTAAAACCGAACTGAACCTTGAAAGTTTTGCTCATCTCTAGTTATTGATTCATTTTGCACTGAATATTTAGCATTGACGGGACTGAGAATCTTTTTGCACTTTCTTTATGTCGGCTGTTGTGTTTCATGCCCTGGATATCACACTATTGGTTGTTCCTACATTAAAAACAGAATGGACGCCAATAGAGAAAAGCCTTTCAGTCACAGTAATGCTGAGTTTTCATGCAAATAAGTGGTGAGGTGCAATGTGATAGTAGATATAGGAAATGTTGCAATTTCACTAATTTTATGGGGTCAGTAGCAGAATAGATCTGCAAACATCAAAGCCAAACAATCAGGTATTGAGATTGGCACAGAGGTCCGGGCAGTTTTGTCAGAGGTTTGTATAAAGTTGGAACATAAATAATATTAACTAGAACAGATGATAAACCTAATAAAACTCAGAACTTTCCAGGACACTGCCCCAGGATTTACTTACTGACATATCTGTAATCATATGCTCCCCTATAGATGCCTTTTAATGCTGTACGGACATGTCCAGTAACACCCCACATACAGCACAGGACTGATGTCTTTTACCCTCGGGCAATCCATGCCTCCTGTTAGTAACAGAAATCTAAAGCAAGTCTGTGCAGCACAGAGGAGCAGTCCACCATATAGCAGACCAAGCTTTCCTTTACTTCAGGCAGATACACAGCTCTCAGTCTCAGCTCTGTATTTATAACGTGGCACGTTGGCACCTCTCTCTGGCAAGGTGGAATTTTTAGTTGCAATTTGCAGAATGTTCTCTAATGGGAATCATCTCATCCAATAAGTATTGTGCAGAAAGGAGGCCGGTGTTATTCTATAACGAGGCACACTGCGTGATATAAAAAGTCAGAGCTGCCATCTACTAATCAGTACATCAAGAGGTTCTGCAGCAGCTGAGCCACACTCCTGCATGATAAAAAGAATTGCCGTAGAACATGTTTATATATTGTAGCATCACTTTGTAGAGGTTCTGCATCAGCTGCAGTCTGATAACAGCACTAAGACTCCATTACTCCAGAATCTCTCCATAGGACACTGCAGGCAAAATATTAAAAGACCACTTCATAGAAAAAAAAGCCGATATATCATTATTACTGTCCCTTAAAAAAGACGCTCTGCAGCAGCTGAAATCTTATACGCGATAGTACAATATGTCATTTACTGAAAATTTGAAGAATTTGAAAAGTTCTCTTTGTGACTTATGAAATTCAAATGTTTGAATTATACAGGATGAGTCTAAAGGATTTTCAGATTAAATTAAATAGTGCTGATTACCCCAGAAAAACATGTTATGTTACATTAGCTTCTGTTGTAGAGATTGACATTCATGTGTATAAGATACTTCCAGTATATCATGGTTGAAAAAAATCAAGCGAAAAAAAACAACAAACCGTAAACATACAGTACAGACCAAAAGTTTGGACACACCTTTTCATTTAAAGATTTTTCTGTATTTTCATGACTATGAAAATTGTACATTCACACTGAAGGCATCAAAACTATGAATTAACACATGTGGAATTATATACTTAACAAAAAAGTGTGAAACAACTGAAAATATGTCTTATATTCTAGGTTCTTCAAAGTAGCCACCTTTTGCTTTGACGACTGCTTTGCACACTCTTGATGAGCTTCAAGAGGTAGTCCCCATGTACAAGAATATAACTACTTGTTAGGCATCGGTCTGTTGCTGGATTCAAAATGGGTCCAGAACCTTCTGTGGTTTCCCATTTCAGTCCAGCCAGGGCTGAGGCTGCTCAGCATCATCGTCAGCCCCAGCGCCTAGCTGGTCCACGAGATGTGCAGATTGTCTCCTGGGTATTTCTGCAATGTTAACCATAGGTTGCAGAGGGAGACAGGGCTTTTGGAGTCTAAGTCCAGGATTGACCGCACTGAGCATGCCCGTGACCTAACGATCGTGATTGGTGGTTTGGCACCCACCTGCCTGGCACCGCCTGATTGGCCCACGGGTAGCGTCACCAATGGCGCATCGATGGGCAGGGCTTAGTCTTTAAAAGGCCCGCCCACAAGCATGGCAGCGCGCTCTGATCATTTAGCAATGATGCTGGTATGTGGATGGCTCTGTTCCACGTGTAGTTTCTGCTAGGCAGGTTAGCTCCATAGAGGGAGGTAGCTTCATCTAGCATTCTGGCACAGCCAAAGGGGTCGCCTAACACCCCGAGCAGCCTTCAAACGTCCTGTTCACGGCTATCGTCGGTCAGACACGTTGAGTAATACCCCACAGTCCGGTAACACGCTGGCTGGAGGCACGTGTACCCGTCGGCGTAGTCACACACGCATCCTAGCGCCGCCAGTGTAGTCCCTGTGTAGTTAACAGGACTACAGATAGTTTCCCGGTCGCACATCTCCCGTGCTGTTAATGGAGATAGAGTGAACCACTATACCCTTTCCTGTGTGCAGTAACACGGAAGGGTTTATCATTTAAACTGTTGCTTTCCGTTTCACCCAGAAAGTGTTCGGCAGCAGTCCTCCAGGCTGCATCGCGGACCCCGGGGTCGGCTGGGTTCCATTATAATAAAGTTGTCTGCAACCGCCCTCTTAACACTACTATAATACTGTTCCTATGTACAAGAATATAACTACCATAATACTGCTCCCTATGTACAAGAATATAACTACTATAATACTCCTCCCTATATACAAGAATATAACTACTATAATACTGCCCCTATGTACAAGAATATAACTACTATAATACTGCAACTATGTACAAGAATATAATTACTATAATACTGTCCCCATGTACAAGAATATAACTACTATAATACTGCTCCTATGTAGAAGAATGTAACTACTATAATACCGCCCTCTATGTACAAGAATGTAACTACTATAATACTGCTCCCCATGTACAAGAATATAACTACTATAGTACTGCTCCTATGTACAAGAATATAACTACTATAATACTGCCCTCTATGTACAAGAATATAACTACTATAATACTGCACTCTATGTACAAGAATATGACTACTATAATACTGCTCCTATGTACAAGAATATAACTACTATAATACTGCCCTCTATGTACAAGAATATAACTACTATAATACTGTTCACATGTACAAGAATATAATTACTATAATACTGTCCCCATGTACAAGAATATAACTACTATAATACTGCTCCTATGTACAAGAATATAACTACTATAATACTGCTCCTATGTACAAGAATATAACTACTATAATACGGCCCCTATGTACAAGAATATAACTACTATAATACTGCTCCCTATGTACAAGAATTTACAGTTAGGTCCATATATATTTGGACAGAGACAACATTTTTCTAATTTTGGTTCTAGACATTACCACTAGTGTTGAGCCACCCCCGTAGTGTTCGAGTTCGGTTCGGTTCGTCGAACACCCGTGTGTTCGCCGAACTGTTCGTCGAACTGTTCGTCGAACACCTTCGAACACCGTTAAAACCAATGGCAGGCAAACAAAAACACATAGAAACACATAGAAAACACCTTCAAAGGTGTCCAAAAGCTGACAAACTGCTCAGAAGACATAACTAACACATGGAAAAGTGACAAGTACATATAGTCATGCGAAAATAAAAGAGGTGGAGGAGTAAAAGGAGGGGGAGACACAGATATAGGCATGTCATGCCCTTCTAAAATCCAAAAAGTGAGAAGCCGACACGGCCAGTCCGCTCCTGCCCGTGCCACCTCCGTGTCGCCGGGTTTGTGCCAGAGCCGCGGTGAACCCTGACGGCCAGCCCCCCTCTCCCAATACTGGTGCCTGTCCGCTGGTGGGTCGAGCGAGCCCCCCTGTGGTGGAGGCAGCTCTAAGCTTTTTAATTTAAATTGTCCCTCTAATTTGAATGAATACACTTTAAATCCATTTACAAGAATCTATTGGAGGGCAAGTCTCATGCCAGCAGCCGCGGTAATTCCAGCTCCAGTAGCGTCCACTAAAGCTGCTGCAGTTAAAAAGCTTTTATAAGGATCGAGCTCGGCTGTCCACCGCAAGGCATCCTACTGCCAGTCCCAGCCCCTATGCCTTGGGGTGCCTCCTGATGCTCTTCACTAAGTATCCCATGGTCCCGAAGCATTTCCTTTGAAAAAATTAAGTGTCTAAACTACAGGTGGTGCAGCTTGCTTAACAGCCGGGATAATCCGCTCACTAGCAGACACTGCTACTAGGCACAAAGTATTTCCTGGGCTAGATGCAGTTAAAAATTTGTAATTAGATACTCTCGTTGGATGCTGAGAAAGCATTCCATAGAGTCTCCTGGCACGCCATATATGATTCTCTTAAAAAGCTTGGGGTAGGGGTCTAGGGGACCCTTTTATAGCCAAAATCACGGCCCTGTATCGCAATACGTCACCTAGGCTGAAGATAAATGGAACTGTAGCACCCTGAGGGCTCGGTTGCTACAGACGTATTGCACCTCACCCAGAGGTGTGATATCTCACTCTCAGGTAAGGATGGAGTGTGGATCAGGACCCGACACCTGCATGCATTACACCACATTGCCGTGGGGCAGGGCGACCAATATGCCCCTGAGATGGGCACGACAGTCCCTGTCCCTGGCTGGAGTGGGGGGAGGGAACACTGAGGAAGGGGAACCCTGTAGTGCAGGAGCAGGGAGGAAGCAGTTCCTGGGTGCATTGAGAAGGGAGTATAAAAGGTGGGCACCATCTTAGTTCAGTGCAGAGAAGTCTGAGCAGAAGTGGCAGGGAGCAGGGGCTCTGCATGAGCTCTGCTCCGGAGGCGGGCCTAGTAACAGAGTCCCAGGCCTGGAAGAGGGAGAAGGAAGGAAGAGGAGCGGAGAAGGCTCCAGGAACGAGGAATGAAGGGATCCCAGGGGTGCGGATGGGCGAGTCGCCACCGCACGCCCGAATCCACCTGCGTGGAGGGGTCAGGCCAAAGGGGGAGACCGGTCCCCGAACTAGTGGAGGCAGGAAACGACCCTCAGCTAGAAACCGGAGGCTCTGACATTTTATGTGGCGCAGCCCCTCGCTACACCCGCTAGGAAGGCACCACATAGGGTCAGGGAAACTGGCGCCAAGTTTACCAAGAGGAGGCCCGAGGCAGCCGGACAGAAGTGTTGGTAAGAAAGGCCAGACAAAGGACACACAAAGGGGGTCCTGTGAAGTGCTCCAAAGTTATCTGGGAGTTGTCTGAGCCCCTCACCTGGTGAGCACAGTACGACGTGGGCAGCCGTTACCTGCAGACGTGGTCTGGATAATAAGAACTGTGAGTAAAGGCCCTGAACTGCATCACTGACTCCGTGTCGTTACTGCTGCTGCCCTGCACCATCACCCCCATCCTCCGCATACACTGCCCTGAGGCTATACTCCTCCCGTGGGGAGTTATGCTACGCTCTGCTGCACCCACAACACCAGCCTCAGTGGTCTGCCCTGTAGCGGCGGTTCACTCTGACCGCAATCCACGGGTGGCGTAGTCGGACATTTAAACATGAAAACCACATAAATAGTTCCGCCACTGGTTTGACCGCCCTGAGCCACGGAACTGGGTCGCCGCCACGAAGACTACAACCACCAGCATCCACCAAAAAGGGTCCGGCTCCGGGTGTCCCAAGGCCCAGGGGGTGCGTCAGAACATTTTCATCACCTTTCACAATCACCAATGGGACAAGGCAGTGATGTCCTCTGTCCCCTCTCTTATACATCCTAGTGACGGAGCACCTGCTCTCATCAATTCGCCATAACCCCAATATTAGGTGGATTGAGGTGGGAGGCACCGAGTACAAGTGCTCTCTATTTGCTGATGATGTCCTAGTATATATCACTCAATCACATATATCCATCCATGCTGTTATGGCTGAAATAGATCACTTTGTTACATGGTAAAATTTTAAAATCAATGCAGCGAAGTCTGAGGCCCTCGATGTCTCCCTCCCCAAATCCATATAGGATTCCATCCAGTCCAACTTTCCCTTTGCCTGGCCCTCACAGGGTATCAAATACTTAGGAATTCCTATTCATAGAGACCTCTCCCATCTATGTTATCTTAATTTTGGGCCCTTTATTGAACAACTCCATACAGACCACGGTTGGCAAGTTAGAACTGTAAGATTCACTACGTGAACCACTGGTGTTTTGTGGAAAAGCACATGTACACTGCGTTCCAAATTATTATACAAAAAGTGTTTAGGAGTGATAAGGGAAGAATTTGTTTGTTTGTCAGTTAAACTCATTGATGGTGATGTGTGTCAGGGCTCTTTATATCACTGTAAGCAATTGCAGACACCTGTGCTAATTAGTTTGGCAGGTGTGTCCAATGAAAGGCAAGACTACTTAAGAAGGCTCTCTCACATTATTAAGCAGCCTACATTTTCTGCCAAAATGGGAAAGAAAAAGGATGTGTCGGCTCCTGAGAAGCAACAAATTGTGGAGTGTTTAGGTCAAGGCATGACTACAATCAACATTGTGCGATGATCAGGATGAAGTGTCTTGGCAATCAAGAAGTATGTAGCTGATTCACAGTACACACGTGTGCGTGCTGATAAGGGCAAATTGAGGACTCTTTCCTACAGGCAATTACGTCAGGTTGAAAGAGCAGCGGCAAAAAAGCCTTGTCATAGCAGCAGACAAGTTTTTGAAGCTGCTTGTGCCTCCAACGTCCCCCGAACAACAAGATGCAGGGTCCTTCAGAGGTTTGCAGCTGTGCATGCGCCATCCTGTCGACCTCCTCTATCCACTTCACACAAGCAGAAATGGCTCCAGTGGGCCAAACATTACATGAAGACTGATTTCAAAACTGTTTTGTTCACGGATGAGTGCCGTGCAGCGCTCGATGGTCCAGATGGATGGAGTGGAGGATGGCTGGTTGATGGACACCCCACGCAAACACGGCTACAGCGCCAACAAGGAGGAGGTGGAGTAATGTTTTGGGCTGGAATCATGGGGAGAGAGATTGTCGGCCCCTTTAGGATCCCTGAAGGCGCTAAAGATTAACTCCATAATGTATGTGGATTTTCTCAAACAGCACTTCCTGCCATGGTTCAAGAAGAAGAACCGTGTATTTCACAGCAAGATCATTTTTCTGCATGATAATGCACCATCTCATGCTGCACATAAAACATCTGCATCTCTGGCTGATATGGGCATAAAAGGGGACAAACTTATGGTGTGACCCCCATGCTCCCCTGACCTCTACCCCATTCAGAACCTTTGGAGCATCATTAAAAGGAGTGTCTATGATGGCGGGAGGCAGTTCACATCTAAGCAACAGCTCTGGGAGGGTATTCTGTCCTCATGCAAAACAATTGAAGCAGAAACCATCCAAAACCTGACAAATTCAATGGACGAGAGAGTTCAGAAGCTCCTTTCGAACAAGGGGTCCTATGTGAAAATGTAACATCACCTAGAATAAAGTTTTGAGTTGAAAACTGTTTGATTTCAGTTTCTAACAACCTGCTAATGCTTATAATTTCAAAAATGACCATTTTTTTGGTCTTTATTAAAATGAAAAGGTTGATCGAAAAATTTGGGGGATCTAAGAGTGTGGCAACCCAGTAGTCATGATTACTTCGAATTCTGACAATATGAGGGTCATGCTGCAGCTAGTGCAGCAAGAAGGCACTTATGTGCCTTGCGCATCTCGGAGCCCCAAAATTATTTTCCGGGCTAGATGCAGCTAAAAATTATTTTTAATTTTAAATCTGGTGAAGCTTTAGTATAGATGGCCTAATAGGATTAGTGCTGCACACTGCTACAAAGCCCAAATTATTTTCCAGTCAAGATACAGATAAACATGATTAGTAATTTGAAAGCTTAAAACGGTTGGTAGGGTGATTTTAACCAATCATCAAGCTTTTACTCTCCCCAGGATGACACAGGGGTAGAAAAGTCGTTTCGGATCCATGATTTGTTCATCTTTATGAACGTGAGTCTGTCTACATTATCAGTGGAGAGCCGCGTGCGCTTATCTGTCAGCACACCACCAGCAGCGCTGAACACACGTTCAGACAGAACGCTGGCTGCGGGGCATGACAAGATCTCCAAGGCGTAAGTGGCTAGCTCCGGCCATTTATCCAGATTGGAAGCCCAAAAAGAGCAAGGGTCCAGTGACACAGTCGTGGCTTCAATGTTTACTTGGAGATACTCCTGTACCATCGTCTCTAGGCGTTGACTATGTGTCAGACTTCTTGTCTCCTGTGGCCTTGCAAAGGATGGGCTAAAAAGGTGGTGAAATGATTCCGCAAAATTGATGTTACCAGCAGATACTGTGGTTCTGTTACGGTTTGAGTGCTGAACACTTGACGGTCCCACGGTTGGCAAGTTGGAACTGTGAGATTCACTACGTGCACCACTGGTATTTTGTGGAAAAGCACATGTAAGATTCTGCAACAGTCTCTGCTGATACTCCTGCATGCGTGCATCCCTTTCTATGGCAGGAATAATTTCTGCAAATTTACTTTTGTACCGGGGATCTAACAGTGTGGCAACCCAGTAGTCAGGATTATTTCTAATTCTCACAATTCGAGGGTCATGTTGCAGGTAGTGCAGCAAGAAGGCACTCATGTGTGTTGCGCATCCAGGAGCACCAAGTCCCTGTTGTGTTGGTGGCGAGGTAACAATCATGCTTCCTTCCTCTGTCCTCTCCCCCCAACCTCGCACAACAGAAATGTGATCAAGGTCTCCCTCATCTGATGAGTCTTCCATCAGTTCGTCCTCCACTTCTTCCTGGGCTCCTGCACCTTCCTCACTAGTTTGGCTGCTACCATGCGCCCTGGTAAAACCATCTCCCCCACCCTCACATGCCTGCCGCCTTGGTGCTGCCGACCGTCTGGACCTTGCAGATGTTAGCCCTTCCGCATACAACTCCTCCTCCTCTACTTCCTCCACCTCCTCTTGTGCCACCACCTGACTCTGAATTCTGTTTAACATGTGCTCCAGCATGTAAATCACCGGAATAGTCATGCTGATAATGGCATCGTCAGCACTAAACATCTTCGTCGCCATTTCAAAGCTGTGCAGAAGGTTGCATAGGTCCCTGATCTGAGACCACTCCTCCAGCGTGATTTGCCCCACCTCTGAATCTCGTTGGCCCAGGCTATACGTCAGAACGTATTGCACCAGGGCTTGTCGGTGCTGCCACAGTCGCTGCAACATGTGCAGAGTTGAATTCCACCGGGTAGGCACATCGCATTTTAGCCGGTGAAGTGGCAGGCCCAACGACTTCTGTAGAGATGTAAGTCGCTGAGCTGCGGGATGTGAACGGCGGAAGTGAGCACACAGCGACCGTGCCCTCTGCAGAAGGCCATCTAGTCTGGGATAGTGGGCTAAAAATTGCTGGACAAGCAGGTTCAACACGTGAGCCATACAAGGCACGTGTGTGACATTGCCCCAGCGAAGGGCCGCACCCAGGTTTGCAGCATTGTCGCACACGGCCTTCCCTGTGGAGACAACCATTCATGAAATTGGTTCTCCAGAGCTGACCACAACTCCTCAGCTGTGTGACTCACATTTCCCAGACATTTCAATGTAAAAACCGCCTGATGACGTTGAGCCCTACTGCCAGCATAGTAAGGAGGTGTGCAGGATCCCTTCTGCGCAGTTAGAAAGCTTGTGGCATGACCAGACAGGCTTTGGGTGCAGGTGGAAGACCGAGAGGAGGTTGAGGAGGCAGAAGCAGTGGAGGAACTTTGACATAAAGAGGATTGACGCACAACTCGTGGGGACGGCAAGACTTGGACAGCAGCCCCTTGTCCTGCTGTCACCATAGTTACCCAGTGCCCAGTCAGCGACATGTAACGCCCCTGTCCATGCCTACTCGTCCAAGTGTCTGTGGTGAAATGCACCCTGTCACACACAGAGTTTCTCAAAGAAGCGGTGATGTTGTGTGCGACATGCTGGTGGAGCGCAGGCACACCTTTCTTTGAGAAGTAGTGCCGACTGGGCATCTGGTACTGGGGCACTGCGACGGACATAAGGTCTCGAAAATCCTCTGTGTCCACCAGGCGGAAAGGCAGCATTTCTGTAGCCAAGAGCTTGCAGATGGTGAAATTCAACCTCTTAGCTTTCTCATGGCTAGGAGGAAATGGTCTTTTACTTGTCCACATCTGAGGGACCGAGGGCTGGCTATTGTGCTTAGACGGGGTTGATAAGGGTGTCCCCGGCAAACTGCCGGTCTGTGAGGAAGATGCAGGCGGACATGTTAGGTTGCCTTGATCCAAAGGTGGTGCTATCGATGTCGGACAGCGCTCAACACCAGCTGGTGTTACCACCTCCAAAGAAAATGATGACCTGCCAGTCACGCTGGCTGTTGCGGGTAAAGAGGTGGCAGGTCTGCGCCCCAAAACAGGTGTGACTGCTGTCCCCCCAGTCACAGAGGATGAAGAGGCCGCGGATGCACAAGATATGGCAGACGGTGATTGGCCCGGCCGGCTAGGCCGCATTGTAGCACACTGAGCTTCCCACTGCAACTTATGCTTCATGTCCATGTGCCGGTTCATGCATGAAGTACTCAAACTATGTATTTTTTGGCCTCTACTTAGCTTTTGCTGACAAATGTTACAGATAACACGAGTTGGGTCATCTTTATCGATCTGAAAAAATGCCCAGGCTATGCAAGGCTTAGCACCCATGCGACCTGAAGAGCCACCACGACTTGTGGTGAGAGGCAGAGTTGTGTTTGAGGATGCAGTTGTTGACGTGCTTCCAGTACTACGTCTCTGTCCAGGAAGGCGCAAACTGACCTCGTCGTCACTAGCATCTTCCTCCACCTCCTCTGCTGACCTCATCTCTTGGCTGACTGTGGGTTGACATTAAGTGGGATCTCCGACCTCATCATCATCACCCTGTGCGTTATCACACCCGTCGTCCTCAGAGCCAACCTGTTCCTGCCCTGACAAAAAACTAAAGTTGTCGCTCCAATCAGGTATTTGAGTCTTATCATCGTCTTCCTCATTGTCTCCACCAACAGGAGTTACAGTTTGGGAATGAGGGTCTACATTATGGTCAGAACCTTCTGCGTCTGGTCCTGGATCCGACTCATAAAGATTCTGGGCATCAGTGCAGATCATTTCCTCGTCTGGATTCACAGAAGCGCTGGAGTCGACCTCTGATTCCCAGGCTATAGTATGAGTAAACAGCTCTGCAGACTCAACCATCTGTTCTACCTCATACTCAGACGGGCAGCAGGAGATTTGGGAGCTGTGAGGAAGCAAGTGCGATTTGGGTGACACCTTTGAGGACTGGAGTATTTGTGATGTTGAAGTTGATGTGGAGGAGAGCCCACTTAAAGGAGCACTTGATATCCGTTGAAGCACCTGCTGTTTTTGTGCCTCATCTGGAATTTGTAGCGATTGGCGTGGCCGTAAGAAAGGGATCTTATCACATTGTCCGCTAAAAGAAGTAGACATTTTAGTTTGGCTGGAAGATGGTCTTTCTTCTGCAGATGTTACTGTTGCTTTAACACCTACCCCACGGACACAACCTTTTTTCCCCTTCCCAACACGCCTATTCCCCTTTCCACCAGCAGCAGGCCTTTTTCCACTCATTTTGGTGGTTAACTAATTCACAACTCTGGAGTTGTTTGCACAAAAAAACAATGGATGGTAACCGAGCAGAGCTGAGTGGCCAAACTGTGGTATTAGGCCAAAACTATTGGCTGGGTTAGATGCAGAAAAAAATTATTTTGAATTTGCAACCTGATGGAGGTCATTATAGATGGACTAATACAAATAGTCCCACAAACTGCTAGAAGCCGAAATATTTTTTCAGAGGTACTGTAGATGCAGATAAAAATTATTTTTAATTTGCAACCTGATGGAGGTCAGTATAGATGGACGAATAGACCAAGTCCCACACACTGCTAGAAGCCCAAATATTTTTTCAGAGCTAGATGCAGAAAAAAATTATTTTTAATTTGCAACCTGATCATAGAATCATAGAATCATAGAATGGTAGAGTTGGAAGGGACCTCCTGGGTCATCTGGTCCAACCCCCTGCTCAAAGCAGGATTCACTAGATCATCTCAGACAGATGTCTGTCCAGCCTCTGTTTGAAGACGTCCATTGAAGGGGAACTCACCACCTCTCGTGGCAGCCTGTTCCACTCATTAATCACCCTAACTGTCAAAAAGTTTTTTCTAATATCTAATCTGTGTCTCCTCCCATTTAGTTTCATCCCATTGCTTCTAGTCTTTCCTTGTGCAAATGAGAATAAAGATGATCCTTCTACAATGTGACAGCCCTTGACATATTTGTAGACAGCTATTAAGTCTCCTCTCAGTCTTCTTTTTTGCAAGCTAAACATTCCCAAATCCTGCAACCGTTCCTCATAGGACATGGTTTGCAGACCAGTCACCATTCTGGTCGCTCTTCTCTGAACTTGCTCCAGTTTGTCTATGTCTTTTTTAAAATGTGGTGCCCAAAACTGTACACAGTATTCCAGATGAGGTCTGACCAAAGAGGAGTAAAGACCGATAATGACTTCACGTGATCTAGACTGTATGCTTCTGTTAATACATCCCAGAATTGTATTTGCCTTTTTTGCTGCTGCATCACACTGTTGACTCATGTTCAGTCTATGATCTATTAGTATACCTAAGTCTTTTTCACATGTACTGTTGCTTAGCTCTATTCCTCCCATTCTGTATATGCTTTTTTCATTTTTATTGCCCAGATGTAGTACTTTGCATTTTTCCCTGTTAAAAACCATTCTGTTGGTTGCTGCCCACTGCTCCAGTTTATTTAGGTCTTTTTGAATCCTCTCTCTCTCTTCTCTAGTATTAGCTATCCCTCCTAGCTTTGTGTCATCAGCAAATTTAATCAGTTTACCCTCAATTCCTTCATCTAAATCATTGATAAAGATGTTGAACAATACAGGTCCCAGGACGGAGCCCTGTGGTACCCCACTTGAGACATTCATCCAGCTGGATGTGAAGCCATTTATAACCACCCTTTGAGTCCGATCACTAAGCCAGTTATGAATCCACCTAACAGTTGCCTGGTCCATTGCATACTTGGTCATTTTTTCAATAAGGATGATGTGAGATACTTTGTCAAATGCTTTGCTGAAGTCAAGATATACTATATCTACAGCATTTCCCTGATCCACCCAGTCAGTGATTCTGTCATAGAAGGAAATTAAGTTAGTCTGACATGACTTGTTAGTTACAAACCCATGCTGACTCTGGTTAATCACTTCATTCTTATCCATGTACTTACATACATGTTGTTTAATAATTTGTTCAAAGATCTTTCCTGGTATAGAAGTCAGACTCACCGGCCTATAGTTCCCTGGGTCCACCTTCTTCCCCTTTTTGAAGATAGGAACAACATTTGCTCTTCTCCAGTCTTCTGGGACTTCTCCTGTTCTCCAAGAATTTTCAAAGATTATGGAGAGTGGTTCTAAAATTTCTTCTACAATCTCCTTCAGTACTCTGGGGTGTAATTCATCTGGACCTGGAGACTTGAACTCATTTATGTTAGCTAAATATTCCCTCACAATCTTTCTGTTTACTGATAACTTGGATTCCTCTATTCCTTTAAAAGGACAGTGAAGATCAGTTGATGTTACATTTTCTTTCTGAGAGAAAACAGATGCAAAATAGGAATTAAAAAGTTCGGCCTTCTCAACATCCTCTCTTACCATTTCTCCATTTTCATCCTGTAAAAATCCTATAGCATCTTTGACTTTTCTTTTACTTTTGACATACCCCCAAAATCCTTTTTTATTGCTTTTGACATCTCTTGCAAGCCTTAATTCATTGTCAGCTTTAGCTAACCTGATACGTGCCCTGCAGGATCTGCAGACTGCATTATAATCTTCTTTAGATATGCCTCCCTCTTTCCATTTAATAAACATTTCTTTCTTTCTTTTTAGCATGTGTTTAAGTTCTGTGTTCATCCATCCTGGTTTCCTTAAATGCTTCCCATTCTTCCTACTTTTCGGGATTGTTAACGATTGTGCTTTGAGAATCTCATTTTTAAAAATTTCCCATCCTTCCTGGACATTTTTGTCCTTAAGGACATCCAGCCATTGGATCCCTCCTATTCTCTTTCTGAGTCTCTTAAAATCTGCCTTTCTAAAATCTAACCTTGAAGTTTGAGTCTTCACATGTCTTCCTCCTCTAGTTATCCAAAATTCTATAATAGCATGATCGCTGCCTCCTAGGGTCCCAGCCACCTTTACCTCCTCAACCATTTCCTCCCTGTTTATAAGGATTAGATCCAAAGTAGCAGATCCCCTTGTTTTCTCCCCTACCTTTTGGAAGATAAAGTTGTCAGCAAGAGAGGATAAGAATTTGCTTGACCTGTTAGTTTTACTTGAGAGAGATTCCCAACAAATGTCTGGATAGTTGAAATCTCCCATGACCACTACGTCATATTTTTTGGAGAACTTGGTCATTTGATACATAAAGAGTTCATCCATATCTTCAGCTTGCCCAGGTGGCCTGTAGTAAATGCCTACAATGGTGTCCTTTCCGTTGTTCTCTCCTTGTATTCTTACCCAAACAGTTTCCACAGAACTCCCAGTCTCTGAAGCTTCAATCTCTGTGCAGATATACGCTTTTCTAACATACAATGCAACACCTCCTCCTCGTTTATCAAGTCTGTTTCTTGCAAATAAGTTGTATCCTTTTAGCCTTTTATTCCAATCATGTGTATCGTCCCACCAAGTTTCAGTGATTCCAATGACATCATATTCCTTTTCCTGCATTAGTAGTTCCAATTCTCCTTGTTTGTTGCCCATGCTTTGTGCATTTGTATAAAAACATTTTAGTTTGTGATTGGTTTCTCTTCCTCCCATATTTTTATTATTTAAATTGTTTTGTCTTTGTTCTTCCTTTCCACTTCCAGTAGCAGAGATCTCAATAGTATTTGTCAGCTGTATGGCTTTTTCTGGCCTTTTGCTTCCCTTCCCACATTGTTCTAGTTTAAAGCTCTTCTGATGAGTGTAGCAAGGCGACTTCCAAATACATGTTTTCCAGTCTTCGTAAGGTGCACCCCATCTCTAGCAAGTAGTCCATCGTATAGGTAATTCATTCCGTGATCCAGAAATCCAAATCCTTGTTGACGGCACCATCGACGTAGCCAGTTGTTCACCTGTAGAATCTTATTCCACCTCATTGTTCCATGGCCATCCACTGGGAGGATGGATGAGAAGACCACCTGCGCTCCCAATTCTTTCACTTTCTTGCCTAAGTCTTCAAAGTCACTGCAGATGGTTTCCAGGTCCTTTCTTGCGGTGTCATTTGTCCCCACATGTATTAGCAGGAATGGGTAGTGATCTGTAGGTCTGAAGAGTCTTGATATCCTGTCAGACACATCTTTAATTTTTGCTCCTGGAAGACAGCACATTTCTCTTGAGGTTATGTCTGGTCTGCAGATAGCGGCCTCTGTTCCTCTTAACAGGGAATCCCCCATGACCACCACTCTCCGTTTTTTCTTCACAACATTCTTCTTTCTCCATCCAGGAGGATTCTGAGGGCTTACAAGGTTATTCATTGCTGGCAAAGTCTTATCTTGCTGTATTTCTTCATGGTGCTCCTGCGAGAGAGCCTGGTACTGGTTCCTGAGCAGTATGGGTGCTGACTGCCTCTCGATCCTCCTGCTTCGGTGGGTCACATGCTTCCATTCCTCTGTTTCGTCAGGTGCAGTTCGAATTTCTTCTCTTTCTGAATCATGAAGAGATAATTCTGCTCTGTCTAAGAACTCTTCACCTTCCTTAATGATTTTCAAGGTAGTTAACCTCTCTTCTAGATTTCGCAACTTTTCCTCCAACAGGGACACAAGCTTGCATTTCTGGCATGTGAAGTTTGGCTTTTCCACTGGCAAGTCTGTGAACATGTAGCAGGATATGCAGCTCACCAAATGGCTCCTGGACTCTTCCATGTTCTTACTGTTAATGTTCTGAAAACAGTGAAAAAAGCTTAAAAAAAAAGCTTCAAAATGCGCGCGCCGGTAGGCGCGCGGTTTACCGATGTCCTCTTTTCAGCTCCAACAGCCAAAATCCAGTGTTCTTTGAGCTCGCGGAGACTCTTCACTTACCCCAAAATGCAGTGGGAATATGCAAATTATCTCCTCAGGACTCCTCCCCTGGTTTACCGATGTCCTCTTTTCAGCTCCAACAGCCAAAATCCAGTGTTCTTTGAGCTCGCGGAGACTCTTCACTTACCCCAAAATGCAGTGGGAATATGCAAATTATCTCCTCAGGACTCCTCCCCTGGTTTACCGATGTCCTCTTTTCAGCTCCAACAGCCAAAATCCAGTGTTCTTTGAGCTCGCGGAGACTCTTCACTTACCCCAAAATGCAGTGGGAATATGCAAATTATCTCCTCAGGACTCCTCCCCTGGTTTACCGATGTCCTCTTTTCAGCTCCAACAGCCAAAATCCAGTGTTCTTTGAGCTCGCGGAGACTCTTCACTTACCCCAAAATGCAGTGGGAATATGCAAATTATCTCCTCAGGACTCCTCCCCTGGTTTACCGATGTCCTCTTTTCAGCTCCAACAGCCAAAATCCAGTGTTCTTTGAGCTCGCGGAGACTCTTCACTTACCCCAAAATGCAGTGGGAATATGCAAATTATCTCCTCAGGACTCCTCCCCTGGTTTACCGATGTCCTCTTTTCAGCTCCAACAGCCAAAATCCAGTGTTCTTTGAGCTCGCGGAGACTCTTCACTTACCCCAAAATGCAGTGGGAATATGCAAATTATCTCCTCAGGACTCCTCCCCTGGTTTACCGATGTCCTCTTTTCAGCTCCAACAGCCAAAATCCAGTGTTCTTTGAGCTCGCGGAGACTCTTCACTTACCCCAAAATGCAGTGGGAATATGCAAATTATCTCCTCAGGACTCCTCCCCCTGATGGAGGTCAGTATAGATGGACTAATAGACCAAGTCCCACACACCGCTAGAAGCCCAACTATTTTTTCAGAGCTAGATGCAGAAAAAAATTATATTCAATTTGCAACCTGCTGGAGGTCAGTATAGAAGGACTAATAGAACAAGTCCCACACACTGCTAGAAGCCCAAATATTTTTTCAGAGCTAAATGAAGAAAAAAATTATTTTTAATTTGCAACCTGATGGAGGTCAGTATAGATGGACTAATAGACCAAGTCCCACACACTGCTAGAAGCCCAAATATTTTTTCAGAGCTAGATGCAGAAAAAAATTATTTTTAATTTGCAACCTGATGGAGGTCAGTATAGATGGACTAATAGACCAAGTCCCACACACCGCTAGAAGCCCAAATATTTTTTCAGAGCTAGATGCAGAAAAAAATTATTTTTAATTTGCAACCTGATGGAGGTCAGTATAGATGGACTAATAGACCAAGTCCCACACACAGCTAGAAGCCCAAATATTTTTTCAGAGCTAGATGCAGAAAAAAAATATTTTTAATTTGCAACCTGATGGAGGTCAGTATAGATGGACTAATAGACCAAGTCCCACACACCGCTAGAAGCCCAAATATTTTTTCAGAGCTAGATGCAGAAAAAAATTATTTTTAATTTGCAACCTGATGGAGGTCAGTATAGATGGACTAATAGACCAAGTCCCACACACTGCTAGAAGCCCAAATATTTTTTCAGAGCTAGATGCAGAAAAAAATTATTTTTAATTTGCAACCTGATGGAGGTCAGTATAGATTGACTAATAGACCAAGTCACACACACCGTTAGAAGCCCAACTATTTTTTCAGAGCTAGATGCAGAAAAAAATTATATTCAATTTGCAACCTGCTGGAGGTCAGTATAGAAGGACTAATAGAACAAGTCCCACACACTGCTAGAAGCCCAAATATTTTTTCAGAGCTAAATGAAGAAAAAAATTATTTTTAATTTGCAACCTGATGGAGGTCAGTATAGATGGACTAATAGACCAAGTCCCACACACTGCTAGAAGCCCAAATATTTTTTCAGAGCTAGATGCAGAAAAAAATTATTTTTAATTTGCAACCTGATGGAGGTCAGTATAGATGGACTAATAGACCAAGTCCCACACACTGCTAGAAGCCCAAATATTTTTTCAGAGCTAGATGCAGAAAAAAATTATTTTTAATTTGCAACCTGATGGAGGTCAGTATAGATGGACTAATAGACCAAGTCCCACACACTGCTAGAAGCCCAAATATTTTTTCAGAGCTAGATGCAGAAAAAAATTATTTTTAATTTGCAACCTGATGGAGGTCAGTATAGATGGACTAATAGACCAAGTCCCACACACCGCTAGAAGCCCAACTATTTTTTCAGAGCTAGATGCAGAAAAAAATTATATTCAATTTGCAACCTGCTGGAGGTCAGTATAGAAGGACTAATAGAACAAGTCCCACACACTGCTAGAAGCCCAAATATTTTTTCAGAGCTAGATGCAGAAAAAAATTATATTCAGTTTGCAACCTGATGGAGGTCAGTATAGATGGACTAATAGAATTATGCTATGCCCAAAAGATTTTACTTCACTAGGTGCAGTAAAAAAATTGGTATTCTATACACAGGTGTTATATCTTTCAACACAGATAGGCTACTCCACTGACTAACACACTCTGCAATAGGCCAAAAAGGATTAGCTTTGCTAGATTCAGCCAAATGCTGTGAAAAAAACTTGCACAGCACTGGCACAGACCTGCCTGGCAAAAACTGATAGGAACTCATGTAACCTAGTCCTGAAAAGGACTCCAATTACAATTAGTCTTTACTCCCACAACCTATCTATTTAAGAGCACAGACTTCCCTGATAAAAGTCGTAGGAAATGCTGTAACCCAGTCCTTAAAAGGACTGCAATCACAACTATTCCCTACTCCCAAGCTATCTGTATATTTGTGCGAAAATTGGCTTGAAATTAACAAGGTATAGCGCACACAGCAACAGCGGTGCCGTCTAACACGCAGCTGCAGCAGTGAGAAAATGGTGGCGACGGGGAAAATGGCTTGGTCTTATAGGGCAAGGACATGTGACATACACTGCCAATGACACATGCCCTTGCTTGTGTGAAAAAAAGCACTTCGCTCCGTGTGTGCGCTGCTGATAGGCTGACAGATTGCACCTCCCCACTGCAAATGCGGGAAAGAGAAAAAAAAATGGAGATCTTCATTGTTCCTGCAGAGATCCATCCCCTGCCCCTCCCCCCACCCCGCTGTACACTCAAACTGCGTATTAACATTAATTTTCATCATTACTGAGAAAAAATCCAGTTATGATTTTGGTGCACGAACAGTTATCGAACATAACCTCGAACAGCCGAATTTTTCTCAAATTGTTCGTGTTCGCCGAACGGCTCGAACACCGCCCAAAACAGCTCGAATTTGAGATTGGCGAACAGTTCGAGTAGAACAACGCTCATCTCTAATTACCACAATTAATTTTAAACAAAACATTTCAGATGCAGTTGAAGTTCAGACTTTCAGCTTTTATTTGTGGGTATGCACATTAAAATTGGATGAAGGGTTTGGGAGTTTCAGCTCCTTAACATGTGCAACCCTGTTTTTAAAGGGACCAAAAGTAATTAGACAAATTAAATAATTGTAAATAAAATGTTCATTTCTAGTACTTGATTGAAAACCCTTTTTTTTCAATGACTGCCTGTAGTCTTGAACTCATGGACATCACCAGACGCTGTGTTTCCTCCTTTTTGATGCTCTTCCAGGCCTTCACTGCGGTGGTTTTCAGTTGCTGTTTGTTTGTGGGCCTTTCTGTCTGAAGTTTAGTCTTTAACAAGTGGAATGCATGCTCAATTGGGTTGAGATCAGGTGACTGACTTGGCCATTCAAGAATATTCCACTTCTTTGCTTTAATAAACTCCTAGGTTGCTTTGGCTTTATGTTTTGGGTCATTGTCCATCTGTAGTATGAAACGACGACCAATCAGTTTGGCTGCATTTGGCTTTATCTGAGCACACAGTATGGCTCTGAATACATCAGAATTCATTCGGCTGCTTCTGTCTTGTGTCACATCATCAATAAACACTAGTGACCCAGTGCCACTGGCAGCCATGCATGCCCAAGTCATCACACTGCCTCCTCCGTGTTTTACAGATGATGTGGTATGCTTCGGATCATGAGCTGTACCACGCCTTTGCCATACTTTTCTCTTTCCATCATTCTGGTAGAGGTTGATCTTGGTTTCATCTGTCCAAAGAATGTTCTTCCAGAACTGTACTGGCTTTTTTAGATGTTTTTTAGCAAAGTCCAGTCTAGGCTTTTTCATCTTGATGCTTATGAGTTGCTTGCACCGTGCAGTGAACCCTCTGTATTTACTTTCATGCAGTCTTCTCTTTATGGTAGATTTGGATATTGATACGCCTACCTCCTGGAAAGTGTTGTTCACTTAGTTGGCTGTTATTCTGCGATCATCCACCACTGTTGTCTTCCGTGGGAGCCCAGGTGTCTTTGCATTGATGAGTTCACCAGTGCTTTCTTTCTTTCTCAGGATGCACCAAACTGTTGATTTTGCCACTCCTAATATTGTAGCCATTTCCTGGATGGGGTTTTTCTGTTTTTGCAGCTTAAGGATGGCTTATTTCACCTGCATGGAGAGCTCCTTTGACCGCATGTTTGCTTCACAGCAAAACCTTCTAAATGCAAGCACCGCACCTCAAATCAACTCCAGGACATTTATCTGCTTAATTGAGAATGACATAACGAAGGGATTGCCCACACCTGTCCATGAAATAGCCTTGGAGTCAATTGTCCAATCACTTTTGGTCCCTTTAAAAACAGGGTGGCACATGTTAAGGAGCTGAAACTCCTAAACCCTTCATCAAATTTTAATGTGGATACCCTCAAATGAAAGCTGAAAGTCTGAACTTCAACTGCATCTGAATTGTTTTGCTTAAAATTCATTGTGGTAATGTCTAGAACCAAAATTGAAAAATGTTGTCTCTGTCCAAATATATATGGACCTAGCTGTAACTACTATAATACTGCTCCTATGTACAAGAATATAACTACTATAATACTGCTCCTATGTACAAGAATATAACTACTATAATACTGCCCCCTATGTACAAGAATATAACTACTATAATACTGCCCCTATGTACAAGAATATCACTACTATAATACTGCTCCTATGTACAAGAATATAACTAGCTAACACCAAACTATGACGTGCCATTCACTGGATATTCCTGGCTGGTTGGAGACAAGCACATTCCCACAGAAAATAACCAGTAAGTTAAGGAGATGTTGACCTCTATCATCATTAAGGAGTTTGCTCATTGTCTTAGAGAACGACCACCGCTGCTGTCTATCTTGTCAATATTATGTTGAAGCTTGCAAGGATTGAGAGGTTACATTGGCTATTCTGGTTTTTACACTAAAGATCCGGCTGTTTATTTATAGTTTTCTTTTTTTTTTTTTTTTTTTACATTTCTTCAAATGTGTATTGGAGTGCTTCCTAATTTTTGGCAGCCCGGGAAATTGCTGCATTTACGCAATAACAGTATAGGAGACACACTCCTTAATAATGGGAAGGACAATTCAAATAGATTTATATTCTAAAATATTACATGTATTATCTGAAATTCATTTACGGGTAAGGTATCGCAGTATGGATAGCTTATTACACAGATCCAGCCAGTATTATTGCCTTATACTGCATTCTGCTGGTGCTGCAGAAAAAAAAGACAAATATATTCTATTCCCTATTGTTACCACTGTTAGATGCATTTACAATAGGCATAGGTGCTGCTAGGTGGTATTATCAGCTTCAGAGGAGTCTGGTTGCATAAATCTCTTCCACAGTCCATACCTTCTTTATTTATTTATTTGGCCTTATGTAGCGTCGGCGTCTCTGCCTCCTGCAGGGCAGAGACGCTGATCCCCTTACCGCCGCGGTCCCGGTCTGGCGTCCTCCAGCTCCCCTGCTGCTTCTGCCCGGGGTGTGCACACCACGCGCAGTTCCCCAGGCACTGTACTTAGGGTGCGCATGCTCCTTCCCTTTTAAAGGGGCCACGTGTGCCATCCTAAAGAGTCCCCGGCCAATGGCCGGAGGAGTGCTCCTATATAAAGCACCTCTGCCAAAATGGAGGTGCCTGTGCAAGGTTGTTGTTTGTGTGCTAACACTCTCCTCAGCCCTCAGGTTCCAGTGCCCACCAGCCTGTCTAACAGCCGTGCCCGCCACCCTGTCTATCAGCCGTGCACGCCTGCCTGTCTATCAGCCGTGCCCACCTGCCGTGCCCGCCTGCTTGCCTACCCGCATCACTTGCCTGTCTACCAGCCGTGCTCATCTGCTGTGCCTGTCAGCTTCGGCCATCAGCCCCGTGGGAGTCGCCTGCTCTCACACAAGGTCGGTCCCAGAGTGGCACTTGGTTCACCTCCCGGTCCATCCTTGGTTCACAGAGTTGACTAAGCCACCGTGTGGCCAGGGTTGGTCCAGGTGGGCACTTAGTTACGCCCCTCTGGTCCCGCCTTGCATCTCAGTACAGAGGTTCCACCACCCTGATCCGTAACACCTTATATGCAAGTCATGACCCTGTGAGTGCGTAAAACTGGAATAATACTCTGACAACGTTGTTGATAGCAGTGACCTAGGAGTCAGAGATGCTTCCAGTGGTCTTACCCATGCTGTTCCCATATCATTTTAGCACTGTTCCTATTGATTTAGGCAATTTTTAGGCCCCCTCCAGACCACTGGGGGGGCCGCCGGAAAAATGCTCTAGTTTCCCATAGACTTACATTGGGCTCGTTGCTCAGATCGAGCACCCGAGAATTACGATTTGCTCGACCCGAGCAAAGTACCCGAGCATTTTATTGCTTACTCATCACTAGTGATAACAGCACGAGGTCATCAGCATACAGCAGAAATTTCACCTCCACCTACCTACCTATCTATCCATCCACCCATCCACCTATCTACTTGTCTTTCTGTCATCTAGCAATTTATGTTTCCATCTTTTCTCAAAGAAAGCATCAGTTTGTACTCAGAAGCTTTATTTCCTCCCTCGCTCCTTCTCTCTCTTCTTGTGTGTCTGTTACTCTTGTATTTTTATCTCTCTTATTCACAACCCTTTGTCTTCTGAACCATTTTGCAGTAATTTGGGGGCAGCATTATAGCGAGGCAGTGATGACTTTCTGCTTACATGCATGGTTACATGTAAATGATAAGAAAAATAATCACTCCAATAATCTCTAATGTGTGAATGCATTATATAACTAGTTATATGCCTGCTATATACCGGCTTTATAAAATCATGCTTTGTTAATTCAGCCAGTTATGGCTGCAGACATCCTTGGAATAATCTGGAAAATGATGTTTTCTAGATGAGATGTACTCACAGAAACAGATGTCTTAGCGTATTTTGAGGCTAATGGTGCTTGAAAACAAATGATTGTTTATATTTTGCTTATACATTGTTTAATTATTACAATGTGCAACATTCTGTGGTTTCAGCAGATGCAGAGACTCCTAGGCTGTGAGGTACATGTGCAAAACTGGTAGAGAAGGACCCCAAAAGACTGCAGCAGTAACTGCAGAGAAAGGTGGTCCTACAAAGTATTGACTCAGGGTGGTTGAATACAGATGCACCTTATAATTTTCAGACTAATATTTTTAAAATGTTTAGAAAACCTTTTATCGTTTCCTTAACACTTCACAAATAATTGCTACTTTGGGCTGGCATCACATAAAATCCCCCAAAAGATATATTTAAGTTTGTGGGTGTAACATGAAACAATGTGGAAAAGTTGACAGTATTATTATTATTTATTTATTTATATAGCGCCATTGATTCCATGGTGCTGTACATAAGAAGGGGTTACATACAAAATACAGATGTCACTTACAGTAAACGGACTAACAATGATAGACTGGTAGAGAGGGAAGAGGACCCTGCCCTTGCGGGCTTACGTTCTCAGGAACGGGGAAGGAGAAAGTAGGTTGGGGGGGTTGCAGCAGCTGCGGTGGTGGTGGTGCGGCAGCGTGGTCATTGCAGGCTGTAGCTTTCTTGAAGAGATGGGTTTTCAGATTCCGTCTGAAGAATCCGAGTGTGGTGGATAATCAGATGTGTTGAGGCACAGAATTCCAGAGGATGGGGGATATTCGGGAGAAGTCTTGGAGGCGACTGGGTGAGGAACGAATAAGTGTGGAGGAGAGGAGGAGGCCTTGGGAGGACCAGAGATTACTTGAGGGAATATATCGGGAGATTAGTTCAGAGATGTACGGAGGAGAGAGGTTATGGATGGCTTTGTGGGTCAGTGTTAGTAGTTTAAACTGGATACGCTGGGTAATTGGGAGCCAGTGAAGAGATTTGAAAAGGGGGATAGCAGAGGAGTAGCGAGGAGAGAGATGAACAAGGCGGGCAGCAGAGTTAAGCAGAGACTGGAGAGGTGCAAGAGTGTTAGCAGGTAGGCCACAGGGGAGGATGTTACAGTAGTCGAGGCGGGAGATGATGAGGGTATGTACAAGCAGTTTAGTAGATTGAGGGTTGAGGAAAGAACGAATTCTGGAAATATATTTGAGCTGGAGGAGACAGGAGGTGGCAAGAGCTTGGATGTGTGGTTTGAAGGACAGGGCAGAGTCGAGGATTGCAACGAGGCAGCGGATTCCTGGTACAGGCGAAAGATTGATGTCATTCATTGAGATAGAAAGATCAGATGGGGAAGATAAGTGAGATGGAGGAAAGATGATGAGTGCAGATTTGTCCACATTGAGTTTGAGGAAGCGAGAGGAGAAGAAAGAGGATATGGCTTATAGAGATGTTGGAATTCTAGACCGCAGAGAGGTGACTTCTGGGCCAGAGAGGTAGATCTGAGTGTCATCGGCATACAGGTGGTACTGGAAACCATGGGACTTTATGAGCTGTCCCAGGCCAAGGGTAAACTGTAGATGGAGAAGAGTAGGGGTGTTAGGACAGGCAGGATGAAGAGGTAGTGTGGGAGTGGGTTACGCTAAATGTACGGTTAGAAAAGTATGAGGAGATCCAGGATAGGGCAAGGTCTTTGACACGAAAGGAAGAGAGAATCTGTTTTAGGAGGCAGTGGTCAACTGTGTCAAAGGCAGAGGACAGCTCTAGAAGGAGGCGTATGGAGAATTGTCTGTTATCTTTGGCTGTAAGTAGGCCATTAGTAATTTCGGTAAGGGTAGTTTCGGTGGAGTGGTGGGGACAGAAGCCAGATTGTTGGATGTCGAAAAGAGAGCTAGGTGAGAGGAGAGATCAGAGACAACCGACGAAAACCACAACCCCCCTAAAACATACCTTTATTATAACTTTCTAAAAAGGGCCCAAAGGTCCTTAAACCCACAACAAAAAATACCAGCAATAATAGGGCAACATAAAGGGATAAATATACCGACCATGAAATTATACAATATATTATCTAGGCTGTCCCTGTTAAGTCCCTAGATCCTCTCCCTTCCTGACAGCGGAGGTTGGCACCCTAATTTGTACTTCGTGGCGCCCCCGCTCAACGTCAGTGTAAGTATATACAGTGTTGTAGCATTTGGTGGTAGCGGGGGTGCAAAATTTAGAGGCGAGCAAAATGTTTGACGCCCTACATCATTCTGTTTGACTGTTCAGTTTTGATGACCAGACAAATGGAAGTCATGTGCAAAACAGATCCATCGCATTAATGAGGGAAACAAAGCTGACGGCCCCACAGATTATTATGGGGTTTATCTGGGATCTGTTTGTATCAGTTTCTAAAATGGAAAAAAAAGCCCCCCACATGCAGAACATTTTCTTCTATTCTAAAAACTGACCCCATAATAATCATAGGGATCTCTCTGCTTCAGATTATATAACTAATGCACAGGGAAACTTTTGTTACTCTAAATGCAACCGACAAATGGAATGTATGAAAGTGTGAACATAGGCATAAATTTCTTAAAATGCAATATATCAGATTGAAGAATAAGGGGTTCAGTGCATGGACTGGAGGAAGGGGATGAACAATGCTATATTAGCCTTAAAGTGCTGGGAGCCCAAGCAGTAACACCAAGAAGAAAAAGCCTTGAATAATGAAAAAAATCACTGGATGAAGATTTTGCTGATCTGCAAATGATAATAAGAAGGAAACAAAATTTTCAGAATCTCTGGATTTTTTCAGTCTGGGATACGAGCCACATGGAGAAATCATGGCACCTCCGGCCTCGGCTGCTGTCACTGAGGTTATTAGAGGGGATGTCCAGGGATGAAAGCCTGCAGACTCTCTATGTAACTGCATACAACCCCATAGAGTGACTGAATATTGCAGAAAAATAAATGACAACACTGAAGAAATGTAACATTTTATTGAAGGAATGTTTTGCAGAGAATCATTTCTGGGGGTTGACGACTCTTCCAGTGAAGAGAACACTTTTTGAATTGTCATCATGCAATGAAAATATGAAAGGTTGGTCAAACTTAACAACAGGATGAGTGGACATAGGGATCATCTCAACCACTGTAGCGGCAGCCGCCTCTGTCCCCTTCTCATCAAAAATGAGCACAGCTTTATGGATGGCCTGCGGAGGTGGAGAAAATGAGGGTTATTAAAATCTTTAGTATATAGAATGAAAATAGAAAGGAGATAGCTAGCTAGATAGATAGATAGATAGATAGATAGATTATAGATAGGGCTGATGACGGTTCTGGGACTCTCTCACTGCAACTACCATCTGGTTGTTAGTGGTAGCTACAGGAGGAAGTAGTCAACTGTTGTTTAGCAGAAGCAAGGATTGAATACCACATCTGAGGACTGGACTCATTCTTCCGTTCTGATCCCCCCTCTTACCTCACTGCACTAGAAGATAAAACCCTGTGACACTGTAGACCTGGGACTGTTGGTGAGAGAACTTCTCTTGTGGATACGTATAAGTGTGCTGCTAAGAGATTTGATCTGTGCTGAACTGTGCTACTGAAGAGACTGACATTACTGTACCTGCTGTAAGAGATGGTGAACCCCGTTGCTTCAAAGAGTTAATTTGTACTGGCCATGGTAGATTAAACTCTACTGTTCAATTGTTCATGAAGACTCTTGTCAGATGTGTCTTGTCAGCAAGAGAATCTACCCACCTGTTTGTGCTTGAGGGTCAATACCCCTGTATTACTGTACTGTTAATGTACCTGCTGTAAGAGACTATACTGTGGTGAAGCCCATTGCTTCAAAGAGTTAAATTGTACTGGCCATACTAGATTAAACTCTACTGTTCAACTGTTCATGGAGACTCTTGTCAGATGTGTCTGGTCAGCAAGTGAATCTACCCACCTGTTTGTGCTTGAGGGTGAATACCCCTGTATGACTGAAAGAGCTACAGCGTATGGTCGCCCCGAGTAACGGTTCCCCCAGGTTTCCAAAGAATTCATGTAGCCTGTCTCGCCCCTATCTGAACTTAGACGGCATGTGTGTAACAGATAGTTTGATTAATCTCACCTTAGAAGCCTTTACATTGGTTTCTCCGGTGATACCAGATAGATCAGCGTTGTCGGAGAAGACATCTACTACGCCCATCTTACTTAACGTTTCCTTAAGGCTGATAGTGCCGGAGATCTTGAATCTCAGGAGGAATAAGTCCACCACTCTCTGAAAAATAAAGACAAACAGAATCATAGCTAAGATAATGTGCAGATGCTTCATAAACCTCCAAACATGGACAGCTCTGTAATAAAACATCCCACCACCCCTTATAGGTATATATTATGTAGCCACAAAAGGATCTTATATGAGAGGGGAAGATATCTGGAAATTGTCATACTGTATATACTGTATCATCCTGTCTTTTCAGGCTGCGTCTTGCCTTAAAGAAATGAAAATGCCATGAGTGGGATTTTGTTTCTTGAACCTGGCACAAGGGTATCACTACCTCACTATAGCAGTGCCCCCAAATTTCTCCAAGATAAAAAAAAAGTACACATAAGATTTTTATTATGAGATATAAATTTACAAGAGTGACAGAAGCACAAAAAATAGAGAGAAAAGAGAGAGCAAGGAAGAGGCTATGTACACATTTATAGTGGGTGACCGAGTGACTATAAACTGTCCTCCATAACCTCCATAATGACTGACTATGGCTACAACTTCCTTTTAGTTAGGGCTAAAAAAACTACTTTAAAGAACAAACTCATGTTATCTTAAACTGTGGAAAAATAAGTATGTAATGGAGAAATAGATAAATAGTGTAGATACATATGAGAGAAAATATAGGTGGATACTGCAGTTATTTACTTACCATCTGTTCATCTATTTCTTCCACTTTTGTATTGTTTCTATATATAACTTCTGTTCTATTTCAGGTAACTTTCCCTTCTTTGGCAGGATGAATAATGCATCGGCACCTCCTTCATACGGTATGGAGATCACTGTGGCCTCATCGGTAAAAACCACACTGTAAACTCCTATTCTGGTCATGAACGGCACCTTCACAGTTGTGTTCTCATTGACATGAAAATCTCCCTTCTTCTGTCCAGTCTTCATCAAATGGTTTTCCCATTTGCCTATGAAGAAATAAAAAGATAACTGATTATATTATTGTATGGGATGATTGTGGCTGTGATATGATATGGCAGGTATGACTTAAACTCAAAAAAATTCTGACTGTGGAATATAATAAGACTTTACCAAACTGTTAGTGTAACGACCCAAGTGATAGCGCAGGATGGTTTACTAGTGCGAAAAATGTTATTGTTTCAACATTTCCCTCTTACAAGAAGTCTCCAACATGGGCCCTAATGAGTGTGGATGGAGGATGAAGGCAGAATTTACATGATCATGTGTGGTGGGCTACGTGTTATAATGTAATTACCTCTGAAATAAATGTAGTTGATGAGGAACAAAATGGCATCCTGGTCTACATTGTCCAGCAGCTTGGCAATCTTGCCATGGGTGTTCTTCTCCACATAACTATTGATCTGATTTTTTGCTTCTTCTTCATTCTTGAAGTCAGTAGAGAAAGCCTCGGAGTAGTAAAGCTTCTTGGCTTCATCTAAGAAAGACTGGAGAATCTTGTGTTCCTTGGAGATGAAGAGTGCATTCTCACCACTGAGCTACAGCTCCCTGTGCACATTATTCAGGAGATCCAGAAGATGGTGGAAACCTTCATGAATTTAAATAATAATAATAATCTTTATTTTTATATAGCGCCAACATATTCCGCAGCGCTTTACATACATTATTATCGATGTCCCCATTGGGGCTCACAATCTAGATTCCCTATCAGTATGTCTTTGGAGTGTGAGAGGAAACCGGAAAACCCGGAGGAATCCTCGCAAACAAAGGGAAAACATACCAACTCCTTGCAGATGTTGTCCTTAGTGGGATTTCTTGTTCTGAGATCTTCGTGTAAACTGAGTCCTTCAATGATCTGTGAGTTCGTCTGAGCCTTAGCACCAAGAGACATGGCAACAAATGCAATAGAAACACTGAACGGGGAGAAGACAATGTTCTCAGAAGGATGATCCAGAGCCATTTGCCGATACAGATCAAAGGAGAATTTGGAATTGTATTCAGCTACCTTGTGGCTGATTCATTAATCACAAAAAAGTTCTATGCCGAATTAAAGAAAAATGGCACTTCAACCACAATATCTCAACCAAACACCCAGAAAAATAAGCTGAGCCTAGAAGCGATCCATGTAATATAAAATCAATTTTATTGATACACAATTAAAATAAATTAAAAATGCTGAATGCTGTAAACAAGGGACACTGAACACTGACAGAACAACCTGTATGGAGAACATTTAGCCATATGTAATATAATAAATAACTATAAGTGCAACTCATCCATCAGGCAACCAATTTACCACTGACAAATACACTGCTCAAAAAAATAAGGGGAACACTTAAACAACAGAATATAACTCCAAGTAAATCAAACTTCTGTGAAATCAAACTGTCCACTTAGGAAGCAACACTGATTGACAATCAATTTCACATGTTGTTGTGCAAATAGAATAGACAATACACTGTGTTCCAAATTATTATGCAAATAATATTTTCTCAGATTTTCCCAAATTACCTATATGAATTGCAGTCATTGTAATTTTCCAGTGAAATAACTATTAGAGTACAATTGAAAGGTTTTTGTTCAAACTGCCTATGATAACAGGATATTTTAAAAAAATAAAAAACTCAAACTGCACTCAAAATGCATGTTCCAAATTATTATGCACAGCAGAGTTTTCAACCTTTTCATTTTAATAAAGAACAAAAAAAATGGTCATTTTTGAAATTATAAGCATTAGCAAGTTATTACAAACTGAAATCAAACAGTTTTCAACTCAAAACTTTATTCTAGGTGATGTTACATGTGCACATAGGACCCCTTGTTCGAAAGGAGCGTATGAACTCTCTCGTTCATTGAATTTGTCAGGTTTTGGATGGTTTCTGCTTCAATTGTTTTACATGAGGACAGAATACCCTCCCAGAGCTGTTGCTTAGATGTGAACTGCCTCCCGCCATCATAGACACTCCTTTTGATGATGCTCCAGAGGTTCTCAATGGGGTTGAGGTCAGGGGAGCATGGGTGCCACTACATAAGTTTGTCCCCTTTTATGCCCATATCAGCCAGAGATGCAGATGTGTTATGTGCAGCATGAGACAGGGCATTATCATGCATGAAATGATCTCGATGGTCCAGATGGATGGAGTGGAGGATGGCTGGTTGATGAACACCCCATGCAAACACGGCTACGGCGCTAACAAGGAGGAGGTGGAGTAATGTTTTGGGCTGGAATCATGGGGAGAGAGATTGTTGGCCCTTTTAGGATCCCTGAAGGGGTAAAGATGAACTCCATAATGTATGTGGAGTTTCTCAAACAGCACTTCCTTCCATGGTTCAAGAAGAAGAACCGTGCATTCCGCAGCAAGATCATTTTCATGCATGATAATGCCCCGTCTCATGCTGCACATAACACATCTGCATCCTTGGCTGCTATGGGCATAAAAGGGGACAAACTTATGGTGTGGCCCCCATGCTCCCCTGACCTCAACCCCATTGAGAACCTCTGGAGCATCATCAAAAGGAGTGTCTATGATGGCGGGAGGCAGTTCACATCTAAGCAACAGCTCTGGGAGGGTATTCTGTCATCATACAAAACAATTGAAGCAGAAACCATCCAAAACCTGACAAATTCAATGGACGAGAGAGTTCAGAAGCTCCTTTCGAACAAGCGGTCCTATGTGAAAATGTAACATCACCTAGAATAAAGTTTTGAGTTGAAAACTGTTTGATTTCAGTTTGTAATAACCTGCTAATGCTTATAATTTCAAAAATGTCAATTTTTTTGTTCTTTATTAAAGTGAAAAGGTTGAAAACTCTGCTGTGCATAATAATTTGGAACATGCATTTTGAGTGCAGTTGGAGTTTTTTCTTTTTTTAAAAATATACTGTTATCATAGGCAGTTTGTACAAAAACCTTTCAATTGTACTCTAATAGTTATTTCACTGGAAAATTACAATGACTGCAATTCATATAGGTAATGTGGGAAAATCTGAGAAAATATTATTTGCATATTAATTTGGAACACAGTGTAGATGGAAATTATAGTCAATTATTAAGACACCCTCAATAAAGGAGTAGTTCTGCAGGTGGGGACCACAGACCACTTCTCAGTACCAATGCTTTCTGGCTGATGTTTTGGTCACTTTTGAATGTTGGTTGTGCTTTTACACTTGTGGTAGTATGAGACGGACTCTACAACCCACAGAAGTTGCTCAGGTAGTGCAGCTTATCCAGGATGGCACATCAATGAGAGCTGTGGTAAGAAGGTTTGCTGTGTCTGTCAGCGTATAGTCCAGAGGCTGGAGGTGCTACCAGGAGACAGGCCAGTACACCAGGAGACGTGTAGGGGGCTATAGGACGGCAACAACCTAGCAGCAGGACCGCTACCTCCACTTTTGTACAAGGAGGAACAGGAGTAGCACTGCCAGAGCCCCGCAAAATGACCTTCAGCCGGCCACAAATGTGCATGTATCTGCACAAACGGTTAGAAACCGACTCCATGAGGGTGGTATGAGGGCCCGACATCCACAGATGGGGGTTGTGCTCACAGCCCAACACCATGCAGGACGCTTGGCATTTGCCACAGAACACCAGGATTGGCAAAGTCGCCACTGGCGCCCTGTGCTCTTCACAGATGTAAGCAGGTTCACACTGAGCACATGTTACAGATGTGACAGAGTCTGGAGACACCATGGAGAGCGATCTGCTGTCTGCAACATCCTTCAGCATGACTGGTTTGGCAGTGGGTCAGTAATGGTGTGGGGTGGCATTTGTTTGGAGGGCCGTACAGCCCTCTATGTGCTCACCAGAGGTAGCCTGACTGCCATTAGGTACCAAAATGAGATCCTCATACCCCTTGTGAGACCATATGCTGGTGCGGTTGGCCCTGGGTTCCTCCTAATGCAGGACAATGCCAGACCTCATGTGGCTGGAGTGTGTCAGCAGTTCCTGCAAGATGAAGGCATTGAAGCTATTGACTGGCCCGCCCGTTCCCCAGACCTGAATCCGATTGAGCACATCTGGGTCATCGTGTCTCGCTCCATCCACCAACGTCACGTTGCACCACAGACTGTCCAGGAGTTGGCGGATGCTTTAGTCCAGGTCTGGGAGGAGGTCCCACAGAAGATCATCCGCAACCTCATCAGAAGCATGTCCAGACATTGTATGGAGGTAGCCTCATTTTGACGTTTTTTAAGGACATTACATCAAAATTGGATCAGCCTGTAGTGTGTTTTTCCACTTTAATTTTGGGGGTGACTCTAAATCCAGGCCTCCATTGGTTAATAAATGTGATTTCCATTGATGATTTTTGTGTGATTTTGTTGTCAGCACATTCAACTTTGTACAGAACAAAGTATTCAATGAGAATATTTCATTCATTCAGATCTAGGATGTGTTATTTGAGTGTTCCCTTTATTTTTTTGAGCAGTGTACTAGGTATAAATAGCAGAACTCCATCAATATACTAAATCCATAAAGCGGATGTTAGAATCCACCATACACCCCCTCTAGCCTGACATGGCCACATCTAGTTCGTACAATGTAACAGGAACACAAATATCTGAGCCAGAATTAATCAGCTACCTGGGAGTCAGCAAAGTGCACAAAAGTGCTTGCAGTGTCCAGGGTCCCCTCACCTCGATGCGCGTTTCGCCATCAGCTTCTTCTGGAGGCATGTCAGGGTGAGGGGTGTGTGTTTATTTAAATACCTCCCCATCCAATCGTTGTGGGATTCTGTGAGTATGGACTTGTTATGGTGCTGATGGTGCTCCTTGGCTTGGTTTTCCCCGTTCTTAATATGGCCATCTTTGTGACCATGGTGGTCATTCTTATGTTTATGATCGCCCTTTTGATGATCAGTAAATGCTAGTGTGAGAAGTAGAGCCCCTTCCGAAAAACAGCAAGAACCTCATGTTTCTAAAAGAAGAACATTTCACTCTTAGTCAGATTATACTGAATATAATAAAAATAATCTTCTATATACCATCCACTATCACTTAGTAATGGAGTGTATTATTATTATCATATTTAGGCATTTTTGTTTTGGCTGTTGTAAAACTTTGAGCCTGATTCATCATTTGCACTTTTTTATTTTAACTTTTTTTCTGTTTGTCTTCTGGTATTTCTTGACATTTTTTTACTCAAATTTTTGAAAATGGTGCATGCGGCTTATAAATTTTTCTTGAACAATAAAGAAAAAATTCTACATTTTTGGCTGTATAAAAATTTAGTTGCAAGGTAAGATATGTGAATTTGGGTGCTTTAGTTACTTTGGACATCAAAGCATTTTTCAGGACAGCCTAAAGGTTTCCATAGACACCCATGTAATACTTCAAGTCACCCTTTGTGTCATTCTTCTAACAAAAATGCACTGTTCAAAGAAGAAAACCAATTTAAATGTAGTGGACACCATACAACACATATCACTTAGATCTAAATGCAGATTAAAGGCATATTAATTTCTTCTATATCTGTACATGACAGAACTAAGCTAGGGTAGGCAGATCTGGGGACATCACAAAATCATTGGACTCAATGAGTGAGGAAAATATCAGAAAATTCTACAAAGTCAACAATGTTGCAAATAGGAAAAGCATCCGTTATACTGTATATACCAGGGGTCTCAAACACGCGCCCCTCCGGCTGCTTCATGCGGCCCGCAGGCACAGACCCCGTAACGATCGCGGCTCTCACCCAGCAGCCGCCGCCATCAGTGCCGTAGTGCAGTGTATTGCCGCGCAGAGACCGGCTCTCTGCACAGCAATACCAGTGTCAGCCGCCGGCCTATCAGAGGCCAGCAGCCGAGATCTGCGTCCCAGCGCAGCGGCGTATGACGTCACTGCCATGCGCAGATGTCAGCTGCTGACCTCTGACAGGCCGGCGGCTGGCACTGGTATTGCTGTGCAGAAAGCCGGTCTCTGCGCAGCAATACACTGCATTACAGCGCTGATGTCAGCAGCTGCTGGAGAGATCCGCGATCGTTACGGGGTCTATGTGCCTGCGGGCCACAGGTACAGAAAGGACGCCGAGGGAACGGAGGACAGGTGAGAATAATCTTTTTTTTTTCTGTCATGTCTATGTGAAATACCTGGGGAGGGAACCTGTGCACAGTATATGGGGGGAGAGGGAACCTGTGCACAATATATGGGGGGGGTGACTTGTGCACAGTATATGGGGGGAGGGAACCTGTGCACAGTATATGCTGGGGGGGTGACCTGTGCACAGTATATGGGGGGGAGGGAATCTGTGCACAGTATATGGGGGGGTGACCTGTGCACAGTATATGGGGAGGTGACCTGTGCACAGTATATGGGGGGGTGACCTGTGCGCAGTATAAGGGGGGGTGTCCTGTGCCCAGTATATGGGGGAGGTGACCTGTGCGCAGTATATGGGGGGGTGACCTGTGCGCAGTATATGGGGCGGTGACCTGTGTGCAGTATATAGGGGGTGACCTGTGCGCAGTATATGGGGGGTTGACCTGTGCGCAGTATGGGGGAGTGGACCTGGATGGGGGACGTGTCTGCAATATGGGGACCTGGATGGGGGACGTGTCTGCAATATGGGGACCTGGATGGGGGACATGTCTGCAATATGGCGACCTGTTCAAAAGAAAAAAAAATGGTATCCCTGAAAATGTCACTTTGTCCTGCAAATAATGTGGCCCCCCAAATTAAATGTTTTTCCATGTGCGGCCCATATATCCAGCTGAGTTTTTGACCCCTGGTATATACTGTCTTGGTACTCAGTGTGTTACCAGATCCTCTAAACTTTGCAAGTTGCTTCAGTGTCACAAAAGGCTTTTTAGGACAACTGCTCCATCCTATTCTGAAATTTTCATTCTTTAATCATTAACTGTGTAACTTGGGATCATCTTTGCCAAAGTCAATTAAAATTATTTGTTTTTGAGATGTCTCAACGTTCAACAAACTATATGTCCCCCTTATTTGATATTATTCAATATTCTTTGATCCATACACAATCAGGTACAAAGGTACAAAGGACAAAAACTTTGGGAGCCAAAGGACAAGAGGCCGGATCTTTATCGCCCCCGGCATCATCTGTTAGGGGAGAGTCTGGAGACCACAATATACATTATTCTGGCAGCGAAGGCTGCTGATACTTTGGGGTTTGGACGACATTTGTCTAACGTGTATAGGGGCCTTTACTGTACCGCTGGTACTAAATATCACTAAGTACAAAACTTATGATAAAACTCCAATGCAGTCTTGAAGAAAAGTCAGAGATATTAGGGACCTTAACAGGATACTTTGAACTTTTTGTTTTGGAAATCACCAAATCACCAGTATTATAAAAAATATTAAGATTAGTAATGGGCGAGCACTAAAATGCTCGGGTACTCGTTGCTCGGGTCGAGCACATTGGAATACGCGGGTGCGCGACCCAAGCAACGAGCCCAATGTAAGTCTATGGGAAACTCAAGCATTTTTCAGGCGGCCCCCCCCGGCGGTCTGCAGAGGGCCTAAAAATTGCCCAAATCGATGGGAACAGTGCCCAAATGACATGGGGACAGCATGGGGGAGACCCCTGGAAGCATTTCTGACTCCCAGGTCACTGCTGTCAACAACGTTGTCGGAGTATTATGCCACTTTTACGGACTCACAATAAAACATACCAAAACAAAACCTAAATGGATTTTCCTGGGAAATATGTTAAGGAACATCCTTTCCAGGATAAAGACTTGTATATAAGGCAAAATAAATAACCAAAAACAAAAATATTCCTCCACACCTTGGGCTATGTTCACACGTAGCGTTTTTGGTGCGTTTTTGCACTTTTGCATTGCTTTCAACCTTGACAAATGCATTCACAGGGAAATGTCATTTTAACATTTTACAACCTTATCTGGCCATGTGGTGTGTGACACATCATCAGACACATCCTGTTTCATTTATGATGGAGGGACTCTGAAAGTCACAAAGCCTATTTTTATAGGGCCATCCGGCGGCCCTTACTATTTTTAAAGGGTCAGCAGTCAGCCCTTTCTCTAGTTAGAGAGCCATCAGCTGGCTATGCTTTGTTGTTCCCCTTACTAACGAGTGGGTCTCCTATACTGTTATTGCGTATGTGACTCGCCCCCTGGGCCGTGGGGCACTTGAGACCGGACTTCAGGGCAATGCTTGGAGTAGTAGTGGCGACCCGGTCCCGTGGCTCAGGGTGGTCAGACCAGTGGTAGCCTATGATGTGCTGTAGGTAATGTCCGACTACGCCACCCGTGGATTGTGGCTATTATGAACCGCCGCTGCAAGGCAGACCGCTGAGGCTGATGGTGTTTGCAGCTGAGGTAGTGTTACTCCCCACGGGAAGAGTGCAGCCCCAGGGCAGTGTAGAGGATGGTGGGGTGATGGTGCAGAGAGTCCCAGTGCCGTTAGTGCTGGAGGGGCAAGGAGTACACAAACAACGTACTGCAGTCCAATGGCTTTTACTCACAGTTCATATGCTCCGGGTCACTTCAGCGCCAGCAGTGACCACCCAAGCCGTGCGGTGTCCACCAGTTGAGGGACTCGGTCAACCCCCAGGCACTTCAGGAGTATGGTTCAGAGCTCCTTCCTATCCTTCCATCGGCTCATGCCCCGCCAGTGACCAAGCTTTTGTCCTGCTCCCGCGTGTCTATGTGGGCAAACGTGGCCCCGTTTCCCGCTATCCTATATGGTATGCCTTCCTAGCAACGTTTAGCAAGGGGTCGCACCAAGTGATGGTCGCGACCTCCGGTTCTTGGCTGAAGATTATTAGCTTCCACCAAATTGGGATCCGGTACCCTCTTCTTGCCTGACCCGTCACCCGATTCACGTTGGTCCTTAGGGTCCCTTCCACCTTCTTGTTCCTGAGCCCTTCTGTTTCTTGGCCACTTCTTTCCCTTTCCTGTTCCTTCTCTTCTCCTCTGTTCCTTCTCCTCTCAGGCCCCGGACTTTTCTCTAGGCCTGCCTCTGAGCAGAGCTCCTACAGAGCCTCTGCTCCCTGTCTTCTCCTCTCTCAGACTGTCTGTCTGAACTCAACCGAACTCCCCGATCTAAGATGGTGCCCACCTTTTATACTTCCCTTTAGAACATGAGCCCAGGTGACCAGCAACCAATGAGCTCCTACCTACGCTCAGGAACCGTCCCCTCCTGCTCCTACATCACCGGGTTTTCCTCCCCCCTCACCACTCCAGCCAGGGACAGATTCTGTCTTGCCTGCATTACTGTCTAATGGGAGCACCGTTGAGCTGTCCCTCGGAAATGGGGTGTGTGTGATGCATGCATCCTACCAAGCCCTGGTCCATACTCCATCCTTACCCGGGAGTGGAATATCACACCTCTGGCAGAGGTGCAATACCTCTGTAGCGACCGAGCCCTCGGGGCGCTACATTTGCAGTGACTGCAAGGGCTATCAAAAATTTGGAGGCACTCCAATGTCGCTTGCAAGAGATGTAGAGGTCGGAGAGCCTCCTAAAAGCAATGTTCCCTTTATTAGGAAGTGGGTCTCCCATAGTGTTTGCCTATGCAGTGAATGCAAAAGCTACCAAAAATTTGTAGGCACTCCAATGCCCCTTGGAAGAGATGTAGAGGTCGGAGAGCCTCCTAAAAACAATGTTACCATTATTAGGAAGTGGTTCTGTGGCACCCCAGAGGGGTCTGGTTGCCACAGTGGTAGTAATGCCATGTCTGGGAGCAAAACAGGAGTTTCCTGGCCAGGAACACACTACATGCAACACCTCCTGTTCCAGACCAGAAATGGGAGGATCCTGCCCTTTATAACCGGGTCTGGAGGCTGGGTTAGTCTAAGTCTGAGTCTACTCAGTGTCAGGAGTGAGATAGGACACAAAGGAGCAAGGAGCTGAGGACTGGAGCTCGCAGAGCTCGTCCTAGCCAGAGTACATACAGAGAACGAGACACCGGAGTCCGAGGCTGTGGAGATTGTATATCCAGCAGCAGAAACCGCACGACAGGAGATTGTAGGTCTCCTGGCCAACAGAAGCCCGGAGGCTCAGCCACACGAAAGGACCAGTACCGCCACAGAGGAGCGAGGAATACACGGGATCCGAGTCGCCAGCCATACAGGTGAGCACAGCACGTCGCACTCAGGGACGTGGGCTACAACACGACTATAAGCAGGATAGCCAAAGAGGACTGTCAGAACGGCAGGCCTACAACTCCACCTGGCCAGGAGGATTCTAGAATTGCTCCCAGACTGATCAGGCCCTCATCCCTAGCAAGTACTCCCATTGGGGCCTTAATAATTGCCACCAGTAGAGACCCTTGGACTGCACTGCAACAACTCCGTGTTGTCATTACTGATCCCGGCACTATCACCACCATCATCCATACACACCGCACTGAAGCTCCACTCTTCCTGTGGGGAGTTACATCACCTTGCTGCACATACCATCGGCTTCAGTGGACTGCTCTGCAGCAGCGGTTCCCAATAACCGCATCCCACAGGTGGCGTAGTCGGACTATACATAAACTACCCTGGTTTGACCGCCCTGGGTCACTGACCGGGTCACCGCCACAGTGACTACAACCCCCAGCATCTACAAGGCTCGGCTCCGGGTATCCCCACGGCCCAGGGCGCGCGTCAGTTCTCCCATAGTGTTTGCCTATGCAGTGAATGCAAAAGCTGCCAAAAATTTGGAGGCACTCCAATGCCCCTTGGAAGAGACGCAGAGGTCGGAGAGCCTCCTAAAAACAATGTTCCCATTATTAGGAA